>NC_138769.1:550549876-551149876 GCF_965119305.1 Pelophylax lessonae | reverse complement strand
ACTCTAAGGGAGTTTGGTTTGATTATGAACCTTTAGGAGTATGCTATGGTTCTGTCCATAAGAACTGGACTATCTGGGTCTGACTCTGGACTCACCCTCAGCCAGAGTGTTTCTTCCTTTGGTAAAACTCCCGACATTGCAGGAGGCAATTCAGCTTCTGTTGTTCAGCAGATGGTCATCCCTCCGGGCCTTCATGCGGGTGCTGGGCCTGATGGTGTCCACCCTCAAGGCAGTCTGTTTGCACAGTTCCACACAAGATCTCTGCTAAAGAGATTCTCAGGGAGGATCTGCTGTCCCAAGGACCGATCTTCTATTCTGCTTTACAGTCGCTGGCTCCAACGACTTGGCTGTTGAACGCCCGGTGCTGAAGGATAGAGGTTTGTCTGAGTCGGTGATATCTATGCTGTTGAAAGCTAGGGAATCTACTTGGAAGATCTACCTTCGTACATAGGAGACATAGATTGCATGGTGCGAGTCTCCTTGGGGTTCATCCTCACTCCTTCTCATTGGATCGGATCTTAACCTTCCTTTAAACGGGGGGTTGAACAGAAATTGGCTTTGAGTACCATCAAGGGCCAGGTATCGCCTTTTGGCGGTCTTTTTCCAATGACCTTTGGCCTCACACTCCCTGGTGTGTGCCTTTCTTCAGGGTGTCCCAACATTTTGCTTCCTTCAGTGCAGGTTCCATTGCCGCCCTGGGATCTTAATGTGGTGCTTTCAGCTGTACAGAAGCCTCGCTTTGAAAATATTTGGGAGGTTTCCCTGCTTGCACTGCCCAGAAGGTGGCCTGTTTTTTTTGTGGCTATCACCTCTGCAGGCAGGGTGTCAGTACTGGCAGTGTTATCCTGTCGTTCACCTTATTGGTGATTGGATAAGGTGGTGCTTCGCCACCTGTCTGTCGTTTCCTTCCTAAGGTGGTCTCTGACTGTCATTTGAATGAAGATATTGTGTTGCCTTCCCTGTGTCCCAGGCTAAACATCCAAAGGAAATATCTTGCTTACCTTGGATGTGATCAGGGCAAACAGGGTGTACCTGGCAGCTACGAGTCTTTTAGGAAGTCAGAATCTCTATTTGTGCTCACGGACGGACCTCGCAAAGGGTCAGTGACGCAGGTTTGCAAGGTGGCCAACTGGTCGTCGGTGCACACTTTTCCAAAATTTTTATAAAGTGGATGTGTTGGCATCAGCGGATGCTTCTTTTGGCCACACAGTTTTGCTGGCTGCTGTTTAGAGAACCTAGTGTTCTTTGAGGGTGTATTGTCTTTTTCAGGTGAGCTTCAGTTATTTATGGTTGAGCTCCATGTTACATGTTTGGCTATGATTAGCCTTGGGAATTTTTTTAATTTTTTTTTTCATCACTCATGTTTAACACTGCTTTGGGACATCCCAATGGTTAAGAAGAATCAGGAGCTGTGTCCGTCAATGATAGGAAAAGAAAATGGGATTTTTGACTTACCGTAAAATCCATTTCTCTGATGTTCATTTAGGGACACAGCGCCCACCCCTCTGTGGAGTTGGCTTTCTTTTGACACTGATTCTAACAAAACTGAGTGTCTATAGCTGAGAGTGGGTTTATACCCCCCTGGGACTGCCCAAAGGCATAGTCAAGCTTTTTCCTGCCTAGTGTCCTACTCCTGTAGGGGGCAGTATAACCCAATGGTTAAGAAGAGTCAGAGAAATGGATTTTACGGTAAGTCAAATATCCCATTTTTCTCTTTCCAAGGCTTTGCATTGAAAGGGGTGCAGTGGTAGAAGGTCCCTTGCCTTTCCAGACCTGCTAACTGGTGATGGTGTGAAACCAGAGGTGCTTGCCTCCCAGGTCTGCCTGTACAGAAGTTTAAGCTATATTCAGAAAGCAGCATGTGCACCATGTACTGGTTGTGTAGTGCATGCTAGCTCTGCTTCTATTGGGGAAAGATGGAAGGCAGTAGAACCCTAGTAGGACAGCTAACAGGGGAAAATACCAGGCCATTCTCCTACAGTCCAGTGAGTACCACAGTGATAGTGGCCGACAATGGGACTAACTTTAAGTAGCAGAAAAGCATTTTGATCCCTAATTTTGGAAATGCGCATTATTTGGAAGCCTGTTTTGAAACATCTTACGTTATGCAGTTAAAAACCGTAAACGTTTAAAACTAAATATGCTTCTGCAGTGGGGAGTTTCTGCGAGACAGCAAAGAGTGCAGCCTGGGCCCCAATGTTTCATGGGTCTCAGATGTTTGGTGGAACCCCACACAAGAGTGAGGCCTTGCTATCAATATTTTGTGTGACTGCTAGCATGAATTTGGGCCAGATTGATGGTTATTTGGGTCACTGGCCAGCCATCTTGGAAAATGTGTGTTCTTCTTATGTGGGTTTGAACACTAAAACTGGCTGAACAAACTGCCAAAAAGTGGTGTCACTTGCTGCCTGGGTAGTGTATAGCTGCTGGGAGGTACAGTTTAAGTTTCTCAGGCCCCTTGCCAGGGGTGGAAACTGAAGGAGACTCCTGCTTAGTCAACTGTCCATCTGGCCTAAAGGTCCACAATGATAAATTGCCTTTCTGGCCTGTGAGATTGGCTGAAGATACTGCCAATACATGGTATCTGTTTGTCTAGTCTTCCAAGTCTACATTAGCCTGTGGGAGAGGTTAAAGATAGTACAAGATACTATTGAGTGGAGGGCATCTTTGCTGCTATTTTTAGGTATCCTGTATCTCCAAACCTTTCTTCCCTGGGTAACTGAACAAATAAAATAGCAAAAAGAAAATTGATGGATTGAAAGTCACCATTGTTGGGTTGGTGAGTGTCTGAGTGCAGCAACAAGGCAAAACACTAGCAGAAAGGCCAAATAATCTAGATACTCCTTTGGGGATCGCATACAATGTTAAGCTGTTATCAGAGTCTGCAAGATAAACAAGACAATCTAAACCCCATTTTCTGGATGACATCTTGTTAGACGAAATGCGTCAGACCGAGCTCCATTTATGCCATTGCGTTCCATGTGGTCTGCAGAAAAACTTGATTGAAAGTGCTTTTTCATCTACATAATTGTAAGTGTTCTTAACCTTTAAAAAGTCCCTTACTGTATGGCTTTACACTATGTGGAGGTTTTTTGTCTTTGTCTTTTTGTCCTCTGGATTATTCATTGATTGAGCTTAACTGGAGAAGACTTTATCCATGCCTTTTTGTGACTCAGTGGGCCCCTTACTGAGCTGTTTCCATTTATGGTGGAAATGGAATATTCAGGTGTGTGGAGAGCAGAGTAGAAAGCGATGTGAAAGATTTCAACTATACTCGCCCCTTCCTACTAGGTTTATATATACACCACTGCTTCTATTGACCCAATAGGCGTATGCCAAACTGGGTCTATTTGTTTCAGTAAGCCTCCTTGATGTCGGTGGTGGTTGATCTATTCACAGTGTCATTAAATATTCACTTGGATCACTTATTCAGTTTTCACATCAATTTGGACTTTTTGAATTCTGGAACTTTTTTTTTTCTTTTTCCATCTCCTAAATAATGTCACGGTACATTTAATATGTATCATTGTATTATTTGTAGCTCACTGCATCACATGCATTATCTTCCATTACTTTCATAGTTCTACTATGGGTTTTGGCAAAGATAATTGGTTATAGATATACAGTGGGTACGGAAAGTATTCAGACCCCCTTAAATTTTGCACTCTTTGTTATATTGCAGCCATTTGCTAAAATCATTTAGGTTCATTCTTCTTCCTCATGAATGTACACATAGCACCCCATACTGACAGAAAAACACAGAATTGTTGACATTGTTGCAGATTTATTAAAAAAGAAAAACTGAAATATCACATGGTCCTAAGTATTCAGACCCTTTGCTCAGTATTTAGTAGAAGCCCCCTTTTGATCTAATACAGCCAGGAGTCTTTTTGGGAAAGATGCAACAAGTCTTTCACACCTGGATTTGGGGATCCTCTGCCATTCCTCCTTGCAGATCCTCTCCAGTTCTGTCAGGTTGGATGGTAAACGTTGGTGGACAGCCATTTTTAGGTCTCTTCAGAGATGCTCAATTGGGTTTAAGTCAGGGCTCTGGCTGGGCCATTCAAGAACAGTCACGGAGTTGTTGTGAAGCCACTCCTTCGTTATTTTAGCTGTGTGCTTAGGGTCATTGTCTTGTTGGAAGGTAAACCTTCGGCCCAGCCTGAGGTCCAGAGCACTCTGGAGAAGGTTTTTGTCCAGGATATCCCTGTGCTTGGCCGCATTCATCTTTCCCTCGATTGCAACAAGTCGTCCTGTCCCTGCAGCTGAAAAACAGCCCCACAGCATGATGCTGCCACCACCATGCTTCACTGTTGGGACTGTATTGGACAGGTGATGAGCAGTGCCTGGTTTTCTCCACACATACCGCTTAGAATTAAGGCCAAAAAGTTCTATTTTGGTCTCATCAGACCAGAGAATCTTATTTCTCACCATCTTGGAGTCCTTCAGTTGTTTTTTAGCAAACTCCATGCGGGCTTTCATGTGTCTTACACTGAGGAGAGGCTTCCTTTGGGCCACTCTGCCATAAAGCCCCGACTGGTGGAGGGCTGCAGTGATGGTTGACTTTCTACAACTTTCTCCCATCTCCTGACTGCATCTCTGGATCTCAGCCACAGTGATCTTTGGGTTCTTCTTTACCTCTCTCACCAAGGCTCTTCTCCCCCGATAGCTCAGTTTGGCCGGACGGCCAGCTCTAGGAAGGGTTCTGGTCGTCCCAAACGTCTTCCATTTGAGGATTATGGAGGCCACTGTGCTCTTAGGAACCTTAAGTGCAGCAGAAATCTTTTTGTAACCTTGGCCAGATCTGTGCCTTGCCACAATTCTGTCTCTGAGCTCTTCAGGCAGTTCCTTTGACCTCATGATTCTCATTTGCTCTGACATGCATTGTGATCTGGAAGGTCTTATATAGACAGGTGTGTGGCTTTCCTAATCAAGTCCAATCAGTATAATCAAACACAGCTGGACTCAAATGAAGGTGTAGAACCATCTCAAGGATGATCAGAAGAAATGGAAAGCACCTGAGTTAAATATATGAGTGTCACAGGAAAGGGTCTGAATACTTAGGACCATGTGATATTTCAGTTTTTCTTTTTTAATAAATCTGCAACAATGTCAACAATTCTGTGTTTTTCTGTCAGTATGGGGAGCTGTGTGTACATTCATGAGAAAGAAGAATGAACCTAAATGATTTTAGCAAATGGCTGCAATATAACAAAGAGTGAAAAATTTAAGGGGGTCTGAATACTTTCCGTACCCACTGTATATTGTCAGTTATTCATGATTGTTTTGTGATTTCTTTTTTTTTTTTATATATATATATAATAGTGGTGCACATTTTGTTTTAATTTCCTATACAGACTAATTTCCTATACAGACTATCTTCTGCTGTGCTGGCTGCTCAATTATGATATAAAGTTACTACGCTGTATTATTTTGTTTTTCTAATCCAAAAAAGTAGCCAATGTGTTTCGGGGGTCCAACCGCCCCCTTTATCAGGGCTAGAAAGAACATAAGAAGATTTCCATATCAATCTGACATCAATACAATATCCCCTCCATGGGGGTCATAATTAAAACCAAACAGTCAGTGGTAAAAGGAGTGTCAAAATGAATATACAAAAATGAGAACATGATGTACTCAGGTACCCATGCAGGTTGCAGTATGTTAGAAGAACATCTTGTCCAATTGATCACTATCATTCAGTCAAGAATATTGGCATCTGCAAGTTCTGGGTGCATTGCATTTAGCCTCTCAACTAGACAACATCTTAAGCCTGGTACACCAGGGCCAATTATTGCCTGTCCAGCTTCTGTTGAAAAATAGCTGCCGATCAGCACTCACAGCCAATGGCTGCAAGCACTGACCAGTGTATTCTGGAGAGGGAGGGGGCAGTCCCCCTATCAGAACACAACAGTTTATTGGGGAGATGGCTGTACTAACATTGCATTATTAGTACAATGAGCTCCTCAGTTTTATTTTTTTTCGTTCAGCCCCAAAATAAACTTACAATGTGTACCAGGCATAAGACCATCTGTAAACATCTTTAAAGCAGAATTCCACCCTGTAACGGGACCGCGACCCCACAATGTGTGCTTCCATCAGAATACCGCTTCCTTCAGTCTTGAACATAGATATCAGATATTCTAGCTGCCCCCATACAAAACTAGCCGAGAATAGTTTGTATAAGATCTGGAACATTTATTGAACAAACTCACACCGAATATATACCCCACCAGGTCAGGTGCCTGATTACATGATCATATGCAGATGAAATTGTGTACAGAAATATAATTAACATATCTAAGGAACAACCAACTCAAACAGTATTCTACTTTCCCACTAGAAACGAATAGATGATAGTGATTTAATTAACTTGAGCTAATTAACTAGCAGACTTGCCGTCATGGAGCTCATGAAGTACAATACACATTATTATAAGTGTAAACAAATCCCCACAGTAGACAATAGGTAAGTTAATCATCACAATCATTAATGTGTGGAAAACAGGTGGTTGAGCTGATTACATTAGCATCTGCCATGAGTCTAGCTGTGCGGAGCAGTCCCCTGTTGCCAATAGGCAGCTAGGCCTTTAACATCGATCCTAGGCTGAGTCCCAGAGCCTGTGTGTCTTGGGGAGATGTGAACTTGAATCAAAAGTAACATTACTCCAAGGGTCCTCCCTGCATACAACCCACAAAGAGCTGTGTTCCCTCACAAGCCAGTAGGCCAGAGGCTAGCCTGCAGTCCCCTCCAAAAGCCCCTGTCCTGAGTGAGTTTGTCGCACACCCAAAAGTGGAACATCCACTGATTTGCTTCATTCCTCCCTCCACTGCCACATTTTGCACCGTTCAGGGGAGAGGGGGAACGGGTACCTGTTTTTTGACAGGTACTCTTCCCCTCTTCCGAGAGACCACACTGCAGCGCCGTCCACCAGAAGTTCTGCCCTCCATCTCCTTCCCCCGCCTCCGAGCCTATAAGAATGTGCAACACACTTCGTGCATGCGCAGTAGGGAACCGGCTTTGAAGCCAAAAGGCTTTTTTGCCGGTTTCCCTTAGAAAGAATGGCGGCGGCAGCATCCAGCAGCCGATCCGAAAATCGGCTGGGGTGCTGACAATGCGGGCTCCCTGGACAGGTAAGGGTCTATATATTCAAAGTCAGCTGCTACTGTATTTGTAGCTCCTGACTTTTACATTTTTTTTCTCCAGACGGAACTCCTCTTTAACTGTTGACTGAAACCACTCAATGTAAAGTGGAGATAATTCAAGAGTAGCGTGTCCATACTCAAACTTAATTACATACTAAGGATACAATCTAAAAAACGTAATAGCTATTAGATACTGTTTTTTTTTTTTTTTTATGGCTACTGATTTTTAAAGCCAAAGCAATTTTATATCTTTAGGACATTTTTCATGTCATAAAAATTCCTTTCATCCATTTAACATGATTCTGTGAGTTTGTTAAGAATGTAATCCTTAAACATGTATTTTTTTTTTTTTTTTAACTGACCTGGGTATGGCTCAAGGTGAAAGGATAACAGTAGCAGTTGTTAACTAGCAAGTATGTAAACGAAAGAAAAGACAACCCATCCCCCACTGTTTACCTAGAGTGTAAACTTGTGATGTAAGTCAGCTTGACCTGATCCCATATAGCAAAACACAACCAAAGACTTTATTTGCTTGGAGTATTCTTTTTTTTTCCAAACCATTATTTATTCAACAAATGTACAATGGATATAAAAAGTCTACACACCCCCTGTTAAAATGCCAGGTTTCTGTGATGTACCTTTTTGGGTATGAGTCTATCAGCATTTTGCAAAAACACACCAAATCTGTCAGATTGCGAGGACATCTCCTGTGCACAGCCCTCTTCAGTTCACCCCACAGATTTTCAATCGGATTAAGGTCTGGGTTCTGGCTGGGCTATTCCAAAACTCTAATCTTCTTCCAGTGAAGCCATTCCTTTTTGATTTGGATGTATGCTTTGGGTCATTGTCATGCTAAAAGATGAAGTCCCTCTTCATGTTCAGCTTTCTAGCAGAAGCCTGAAGGTTCTGTGCCAATATTGAGTGGTTTTTGGAACTGTTCTTAATTCCCTCTACCTTTACTAAGGCCGCTGTTCCAGCTGAAGAAAAAACAGCCCCAAAGCATGATGCTGCCACCACCATGCTTCACTGTGGGTATGGTGTTCTTTTGGTGATGTGTATTTTTGTTTTTGCGCCAAAAATATCTTTTGGAATTATGGTCAAAATACAACCTTGGTTTCATCAGGCGATAACACATTTTCCCACATGCTTTTGGGGGACTTCAGATGTGTTTTTGCTAAATTTAGCCGGGCTTGAATGTTTTTTTTTTCTTAAGAAAAGATTTCCATCTTGCCACTCTACCACATAGCCCAGACATATGAAGAATACCGAAGATTGTTGTCACACGTCAGGGTGCCATTGTCTAGCCTGTAGAGGTCTGTGCGTCCCTCCTTGAATATGCCCCCCCCAGACAGTCACTGACCCATCACCAAACTGGTCATGCTGAACGATGTTACAGGCAGCATAACGTTCTCCACGGCTTCTCCAGACCCTTTCACGTCTGTCACATGTGCTCGGGGTGAACCTGCTCTCATCTGTAAAAATGCCAGATATTCCTGCAGCTCCTGTAGGCTGGGTTCACACTATTGCAAATTGGATGCAGGTTTCCCCGCATCCAATTCGCATGTTAGGAGATTGTGACAGGCTCTCTATGGAGGTGGTTCACATATCTCAGCTCTGGTGCGAATTGCACAACAGTACTGTGCGTCTTCTGGTCTGTTTCAGGTCTGAATTCAGCCAAAATTTCAGACTGAAATCGGACTTGAAATGATGAACAAGGACGCACCAGACCCCTGCTGTGAGCCACTCTGTGCGGCAGTGTGAACCCAGTCTTAATGTTGCTGTAGGCCTCTTGGCAGCCTCCCTGACCAGTTTTCTTCTCATCTTTTCATCAATTTTGGTTAATGGTAATGTCACTGTTGTACCATATTTTCTCCACTTGATGATGACTGATGAGGTCTTCACTGTGTTCCATGGTATATCTAATGCCTTGGAAATTCTTTTGTACCCTTCCCTTGACTGATACCTTTGAGTAATGAGATCCCTCTAATGCTTTGGAAGCTCTTTGCGGACCATGGCTTTTGCTGTAGGATGCGCCTAAGAACATGTCATGAAAGACCTACTAGAACTGCTGAACTTTATTTGAGGTTAATCAGAGTCACTTTAACCACTTGCCGACCGTCCCATGCAGATTTACTGCAGCAGGGCGGCTCGGATACGCATAATCACGTAGCTCTACATGATTATGTGCATGCAGTTTTGGCAGCACGCCGCTGGAGCCGTGATTAGACACAGCGGGAGGCAGACCGCGGGAGGAGCGGGTTCGATCACCGCCGGCCTCCAGCAATCTTCGGCAAAACTGACAGGAGAGCCGTCTGGCATGTAAACAATGTAAGACGGCTCTCCTGTCAGAGAGGCAGGGAAAGATCGTGTGATTCAGCTAAGCTGAATCCCCGATCTCTCTCTCTCTGCCTCTGTTCAATCCATCCCCCCCACAAGTTAAAAAGGAGAAGATTGCCCGTGGGACTTTAAATGAGGTGGACCAAATAGTCATAAAATTCAAGTTGAAATGTATCTGGTTTATTGTATAGAACCAATATACAAAAGTAAAACAACATGAATGTTTGACATACACAAAACAGAACATGGTCATACAAATATATTAAAATATCTCATAACAGTAACAATATGCACATCAATACAAATGTCTTGAAACTCGACCCACGTTTCGTGGGTCGCATTGCCCACTCGTCAGGAGTGTAAGTGTGCAGGCAAGTCTGAAAATAAATTATTATTGTTGTATTATAAGCATGCAGGGTTGATGGCTATTGGAGTATGAATGCTCAAAAATATAACCCATGTGGGGAGACAGCATACTCACAAATATAACCGCGTCATTGTGCTTAAAACCAGTGCTTCCATACGGCGGCGGCCAAATAGTCCAACAGGGAGCAGGATCCAGAGGCATTGTGTCAATTCAAGGAGAGCAATGAGAGTGTGTTGTAAGTATATCAATCAAACACCTGGCCAGTCTCTGGCCCCCACAAGTTAGTAAGCACATCTAGGGAACACATTTAACCTCTTGATCACCCCCAGTGTTAACCCCTTCCCTGCCAGTGTCATTTATACAGTAAAAGTGCATAATATTCAGCACTGATTATTGCATTAATGTCACCGGTCCCCAAAAAGTGTCAGATTTGTCTGCCACAATGTCACAGTCCCCATAAAAAAATCGCTGATCGCCGCCATTACTAATAAAAACAAATTAAAAAAATAAAAAGTCCATAAATCTATTCCGTAGTTTGTAAACGCTACAACTTTTGTGCAAACCAATTATTATACGCTTCTTGGGATTTTTTTTTTTACCAAAAATATGTAGCAGAATACAAATCGGCCTAACCTGATGAAAAAATTTTGATTTTTTTTAAAATTTTATTGGGAATGTTTTATAGCAGAAAGTAGAAAATATGGGTGTTTTTTCAAAATCGACGCTATTTTTTTGTTTATAGCCCAAAAACGAAAAACCGTGGAGGTGATCAAATACCACTAAAAGAAAGCTCTATTTGTGGAGAAAAAAGGACATCGAATCGCAAAAAATGGCCTGGGCATTAAGGGGAAATATCCTTTCGGGGCTGAAGTGGTTAAATAATGGCAGGTGTGTACTGACTTCTATTGAACATGGTTTGAATGTGATTGCTTTATTCTGAACACCGCTACATCCCAAGTTATAATATTTCAGTTTGATTTTTAATTGAGTTGTATGGTTTATAGGTCACATTAAAGGTGGAAAAAGCTCTGAAATTATTTATCTTTGTCTACTTTTTTTTACATCACAGAAATCTGACATTTTACCAGGGGTATGTAGACTTTTTATATCCACTGTATATACAAAATAACATCATTTCATTAGAAGAAAACATTTACAAAGATACTCACACATCTAGCCACGTTACTTCTTTATATCATATAAAATGTTGTACGACTAGTGGTGTTAGAAAATCAAGAGTCACAAGGGGCTTGGTGTGAGCACATACAGTGCCTTGCGAAAGTATTCGCCCCCCTTGAACTTTTCGACCTTTTGCCACATTTCAGGCTTCAAACATAAAAATATAAAACTAATTTTTTGTGAAGAATCAATAACAAGTGGGACACGATCATGAAGTGGAACGAAATTTATTGGATATTTCAAACTTTTTTAACAAATACAAAAACTGAAAAATTGGGCATGCAAAATTATTTAGCCCCCTTAACCACTTGCCGACCGGTGACGTTGACCGTACTGCGGCAAAGTGGCTCGATACCGTCCAGCGACATAGACCTACGTCGCTGGACTCCTCCCCCTGTAGGCGGCGCTCGCGCGCCGCCGGAGGCGCGCTCCCGCTGTTTTCAGTCACAGCGGGAGTCGGGCCAGGGGAGGAGCGGAGGCGATCGCCGCTGCTCTTCCCCGATCGTCGGGGAATCCAGTTTGGAGATCCGCCCGCTTGTGTAAGCAGAGCGGGCGGATCTCCTAAGTGACAAGGAATGACAGATTGCAGTGTTCAGCATAGCTGAACATGCGATCTGTCCTTGTGTCACTCAGTCACCTCCCCCCACACACGTCAGTAAGCACAAGGCATACATTAACCCCTCTTTCTCCAATAAAATTAACCCCTTCCCTGCCAGCGTCATTTTTACAGTAACAGTGCATATTTATAGCACTGATTACTGTAGTAATGTCACTGATACCCCCAAAAGTGTCAAAAATGTCAATCAAGGTTCCGATCTGTCCGCCGCAATGTCGCAGTCCCCCAAAAAAAATCGCAGATTGCCGCCATTGTGCGTTAAAAAAAAACCACCAAAAATGACAGAAATCTTTCCCTAAGTTAGTAAACGCAATAACTTTTGCGCAAACCAACCAAAATACGCTTATTGCGATTTTTTTTTTACCAAACATAGGTAGCAGAAAACAAATTGGCCAAAAATTTAAAACATTTTTGATTTTTACATTTTTTTTGGGGGGGAATTTCATATAAAAAAATTTTAAAAATATTGTTATTTTTTCAAAATAAACGCTCTTTTTTTGTTTATAGCACAAAAAGTAAAAATCGCACAGGTGATCAAATACCACCAAAAGAAAGCTTTGTTTGTGGGAAAAAAAGGACGTAAATTTCGTATGGGTACAGCGTCGCACGACCGCGCAATTGTCAGTTAAATTCGCACAACGCCGAATCGCAAAAAGTGGCCTGGACGTAAGACAGCAAAATCCTCCGGTGGTAAAGTGGTTAAGTTAATACTTTGTAGCGCCACCTTTTGCTGCGATTACAGCTGTCGCTTGGGGTATGTCTCTATCAGTTTTGCACAGCGAGAGACTGAAGTTTTTGCCCATTCCTCCTTGCAAAACAGCTCGAGCTCAGTGAGGTTGGATGGAAAGCGTTTGTGAACAGCAGTTTTCAGTTCTTTCCACAGATTCCCGACTTGGCCATTCTAACACCTGAATATGTTTATTTGTGAACCATTCCATTGTAGATTTTGCTTTATGCTTTGGATCATTTCTCAAGAGGAGACCGACACTTTGAGTGTCATTTTTTCATTCGATATATGGGATGATGGCAATTACATGTCACTGATCATCCCTCAAAAATCCCCCCCTTTCTCAAGAGGAGACCGACACTGAGTGTCATTTTTTCATTATGCTTTGGATCATTGTCTTGTTGGAATACAAATCTCCGTCCCAGTCTCTGGTCTTTTGCAGACTTTATCAGGTTTTCTTACAGAATGGTCCTGTATTTGGCTCCATCCATCTTCCCATCAATTTTAACCATCTTCCCTGTCCCTGCTGAAGAAAAGCAGGCCCAAACCATGATGCTGCCACCACCATGTTTGACAGTGCGGATGGTGTGTTCAGGGTGATGAGCTGTGTTGCTTTTACGCCAAACATAACGTTTTGCATTGTTGCCAAAAAGTTCGATTTTGGTTTCATCTGACCAGAGCACCTTCTTCCACATGTTTGGTGTGTCTCCAAGGTGGCTTGTGGCAAACTTTAAACTACACTTTTTATGGATATCTTTAAGAAATGGCTTTCTTCTTGCCACTCTTCCATAAAGGCCAGATTTTGCAGTATACGACTGATTGTTGTCCTATGGACAGATTCTCCCACCTCAGCTGTAGATCTCTGCAGTTCATCCAGAGTGATCATGGGCATCTCTGATCAGTCTTCTCCTTGTATGAGCTGAAAGTTTAGAGGGACGGCCAGGTCTTCGTAGATTTGCAGTGGTCTGATACTCCTTCCATTTCAATATTATCGCTTGCACAGTGCTCCTTGGGATGTTTAAAGCTTGGGAAATCTTTTCTTATCCAAATCCAGCTTTAAACTTCTCCACAACAGTATCTTGGACCTGCTTGGTGTGTTCCTTGTTCTTCATGATGCTCTCTGCGCTTTAAACGGACCTCTGAGACTATCGCAGTGCAGGTGCATTTATACGGAGACTTGATTACACACAGGTGGATTCTATTTATCATCATTAGTCATTTAGGTCAACATTGGATCATTCAGAGATCCTCACTGAACTTCTGGACTGATCAGAGATTAACAGATCTATTTAACCAATCATTAGCAACAGGAGTCGTCCCGGAAGATTGGAAATTGGCAAATGTCGTGCCCATTCACAAGAAAGGTAGTAGGGAGGAATCGAGCAACTATAGACCAGTGAGTCTGACATCAATAGTAGGCAAATTAATGGAAACCCTATTAAAGGATAGGATTGTGGAACATCTTAAATCCCATGGATTGCAAGATGAAAAACAACATGGGTTTACTTCAGGGAGATCATGTCAAACAAATCTTATAGATTTTTTTGACTGGGTGACTAAAATAATAGACGGTGGAGGTGCAGTAGACATTGCATATCTAGATTTTAGTAAGGCTTTTGACACTGTCCCACATAGAAGACTTATCAATAAACTGCAGTCATTGAGCATGGACTCCCATATTGTTGAGTGGATTAGGCAGTGGCTGAGTGACAGACAACAGAGGGTTGTAGTCAATGGAGAACATTCAGAACAAGGTCATGTTACCAGTGGGGTACCTCAGGGATCTGTACTGGGACCAATTTTGTTTAATATCTTCATAAGTGATATTGCAAAAGGCCTCGATGGTAAGGTTTGTCTTTTTGCTGATGACACAAAGATATGTAACAGGGTTGATGTTCCTGGAGGGAAACGCCAAATGGAAAAGGATTTAGGAAAACTAGAAGAATGGTCAGAACTCTGGCAACTGAAATTTAATGTGGATAAGTGCAAGATAATGCACCTGGGGCGTAAAAACCCAAGGGCAGAATATAGAATATTTGACACAGTCCTGACCTCAGTATCTGAGGAAAGGGATTTAGGAGTAATTATTTCAGAAGACTTAAAGGTGGGAAGACAATGTAATAGAGCAGCACGAAATGCCAGCAGAATGCTTGGATGTATAGGGAGAGGTATAAGCAGTAGAAAGAGAGAAGTGCTTATGCCGCTGTACAGAACACTGGTGAGACCTCACTTGGAGTATTGTGCGCAGTACTGGAGGCCATATCTCCAGAAGGATATAGATACTCTAGAGAGAGTTCAGAGAAGAGCTACTAAACTAGTACATGGATTGCAGGAAAAAACTTACCAGGAAAGGATAAAGGACCTTAACATGTATAGCTTGGAAGAAAGAAGAGACAGAGGGGATATGATAGAAACTTTTAAATACATAAAGGGAATCAACTCGGTAAAGGAGGAGAGCATATTTAAAAGAAGAAAAACTACCACAAGAGGACACAGTTTTAAATTAGAGGGGCAAAGGTTTAAAAGTAATATGAGGAAGTATTACTTTACTGAGAGAGTAGTGGATGCATGGAATAACCTTCCTGCAGAAGTGGTAGCTGCAAATACAGTGAAGGAGTTTAAGCATGCATGGGATAGGCATAAGGCTATCCTTCATACAAGATAGGGCCAGGGACTATTCATAGGATTCAGATATATTGGGCAGACTAGATGGGCCAAATGGTTCTTATCTGCCGACACATTCTATGTTTCTATGTTTCTATGGAGAGAGTTTGCTGTACTGAAAATAAAGGGGCTGAATAATTTTGCACGCCCAATTTTTTTGTTTTTTATTTGTTAACAAAGTTTGAAATATCCAATAAATTTCGTTCCACTTCATGATTGTGTCCCACTTGTTGTTCATTCTTCACAAAAAATTACAGTTTTATATCTTTATGTTTGAAGCCTGAAATGTGGCAAAAGGTCGCAAAGTTCAAGGGGGGTGAATACTTTCGCAAGGCACTGTGTATATATATATATATATATATATATACACACACACACGTTGAGGGATAAAAGTATTTGATTCCCTGATTTGTATGTTTGCTCAATAACATATAAATGATCAGTCTATAATTTTAATGGTAGGTTTATTTTAACAGGGAGAGACAGAATACTGTAACAACAAAAATATCCATAAAAATGCAATTCAAAAAAGTTATCAATTGATTTGCATTTTAATGAGTGAAATAGGTATTTGACCCCTTTGCAAAACATGACTTAGTACTTGGTGGCATAGGCGGCTCTCTAATTAGGCAAATTAGGCGGTCGCCTAAGGCCTCACACCTACAGGGGCCTCGCGGCCAGTGGCGGAGCGACAACATTTAAAAGGGCGCAGTCAGGGAAATCTCCCAAGTAAAAGATTGTTTTAAATCCTCTGATATAAAAGTTGCAGCAGTGTGCTGCAGTCCCTTCACTGAGGCTGCCAGGTGTCTGTTGTCCGCTGACACTTACCCCGCCTTCTCTGCCTGGGGATTGGCCTTCTGATCATGTAATCCTAAAATGTGGAGGAATCGGTGGGCGTGTACCTGCATCAGTAGGAAGTGACTGCCCGGTCAGCTCACTCTATCATCGGTTTTTGCTCTGGAGGAGAGCTCTGCCCTGGCCCAGGAACATACAGGTAACCAGGCCCCCGACTTGTCACTCTGCAGGCTGGTCATAGATTTGTGGTGTCTACTACGCAAAGTGGGTGAGTAGCCCCAGGGAAGTTGGAAGAGTCTTAGAATGGTTGGTGGAGGAGAAGGAGAAGAAGAAGGCCCTGGGTGGCTGGGGCAGGAGAGGGTGGCTGGAAGAGAAGGCGAGGGCCCCTGGGTGGCTAGGGGAAAAGGAGAGGGCTCCTGGGTGGCTAGGGGAAAAAGGAGAGGGCCCCTAGGTGGCTAGTAGAAAAGGAGAGGGCCCCTGGGTGGCTAGAGGAAAAGGAGAGGGCCCCTGGGTGGCTAGGGGAAAGGAGAGGGCCCCTGGGTGGCTAGGGGAAAGGAGAGGGCCCCTGGGTGGCTAGGGGAAAGGAGAGGGCCCCTGCGTGGCTAGGGGAAGAGGAAAGGGCCCCTGGGCGGCTGAAGGAGAAGGAGAGGGCACCTGGGTGGCTGGTAGAGAAGGAAATTGCCCCTGGGTGGCTGGGGGAGAAGGAGATGGCCCCTGGGTGGCTGGGGGAGAAGGAGATGGCCCCTGGGTGGCTGGGGGAGAAGGAGATGGCCCATGGGTGGCTGGGGGAGAAGGAGAGGACCCCCTGGGTGTCTGGGGGAGAAGGAGAGGGCCCCTGGGTGGCTGGGGGAGAAGGAGAATGGCCCCTGGGTGGCTGTGGAGAAGGAGAGGGCCCTTTGGTGGCTGGAGGAGAAGAAGGAGAGGGACCCTGGGTGGCTGGAGGAGGAGAAGGAGAGGGCCCCTGGGTGGCTGGAGGAGAAGAAGGAGAGGGCCCCTGGGTGGCTGGAGGAGAAGAAGGAGAGGGCCCCTGGGTGGCTGGAGGAGAAGAAGGAGAGGGCCCCTGGGTGGCTGGAGGAAAAGGAGAGGGGCCTCTGGGTGGCTGGGGAAGAAGGAGAGGGCCCCTGGGTGGCTGGGGGAGAAGGAGAGGGCCCCTGGGTGGCTGGGGGAGAAGGAGAGGGCCCCTGGGTGGCTGGAGGAGGAGGAGAGGCCCCCCGTGATGCCAGAGTCAGTTGCCAGGGAATAGAGTGGAGCTGAGCCAGTCCTGCATATCGGACATCAAAGCCAAACGTGGTGGAGCTGGAGCCCCTTGCCCTACACAATGACAGCACCCGAGGTGGAAGGTGAGGGGTAGCGGGGCTGTGACATTATATAGCATATGGACTCTGTACATTATTGGTAGTATTGGTTGGAGTTGTCCTTTAGATGTTTAACTCTGTTGTTTTTCCCCCCAGCTGTGAGGGACTGAGGAATGACAGCCCACTATGCTGGGACTTATAGTGCCCTAGAATGTGGAGGACTGAGGAATCCTCAGTCCCTCACAGAGGGCACTACAAGTTCCAGAATAGCAGGCTGCCATGCCTTAGTCCCCACAGCGGGCACTACAAATCTTAGCATAACAGGCAGTAGTTCCTCAGTCCCCTACAGAGAGCAGTACAAGTCCAAGCATAGCAGGCCTTCCATTCCTCAGGGAGGAATGGCAGTGCACTATACTGGAATATACAGTGCCCTCTTTAGGGACTTAGGTATGGCAGCCTTCTGCAGTGGGACTTGTCGTGCCCTAGACTGTGGCGGACTGAGGAAGGAAAGTGTAAGGGGTATCTGGAAACTCTGATGCAAGGGGGAGCTTTGGTGACCACAGAGTTCCCTTTTACACCAGAGTCCCCAGCTTTCCCCCTCAAATCATGGTTCCCAGAACTCTCCTTACATCAGAGTCTCCAGCATTCCCCCTTAAATCGGGGTTCCCAGAACTCCCCTTACTTCAGAGTCCCCAACATTCCCCCTTAATCAGGGTTCCCAAAACTCCTCTTACATCAGAGTCTTCAGAGTTCCCTCTTAAAGTGTAAGGGGGAAACTCTGGAGGCTCTGATGTAAAGGGGGCTCTGTGAAATTTGATTTAAGAGGGGGACTCTAATTTTAAAAGGAATTCTGTGCACTCTGATGTAAGGAGGAGATGCCGGGGGGAATCTGATTTAAAGGAGAACTCTTATGTAAGGGGGGACACTGAACTCTGATGTAAGGAGGGACTCAGGGAATCATGACCTATAGGGAAACGCTGGGGACTGTGATGTAAGATTAGACATATATATATATATATATATATATATATATACATACCCAATGTTTAATGATCTTTGATTAATGAAGAATTGGTTAGAGAAAATTCTAGAAACTGTGAATTCATAGTACAAAGGTTAAGGCTCTTAATATATGCAATTTATACAGTTAATTTTTATTGCTTGAATTATTTTTCCCATTATGAGCATGAGTGGGGCCTCATGTCCAAATTTCGCCTTAGGCCTCACAAAGCCTAGAGCCGCCTCTGCTTGGTGGCAAAACCCTTGTTGGCAGTCAGAGGTCAGACATTTCATGTAGTTGTCCACCAGGTTTGCACACATCTCAGGAGGGATATTGTCCCACTCCTCTTTGTAGATCTTTTCTAAGTCATTAAGGTTTCGAAGGATATATGTTTTTATCCCACACACTGGAAAATATCTGATTGCTAATATTGTTGGTAATGGAGTTGCTGCCGGCCCTGTCTGCTTCCCACCCTGTGGGAAGTGTAGCTATCGGCGAAAGTTATGACTAGTGCTGGAATGTATATGTATGTATCCATATGTTGAATATACATGTATGTAATCCATATGTCCAACAGTCACTAGTACATTAAATAATACGAAAAATGCAAAAAATATATATATGTACAGTAAATGAGTGAATTGTTATGATCAGTGGAATATAAATAAAAATATAAATATATATATAACTCTTCCACTTAAAAGTGTCCAAGTGCACATTGCAGTGAAATCATGAACATTATTGTGCCAGAAAATGAATATATATATATATATATATATATATATATATATATATATATATATATATATATATATATATAGTGCAAAAAAATGTAAAATATTTTGTGCCAGAAATTAATGATAAAGTGCTGTGTGCAAGAAAAAATCCTTACAACAAATGAATTTCACAATAAAAAACATAAATATAAAGTGCTATGTGCATAGAGAAATGAAAGTCCACTAGTATATATGGTGGTGATATTTAATGCTATAAATCTTGTGCCAGAAATATTAAGGTGCTTGGTGCTTCCTTATTTCTTGCTGTGCTCAGTACGGTGCTCTGCTCCCCCTATGGTGTTGCACTCACCGCAATTCATTCCCCATGAAGGGGTAACAAGCTTTAAACGGCAAGTAGGTTCCTAGGTGTCTGTGTGTATTCACCTCCTAATTCCTCTGTAGTAATGGTACTTATAAACAGGAGCCTGCCAGCTGGGTCCCTGTGGATCTCAATCGGGTGTTATCCCATATGCAAAAATAATGGACATTCCATAGTGTAATACTGTTTATCTTTGTATTAAATCTAAAAGTATCAACTTACAGTTATGGCTGTATACAACAAGCAAATAGCAGCGTCCGCACCGAAATTTCCTGGTCCCGGATGCGTTCCACAGATCGAAACCACACTACCGGAAGTGACCGCCCTACGCGTTTCGTCAGACTGACACCAGCAGGAGCGGCCGCAGGCGGGAACTGTGCATAATTTCGTTAATTCCGGTAGTGTGGTTTCGATCGGTGGAACGCATCTGGGACCAAAAAATCTGGTGCGGAAGCCGCTATTTGCTTGCTGTATACAGACATAAATGTAATGAATGCCAACATGTACTGTGACATACTGAAGCAGAGCATGATCACCTCCCTTTGGAGACTGGGTCACATGATAACAACCCCAAACACACCTTCAAGATGCCTTGTTAAAGCAGCGCAAGGTCTCTTACATCAACCCGCTCCGTGATGTCGTCATGGAGGAGTTTAAGAGGACTCCAGTGACAACCTGTGAAGCTCTGGTGAACTCCATGCCCAAGAGGGTTAAGGCAGTGCTGGAAAATAATGGTGGCCACACAAAATATTGACACTTTGGGCCCAGTTTGGATATTTTCACTTAGGGGTGTACTCACTTTTGTTGCCAGCGGTTTAGACATTAATGGCTGTGTG
Organism: Pelophylax lessonae; assembly: GCF_965119305.1. Lineage (NCBI taxonomy): Eukaryota > Metazoa > Chordata > Amphibia > Anura > Ranidae > Pelophylax > Pelophylax lessonae. The sequence goes on along the minus strand of NC_138769.1, from coordinate 551,129,820 downwards.
TTGAGTTATTTTGAGGGGACAGCAAATTTACACTGGCATGCAAGCTGTACACTCACTACTTTACATTGTAGCAAAGTGTCAATTCTTCAGTGATGTCACATGAAAAGATATAATAAAATATTTACAAAAATGTGAGGGGTGTATTCACCTTTGTGAGATACTGTGTATATATATATATATATATATATAGAACTGGACCCCGGGTGTACACAAGGGGGGACCTGGGGTCAGGGTGTATATGGGGGGAGCAGGGGAGGAAAGGACCAGTGTGTCTACGGTGGGGGGGGTGTGGTTAGCAGACCCAGTGTGTATGCGAAGGAGGGAGAATCTGGGGTGTATGCGGGGGGGGGGGGCAAGGTGCAACAAATCCCAGGTCGCCATGGCGACCAGAAACCGTGTCCCGGCTCGATGGGCCTCCACCAGCCAACTCACTGTTGGCATAAGGCGCAAGCAACTCCCATTGCCCGAGGCAACCAGACATGCAGCTCCGGTCGCCAGGCAGCTCCAACATCCAAAAAAAAAAAGACTCAAGCCGCAGCAGAGTCAAAGTTTCTCTCTTCCTCTCCACCCACTGGCAACCTCCTGCATCCTCTGTCCCCTCCACCAGCAGACCCACCACGCAGAAAGGCTCCCCCCTCCGTCAGCACCAGCCAATCCGTGCTCACTGTGGCCCATCCCTTCTCCTTCCTCCCAGTCCCCATCTGCGGACCTGGAGACAAGTAGGAAGGTGAGCATAATCCAGCCCACACGCCATGCCACACAACACACACACACACACATCAAAAACTTCAGCCCCAATAACTTCAAGGGCCAAATCCCCACATTCTGAGAACCCCAAAGAGATAAACATCCCCTGAAATCACTCAGTGAGAAAGCTGTCCCATCCAGCAGCATGCCCAGCTCCAGTCCCCTCCATGTTCACATTCAAGATCTGCCATCTCCGTCATCCAAAATAAAACTCTGTTAGTCAAAAAAAAAAACTGGCTCCTAACTTTCTTAGCTGGCGCCTAGCTTCAAAGTAAATTTGTCAAGCCCTGCTATACTGTACATACTGTAAATATACTTGTAATATTCTAATTTTCTGAGATACTGAATATTGGGTTTTCACTAGCTGTAAGCCATTATCATCAAAATTATAAAAAAGAAATGCTTGAAATAAATTACTCTGTGTGTAACCCATCTACTGAAAATATATGAGTTTCACTGTTTGAATTGAATTACTGAAATAAATTAACTTTTTGAAAATATTCTAATTTTATGAGATGTGACAACACTGAAGAAATGACACTTTGCTACAATGTAAAGTAGTGAGTGTACAGCTTGTATAACAGTGTACATTTGCTGTCCCCTCAAAATAACTCAAAACACAGCCATTAATGTCTAAACCGCTAGCAACAAAAGTGAGTACACCCCTAAGTGACAATGTCCAAATTGGACCCATAGTGTCAATATTTTGTGTGGCCACCATTATTTTCCAGCACTGCCTTAACCCTCTTTGGCATGGAGCTCACCAGAGCTTCACAGGTTGCCACTGGAGTCCTCTTCCGCTCCTCCATGACAACATTACGGAGCTGGTGGATGTTAGAGACCTTGCACTCCTACACCTTCCGTTTGAGGATGCCCCACAGATGCTCAATATGGTTTAGGTCTGGAGACATGCTTGGCCAGTCCATCAACTTTACCCTCAGCTCCTTTAGCAAGGCAGTGGTCGTCTTGGAGGTGTGTTTGGGGTCGTTATCATGTTGAAATACTGCCCTGACACCCAGTCTCCGAAGAGAGGGGATCATGCTCTGCTTCAGTATGTCACAGTATATGTTGGCATTCATGGTTCCCTCAAACATAGCTCACTTGTGCCGGCAGCACTTATGCAGCCCCAGACCATGACACTCCCACCACCATGCTTGACTGTAGGCAAGACACACTTGTCTTTGTACTCCTCACCTGGTTGCCGCCACACACGGCATCTGCTCCATCAGACCACAGGACGTGGTTCCAGTAATACATGTCCTTAGTCTGCTTGTCTTCAGCAAACTGTTTGCTGGCTTTCTTGTGTATCATCTTTAGAAAAGGCTTCCTCCCAGGACGACAGCCATGTAGACCAATTTGATGCAGTGTGTGGCGTATAGTCTGAGCACTGACAGGCTGATCCCCCACCCCTTACACCTCTGCAGCAATGCTGACAGCACTCATACGTCTATTTCCCAAAGACAACCTCTGGATATGGCGCTGAGCACATGCACTCAACTTCTTTGGTCGACCATGGCGAGGCTGGTTCTGAGTGGAACCTGTCCTGTTAAACTGCTGTATGCTCTTGGCCACCATGCTGCAGCTCAGTTTCAGGGTCTTGGCAATCTTCTTATAGCCTAGGCCATCTTTATGTAGAGCAACAATTCTTTTTTTCAAATCCTCAGAAAGTTCTTTGCCACGAGATGCCATGTTGAACTTCCAGTGACCTATATGAGAGAGTGAGAGCGATAACACCAAACTTAACACACCTGCTCCTCATTCACACCTGAGACCTTGTAACACTAATGAGTCATATGACATTGGGGAGGACAAATGGCTAATTGGGCCCAATGTGGACATTTTCACGTAGGGGCATACTCTCTTTTGTTGCCAGCGGTTTTGTCATTAATGGCGGTGTGTTGAGTTATTTTGAGGGGACAGCAAATTTACACTGTTTATACAAGCTGTACACTCACTACTTTACATTGTAGCAAAGTGTAATTTCTTCAGTGTTGTCACATGAAAAGATATAAAAACATATTTACAAAAATGGGAGGGGTGTACTCACTTTTGTGAGATTATGTATGTATGTATATATATATATATATATATATATATATACACACACACACACTGATCAGCCATAACATTATGACCACCCACCTAATACTGAGTATGGCCCCCTTTTGCTAAAACAGCCCTGACCCATTGAGGCATGGACACCAAAGTAACATCCACATGAATGGCAAGACCTAAGGTTTCCCAGCAGAACATTGCCCAAAGTGTCACACTGCCTCTGCCAACTTTCCTTCTTATACTGCTTCCTGGTGCCTTCTCTTCCCCAGGTGAGTGGCGCACATGAACCCAGCCATCCATGTAAAAGAAAACGTGATTGATCAGACCAGTCCACCTTCTAACATTGCTCCGTAGTCAAATTCTGATGTACATGTGATCACTATAGAAGCTTTTGACTGTGGACATGGGTCACCGTGGGCTTCAGAGCCCCATACACAACAAACTGGGGTGCCCATTTTTTTTCTGCTTTCACCACATCAACTTCATGGAGAACATGTTCTCTTGCTGCCTAATATATCCCACCAATTTTCAGATGCCATTGTAACGCGATACTCCCTTTACCTGTCAGTGGTCGTAATGTTATGGATTACCAGTTTAGATACACAGTGAGGGAAAAAAGTATTTGATCCCCTGCTGATTTTGTACGTTTGCCCACTGACAAAGAAATGATCAGTCTATAATTGTAATGGTAGGTTTATTTTAACAGCGAGAGACAGATTAACAAAAATATCCAGAAAAAAAGCTTTTCAAAAAAGTTATAAATTGATTTGCATTTTAATGAGTGAAATAAGTATTTGATCCCCTATCAATCAGCAAGATTTTTGGCTCCCAGGTGTCTTCTATATGGGTAACTAGCTAAGATTAGGAGCACTCTTTAAAAAGGGAGTGCTCCTAATCTCAGCTTGTTACCTGTATAAAGGTCACCTGTCCACAGAAGAAATCAATCAATCAGATTCCAATCTCTTCACCATGGCCAAAGAGCTGTTCAATGACGTCAGGGACAAGATTGAAGACCTACACAAGGCTGGAATGGGCTACAAGACCCTCACCAAGCAGCTTGGTGAAAGGGCGACAACAGTTGGTGCATTATTCGCAAATGGAAGAAACACAAAATAACTGTCAATCTCCTTCAGTCTGGGGCTCCATGCAAGATCTCCCATCGTGGAGTTTCAATGATCATGCAGCTGGGACCATAGTCACCAAGAAAACAATTGGTAACACACTACGCCTTGAAGGACTGAAATCCTGCAACGACTGCAAGGTCCCCCTGCTCAAGAAAGCACATGTACAGGCCCGTCTGATGTTTGCTAATGAACATCTTAATGACTGAGAGGAGAACTGGGTGAATGTGTGGTGGTTAGATGAAACCAAAATCGAGCTCTTTGGCATCAGCTCAACTTGGCGTGTTTGGAGGAGGAGGAGGAATGCTGCCTATGACCCCAGGAACACCAAAGTGGAAACTTTATGCTTTGGGGGTGTTTTTCTGCTAAGGGGACAGGACAACTTCACCACATCAAAGGGACGATGGAAAGGGCCATGTACCGTCAAATCTTGGGTGAGAACCTCCTCCCCTCAGCCAGGGCATTGAAAATGACCATAAACACACGGCCAAGGCAACAAAGGAGTGGCTCAAGAAGAAGCACATTAAGGTCCTGCAGTGACCTATCCAGTTTCTAGACCTTAATCCCATAGAAAATATGTGGTGGGCAGATGAAGACTCGAGTTACCAAACGTCGGCCTTGAAACTTTAATGTATATGTATTCGGCTATGGCTCTACTCTATATAGAGATGTAAATTAAATTTGTGGTAGTCTATTTGGACGACCTCTTGATTTACTTGGAATCCATTAAATCACACTACCTGGATGTTAGACGGGTCCTGCCAAGGTTATGTCAGAATGGGCTTTTCTGTAAGCTTGAGAAATGTGAATTCCACCTGTCTCAGGTTGCCTTCTTGGACTACATCATTTCTGCTGGGTACTCCATGGACCCTCTGAAGGTTTCGGCTGTTCTACAATGACCTCGCTCTAGTGGTCTCCGTTCCATTCAGCGTTTCCTTGGGTTTGCTAACTACTATCTGACATTTATCAGGAACTTTTCCTCTTTGGCCAAACCTATCTCAGATCTGACCAAGAAGGGCAGTGATTCCCACAATTGGACGCCTGCTGCCATCCAAGCTTTGGAGGCCCTCAATTCAGGCGTTCTCATCCTGTCTCATCCCAATCCCGGTTTGCCCTTTGTCCTAGAGGTGGATGTGTCTGAGACAGGAGTAGGCGCCCTCCTGTCTCTTACTTCCTTGTGGATTCTACTCCAAGAAGCTGTCTCCAGCTGAATGCAATTAGGAGATTGGAGACAGAGAGCTCTTGGCCATTATCCTGGCTCTCAAAGAGTGGAGACACTGCTCGAACGGTATTGAACAGAGCAGCCCCGATCCTCCTCTACTGGGGTCCCTTAGTGGCGCTCCTGGCTCCTCCTCTTCGGCAAATGGCACCATGGGAGGTGGCTTCATGCAGAGTTGCTCCCGAGCCACCTTGTCTGCATCCATTGACACAGAAAGGGCAGCTTGCCCCCACCCTGCTTGCTCGTCACAAGACTTGATTGGTAGCAGCACATCGCTGGATCAAGATCGGGCTTGGGTAAGTACAAGCAGGGGCTGGGAAAACACATGCAGCAGACAAGGTTTTTTACCTTAATGCATAGAATGCATTAAGGTAAAAAAAACCTAAGCCTTTTCAACTACTTTAACCACTTCTGAACTGGAAGATTTTCCCCCTTAATGACCAAGCCATATTTTGCGATTCGGCACTGCATTACTTTACTGAACAATTGCACGTTTGTGCGATGCAGTACCCAAATAAAATTGATGTCCTTTTTTCCCCACAAACAGAGCTTTCTTTTTGTGGTATTTGATCACCTCTGCTATTTTTTTTTTTTTTTTTTGCGCTATAAACAAAAAAACAGCGACAATTCTGAAAAAAAAAACCTTTTTTTCACATTCTGCTATATAACATCCCCCCCAAAAAAAATTTAAAAATCAAAATTTTTTAACAATTTAGGCCAATTTGTTTTCTGCTACATATTTTTGGTAAAAAAAAATCGCAATAGGCGTATTTTGATTGGTTTGTGCAAAAGTTATTGCGTCTACTAACTATGGGAAAGCTTTATGTCATTTTTATTGTTTTTTTTTTTTTACTAGTAATAGTGGCGATCTGCGACATTGCGGCGCACAGATCGGACCCCTAACTGACATTTTTGACTCTTTTGGGGAAACAGTGACATTACTACAGTAATCAGTGCTAAAAATATGCACTGTTACTGTAATAATGACACTGGCAGGGAAGGGGTTAACCCTGTGGGTGATCAAGGGGTTAAATGTGAGCCTAGGGGAGTGATTCTAACTGTATGGGGGCGGGGCTTATGGAATGACCATAGAGACCTGTGATCCTATATAGAAGGATCACAGGAGCTCTGTGATCATTCCAGAGAGAAGAGCGGTCAGCTGTGTTTACAACAGCTGACTGTTTTTCTCTCTCAGTGGGGAGTGATCGCGGGTGGCAGGCAGCAATCGGAGCAGCCTGCCCCGTGCATCGGAGTCCCCGCTGCCGAGTGGGGGCGGGAGCGCACTGCTGGCAGCGCGCGCTTGCCCCCCAGCTGCAGGCACGCCGACCGACGTAGCCCTATGTTGGTTCGCGCAGGAGGGCCAGCCTGCTGAGGTATATATGCGGTGGGCGGTCCGGAACCGGTAACAGTGGACAGTGCAGTCTCCAGTCATTTTGTTAGCTTGGAAAAGGAGGGGGAAGGATAGAGCATGGCAGTGCCTTGCCAGCATAGGCTATGGGGCTGTGTGTTTCTATTAAAGTGGTTGTTAAGCCACTATGTTATCTTTACACCATTCCCTCTGTTAGATTACAACCTGTATTCTAGTTCCTGTGCTTTATAAAAAAAAAAGCTGATTTCTACCTGTTTTCACAGCGCCTATGACTCCCGATTCTCTCCTCTCCCCGTCTGACATCTCCAGCGGGCAGGGACAAGAACTTCATCTGATGTCAGCCGTGGAGAAAAGGAGGGCAGAGAGTCACATGAGCACTGATAGGCGCTGTGAAAACAGGTAGAAATCTGTTTTTTTTTAAATAAAGCACAAGAACTAGGATACAGGTTGCTATCTAACAGAGGGGATGATGTAAAGATAATAAAGTTTTGTCGCAGAGGGGAGGGGAGCAGAGCAGTGCTATTGAGAGCTGACAGGCAGGGAGGTGATGGGGGAGGAGGACAGAGGGAGACAAAGGAGAGCTGCAGATAGCTGCGGATGACGGAGGCACGTACACTGACCACGGTGTCAGGGCTCAGCAGCCATGATACACCGTGGTCAGTTTACAGGGGGGAGGGCAGAAACTGGCAGGAAAAGCCAGGTTGTTTAGGCAATACAGGGGGCCAAATGACACAGCACAAGCATTGTGCTGTATAACATGCTTTAGGGACAGGATCCATTTTTTTTTGTGTAACAAACACTTTAATGCACACAGTGTAGGGAGAGACAGCTCTAGTTCCTGCATGCAAGGGTGATTCCAAAGGACTCTGCAAGAGAACTAGGTCACCCTAAAAAAAAAAACAGGAAACCTGGGGCAGCAGTTATGGTTCCAGCTAAAACTGTAGCATAGGCAAGAAATGAAAGATGCATACTCAGTAAGTGATTAAATCTCATGCTGAAAGAGCTAGAAAACAGAGGGTTTAATATCTGTTTAATGCTGGGCAGGTTTTTATTTAAAGTGTAAGTCACTTTTGTTAAGAAAAAACATTCCCCTCTGGGTGATCTATGTACATTGCAAGGATTTTAATAATCTTTGTTGCAGATTCCTGCCTTTTGTTATTCTGAAGAAATCCATGTTTGTTCCTCTGTGCCTCTGTGCTGTGTGGGTCAAATGGAATTTGTTTCATATGTATCCATCAGTTGTGCAGCTGCAGGGCTCTATTGAGGAAAGCTGCTGGCCTGAATCCCTTTAGACATGTTCCTATTGGGGGAGTATCTCACCAAAAATGACAGTTTTGTTTAAAGGGATGCCAGAAATCTCACTTGTAGCTTAGGCAGACCTCCTGGGAAAATCAGTGAGCAAATCACACAAGCAGGAAATGATGTTTCTGGGTTGTGGTCAGTATACATTCTGTGTACAGAACACCTCCAGGTAGCCATATTGCATTGCATTTTTCAAAAAATTACAACAGCTGCAGATTGAAAAGGAAAGGTAATTTTTAATAACATTCAATCACAATTTGATTTGTGTCGCAATTGTATATGCTATATTGTTTTTTCTTTATTTGCTGATTTTTTTCCCCATGAAAGTGGAGTTATCCTTTAACTAAAGACATTACAATATAAGGAAAACATGTATTTCCTGCTCTCTGACTACATTCTTTAAAGAGTATTAGCCTCCTGCAAAATGTTAGCCCATTCCATCCTATTCATTTTTTGAACTCTCAGCTCCATGAGATCTAGTTAATCAATGTAGGTGTATTACCATGGGTGTGCACTGCTGGCTTCCCTCCTCTGCTCTCCCTATGGCTGCTGCAGGGGATGTTTCATTTTCTGAATGAACACAGTGAGTGATTGACACTGATCATTCCTGTGTCCATTCATAACTGAAGCATAGTAATGTTTTCCAGTGGGATTCGTTATCTGTAGCACTGCTAAGGTGTTATGGAAGCCCAGGTTTCTTAACCACTTGCCGACTGCTCACAGTATATTTACTGCGGCAGTCGGCCCCGGCCAGGCAGAGTGACGTAGGTCTACGTCGCTCACCTGTCACTCCTTCTAGAGCCAATAGCGGGCGAGCGCGCGCCCGCCGAGGCGCGTGCCCGCCTCAGCTCGTTCGTGGAGGAGTGCGGGAGTGTGACTGGCGGACCCGATGTCCGCCGGTCACACTACGATCGCCGGTACAGCGGGAGAAAGACAGAGCGGCTTATGTAAACAAGCCGCCTGTCAGTTCTCCCTGTGTAAAAATGAAGATCAGACGGTTCTACTACGTAGAACCGTTGATCTTTGTTTTTACACCAATAGCAATGTCCCACTACAGTTAGAAGCACGCCCCTAGGACACACTTAACCCCTCCCTGTCCAATACAGTTAACCCCTTCCCTGCCAGTGTAATTTTTGCAGTAACAGTGCATATATATAGCACCGATTACTGCAGTAATGTCACTGGTACCCCCAAAAGTGTAAAAAATGTCAGTCAAAGGTCCGATCTGTCCGCCGCAATGTCGCAGTACCGCAAAAAAAATCGCAGATCGCCGCCATTACTCGGTAAAAAAAAAAAACACCAAAAATGACAAAAATCTTTCCCTTTGTTAGTAAACGCGATAACTTTTGCGCAAACCAATCAAAATACGCTTTTTGCGATTTTTTTTTTACCAAACATAGGTAGCGTAAAACAAATTGGCCGAAAATGTTAAAAAATTTTGATTTTTACATTTTTTTGGGGGGGAATTTCATATAAAAAAAAGTGAAAAATATTGTTATTTTTGCAAAAATTACGCTCTTTTTTTGTTTATAGCGCGTGATCAAAAAATCACACAGGTGATCAAATACCACCAAAAGAAAGCTCTGTTTGTGGGAAAAAAAGGACGTGAAATTCGTTTAGGTACAGCGTCGCACGACCGCGCAATTGTCCGTTAAAGTCACGCAGTAAAAAATCGCAAAATACCCCTGGTCTTTTAGCAGGAAAATCCTCCGGTGGTAAAGTGGTTAATAGCGGCTTTCAGCTCATCTGCATTGTTGGGTCTGATGTCTCTCATCATTCTCTGTACAATAACCCACACGTTCTCTGAGGTTTAGGTCAGGCAAGTTTTCTGGCCAATAAGCACAGTGATACCATGATCATTAAACCAGGTATTGGTACTTTTGGCAGTAGGAGCGGGTGCTAAACCCTGCGGGAAAATTAAATCAGCATCTTCATAAAGCTGGTCAGCAGAGTGAAGCATGAGGTGCTCCAGAATTTCCTGGTAGAGGGCTGCGCTGACTTTGGACTTGATAAAACACAATGGACCAACACCAGCAGATGACATGGCTCCCCAAATCAACTCTTACTGTGTTGTGAAAACTTCACACTGGACCCAGGGACAGGCTGGGCCGGGGGGCAGGGTGGCAATTTCCCCCCAGGCCGCCCTAACTTATGCCTGCTGACAATTCTTTTTTCTTTGTAGAGGAAGGAAGTCAGGGCCGGGGGAATGGACGCAGCGGCTGCCAACTGACTGTAGGCTGAGGGTGCTGCCCAGGGCCAGCCCTACCATGGGTCCTGCTGTCCTGCCTCAAAGGAAAAGGGGGGGACGAGCGCTGCCGGATTACACAGAGCGGAGATCTCCCTCTTACCCAGCGGCCACTGTCATGTGAAGTCCTGCCTCCTGGGCTGACTCCTATGATAGACAACACACTGGTGATGTCTATCATAGGAGCTGGTCCAGGAGGCGGGACTGTTTATGACAGTGGCTGCGCCGGGTAAGCGGGAGATCCCCACTTTGTGTAAACGAGCGACTCTCCTCTCTCTGCATTGCAGGCTGCATTGGATGGGCTCTGTGAGGCTGCAATGATGGGCACTGATCAGGCTACATTGGAAGGGGCACCGGTGAGGCTACAATGGATGGGCACTGATGAGGCTGCAATGATGGCCACTGATCAGGTTGCATTGGATGGGCACTGGTGGGGCTGCATTGGATGGGCACTGATCAGGCTGCATTGAATGGGCACTGGTGAGGCTGCATTGCATGATTACTAATCAGGCTAGATTGGATAGTTACTAATCAGGCTGCATTGTATGGGCACTGATCAAGCTGCATTGTATGGGAACTGGTGAGGCTGCATTGGATAGGCACTGGTGAGGCTGTATTGGATGGGCACTGATCAAGCTGCAATGATGGGCACTAATCAGGCTACATTGGACAGGCACTGGTAAGGCTGCATTGGGTGGGCACTGATCAGAGAGCAATGATGGGCCCTGTTTAGGCTGCATTGGATGGGCACTGGTGAGACTGCATTGGATGGGCACTAATCAGGCTGCATTGGATGGGCACTAATCAGGATGCATTGATGGGCACTGATCAGGCTTCACTGATGGGCACTAATAAGGCTGTCCTGATGGGCACTTATGAGACTGACCTGATGGGCACTGGTGAGGCTGCATTGATGGGCACTGATGAGACTGCACTGATGGGCACTAGTGGTGCTGCATTGATGGGCACTGATGAGGCTGACCTGATAGGCACTGGTGGGGCTGCATTGATGGGCACTGGTGAGGCTGCATTGATGAGCACTAATGAGGCTGAGCTGATGGGCACTGATGAGGCTGCATTAATGGGCACTGATTATGCTGCATTGATGGGCACTGATCAGGCTGCATTGATGGGCACTAGTGAGGCTGCATTGATGGGCACTGATGAGGCTGCAATGATGAACACTTGTGAGGCTACATTGATGGGCACTGATAAGGGTGAGTGGATGGGCACTGGTGGGGCTGCATTGATGGGCACTATGGTGAGGCTGCATTGATGGACACTGTGAGGCTACATTGATGGGCACTGAGCAGACTGCATTGATGGGCACTAGTGAGGCTGCATTGATTGGCAATGATGGGGCTGAGCTGATGGGCACTGATGAGGCTGCATTAATGGGCACTGATTATGCTGCATTGATGGGCACTGATCAGGCTGCATTGATGGGCACTAGTGAGGCTGCATTGATGGGCACTGATGAGGCTGCAATGATGAAATCTAGTGAGGCTGCACTGATGGGCACTGGTGGGGCTGCATTGATGGGCACTGGTGAGGCTGCATTGATGAGCACTAATGAGGCTGAGCTGATGGGCACTGATGAGGCCGCATTAATGGGCACTGATTATGCTGCATTGATGGGCACTGATCAGGCTGCATTGATGGGCACTAGTGAGGCTGCATTGATGGGCACTGATGAGGCTGCAATGATGAACACTGGTGAGGCTGCATTGATGGGCACGGATCAGGCTGCACTGATGGGCACTGAGGCTGCAATGATGGGCACTGGTGAGGCTGCATTGATAGGCACTGATGAGGCTACATTGATGGGCACTGAGCAGACTGCATTGATGGGCACTAGTGAGGCTGCATTGATGGGCAATGATGGGGCTGAGCTGATGGGCACTGATGAGGCTGCATTAATGGGCACTGGTTATCCTGCATTGATGGGCACTGATCAGGCTGCATTGATGGGCACTGATGAGACTGCACTAATGGGCACTAGTGGTGCTGCATTGATGGGCACTGATGAGGCTGACCTGATAGGCACTGGTGGGGCTGCATTGATGGGCACTGGTGAGGCTGCATTGATGAGCACTAATGAGGCTGAGCTGATGGGCACCGATGAGGCTGCATTAATGGGCACTGATTATGCTGCATTGATGGGCACTGATCAGGCTACATTGATGGGCACTAGTGAGGCTGCATTGATGGGCACTGATGAGGCTGCAATGATGAACACTTGTGAGGCTGCATTGATGGGCACTGATGAGGCTGAGTGGATGGGCACTGGTGGGGCTGCATTGATGGGCACTATGGTGAGGCTGCATTGATGGACACTGTGAGGCTACATTGATGGGCACTGAGCAGACTGCATTGATGGGCACTAGTGAGGCTGCATTGATTGGCAATGATGGGGCTGAGCTGATGGGCACTGATGAGGCTGCATTAATGGGCACTGATTATGCTGCATTGATGGGCACTGATCAGGCTGCATTGATGGGCACTAGTGAGGCTGCATTGATGGGCACTGATGAGGCTGCAATGATGAACACTGGTGAGGCTGCACTGATGGGCACTGGTGGGGCTGCATTGATGGGCACTGGTGAGGCTGCATTGATGAGCACTAATGAGGCTGAGCTGATGGGCACTGATGAGGCTGCATTAATGGGCACTGATTATGCTGCATTGATGGGCACTGATCAGGCTGCATTGATGGGCACTAGTGAGGCTGCATTAATGGGCACTGATTATGCTGCATTGATGGGCACTGATCAGGCTGCATTGATGGGCACTAGTGAGGCTGCATTGATGGGCACTGATGAGGCTGCAATGATGAACACTTGTGAGGCTGCATTGATGGGCACTGATGAGGCTGAGTGGATGGGCACTGGTGGGGCTGCATTGATGGGCACTATGGTGAGGCTGCATTGATGGACACTGTGAGGCTACATTGATGGGCACTGAGCAGACTGCATTGATGGGCACTAGTGAGGCTGCATTGATTGGCAATGATGGGGCTGAGCTGATGGGCACTGATGAGGCTGCATTAATGGGCACTGATTATGCTGCATTGATGGGCACTAGTGAGGCTGCATTGATGGGCACTGATGAGGCTGCAATGATGAACACTGGTGAGGCTGCACTGATGGGCACTGGTGGGGCTGCATTGATGGGCACTGGTGAGGCTGCATTGATGAGCACTAATGAGGCTGAGCTGATGGGCACTGATGAGGCTGCATTAATGGGCACTGATTATGCTGCATTGAAGGGCACTGATCAGGCTGCATTGATGGGCACTAGTGAGGCTGCATTGATGGGCACTGATGAGGCTGCAATGATGAACACTGGTGAGGCTGCATTGATGGGCACTGATGAGGCTGAGCTGATGGGCACTGATGAGGCTGCATTGATGGGCACTTTTGAGGCTGCATTGATGGGCACTGATCAGACTGCAATTATGGGCACTGGTGAGGCTGCATTGATGGGCACTTTTGAGGCTGCACTGATGAGACTGCATCGATGGGCACTGATCAGACTGCAATTATGGGCACTGGTGAGGCTGCATTGATGGGCACGGATCAGGCTGCACTGATGGGCACTGAGGCTGCAATGATGGGCACTGGTGAGGCTGCATTGATAGGCACTGATGAGGCTGCATTGATGGGCACTGATGAGGCTGCACTGATGGGCACTAATAAGGCTGTCCTGATGGGTACTAATGAGACTGCACTGATGGGCACTGGTGATGCTGCATTGATGGGTACTGATGAGGCTGAGCTGATGGGCATTGGTGGGGCTGCATTGACGGGCACTGGTGAGGCTGCATTGATGGGCACTGGTGAGGCTGCATTGATGGGCACTGATCAGGCTGCACTGATGGGCACTGAGGCTGCACTGGTGGGCATTGGTGAGGCTGCACTGATGGGTACTAGTGAGGCTGCATTGATGGGCACTAGTGAGGCTGCATTGATAGGCACTGATGAGGCTGCATTGATGGGCACTGATGGGCACTAATAAGGCTGTCCTGATGGGTACTAATGAGACTGCACTGATGGGCACTGGTGATGCTGCATTGATGGGTACTGATGAGGCTGAGCTGATGGGCATTGGTGGGGCTGCATTGACGGGCACTGGTGAGGCTGCATTGATGGGCACTGGTGAGGCTGCATTGATGGGCACTAATGAGGCTGAGCTGATGGGCACTGATGAGGCTGCATTAATGGGCACTGATTAGGCTGCATTGATGGGCACTGATCAGGCTGCAAAGATGAACACTGGTGAGGCTGCATTGATGGGCACTGAAAAGGCTGAGCTGATGGACACTAGTGGGGCTGCATTGATGGGCACTGGTGAGGCTGCATTGATGGACACTGGTGAGGCTGCATTGATGGACACTGGTGAGGCTGCACTGATGGGAACTGATCAGGCTGCATTGATGGGTACTGGTGAGGCTACATTGATGGGCACTGAGGCTGCACTGATGGGCACTAATCAGGCTGCATTGATGGGCACTGATCAGGCTGCACTGATGGACACTAATAAGGCTGTCCTAATGGGCACTAATGAGACTGACCTGATGGGCACTGGTGAGGCTGCATTGATTGGCACTGATGAGACTGAACTGATGGGCACTAGTGATACTGCATTGATGGGCACTTATGAAGCAGAGCTGATGGGCACTGGTGGGGATGCATTGATGGGCACTGATTAGGCTGCATTGATGGGCACTGAGGCTGTACTGATGGGCACTGGTGAGGCCGCACTGATGGGCACTGGTGAGGCTACACTGATGGGCACTGGTGAGGCTGCATTGATAGGCACTGATGAGGCTGCATTGATGGGCACTGATGAGGCTGCACTGATGGGCACTGGTGAGGCTGGGTTGATGGGCACTAATAAGGCTGTCCTGATGGGCACTAATGAGACTGACCTGATGGGCACTGGTGAGGCTGCATTTATGGGCACTGATGAGACTGCACTGATGGGCACTGATGATGCTGCATTGATGGGCACTGATGAGGCTGAGCTGATGGGCATTGGTGGGGCTGCATTGACGGGCACTGGTGAGGCTGCATTGATGGGCACTGGTGAGGCTGCATTGATGGGCACTGATTAGGCTGCATTGATGGGCACTGATCAGGCTGCATTGATGGGCACTGATGAGGCTGCAATGATGAACACGGGTGAGGCTGCATTGATGGGCACTGAAGAGACTGAGCTGATGGACACTAGTGGGGTTGCATTGATGGGCACTGGTGAGGGTGCATTGATGGACACTGGTGAGGCTGAATTGATGGGCACTAGTGAGGCTGCATTGATGGGCACTGATGGGGCTGCAATCATGAACACTGGTGAGGCTGCATTGATGGGCACTGATGAGGCTGAGCTGATGGGCACTGATGAGGCTGTATTGATGGGCACATTTGAGGCTGCATTGATGGCCACTGATCAGACTGCAATTATGGGCACTGGTGAGGCTGCATTGATGGGCACTGATCAGGCTGCATTGATAAGTACTGATCAGGCTGCACTGATGGGCACTGAGGCTGCACTGATTGGCACTGGCGAGGCTGCACTGATGGTCACTGGCGAGGCTGCACTGATGGGAACTGATCAGGCTGCATTGATGGGTACTGGTGAGGCTACATTGATGGGCACTGAGGCTGCATTGTTGGGCACTAATCAGGCTGCACTGATGGACACTAATAAGGCTGTCCTAATGGGCACTAATGAGACTGACCTGATGGGCACTGGTGAGGCTGCATTGATTGGCACTGATGAGACTGCACTGATGGGCACTAGTGATGCTGCATTGATGGGCACTGATGAAGCAGAGCTGATGGGCACTGGTGGGGATGCATTGATGGGCACTGGTGAGGCTGCATTGATGGGCACTGGTGAGGCTGCATTGATGGGCACTGATGAGGCTGCATTGATGGGCACTGATGAGGCTGCAATGATGAACACTGGTGAGGCTGCATTGATGGGCACTGATGAGGCTGAGCTGATGGGCACTGATGAGGCTGCATTGATGGGCACTGATGAGACTGCATCGATGTGCACTGATGAGACTGCATCGATGGGCACTGATGAGACTGCATCAATGGGCACTGATCAGACTGCAATTTTGGGCACTGGTGAGGCTGCATTGATGGGCACTGATCAGGCTGCATTGATAAGTACTGATCAGGCTGCACTGATGGTCACTGAGGCTGCACTGATGGGCACTGGTGAAGCTGCACTGGTGGGCACTGGTGATGTTGAGCTGATGGGCACTAATCAGGCTGCATTGATGGGTACTGGTGAGGCTGCATTGATGGGCACTGATGAGGCTGCATTGATAGGCACTGATGAGGCTGCACTGATGGGCACTGGTGAGGCTGCATTGATGGGTACTGGTGAGGCTGCATTGATGGGTACTGGTGAGGCTGCATTGATGGGAACTGGTGAGGCTGCATTGATGGGCACTGGTGAGGCTGCATTGATGGGCACTGATGAGGCTGCAATGATGAACACTGGTGAGGCTGCATTGATTGGCATTGATGAGGCTGAGCTGATGGGCACTGATGAGGCTGCATTGATGGGCACGTTTGAGGCTGCATTGATGGGCACTGATGAGACTGCATCAATGGGCACTGATGAGACTGCATTGATGGGCACTGATCAGACTACAATTCTGGGCACTGGTGAGGCTGCATTGAGGGGCACTGATCAGGCTGCATTGATAAGTACTGATCAGGCTGCACTGATGGGCACTGGTGAGGTTACACTGATGGGCACTGGCGATGTTGAGCTGATGGGCACTAATCAGGCTGCATTGATGGGTACTGGTGAGGCTGCATTGATGGGCACTGGTGAGGCTGCATTGATAGGCACTGATGAGGCTGCATTGATAGGCACTGATGAGGCTGCACTGGTGGGCACTGGTGAGGCTGCATTGATGGGTACTGGTGAGGCTGTATTGATGGGCACTGGTGAGGCTGCATTGATGGGCACTGGTGAAGCTGCATTAATGCATTATTTGTGTTAGACCTCCCTTGTTGCTATTACCATAAATTATGTTACCACGTTATATCATATTTGTCTTGCTTCATAACATCCATATCCCTTATACAACCAGGTGGGCATTAATGGTGAGCTGATTCAGTGGTTTAATGGGCCACTTGACTGACTTGACCTCATGCAACTTGGATTCTGTGCCTCTAGACTCTGGGACCTTGATTTCCAAATGAAATGCAAAAATTTCCACAGCGATGTGATGTTTTGGGGAGCCATGTCATCTCCTGGTGTTGGTTCACTGTGTTTTATCAAGTCCAAAGTCAGCGCAGTCCTGTAGAAGGAAATTCTAGAGCTCGTCATGCTTCCCTCTGCTGACCAGAGATGCTGATTTCATTTTCCAGCAGGACTTGGCACCTGCCCACACTGCCAAAAATACCAATACTTGGTTTAAAGAGGTTGTACACCGAGAAAAAAAACATTTCTCTTCTTTACATCCTGAAAGAGAAACCCATAATGAGCTAGTATGCATCGCATACTAGCTCATTATGAAATACTTACCTTAGAACGAGCCCCCGCCGTGCCGTCTGCTTACCTGTATGACGGGCGACATGTATAGTCGCCCGTCTTCCGGGATCGCGGCATCCGGCCATCTGATTGGCCGGAGCCGCGGTGACGTCACTCCCGCGCATGCGCGCGGGAGCCGACGGTCACGGCACGGGGCTCTGAAGGAACGGCACGATCTGCCGTTCCTTCAGAGCGCATGCGCCAGTGACGTCACTGGCTGCATTAAAGGTAAATATCTCCTAAACGGTACATGTTTAGGAGATATTTACAGTACCTATAGGTAAGCCTTAATATAGGCTTACCTATAGGTACAACTTCCTGAGGAGGGTTTACTTCCTCTTTATTGATCATGGCATCAATGTGCTTGATTGGCCAGCAAACGCGCCTGACCTAAACCCCATAGAGAATCTGTGGGGTATTGTCATGAGGAAGATGAGAGACACCAGACCCAACAATGCAGATGAGCTGAAAGCCACTATCAAAGAAACCTGGGCTTCCATAAAATCTTAGCAGTGTAACAGGCTGATTGCCTCCATGCCACGCCGCATTGATGTAGTAATTCATGCAAAAGGAGCCCCGACCAGGTATGGAGTGCATACTATACTGTACATGGACATACTTTTTAGTAAGCCAACATTTCTGTATTAAAAATCTTTTTTTTGGTCTTATGTAATCTAGATTTCTGAGATACTAAATTTTGAGTTTTCTCTAGCTGTAAGCCATAGGCCCCTTTTACATGGGCTATCTGATCAGGTCCGCCTGTCAGTTTTTCAGGCGGACCTTATTAGATGCTTCATGTAGTTCTACAGAGCGGGGGATGTCAGCGGTGACATGTCCACTGACACCCCGTTGCTATCCAATCCGACCCCGTCTGTAAAATCTAGACGGATGGAAACCCTATTTTCGATCCGTCTGGAGGATTGGATCAGATAGGATCGGATGAATGCGGACAGGCGGTCCGTTTTCATCCGATCTTCTGTAGTGGTGAGCGGGGATCTGACAGGTCTGTCTCTGCAAAGTAAGCGGAGATGGACCTGTCATCTGCCTGCTCAGTAGGGATCGGTGTATCAATCCCCGCTGAGCAAATCGGAGTCCGCTGGAGACGCCTGCATTCTTAGATGTGCCTGTTTTAATCATCAACCATGTGAGTTGCCAAATGTTGTACCCTCATTAAATGTAACCATATTGCTACACTTAGAGGCACCTCTCTTCTCTTTTATACTCAGCTGTGACATGACGCTACTTGAATATCAAGACATCACTCTTTTATCTAGTCAAAATTTATAATAAGATTTTGCTTGTCTTGCAAAACGCTCTCAAACCAAGTTATTCTCAATCCAAGGTTCTACTATATATATATATTCAGTATGTTAATTTTTTTTAATTTAATTTGTTAATTTTTTTTGTTAGATGAGTTCTGTTCTGATGAAGTGCGTTATCTGTTATATTGAACACTGAACTGATTTTGTTCTCTCTTGTATGGTGTTTTTCTCTACAATAAATTTTAAGTGCAGCAGTGGCGCCTGTCCACTGGGGACTCATGGATTCCAATGGGGTTTTTTTTTTAATCACGTGATTAGAGCCAGAGACTCTAATAGGCTTCAAAAAAGGCTGGGCTTGGGGCGAAGGGAACTGTGCCCCGAGCCCATCCAGTTGTGTGACAATAGCAAATGAATATTCACTATTGTCACACGGATCCTCCTCCTGGCCAATCAGGAAGCAAGTCCTGAGACCCGTTTCCCGATTGGCCAAAAGGAAAAGCCATGCCATTGGCCAAGGAGGAGGAGGAGGAGGGAGGAGACGCAGGAGACTGAGGGGGAAGCCACCGCCACTGCTGCCTGCCTGCCCTCTACATGTCCAGGGTGATTGAGCCAGCGGCCGGGGGGGGGGGGGGGTATGGTGTGGTCCGTCTGCCGCATCCCCACCATCCCCTGGGCCATGGAGTACCAGCCGCCACTGAAGTGCAGCGATCCCTTTTCTGTTTTTTCTATATATTCTATATATATATATATTTTTTTTTTTTCCCCAAGAATGAGTTATACTTGTAATCTGAATCAGGTGACCACCACATCAAGCAGGTTCCATACTCACTGCAAAACCTATAGCAAATGGAAAGATGTGTAGTCAATTGGTTTATATTGCTTACTATTATGAACTACACATCCTTCAATATATATATATATATATATATATATATATATATATATATATATATATATAATATATATAGACACACATATGTGTGTTTGAGCTTTGCTGGTGCCAACCTTAGTGCAATAGGCTGAGCACACCCATGTGTTTTACTAAACAATGAACAATGTTCCACTAGCCGAATGACCCAATATTTTATTATAAATGGCTGTAGTCTATCTACCCCAAACAACATTTTTAATAAAGGTACTGTGTATATATTTTAGGATGTATAGCAGCCATTCTTCAACTAGGGTTCTGTGGATCCCTGGGGTTCTTTGGCTGCGGATAACTGACTTTCTGTTCAGTGGTGCCTGCATGGTTTTGGGGGGAAAAAAAACACTTTGCAAAACTAGGTTGAGAAAAGCTGACTTTATAGTTTCCAATAAAATTAGGCAATAATAATGTGTATATATTTGATTACTGATGCAGCATAATATTCGTATATTTTTTAAACCAGTGCAAAGAGCACACTAAGCGCATTGTATTTAGTTAGTTACTGCACACTTTGCACCTTGAACTGTGTGCTGAAGAAGCTCAATAACCCACGTGTGCAATGTGAGAGACAGAAGGTAGCTTTGTTGAAGACCTTAATGTAATGAATCTTTAATGTTTTCCAGTGGGATTCGTTATCGAAAATAAAGGCAGCAGCCCACAAGTAGGGGGAAGGGGGATTTCACACAATAGTCAGGGAAGTAATGAATGACAACAAAACGAGGGATGAATAGGAATAATAGGAACTTATAAGACAACACCACAAAAGTTGCATTTAAATCTGAAAACTCAAACTTGTTTATGTTGACAATATCAATAGATAAATTATTTTAGCCTTAGGCCTGAGTGTTACTTAAACCCTGTGAATGACTACATTAGACTTACGTAATCAACGGCTGATATCTGTCAGCTAGCTTTGGATTGTATAGCACAGCAGGGTAGGAGGTGGATTGTGGCACTGGTCATTGTGTGTGACCATATGGTTGACCATGGCAACCATACAACATAAGGGTAAAGGGGTGGGGGGGAGGGAAAAAAATAGCAGCCTCATCTGTCTATTTGATATCTGCTAATTTGTTTTTAATCGCTATAGTCATCAGAATGAAGTATCATCGTAAAATGCATAATGGATACCCAGAAAAAATTAGCATGTTATAAAATGACCACAACCCTTTTATTGGTTGATAATCAAATACAATTCTCCTTTTCAAGGGTATGATATACTGGATAAAGTCTCATTCCACTTTTCACTATTCAAGTAAACTAGCCACAAACCTTGCTATATTATATGAAATATTGCATAGGCGACTGTTACCTTCTGTGAAAACGTTATTATATAGGCAGAATAGTGAATATACAAATTTCACCTTTTCCGGTAATATTTGAGTTTTGGCCTTACCTCTTTATAATTTCGAGCCTTTCTACTGGTGATTTATTGTGATTGGTATTCTCCCTGACAATTAGGGAGGTTAAGGAGATAGGAAGAGGCAGAGCCAAGCTCAAGAAAAGTCAAGATTTGCATATCACTGCAGGAGTCCCCACTGTGCCACTATCATGGTGCCATCCAGTGCTGTATCTTGGCCTAGGCCAACAAGGCCCAGGCCTAGGGCAGCATTTTGCAGGGGGGGCAGCAAAAAACCTGATGGGGCTGCACTGATATGCTGCCCTGATGGGCACTGATATGTTGCACTGATGGGCACTAATAGACTGCACTAATGGCCACTGATGAGGCAGGACTTATAAGCTGCACTGATAGGGCTGCACTGATATGATGCATTGATAGGCTGCACTAATAGGCACTGAGAGGCTGCACTGGTGGCCACTGATGGGGCTGTACTAATAGCCACTCATGAGGCCGTACTGATATGCTGCACTGATGAGGCTGCACTGATGGGCAGTAATTAGGCTGCACTGATGAGCATTGATAAGGCTGCACTGATGGACACTGATGAAGCTGAACTTATGGGAACTGATGAGGCTGCACTGATAGGCACTGATGGGCACTGATAGACTGTGGTTGTGGTCTGTGGTTTACAGATTACAGGGCGGGTCATAAACAGGAAAGGGTGTGTCGTCTACAGGAAGGGGTGGGTCATATTTAAACTAGGGGTGCCCAAAGTTTAGTCAGGCCTAGGGCAGCACAAAACCTAAATACACCACTGGTGCCATCATTGACAGAGCACCAATATTACAAATTTGGCTTCAAAGGTATGTATGTTGGATAGTTACATGTAGCTTTCGCCTCTCCTTTCAGATTTCTCTAGTGCTCCTCCCCCACCTGTAACAGATCTCTTCAGTCTGTTTCCTTCCCCAATCACTCGGAGATCCCATCAGTGTCCCGTCCCCTCAGTGCAGTGTTAATTTTGGCATCAAATTTTGATTTAGTTATAGTCTTTTGACTAAAATGCCATTTTAGTTTTAGTCCAATTTTAGTCATCTGCAATTGTTTTAGTTTTAGTCGTATTTAGTCGACTAAAATCTGTAGTACATTAAAGTCATATATTTTAGTTGACTAAAATCTGATGGGTTTAGTTAAATTGTAATGCATTATTTAAGCATTTCTCTAGAATTTCCAAACTCATTTAATACTCCTGGAGTAAAAAAAATTAATATCATGTTATAATTTATGGCAATAGGATTTGAACAGACTCACAGATACAGATTTAACCACTCTGGATTGTCAGGGAGGCTAATAATGCGGCACAGTGCTCTGGATGGTGGTCAGAAGAGGCCCGTAATGCTCCACAGTGCTCTGGACAGTGGTCTGAGGAGGCATGTAATGCTGCACAGTACTCTGGATGGTGGTCAGAAGAGGCCCGTAATGCCCCACAGTGCTCTGGACAGTGGTCTGAGGAGGCATGTAATGCTGCACAGTACTCTGGATAGTGGTCTGAGGAGGCCTGTAATGCTGCACAGTGCTCTGCACAGGGACAGCCTGAGGAGGAGGCCTGTAATGCATTGCACACTGTGCTCTGGACGATCTGAGGTGGCTTGTAATGCACACAGTGCTCTGGACGGTGTTCTGAGGAGACCTGTGATGCACAGTGCCCTGGGACAGTGGTCTGAGAGGTGTGTAAGGCTGCATAGTGCTCTGAATGGTGTTCTAGGGGAAGGCCTGTAATCCACAGTGCTCTGGGACAGTGGTCTTAGGGGCCTGTAATGCACAGGGCTCTGGATGTTGGTGGTGTGTGAGGGGAGGCCGGTAATGCACAGGGCTCTGGATGGTGGTCTAAGGAGGCCTGTAATGCAAACAGTGCTCTAAATAGTGGTCTAAGGGGAGGCCTATAATGTACACACTTACAGTGCTTTGCTTTGGACGGTCGTGAGTTGGGACTCCCATCAGGGGGCCTGTAATGCGCAGTGCTGCTCTGGACGGTTGTCTGAGAAGGTCTGTCATGCTGCACAGTGCTAACTGCTAAGCATGCTACAGACTTGCCTGTTTGCTGGGAGTGAAAGCACTCACGGGCTGTACACAGGCAGAGCTCAAGGGAAACAGGAAATTCACGTGGGTAAACGTCCCTCCATCACATTTTCGTTTATTTTTCATTCGTTGACGAAAACTGAATAGATTTTCGTCATAGTTTTTGTCAGTGGAAAAATGCAGCTGAAGAAAATTTTGACGAAAATAATACTGCCTCAGTAAAAGAGATCTCCAGTGCGCCTCCACCCTCCCACGCCCAATAGCTTCGCTACAGATTCGCCTATCGCCCCCCTCAACCATCAGTCACGTATCTCTTCAGAGGGCCCCCTTCCATGATAAGTCACAGATCTCTCCAGTGTGCCCCCCCCTACCCCATTAGTAACAGATCTATCCAGTGTGTCCCTCCTCTAATATCAAATACAAATCTCTCCAGTGTTTCCCCTTTCCTCATCAGTCATAGGTCTCTCCCATTTCTGTGCACCCACCTCCCCTTGTCTTCCACTGGGATGAAAACAACAGAGAGGTCCCAAGAATCAGGTACAGTAGTGCCACTGAACACCAACACTACCAATTGCACTTTACAGTTAAATCGGGTAAATACATTCGGTGTGCATGACAACAATAGGCAATCAATTCTTACATTTTATCTAGTTCATAAAGCAGCCACAGTAGAAATGCCTCTCCCCTGCCAGCATTCTGCTTAGTACCACTGCTATCTGTGTGCAATTAGCGACCCCTCTACAGCAATCCAGCTTTCTCCCTGCTGAGTCAGCATTACAACAACAATAAGCAGGGAACATGAGCTTTACTGATTGGGAACTGTAGCTCTGACTTGGCAACAGATGTGTTGGACCGCTGCAGATAGACTGCTGCTTATATACAGATAGCAACATTCCTTCTCCGCAGCATGCTGGCAAGGGACTGGCATTTCTACTGTGGCAGCTTTATGAGCTAAACAAGCTCATAGATTTTGGCCCTGTTCACATTTGGGCAATTAGGAGTTTCAGCAAAATACACCACGTGCGTTTGGGTGCCATTCCTTTTGAATGGCGTCCCAAACGTGATGTGATTTTGCCATGATTGTCACGTGACAAATTGTAAGTGTAGAATCGCGCCTGGCTCAGGACCACAATTTAGTCAGTGAGCTTCTTTGGGGCAACAAACGCTCAAAGGGCAGCCCATTCAAATGAATGGGCTCCTCTATGCGTGACATGCAGAAATGCATGTGAATTGCGCTTTGAAAATAGGGAGCGCAGGTTCGCGATATGTGAACAGGGCCTTAATCCTCTTTTATTTTAATGCACACTGAACGATTTACCTAAGTAGGAGGGTCTGTCATCACACAATATTTTCACAATAATATAAAAATACATGACTGCTGTTGGCTGATTCTGGGTCACAGGAAAGCAAAAGTGAGTGCACCCCTGTGATCCACAAGAGAAGTATGGCCAAAAACCTTTAGCCATATTTTTCTTGAAACTCCAGCCTTGGACAGAAAATGTTATTTGCAGAATCACCAGGTGAAAATAAACGAATGCAGCCGTCTGTAGCACTACCCCCGCAGAAGCCGCTAGCAAGAAGGCCTATTTCCCCTACTCACAGCATCTACAGCTAGGCAAAAAGGATTTTCAGCATTCTTCAGCTGGTTCAAGAATCAGTCTAGTGATTTATTTTTATGGTTTTTATTGAATAGGAACTTGGATAGGGATCAGAAGAATGGGATACCCCAAACTTTAGAATTTCAGTACTGCTAGGCTTTTGATTGCTCTGTACAAAATGCTGGCTGTATTGTATAACCTTAGGCTGCACTGTACTGTCTCTTGACTGAACTTGTACAATTTCTGGCTGTACTGCACAGCTCCTGGCTGCACTAGGCACATTTAAGCAATATGGCATGCTCCTGGCTGTCTTGCACAGCTCCTGGCTGCACTAGACACACTTAGATAGTATAGCCAGGGCCATCTTACCGAATGGGCACGCTGGGCAGTTGCCCGGGGGGCCCACCTCCCTGGGGGGCCCCACCTGCCCAGTGACCCAGCCCCAGCCAAGCATTAGTCCCAATTCACGTGTGCATCCCGCCGCTGAACTTAGCAGGTGGCAAGTGCCTGTCGGCCCAGCACTGCTGTCAGGCCACTTGGGCCATGGAGGGGGAGCCCACAACTGCAGGAATGCTTGCCTGCCTCCACGAGAACAGGCACACAGGACAGTCGAGTCTGACTCTTGTCTGTGTATGTTCACCGGACCCCGCCGCCGAACTTGGAAGCCGTCATTAGCCTGGCCATGCTGTACCAATAAATATCGCCTTATCGATAATTTGCATTTTTATTCTTGTGGGCGATTATGTAGGCAGGGCCCCAGTGCACTGCATTGCCCGGGGCCCTTTAATGCTCGTAAGATGGCACTGAGTATAGCACGCTCCTGGCTGTTTTGTACAACTCTTGGCTGCACTGCATTAGGTTGTAAGGTAAACACCCCACAGTCACTTCTCCACTGTGTAGCAGGATCAAGTACTCACTCAGTACCAGAATAATGGAGCTTCCTCACTCCTACTGCCCTGACTATATCCAGACTCTCTTCCTACTCCCCCCCACTCCCAGCTAAGCCTAGCTGGGACCTCAATGTCTCCAAAAGAAATCCCCAGACTTCTCCTCTCTGCCTCTCTCTGTTCCAGGGGTAGAGCTACCAGTGCAGGGGGTCACCTCCAGAAGGCTGGACCCTGGAACTCTGCACTCTGCTTCCAGGCCTCTGAACATTTATAGGCTTTCCAGCCACCTACTGGACACACCTCTCCAGGGATTGGCTGTAGAGGTGAGATAAATATTTAGACTGCCGGCCCTACTCTCCCTCCCAATATACTTCTAGAACTCTCCAAAAGACAGAGAGAAGTAGCAGAACAACGGCCTGTGAGATACTGAACAGTCGAAAGCAATTAAACCCTGCTCCATTGATTACAGAAGAGCTAACTAAATTTGCCTAGCAACTTACTCTAAACTAGGAGGGTGCTACACATCTAAGGACTGGTAAGCTGCAACATCCCACATGTTTGTTTTTAGGTTTGGATAAGCTTTGTTGTTCTTAAGCTTGGCTTAATTAAAAAGAGGGCTATCTGTCTGCAATTCATACAAGATATAGTTAGAATTGTGTTATAATATACTACTAGTTAACAAGGAGCCCCTTTTACATTCAGCACCTAAAAAGATACTGTATACGTGTCCACAAAATTGCTGGAAAGACATAATAGAGTGATCCCTAGCGCATTTATTGATTTCCTTTGCATAATGCATAAAGTGAGCGACTGCTGGACTCCGGCTGGGCATGAAAATCACCACTGGAGAGTCACAATAGAATAGTTTATACTGGGCAGATAATAAAGTGCATTTCTTTTCTTTTAATACTTTAAACCATTAGCAATACTGATAATGTTGGTGCTTAAAGCCCCGTACACACGTACGGATCGTCGTCATACAAACGTTCGTCTTTTCTCCCCGGGATGTCGGTGTCTGTTGAAAAGTGCAAAGACAGCACAAGGACAGCACAAGAATTTTGTCCGCAGACTTCAGCTGACTGCAGAAGTGATGTCATGTAATGGTTAACTTTCCCTGTGTTTTTTATTTTCTGAGCATGCCCAGTCTTGCAAATCTGCGGTCTGTCGGCTGCTTTCTGTACTGACAGGCGAACAATCGTCCGTTCTGGTGTCCGCAGACAAAAATTTTCATGTTTGCAAGAAAGACTCTTGTCCGCGGATTGTGTGCAGACAGCTGTCGGAGGCACCATACTAACACGCGTACAATCGGCAGATCTTTCGTCCGCCGACGTTTGTATGACGATGATCCGTACGTGTGTACGGGCCTTTATAGGTTGGGATAAGCAAAGGAGAAACAAACACTAAAATGATAATAATAAAGCTAATAGATCTCAGGCCATGCTGCATTTACACTGATTTATGGAATATGTGTGCACTTGCTAATCCATTAAAGCCAAGTCCCAATTTTCTTGCCTGGAAATGACTGTTTGTAAAGGTACATTCTATGTTTCATAGAAGGCTGGAGCAGGGATTTTAAAAGATTTGTGCTCTGAGGCTATTTCAAAAATATCAAAAAACATACTATATTCTACATAAGAATGCCATAAGTGCTGTAAGTTGCCTTTTAAAATTGTGTTGTAAAAATAAATCCCTTTGCAAGCTAGATTATTAAAATGATATGAAATGTAAGTATTGATGACCCCAACATGTTACATCCCTGGTACCATACATGTGGTCTGCCAGAGGTCTTTGTGGGGCTCGCTGTGTTGCAGCGTTTAATTCAAATCTGGAGCACAGCATCCTGCAGAGTTCCAATGCTCTTGCAGGGTTTATTTCTGGAACAGTCAGCTTTAAGTGACAGCTGTATCCATAGGTTGGCACAGCTTAATGCATTAGGGCAGCCTTTTTCAACCAGGGTGCCCTGAGGCTTCTTCAGGGGTGCCTTGGCAAAATTCCTAAAAATTAATCAAAAATTGTATACAAGCCAGCAGGTGGATGAAGCTTGCCTTTTAGTTACACAAAGCCACAGGTTTTTATTGTGCACCATTACGACCTTCTAGACACTGGCATCCTAACAACCAATGATGTAATCAGTTGATAAAGAGGATGTTGATTTCCAAAGCATCTTTGTTTAACCCTCCTCTGCCTTTCTCCCTCAGCACTGGGGTCACATTAGCTGACTGAAGGAGAGAAATTAAGGGAGAAGAGAAACATTGGAGTACTAGTCAGTACCAGCGTGCAAAAGTCTATTTACTTTGGAAGAACAAATCGCCTCTAATGGTGGGTGTCCTACATATGTGGATGTTACTGCATTATGTAAAACAATTAGAGTAGCTTTTTACATTTTAGATCGGGGTGCCTCGAGATACATTTTAAGGGTGCCTTGACTGAAAAAAGGTTGAGAAACACTGCATTAGGGTGTGCACCCCAAAGCTCAAACACACATGCCTTTCTCTGCAGCCTCAGTTGCACCAGACAGTGAATGATTGAGACCTGCTCTGTGCTTAGCAGCTTCCTGTTCATTCACAAACTGAAGCATAGTAAACACAGAGTACTATGCTTCCGTTATGAATGAACACAGTGAGGGAGTGTGTTCACTGTGTTCGTTTAGAAAAGGAAATTACATATTTATTAGACCCTTCCCCCGCTCTCCATCCTGAAATATCCCCCACATCAGCGGGAGGAAAGCAGAGAAGGGAAGCAAGGGGCCAACATGGGGGGAAAACCTGGGCAGTAGGGGGAATCGGCACTGCACATAGTAATTAGAGTGTGCCCAGGCACACCTGGCACACCTCCTGTGCAGGCTTATGGCTGTAGACCATCACTAAGCCCAGGAGCCAAACTGATCAGCCCATCTTGGGCTTCTGATTCTGATAGAGAGTGTTGCAGTAAAGCAATCCACAGCAGCACAAGGAAACCCAATGCTTCAGCTTGGTCACCCCCCCCCCCCACCTCCCACACTCCCAGCCTGAATCTTTAGGCTGGTTTCATACTCCTGTGCTGCGGGTTGGCTGCATGCGGTTTCATGCGGTTTACTGGTGGTTTTCCATAGACTTTCTATTAGAATGCCCATTTTTGGCACATTTTTTTTCCCAGAAAACGTGCAACCTGATAGACAGTCTATAGGAAATCGTGAGTAAACCGCATGCAAAAACCTACAAGCAAGCTGCAACCAAACTGCAGCACAGCAGTGTAAAACTGGTCTTAGTCAGGAGGACAGAACTGATGCAGCTCTTCTGTGCCTACACCTGCAGTAACAGGTAACTGCAACAGTGATCCATTGCTTGCCAACAGTGAGCTACAGATTACTATTGTCAGGTGGATGGCGGCAGTGATGTATTATGGCCTAGGCCGACAAGGCCCAGGCCTAGGGCGGCACTTTGCAGGGGGGCAGCAAAAAAGCCGCCCCCCCCCTCCTTCCACCTGAGACTCTTTTGGCCACTGGTTGCTAGAGCTGCCTCTCCCACCTCTCTCTCTCTCACCCCCCTCCTCTCTCTCTCTCTCACCCCCCTCCTCTCTCTCACTCACTCACCCCTCTCTCTCTCTCTCCCCTCCTCTCTCACCCCTCTCTCTCTCAACCCCTCTTCTCTCATCCCCCCTCTCTTTCTCTCTCTCTCTCATCCCCCTCTCTCTCTCTCTCTCTCACCGCCCCCCCCTCTCTCTCTCATCCTCTCACCCCCCTTCTCTCTCTCTCACCCCCCTCTCTCTCCCTCCCTCCCTTCCTCACCCACCCCCCCTCTCTCTCTCTCATTTCCCCCCTCTCTCTCTCCCTCACCCATCCCCCCCTCTCTCTCTCCCACCCCCTCTCACCCCCCTCATGTGAGATCTCAGGGATTCATGCCGGCACTTGGAGTCCTTCAATTTTGGAGGGAGTCACATCCGTTAAAAAGGAAGGAGTGGGGCAAATTTACATAGGAGGGGGAAAGGGGGCGCCAAATTTTAGTCTTGCCTAGGGCAGCACAAAACCAAAATACACCACTGGATGGCGGAAGTGCATGGGGGTTAGATCAGGTCTTTCCTGACCTGATCCAGACACCCCCTGAAGGAAAAAAAGGGAAAAAAGTGGGAAAAAATAAAATAATTTAAAGCAGAATCCTATTCTTTCTATATATATATATATATATATTCTATTTTGTTTTATTGAGTCCCTTCTTGAGTCCAGTTTTATTATTGCCTGTTGATCCTGCAAACAAATCCATTATTTTCTGCATTTTGTAACAGGCCAAGCTGTCCGGCAAAAGTGGCAGTGGTTGGGGAAAACAAAAAAAAAATTGTGCTGGGGAGTGTAGGGTTGGGTGCTTACAATGGTCAGCTTTTATTCAAAGAACTCAACTACGTCTGAGCACTACAAAATGCTATTTAAAGCGGAGTTCCGGCCTCAAATACCTTTTTTAACTAAAAATACCCCTATAATACCAATCCATCGCCCTTTACAGAACCGCTATTCTCATACTTACAAGGTGTACAGTATTGGATTTAGTCAAAATCTTACTTTAAAAACGCTGTCTGGGCGTGGCCATCTTAGACGTGGGCATCTGAAGCCGCAGTGTAATCTGCTGTGTCCTTCTTCCTGATTCCAGGGATTGTTCTGGGAGTTCTTCCTGATTCCAGCCTCCTGGGAGTGATGACAAACAGCTCCCAGGATGCAATGCAAAGGCGGCAGTGATGTCGGTGGCCGTGGCCACAAAGGGGGGAGAAGGAGGAAGTACAATCAAAAATGCCCTGAAAATAAGGTAAGGGACCCCCGAAAAAAATTGAAAATGCCCAATTGTTGATCAGCATAGCGAGCACTCCAGGAATCACTAAAGTTTCAAAATAGGCCGGAACTCCACTTTAATCAATTTTTATTACTCAAAGCAAACACATCGATCTATCCATGTATTCATGCTTTGTTTTGCTGAGAAATAAAAAAAAACAGCATTTCTGGCTGTGGCCATATAGAGTAAGGACAGATGATTAATGTAGCATTTTTTCCTGAAATCCATCTGCCCTTAGCTCAGCCATGCAGGCAGGAAGGTCTATTTAGCTGAGAAAACCCCTCCTCCCCTCCTAAAGACTCCTGGGATGTATGACATAATTTGCCTAGGCAATAAAACCAGAAAGTAACTGAAAAAAAAAAAAAACATTTAAAACAAGTAAATGTAATATACTTTCCTATCTATTTGCTAATGCTAGCAGTATAAGGATTAAAAAAACTCAATGTTGTTTGAAAGTGTGAAGTTCCACTTTAAACTTTTTTTTTTCAAAAGATGAAAGGTGTTAGCTGGAGTTGTGCTTTAATTTATTACTATTATTATTATTTATTACAAGAACTCATATACAGATTATTCAGAAAGTATTCACAGCGCTTCACATTTCCACATTTTGTTATGTTACCGCCTTATTCCAAATTTAATTATTTTCCTAAAAATTCTCCAATTCTCCCATAATGACAATGTGTAGGGTTACGGGGTAACGTGAAACATCTTTTTTGCCGTTTGGAACGCAAGTGGAGCGCAATCGGCGTCCCTGCTCGTTTTATTGAAGCTCATATGCTATTTGAACTTTATAAGTGTTTTAAACCTTATTACCTTTTAAATAAACGTATGTTAATACACTATGGAAGCGTCTCTTCTCTTGTCCGTTTTGATGTTAGCCATCGTGGAGGTTTATGTGGAGACACAGGTGTCCTAGTTACATCTACCTAATGTGGCTATATTACTGTGGCCCTGGTGGAGAATTTGTGTCCGGTCTGAGGGTCCCCTCACCGTGATATGCAAGATATATACTTACCTCAGTAGGTCAGTAGGTATTTCTACCATTGGTGGATCTAGACACAATAACTCTCGTGGAGGATTTTTTTTGAAGAGCGATTCCCAAGAGTGTACACGAGTGATTCACATTGGTGTTATGGGCATTATTTAATAATAATTTTATTGATCTTTATTCACATTGATGCTATGGACATTATTTATTATTATTACTTATTTATTAATGATCAAATCTTCTGCAATTTCTTGGCACATATGCACGTTTTTGTCACATTGGTCACTGTATGAAATCGCCTATTTGGTTTATTTATTTATTTATTTTTTTATTTATTGGCATTCATCACTTTATATTCAGCGTGGTTTGTCAGATTAATTGCCCAGTCTATGGGCTGATCGGTCTCTCTGATATTCACATTGGTTCATCAACAGGATGAAAAATAAAAAGCATATACACCCATAGTTTAACCCATAAAAAACATTTACTGTATTCAAAGAATAACATGTAACCTTGCAAAGGGAATCACGCTAAGCAAATCCTTGGACAACAGGTTTAAAAAACTTGCATATTGACAAAGACTCCCCCCTGAAACCTCCTGATATCACGGCCCGAATAGTAGAGAAATCTTTACCGCCCGAGTTTTATCAACATCTGAACCGTTAGTTACAAAGTATTAATCGAGATAATCAAATCTCTCGTCCCCTATCTAGCTTTGAATCCCTCTGTACAGCTAAATTACCTCAAAGACATGTGATATATACCATTCACACCCTGTTTTTAGAGAAATCCTCTCCCAAATCTAACAGGGCCTGCAATTCTTGGGAACATGAATTGGGTGTACAACTGACAGAACAGGATTGGGAAAAAATCTTTACCATCGCTCACAAAGGGTCATGTAATGTCACGACACAAGAAAATAATTATAAAATTGCAACCCGATGGTACAGGACTCCCCATATTACCCATCATTATAACTCTTCATCATCAGACATATGTTGGCGCTGCTCCCTAGAAAAAGGTACAATGCTCCACATATGGTGGGAATGTGCTCGCATACAACCATTTTGGGTACAAATACACCAGATAATTTTATCCATATCCACCTATCCAATTGATTTTAATCCAGCACAATTTTTACTTCATCACTCCAATGTTCCTCTAGCGCAATATCGAAAGTCTCTTCCTTTCCATCTACTCAATGCGTCCAAACTCTGTATTTCTTCTCTATGGAAGTCTGATCGCACACCCTCAATATCAGATTGGTTAAAAAGAGTAAACAAAATTGCAGAAATGGAGGAACTTATACATATTGAGAAAGATGTTCCAACCACATTTTATGAAATCTGGGCGGGCTGGATACATTTCCAAACTACCACACAATATTCAGATCTTCTGCCTAGACCTTCCTCTTAAAAAACTTGATTCATAATTGTGATAAATGCCACACTACTCCTATGTGAATCCCATGTAACGTGTTTTATTCTTAACCACCACAAAAAAATTGGAACCTCCCCTCCCTAAACAAGGGATGTGAGATTTCCAACATGTATAATCCTATAATTTAGCCCTTTACTTTTCCTTTTATTATTTTTCTCTCCCCCCTTCTTTATACCCCCTAATAAAATGACCTCAGGTTTTTAACGTAGAGGGGATCAACTCCCTTTGGTTTTTAATTTTGTTTCCATTCCCCTATCACAAACATTTTATCAACATACAAGTTTACATAAACGTACAAAAACGGGCCCTGATCATCCACAATCGATGTGTTCTGCTACCCTCTTTGTTGATATGTTGATGACGATCTATGTGGACATTGTTAAACACTGCTCTGTTGATAACACATGTCATTTGACTGCTTTCTGTTTACTATATGTTTGCTTTCCTTAAAAATGTACTAATAGCAATTGTATGAAATTTTTATGCTTGTATAACTTTTTGTTTTTATTCAATAAAACTTTATCGAACAAAAAAAAAAAAAAACTTGCATATAGCAATAAAAACAAAAACAATTGCTCTCCCAAAAAGCAGCAGGCTGTGTGGTTTCACCGAACTCTCTTGCCAGTCAGCAAGCGTGCGTGATACTTCTCCTATGTTTAATGCTACAGTTCTGATGAACATAGGCAGTTATCTGATCGCTCACCCCCTGCACACTCTGCCAAATTAACAATCTATGTTTGTGTATTTGGTGAGAAGGGTGATCACTGATTGCATTGGAAAAATGTGTACCTGCAGAGGTGGGTGGTAGTGATCTCCTGGAAGGGGAGGACAGCTGCAAGGTATGTGTTAATGAGGTCAGCTGGTGAACTCCTTCTTGTGTCTTAACAATTTTCATGTCCTAAGGTCCATCTAGAAAGTAACAAAGAAGTTTTTTATATAGCAAGCACTGGCAATGAGGTAAGGGCTGTGTAGGACAAATAGAAAGCTTTTTTATTTCTGCAAAAGAAGTACATTAATGCTATATTGGTACATAGAGGAGCTGAAATTTAGAAAAAAAAACCTTTAATATTACGCTAACAATTTACACAAACAAATCATGTTTTCCTCAAAAAGTAGCATTCTAGAATAACACTGGTTTTGTCCAAGGTAAAAATTGAACACATTTTAATATCTTATTAATATCATCCTAAATGATAATTCCAAATTTACAAAAACTCAGCTTTTGGCCCTCTGGATATGCATGTATTTTTCTGGGGGGCAGCAGTAAAATATGCTTTTGATCATAAGAATGACCAAATGTATCAAGGTATCTTACCTTCAACAGTTTTCCCTATTTCTCTAGTTCCATGCTCCCAATTTGAAGCCCCCTTTGTGCTTGAAATTGAAGCACCACTTGCAATTATTAGCCAGTTTATGGCTACCCTTAGGCAAACTAGAAAAGGGAAAAAAATTAACATACTGAAAATTAAACTTACTAAACTTAATTATTGCACAGAGATACTGTATATAATAATATGCCAACAGCTGGCAATAAATCACTTGCCTCTACCAGTGATAATAGGGGTTTGCTTTGTGTTTTATATACATATATACATACATATATATATATATATATATATATATACACAGTGCCTTGCGAAAGTATTCGGCCCCCTTGAACTTTTGTGACCTTTTGCCCCATTTCAGGCTTCAAACATAAAGATATAAAACTGTAAATTTTTGTAAAGAATCAACAACAAGTGGGACACAATCATGAAGTGGAACAAAAGTTATTGGATATTTCAAACTTTTTTAACAAATAAAAAACTGAAAAATTGGGCGTGCAAAACTATTCAACCCCCTTAAGTTAATACTTTGTAGCGCCACCTTTTGCTGCGATTACAGTTGTAAGTCGCTTGGGGTATGTCTCTATCAGTTTTGCACATCAAGAGAATTTTTGCCCATTCCTCCTTGCAAAACAGCTCAAGCTCAGTGAGGTTGGATGGAGAGCGTTTGTGAACAGCAGTTTTCAGTTCTTTCCACAGATTCTCGATTGGATTCAGGTCCGGACTTTGACTTGGCCATTCTACCACCTGGATATGTTTATTTGTGAACCATTCAATTGTAGATTTTGCTGTTTTGGATCATTGTCTTGTTGGAAGACAAATCTCCATCCCAGTCTCAGGTCTTTTGCAGACTCCATCAGGTTTTCTACCAGAATGGTCCTGTATTTGGCTCCATCCATCTACCCATCAATTTTCACCATCTTCCCTGTCCCTGCTGAAGAAAAGCAGGCCCAAACCATGATGCTGCCACCACCATGTTTGACAGTGGGGATGGTGTGTTCAGGGTGATGAGCTGTGTTGCTTTTATGCCAAACATAACGTTTTGCATTGCCAAAAAGTTTGATTTTGGTTTCATCTGACCAGAGCACCTTCTTCCACATGTTTGGTGTGTCTCCCAGGTGGCTTGTGGCAAACTTTAAACAACACTTTTTATGGATATCTTTAGGAAATGGCTTTCTTCTTGCCACTCTTCCATAAAGGCCAGATTTGTGCAGTATACGACTGATTGTTGTCCTATGGACAGAGTCTCCCACCTCAGCTGTAGATCTCTGCAGTTCATCCAGAGTGATCATGGGCCTCTTGGCTGCATCTCTGATCAGTCTTCTCCTTGTATGAGCTGAAAGTTTAGAGGGACGGCCAGGTCTTTGTAGATTTGCAGTGGTCTGATACTCCTTCCATTTCAATATTATCGCTTGCACAGTGCTCCTTGGGATGTTTAAAGCTTGGGAAATCTTTTTGTATCCAAACCCAGCTTTAAACTTCTCCACAACAGTATCTCGGACCTGCCTGGTGTGTTCCTTGTTCTTCATGATGCTCTCTGCGCTTTAAACGGACCTCTGAGACTATCACAGTGCAGGTGCATTTATACGGAGACTTGATTACACACAGGTGGATTCTTTTTATCATCATTAGTCATTTAGGTCAACATTGGATCATTCAGAGATCCTCACTGAACTTCTGGAGAGAGTTTGCTGCACTGAAAGTAAAGGGGCTGAATAATTTTGCACGCCCAATTTTTCAGTTTTTTATTTGTTAACAAAGTTTGAAATATCCAATAAATTTCGTGTCACTTCATGATTGTGTCCCACTTGTTGTTGATTCTTCAAAAAAAATTACAGTTTTATATCTTTATGTTTGAAGCCTGAAATGTGGCAAAAGGTCGCAAAGTTCAAGGGGGCCGAATACTTTCGCAAGGCACTGTATATATATATATATATATATATATACTGTGACAGGAAGTCAGGTAAATCTGTGGATGTAGTCACAGACAGGAGATACATTTCCACCTGGTTTAGAAAATTCACCAATTACTATAGGGTGTCGGCTGCAAAGGCAGCAGGAAAGGTAGCCAGGACGGCTTAAGGAAGTTGAAAGGCCTTCAGCTGTTCGGAATGAGGAAGTTAAGGCCTCTATAATTTGTCCAAAGGAAGTCTATTGATTGCTGCCTCCTGACGCTGTGTGAGCTGGGGAGAGGAGGACAGTCAGATGTGTGCCTCCCGACGCTGTGTGAAGCCTGGGAGAAGGATTGCTGCCTCCTGACGCTGTGTGAAGCTGGGGAGAGGAGGACAGTCAGATGTGTGCCTCCCGACGCTGTGTGAGCATGGGAGAAGACCTCCTGGAGCGATGTGCGCTGAGGAGGGTAAAAAGTGTTAAGACTTCTCAAGGTGAGAAAATGAACTATTTCTATGTGGAAGAAATAAATGAACTGTTTGCTATGTGAAGAGACAAGCAAAGGGACATGTTCAATGGGAAGAGGAAAAGGGACATGTTCAATGTGAAGAGGAAAAGGGACATGTTCAATGGACATTTGTTGTGTGAAGAAAAAACATGGACTATTGAGAGTCTGCTGTGTGATCAGCCAAGTCTGCCCAACAGTAGGTTGGGGACAGACTTCATTAGATAGATTCCTGTGTGTGAGAAGGTAGCCGCCCACAGTGGCAAGGATTTATTTTGTGTTTTATTTTATTTTGATGTTTTTGACGCTTGCAGTCTGGTGAAGAAAATTGCATGAATAAACCAAACTGTTGTTTGCAACCACTTCTCGGCTATCTCCTTGTGTAAGGGGTCATCCACACCCGCCACCGAGCTAATCCCTCACAATACATATATATATATATATATATATATATATATATATATATATATATATATAGCTAAATTAAACACTTACAGTGGTATATTATAGAATCT
This sequence comes from Pelophylax lessonae, assembly GCF_965119305.1. Taxonomy (NCBI): domain Eukaryota; kingdom Metazoa; phylum Chordata; class Amphibia; order Anura; family Ranidae; genus Pelophylax; species Pelophylax lessonae. The sequence continues at coordinate 551,092,650 of NC_138769.1, read as the reverse complement.
ACAATTTAATACAAATACTTAGGTTAATAAATGTCGAGAAAAAAACAGTTCGTTAAAATAAATATGGTCAAACAATTGTTAAAATTCATACATTTATACCTGTTATTGACTAAATGGATTACTTCCTGCTGTCTCTGGAACATATTAAGGGAGATCTCCCCAATGGGAAACAAACAGACAAAAAAAAAAAAAAATTTAACAAATCTGTTAATTATGCTGATAACAGCTAAATATCTGTAAATCCCACAAGAAAGCAGACAGAATGTTTCTCACCTTGATTGCTTAACCTGGCAAGTCACATCATCATGTGCCACTTCCTTCCCCCTGGCAGACCACAATAACAGCTGAAAGTTCCACAGACAGGTTTTTGATTACTGGTACAGGACGTGCACATGTAATGAAACCACCAGGAAGGAAATCTCAGCTGGGCTCCATTGATTGTATGCACTGCAAGAATTTCTGCAGCGGTTAGGAATGCATTGCAGGGGTATTTAGACTTGGAGCAGGGAATCTGGAAACTAGGAGATGGCAGCTTTGCACACAAAGTATGGGCCTCAGTGTCACCAGATGCTGCCTAATTTGGAATAAAAGAGACCCTGTTACTATCCTATGCCGATTAAAGTGGTTGTAAACCTCAGACATGAAATATGAACAAAGCATAGCCTTCTAGAGAAGGGGTCTCCAAATTTGTATTGTCCTTCAGACTTCAGAAGGGCCTGAATGTGGCCATTGGACATAGAAAATCTCCCGGCATCAGTGGGAGTAAACAACACCCCATCTTTGGTGTCAGTGAGAGGATTTGTGCCCCCATGTTGGTGTCAATTGTTGGGAAAAATCATGCCCCATTGTGTAACGCTCCTGCGTTTTATGTATGATGTGGATTTACAGCTGCAGAAATATTCCACTTCAGTAGTCATGTAGAGAAACGCTGAGACACCAATCCCAACTCCCAAAGACTCATCATGTGTGGATGATCTCAATTCAGCAAGTAAATACACACACTCAATAAGATGTTCCTAGAGTGACTTATGTATATAGTAACACAGTGATGATAGGCTGAAGAGACAGGTTGGGTAGAGATGGTAGATGACAGACACTTGAAAGGAAATGTTCTTGAAAGTAAGATAGTAGCAGATGGGATGCAGATAGGTTAGCAATCATGTATGGTAGCAGATGATAGAGTAGCAGGTGAACATACAGGAGAGACCAACCCAGTGCAAGAGCAGATGGTAGTAGGCTCAAGAGCTAGCAATCTTAGATAATGCAGATGTAATAATAGTCCTTAGTATGCAGAGCTAGACAGTGTAAGCTTTAGTATGAAGGTTATAGAGGTTTCCCCTGTGGGGTACTTATCACTAGTAGCAATGTAGCAGAGGAGAGGTTCGGCAAGAGCGGATGATCCGGTAGCGGGATACAGGGATCAGCGCAGCGTGGTTCCGACAGCGAGGTATGCTTTCAAGCATGAGAGCTTCAAGACAGGTTAGCATCAAGTCACAAAGCAGGTTGAATGAACACATGTGAGTGAAAGCTGGTGATTTAAATAGCTGTTCAGTCCGGCGCCTCATGATGATGTCAGCACTCTTAAAGGGAAACACACCTATATGTGCTTCATCTATCTAGGTAGATGGAAAGCACCCGGAAATGATGTGATAGGAGGCACTGAGAGTGCCAGAACCTTACACATTGTTGGTGTCACTGGGAGGAACTGTGCCCCATTATTGGTGTCATTGGGAGGAATTGTGCTACTTCATTGGTGTCAGTAGAAGGAACTATGCCTTGATGTTGGCATCAGAGGATAAAAATATTGCCCCAGGGGTCGGATAAAAGCAAGCAAAGGCCAGCATCTGGCCCCTGGGCCGCAGTTTGGAGATTACTGTTCTAGAGTGTGTACTTGCCTCAGTCCAGATCAATGAGGGGTTTATTATCTATAATTGGAGAGTGCAAAATCTGATGCAGCTGCCAATCAGCTTCTAACTTTTGCTTGTTCAATTAAGCTTTGACAAAAAAATAAAAAAAGAAGCTAATTGGTTTCTATGCAGAGCTGCACCAGATTTTGCACTTTCCAGTTTGAATAAATCAACCCCCTAGGTGACATTTCTGTCTGCTGCCCATTCCTCTGCTATGTGCATGACTCACTTCTGATAAGTTTTACTGACACCAAGAGGTAAAAAGATGACACGGGAGGGAGCTCCCGCACACAGCCTGTGATTGACAGCCTCAGTTCTGTCCCTGTGTGCTGTGTGGAGGGGGTTGTGTAACTTCACTCCAGTTAGCTCTTATCACTAAGCAGAGTGTATATTCAGCTCCCCGTTCCCTGCTTTCTGGAGCTCAGACAAGCTGTATAAATTCTGCACTTTAGAGAAGAGAGGCTGCAGATAAACAAGTACAACTTAAGTACAAGAATTTGTTCACCACGGGAATTTGTTCACCAGGGGACAGTCACTTCACTGGGTATATGTAAGAGTTTACAACCACTTTATGATAAGCATCCTGATTTAAAGCTCTTGCATAAACATGATGGGCACTATCTGTAAATTATTTGCCCTAGCTGGGTTAAAAGTACATCTCATCATCTTTGAGTCCCAAACCCATAGCAGTGGCTGAGGAAGCCTCACACAATCTGCTAACACTGTTATAGCAGATTTTCCCTAGCCGCTGCCAGGACCTTGGCTGATGGAAGGACCTAGGAACTGGGGAGCAGCTGGGTGCATCTGGAATGCTTTGAAGCGTCAGATGCTATCATAAAAAAATAGCTATTTAGAATTTTAAAACAAATATGTCCAAGCATACACTTATGTGAGTACTTTACAGATGTTTATACTAAATGATATCTAAACCCAAAAACAAAGATTTTTTTATATTGCATTTTAACAGTCTTTATTTAAGGCAATGCAGTGAATAACACAGGTCCTGTCCCTTTGTGTCTACGCTCATTTCTCCACTGCATCTATAGTATGGTTGTCATGCAGCCTGGACATTAAACATGCCTGTATTGTTCATCTCCATTACATAGTGGGATTAGAAATCTACAAACAGATATATCATTGTTTAGGTTGTCTTTTCGGCTCACAGGAACTGACAAGAACACTGCATTTCTGACAAGTGTAACAGGTTATATATACTATATTACCAAAAGTATTGGGACGCTTGCCTTTACACGCACATGAACTTTAACCACTTTACCACCGGAGGATTTTGCTGTCTTACGTCCAGGCCACTTTTTGCGATTCGGCACTGTGCGACTTTAACTGACAATTGCGCGGTCATGCGACGCCGTACCCAAACGAAATTTACGTCCTTTTTTTCCCACAAATAGAGCTTTCTTTTGGCGGTATTTGATCACCTGTGCGATTTTTACTTTTTGCGCTATAAACAGAAAATAGCGTAAATTTTGAAAAAATAACTATTTTTCACATTTTTTTTATATGAAATTCCCCCCAAAAAAATGTAAAAATCAAAATTTTTTAAAATTTTTGGCCAATTTGTTTTCTGCTACCTATGTTTGGTAAAAAAAATCACAATAAGCGTATTTTGATTGGTTTGCGCAAAAGTTATTGCGTTTACTAACTAAGGGAAAGATTTCTGTCATTTTTGGTGTTTTTTTTTGTAACGCAGTAATGGCAGCTATCTGCGATTTTTTTTGCGGGACTGCGACATTGTGGCGGACAGATCGGACCCTTGACTGACATTTTTGACACTTTTGGGGGTACCAGTGACATTACTACAGTAATCAGTGCTATAAATATGCACTGTTACTGTAAAAATGACACTGGCAGGGAAGGGGTTAATTTTATTGGAGAGGGAGGGGTTAATGTATGCCTGGTGCTTACTAACGTGTGTGGGGGGGGGGGGGGGGTGACTGAGTGACACAGGGACAGATCGCAGGTTCAGCTATGCTAAACCATGCAATCTGTCACTGTCTGTCACTTAGGAGATCCGCCCGCTTTGTTTACACAAGCGGGCGGATCTCCAAACTAGATTCCCCGACGATCGGGGAAGATCGGCGGTGATCACCACCGCTCCTCCCCTGGCCCGACTCCCGCTGTGACTCTACTGCAGCAATGTGGCTCGTTATCGTCCAGCGACGTAGACCTACGTCGCTGGACTCCTCCCCTTGTGGGCGGCGCTCGCGCGCCGCCGGAGGCTCGCTCCCGCTGTATTCATTCACAGTGGGAGTCGGGCCAGGGGAGGAGCAGCGGCGATCGCCGCTGCTCTTCCCCAATCGTCGGGGAATCGAGTTTGGAGATCCGCCCGCTTGTGTAAACAAAGCGGGCGGATCTCCTAAATGACAGACAGTGACAGATTGCAGGGTTCAGCATAGCTGAACATGCGATCTGTCCCTGTGTCACTTAGTCACCCCCCCCCCCCCACATGTTAGTAAGCACAAGGCATACATTAACCCCTCCCTCTCCAATAAAATTAACCCCTTCCCTGCCAGTGTCATTTTTACAGTAACAGTGCATATGTATAGCACTGTTTACTGTAGTAATGTCACTGGTACCCCCAAAAGTGTCAAAAATGTCAGTCAAGGGTCCGATCTGCCTGCCGCAATGTCGCAGTCCCGCAAAAAAAATCGCAGATCACCGCCATTACTCGTTTAAAAAAAAACACCAAAAATAACAGAAATTTTTCCCTTAGTTAGTAAACGCAATAACTTTTGTGCAAACCAATCAAAATACGCTTATTGTGATTTTTTTTACCAAACAGGTAGCAGAAAACAAATTGGCCAAACATTTTAAAAAATTTAGATTTTTACATTTTTTGGGGGGGAATTTCATATAAAAAAATGTGAAAAATATTGTTATTTTTTCAAAATTGATGCTCTTTTTTTTGTTTATAGCGCAAAAAGTAAAAATCGCACAGGTGATCAAATACCACCAAAAGAAAGCTCTGGTTGTGGGAAAAAAAGGACGTAAATTTTGTTTGGGTACGGTGTCGCACGACCGCGCAATTGTCAAAGTTGCACAGTGCCGAATCGCAAAAAGTGGCCTGGACGTAAGACAGCAAAATCCTCCGGTGGTAAAGTGGTTAATTGTGGATCAACCTGGAGTGGTATTTTGTACAATAAACAGGTACAGGTTATGTAGAAGGATTTAATCCATCACTGTTTATCACCTGAGGCCAGTCACTTTGGTGGACTTATGTAAGGATTTATTATCAACTTAAGGGGCCCATTCAGGCTGTATTCCTTTAACACATCTGCGTTAATGCAACACGTTACAGTGCCCTATGTTAAAGGCAGCCTATTAACACTACTAAAGTCACACGTGCACCAATTTTTTTTATACAGCCAACCACGGTGCTCATCATTGACTTAGGTATGCATTGTCCTTTAAGTGCTACTGTACAGTGCACCGGAAGAACCATTCAAAATGGATAGCGCCACAACACGATGTATGTGTTGTGTTGTGGGTAAAATGCATTACTGTTACACAACACTTTGAAAAAATATATATATACAGTATATTGCATGTATACAAGCAACATGCCAAAGCATCTGTGTGAATAAAACTCATCTGATCTGAAATTAAAAGAAAAAAAGACAGCTAAGGGAGAAACAGATGTGAAACCACATTTTCTGGAGAAAGTGAAGGTGAACTTGGATATCAGGTCAGTAAATCCATTGTGTAGTGATACAGCGCCCTCTACCTGTATCACTTGTGCTTTAAAAAGGCAACAATCAGATTTCAGAGGGAAATTTTTAACCTGTGCTGAAAGTTGACAGCAAATTTTGTAGAAGCTATAACATTTCCCTGAATTTTTTATTTCGTTACTAGTAAAACCTACATTTCCACCAGTGAAAACTCCAGCTATTTTGTAGCTCAGTTGCCAAACAATTGATTTTTTTTTCTTTGCAGCATTTGAAGCAAGCTGCAGAATGAACAGTTTTAGTAGATACACTATATTACTATATTAACAAAAGTATTGGGATGCCTGCTTTTACACACACATGAACTTTAATGGCACCCCAGTCTTAGTCCGTAGGGTTCAATATTGAGTTGGCTCACCCTTGGCAGCTATAACAGCTTCAACTCTTCTGGGAAGGCTGTCCACAAGGTTTAGGAGTGTGTCTATGGAAATGTTTGACCATTCTTCTAGAAGCGCATTTGTGAGGTCAGGAACTGATGCTGGAAGAGAAGGTGTGGCTAGCAGTCTCCGCTCTAATTCATACCAAAGGTGTTCTGTCAGGTTGAGGTTAGGACAGGTTGCAAGCCAGTCAAATTCCTCAACCCCAAACTCACTCATCCATGTCTTTATGGACCTTGCTTTGTGCACTGGTGCGCATTCATGTTGAAACAGAAAAAGGCCATCCCCAAACTGTTCTCACAAAGTTGGGAGCATGAAATTGTCCAAAATGTCTTGGTATGCTGACGCCTTAAGAGTTCCCTTCACTGGAACTAAGGGGCCAAGCCCAACCCCTGAAAAACAACCCCACAACATAATTCCCCCTCCACCAAATGATTGGGACCAGTGCACAAAGCAAGGTCCATAAAGACATGGATGAGTGAGTTTGGGGCGTAGGAACTTGACTGGCCTGCACAGAGTCCTGATCTCAACTCGATAGAACACCTTTGGGAAGAATTAGAGCAGAGACTGCAAGCCAGGCCTTCTCATCCAACATCAATGCCTGACTTCACAAATGCGCTTCTGGAATGGTAAAACATTCCCATGGACACACTCCTAAACCTTGTGGACAGCCTTCCTAGAAGAGTTGAAATAGCTGCAAAGGTATGCCTGCTCTGATTACTGTTTATGTTCAGCATTTTTTAATACCTCTGTATAGCGTTTTATGTTACCATTTGCTGTGCTATCGATGTCTACCAGATGTACTTGTACAATTTGGCCTGTGTTGTGGCCCGATGTGTGTCCGTTATGCACCTTTGACTAATAAAGAATTTGAAATAGCTGCAAAGGGTGGGCCAACTCAATAATGAACCCTATGGACTAATGCCTCGTACACACGCAACGATTGTTGGCCGTGAATTTTCAGCCAACGTCCGATCTGCCGATTTTAGGCTTGTTAGTATGATGCTTCCGACAATCGACTGCGACTTTTTGGCCGAACAAAATCTGGTGTGCATGCTATAAAATTTTTGTTGGCCGTCAACAGAATGGCCGATTGTTCGTCAGTCAAGCTGCATAGATACTGTTGCCAGCTACAACAAACTCCTTAACTAGCTACACATTAGGAAAACAATTAGAGATTTGTAGATGCTAAAAAGTTGCTGGGATGACTTGGCCCTGATTGAACTTACCACTACATACTTATGTGACCTTACATAAGAGTAATTGTATTATCTTACTCCAGACATGAATTTACACAGATGCACAACGTTGCAATGAGTGGCAAGGCCATACAATAATTTTTGGTGTTAAATCTGAAAATTCCTGTAATCAGTCCAGATTACTATAACAAGAGGAGCTCTACTACACAGCAACATATAGCTATGGGTAATGAGTTATCAATGAAAGCTAAAAAGAAAGTCTGGGCTCCACCTGCTGGTTGAAAATGAAACTTTATTTAATAGTAAAAGATGCATTTATTTAAATGTTATTTTTGCTGTGATTTGACATCCTGTTGGAATCCCAAGATAAACTAAGGATTTTGGACTATGGGATTTGTAGGGACCATAGAGCATTACACATGACTACAACTAATGTGTATAGCTTGCGTGGAAAAAAACAGAGGTAATGCGGCACAGTGGTGTAGTGGTTAGCACTTTCACCTAGCAGCTAAGAGGGTCACTGGTTCAAATCCCAACCACGACACTACCTGCCTGGAGTTTGCATGTTCTCCCTGTGCCTGCGTGGGTTTCCTCTGGGTACTCCGGTTTCCTCCCATACTCCAAAGACATGCTGGTAGGTTAATTGGATCCTGTATAAAATTGTCCCTATTATGTATGTATGAATGTGAGTTAGGGACCTTAGATTGTAAGCTCCTTGAGGGCAGGGACTGATGTGAATGTACAATGTATATGTAAAGCGCTGCGTAAAATTGACAGCGCTATATAAGTACCTGAAATAAATAAATAATAACATGGGAAAAAGGAGAGGTTCAATAACTCAATCATGACATTACAAGGAGGAGAAAAAATATTGTAATAAATAATTTAAAAGTGAAATAAACTTAATTAGAGTAAAAATCTATTTTAATATAATCCATACAGTTAACCCATAGTATTCTAAGATGGTTGTAAACCTCAGACATGAAATTTGAACAATGTATATCATTCTAAAGTCTGTACTTGTCTCAATTCAGTGGACTAAAGCTCCGTACACACGTACCGAATGTCGGCCGAGCGATCGGCCGTCTTTTGTCCGGTGCTGTCCTGTCGGTTGAAAAGTGCTAAAGACTGCACACGAATTTTGTCGGCCAACAACAGCCGACTGCAAAAGTGATGCCATGTGATGGTTAACTTTCCGTGTGTTTTTTCTTCTCTGAGCATGCCCAGTCTTGCTCATCTGCTGTTTGTCGGCCGAATTCTGTACTGACTGAGGAACAATCGGCCGTTCTGGTGTTGGCCAACAAAAATTTTAAAGTCTGCACACCAGATTCTGTTCGGCCGAAAAGTCGCAGTCGGTTGTCGGAAGCATCATACTAACAAGCCGACAATCGGCTGATCGGTCGGTGGCCGAATATTTACGGCCGACAATCGCTACGTGTGTACGGGCCTTAAGTGTCATTTCTGTCTGTTCCTTCATTCCTCTGCTATTAGCATGAATCACTTCTGACAAGTTTTCCTGACACCAAGAGGAAAATGGTGACAGAGGAGGGAGCTACAGCTGATTGACAGCCCCAACTCTGTTCCAGTTTTCTGTGGGAAGGGGGGGGGGGGGTCACTTCCCTTCAATCAGATTTTAAAGCTCTCCTCATTGAGCTCTTCAGAGTGTAACTTCAGTTCCCTGCCCCCTGTTTTCTGACAGCTCAAGTAAGCTTTAAAAATTATGGACTTTTAATGGATGAAGAGAAGAGAAGACTGCACTTAACAGGTACAACTTATGTAGAAGGATTTGTTTCACCTCTGTGTATCAACTGAGGCTTGTCATTTCACTGGGTATATGTAAAGGTTTACAACCACTTGCCAATCGCCCACAGTACATTTACTGTGGGTGGCTGGCACAGGCAGGCTGGATGACATACATGTACCGTATGTCATCTAGCCTGTTCCAGGTTGCGGGCGCTGATTACAGATCCCAGTACCGCTATGCGATCACATGATCACAATGTCAACAAAGCTGGTATGAATCAATTTATTTATAACAGCTGTTTTTCCTGCATTGATTTCTGTGTGTTACTTGCTGTTTAATGCAGTATATTTCTGTGCGTTACGTGCCACTTAACGCAGTATATTTCAGTGCAATATGTGCCGTTTAACGCAGTACATTTCTGTGCGTTAGTGCACATTTAACGCAGTATATTTCAGTGCATTATGTGCCGTTTAACGCAGTACATTTCTGTGCGTTAGTGCACATTTAACGCAGTATATTTCTGTGCGTTAGTGCACATTTAACGCAGTATATTTTAGTGCATTACATGTTATTTTCCGCAATATATTTCAGTGCGTTAGTGTACATTTAACACAGTATATTTTAGTGCGTTATTGCACATTTAATGCACTATATTTCAGTGTGTTACCGCAGGTTTAATGCAGTATATTTCTGTGTTTTAGTGCACGTTTAACGCAGTATATTTCTATGCGTTAGTACATGTTTAATGCAGTAGATTTCTGTGTGTTAGTGCAGTATATTGTGTGTCGGTAGAGTGTGTCTGTGTAATGAGTACTCAGGTTAAAGTGCACCAAACACAACTTTCCATTGATTAAAGTGCATCCAAGTACACATTTTCACATCTTTATTACGTTTTGTTAATAAGCATCCCCCAAACATGTCTGGGAGGCCAACAAAGAGAGGCAGACATACCTATTGCACTGTGAGGGGGCCAGCAGCGTATGTGTCCACAGGCAAAGGTGGACGCGGTCAGTCCTCAGGCAGGGCAGCATTTCCTCTGTTTAGTGATGTTGCCTGTGCTATCCAGCCACAGCATGCAGAGGAGGTGGTGGACTGGCTTACTAAACACTCCTCATCCTCCATCACCCAAGCAGAGACTAGTGCGCAGTCCACTGCAGCTGCCAGAATGGTTAAATTTGCCTCTCTGTCCACAGCTATTCCTGCCATAGCCCCAGCATCAGGCATGGAGGAGTAGGCTGAGTAATTTAAACACAGCATCAGCCACTTGCTCCTTGACAATTCACACCCATTACTTGATTCAGATGTTTGTTTTGAGGTTGAGGAAGGTAGGAATATGTGCCTACAGAGAGGGGAGAACACTGGTACACAAATTGGCAGCCATGTTCCCCCAGCCGCAGCGTATTGGCAAGTTGTCTCTAGTGGTAATGAGGATGGAGGAGATGATGATAATGATGGGGTCACTGATGCCTCTTGGGTGCTGGATAGAACAGAGGAGGAAAGAGAGGATGAAGCACAACCCCAATGAGTAAATTCCATCACACTGTGGAGCTGTTATCTCCTGACACCCTTCCCACAGCTCAGCTGTCTGGGCCTTTTTTTAGCACATGTGCACCCGATTGTACTGTTGCAATTTGCAAACTTTGTCTCAAGCACATCAAGAGTGGCAAAAACACCAGTTATTTGGGTACCACATGCTTGACAGGGCATTTAACCTCCAACCACTAAGCTCATTGGCAAGAGCACCTGTAAGCCACACAAAAGGGACGCAATTCTTTTCCTCCTCCTTACTCACCTCAGTCTACCCCCCCCTATACCTCATGACCTCTCAGCAGCCTCCAATAACAGGGATAATGGTATAGCGCAGGGTGCCCTAGGTCCTTGGAGCACATCTGCCAGTAGCACACCACCAGATGTAGACTACAGCCGGCAAATTTCTCTGTCCCATCTGCTGCAGAGAAAAAAAATTAAATAATCACTGCCACCAACATGCCCAGCATCTAAATGCAAGCTTGTCAAAGCTGCTGGCTTTACAACTTCTGCCTTTCTGTCTGCAAATTTACCTAAGGGAGCAGAATCCACCAGACTGTTCTGTAGCACAATGGCAGGTTCCCAGTCACTATTTCTTTTCATGTAAGGCCATTCCAGCTCTCTAACATCACGTGGAAGGCAATGTTGTGGCATCATTGGACAAGGCAGTCAGCCACAAAGTCCACGTTACTGCTCACACATGCTCCAGCAAGCATGATCAGAGACGCTATAGTTTGTTCACAGTACACTGGGTAACTCTGCTTACAATCAGAAAGATGCAGGACAGGGCTCAGTGCTGCACCTTGCTGTGCCGCCATGTCCCCATACAGCTAGTGTTGATGATGCAAGATTTGTCAGCTCTACCCCCTCCTCCTCCTCTTCCTCCATTCCCTCCTCTGCTGAATTGTCCTACGAACCTCAAGTACCCCCTAAGCGTTCAAGGGGCTATTCAATGAGTCAGGCTAAAAGGTGCCATGCAGTGCTTCAGTTGGTATGTCTAAGGGACAGGAACCACACCAGAGCAGAGATTCTTGCAGCTCTGCAGGGGCAGGCCCAGAGGTGGCTCACGCTATGCCAGCTGGAGCCAGGAATGGTGGTGTGTGTGATAATGGCACAAACCTCCTGTCCACCCTTAGACAGGGAAAGTTGGCACATGTCCTCAATTTGGTGGTGCAGCATTTCCTTAATGAGTACCCAGGGTTGGAAGATCTGCTAAAGCAGGCCAGAAAAGTCTGTAGCCATTTCAGGCGGTCATACACAGCCAGTGCTCGGTTGGCTGAAATTCAGTGGGATTTCCATCTGCTCTTAAACCACCTGATTTGTGAAATGCCTACCAGGTGGGACTCGACTTTGGCAATGCTGCAGTGGCTGCACATGCAGCAGAATGTCATCAACGAGTACCTGTGTAAGTATGGCACAACAACAGCCCCAGGCTGGCTAGGCTTTTTTTCCCCACACCAATGGCTTCTGATAAAGGATGCATAAACTGTGCTGTCACCATTTGAGGAGGTCACAAGGATGGTGAGCCGTGACAATGCATGCATCAGTGACACATTCCCTGTTGTGTTCCTGCTGGAGCAGACCCTGCGTGGCACTATGGACAGGGCACTCGAGGCAGAGCAGTGGGAGGAAGAGGAGGACTTCCTTTGCTCTCAAGGCCTGCTTTTTGCAAACGCCTGCGGTGCATGGGCTCCCTCATGCTTCAAACCCTGCGAAAGGATCCAAGAATACGTGGCATCAAGGCGAAGGATCACTATTAAAGCCAAGCATAGAAGAAAGATAAAAACCGCTCCAGTGTATAAATGTCCAAACAGTCAAACACTGTTACAAGGGGTAAGTCTCAGAATTCATCCCATCCCCACAGAGGGTGCAGAAGATTAAATCTCTTGAGGACACTTTAAAGAGGAGTTTATCTAATGCTTTTCCTGACTCTAATAGGTTACAGTGTCGTGGAAAACATAGTTTTGAGGCTTCTGTTGGTCAAGAGAGGATCGGGGGAGAAGGGAGCCGCCTATGTGATGCATTTTACAATTTTTATAGTCCTTGACACCCAGGGCTCTCAGCTTCCACATCCCATCGGCAGCTTCTGCATCATGTGGTGGACGATTATCTAGGAGCGATCCACTGGGTTACTGGGTCTTAGGAATAGACCACTGGGCAGAACTTGCACGGTATGCAATTGAGCTGCTGGGCTGCCCTGCCCTGCATCCAGCGTGCTTTCTGAATGGGCATTCAGTGCTGCTGGAGGTTTTGTTACCGCTAATAGAATGCATCTGTCCAAAGACTCCGTGGACTGTCTGACATTTATCAAATAGAATCAGTCCTGGATTATCAGCAGCTATGAAGCTCCTGATACCGATGTCACTGATTAAGTGTTTTTGTGGAATCTCTGTAAGACTTCTAGGCTGCCTAGTGTTGTGGGTGTGGATTTCATCTGGAGTAATTTTTTTGGAGTAGGTTTTATGGGCACAGTTAACACCCAAAGACCAATTTTTCTGCACCTGTTTGACAGGTGCATATAATTTGAATATTTGACAGCAAGGCACTTCTTGCTCTCATCAAGAGTACCTCTATAGGGTTACGGTGGGAAGGCGTGACTGACACCCAAAGATCAATTTTTCTGCACCTGTTTGACAGGTGCATATCATTTCAATTTTTGACAGCAAGGCAATTCTTGCTTTCATCGAGCGTAATTCTATAGATTATGGTGTAAAGGCACCTTTGACACCCAAAGACCAATTTTTCCACACCTGTTACTTCTGTCCAAAGTCTGCAGAAGAGACACCAGAATTTATCAAAAAAGACTCTAATCTTGTTCCCAGTGCACTACATTGTGGCCTCATCATACACACTGGCTCCCCAAGCCATTGTTTACAAAATAAAGAAAGCTTGCAGGGAACACGTAATTTTTATGGCTTTATAAATGCAATTATTTATGCAGCAGCTACTATACACAGTACAGATGTGCCACTTTACAGGTAGACTAAGGGGATCCCCAAGGCACTACATTAACCACTTGCCTACAGTGCACTTTCACCCCCTTCCTGCCCAGACCGATTTTCAGCTTTCAGCGCTCTCACACTTTGACTGAGAATTACTCAGTCATGCAACACTGTACCCATACAAAAATTGTGTCCTTTTTTCACACAAATAGAGCTTTCTTTTGATGGTATTTGATCAATACTGGGTTTTTTATTTTTTGTGCTATAAATAAAAAAAGACTGAAAATATTGTGAAAAAACAAATTTTTCTTTGTTTCTGTCATAAAATTTTGCAAATTAGTCATTTTTCTTCACAAATTTTGGCCAAAATTTATACTGCTACTTATCTTTGGTAAAAATAACCCAAGTAAGTGTATATTATTTGGTCTTTGTGAAAGTTATAGAGTCCACAAGTTATGGTGCGAATCATTGAAAATTGATCACACTTGATCACACCTGATGTACTGAAGGCCTATCTCATTTCTTGAGACACTAAAAAGTCAGGAAAGTACAAATGACCCCTTTTTGGAAAGTAGACATTCCAAGGTATTTAATAAGGGGCATGGTGAGTTTTTTGAAGTTGTAATTTTTTCCCACAATGCTTTGCAAAATGAAGATTTTTTTTTTTTTTTTTACAAATTGCCGTATTAACAGGTTATTTCTCTCACAAAGCACATGTATACTTGCAACTACACCCCAAAACACATTCTACTACTCCTCCTGAGTATGGCGATACCACATGTGTGAGACTTTTTCACAGCCTGGCCACATACAGAGGCCTGACATCCAAGTAGCCCTGTCCGGCATTCTAGGAGCACAAATTACACATATAATTTCCTGACAACCTATCGCACTTTTGAAGGCCCTGGAGCACCAGGACAATGGAAACCCCCATAAAATGACCCCATTTTGGAAAGCAAACAGCCCAACGTATAATTTTTGAGGCATAATGAGTCTTTTGAATATGTCATTTTTTTCCACAAGTTTTTGGAAAATGTGGAAAGAAAATGAAAACACATTTTTTTTTTACACAAAGCTGTCCATTTATGCAATATTTCTAACACATAGCATGTACATAGCAAAAATTGCACCCCAAAATACATTCTGATATTCCTCCTGAGTATGGCGATACCACATGTGTAACATTTTTTCACAGCCTGGCCACATACATAGGCCTAACATCCAAGTAGCGCTTTACACAAAGTTGTCCATTTATCCACTTTAAGACTGGGCCTATTTTTGACACTTGGTGTTTACAAGCTAAAATCATTTTTTTTGCTAGAAAACTACTTGGAACCCCCAAACATTATATGTTTTTTTTAGCAGAGACCCTAGAGAATAAAATGGAGATCGTTGCAATATTTTTTATCACACCATATTTGCGCAGCAGTCTTCCAAATGCGATTTTTTTTTGAAAAAAATTCACTTTTTTTAACTAAAAAATAAGAAAACAGTAAATTTAGCACAATTTTTTTCCATAATGTGAAAGATAATGTTACGCTGAGTAATTAGATACCCAACATGTCATGCTTCAAAATTGCGCATGCTCACAGAATGGCGCCAAACATTGGTACTTAAAAATCCCCATAGGCAACATTTTAAAAATTTCTGCAGGTTACTAGCTTAGAGTTACAGAGGAGGTCTAGGGCTCAAATTATTGCTCTCGCTCTAACAATCGCGGCGATACCTCACATGTATGGTTTGAACACCGTTTACATATGTGGGCGGGACTTGCGTATGCGTTTGCTTCTGCGCGCAAGCTAACGGGGACAGGGCGCTTTAATTTTTATTTTTTTCCTATTTATTTTATTTATTATTATTTTATTTTTACACAGTTTAAAAAAAAAATGTTTTGATCATTTTTATTCCTATTACAAGGAATGTAAACATCCCTTGTAATAGAAATAGGCATGACAGGTCCTCTTTATTGTGAGATCTGGGGTCAAAAAGAGCTCACACCTCACAACTACACTAAAAAAGAAAAAAAAAAAAAAAAAATTGTTGAAAGAGGAAAAAAAAAAAGAAAAAAAAAAAAGCGGCCCTTTAAACCGGTTGCTAGGCAACGTCTTTTGACGTAGCTCCGGTCCTCCAAGACCATAGAGTTGAGTGAGGGCCATCTTGCCCTCACTCGGCTTCCTGTCTCTGAGGATCCGGGACCGGATAGTTTTCCCCGCTGCCGGCAGGTCCGGTAAGCTGGGAAAACGCCTGGGACGTGGCAGGAGGGGGGGGGCACCTCTTCCCCTGCACCGTAAGGGTAATTCCGCTGCGAATCCGCCACTGGGACCACCCTTATCTGAAAGCCGACCGCCCGCCGTTTCAAAAAATACCGGGGTTATGGGGGCTATCTGCTGCCATAACCCCAGTATTTAGCTTTTAATGGCCGACGCATATAGTCGTTAGGCGGTCAGTAAGTGATTGCATGTATATGGCAAACAGGTGACGATGACTGATGGGGTGACAGGTGACGATGACTGATGGGGTGACAGGTGACGGTGACTGATGGGGTGACAGGTGATGATGATTGATGAGGTGACAGATGACAATCACTGACGGGGTGACATGTGACGATGATTGATGGGGTGACAGGTGACGATGACTGATGGGGTGACAGGTGACGGGCGATGGTGCACGGCGGTACTGATGGCAGTCTCTGGTGACCGGTGAACTTTAGGCTACGTTCACATGTGAGTGTAGCGATCGCGGGCAAAATCACTGCGATTCTGCCCGTGATCCAGAAATCATTGCAAATGGCGGGACACCTGTGCGTTGCCCGTGATTTGCAATAGCACCCCAAACGCTGTGCGATGTTGCTGCGATTTTCGCCTGCCGAATCGAGGTAACATCACGCAAACAACGCATGACGCCCCAAAGAAACTCTTGTACCTTTTTTGGGCGTCATGCGATGTTTGCGCGATGTTACCGCGATTCGGCAGGCGGAAATGGCGGCAACATCGCACAGCGTTTGGGGTGCTATTGCAAAAAACGGGCAAAGCACAGGCGTCCCGTAATTTGCAATGATTTGCTGTGATTCTGCCCGCGATCGCTGCGCTCACATGTGAACGTTATAAGTGTCAATTTCTGGGCACTGATGAGGTGACTGTTGGGTGACAGGTGACATTGGGGGGGGGGGCTGAGGACTGTGTGGGGACATTTATTTGTGTGATTTTACTGTGATTTTTACTTTTACATGTGTACAAAGCAGTAACTCACTATTTCTAGCTCTGCTCTCCTCATACTGGAAGCTGTATGAGGGGAGAAGAGCTAGTAACAGTGAGTTACTGCTCTTTGTTTACATTTTGTGATCGGCTGTGAATGGATTCACAGCCGATCACATAGTAAACAGTCACTGTCAGTCACAGCGTCACTTCCGGTTTTGAGATTCCACCGCCGTGGAACGCGGAAGCTTCCCGGCGAGTGCTACTGATTCGAGGCAGCTATCACAGCTTTTCACAGTGAGTGGATGCTACGTTCTTTCTTCATTTTTACGATTGATACTTCATGAGGCTCCCCTCTTCTTTCGCTCCATATGGAAACACGCCAACTGGTGCTTTGATTGTGGAGGGGGACCCTTGGAGATCCATTCTTGCCTTCTGTACAAGGCAGGTTGTATATACAGCGCGACACCTAGTGGTCACACGGGTGATTGCATTTATTTCATTTTATCTATTTTTAAGGGATTTTTTCCCTGGTTTCACTCATCACTTCTACTTCACTTATATGTTCTCTACTGGCATGTTGCACTTTCAACAGTAACAGTGCCAGGAATGTCACTAATACTTGATTTTATTTCTACACTGGATTGATTTTCATTACTTGTATATCACAATAAAAACACTGTCTATGTTATTAAATTTATTTATTGCACTTCAGCACTTTCTGGGTTTTACTTATCACAGATCAGGATACAGTAAAACCTTGGTTTGAGAGTAACTTGGTTTGAGAGCGCTTTGCAAGACAAGCAAATTTTTTAAATAAATTTTGACTTGATATACAAGCGATGTCTTGATATACAAGTAGCGTCATGTCACAACTGGGTATAAAAGAGAAGAGAGGCGCCTCTAAGTGTAGCAATATGGTTACATTTAATGAAGGTTCAATATTTAGCAGCTCACATGGTTGATGATTAAAACAGGCACATCTAAGTATGCAGGCATCCGGGGTAAAGCCCATCCTCCGCACTGCCATCTTCATCACACCCTTCCACGCTGCGCTCCAAAAGCGATTCAAAGTCTCGCTTTCAGATCACTCTACTGCAGGGTCGTCTTCCCAATCACAATTGCAGACTCACATCGGTGAGAGCCAGTGGTTCAGAAGATGGTCTATGTGGACAGCTTTACCCCTGATGCCTGCAAACTTAGATGTGCCTCTTTTAATCATCAACCATGTGAGTTGCTAAATGTTGTACCCTCATTTAATGTCCCCATACTGCTACACTTAGAGGCGCCTCTCTTCTCTTTTATACTCTGTAGCTCCTGCTGGATTTTGCTTCTAATCCCCTTGTGGAGGCGCCATTTGTGGATGGACATTTTATGATGACACAACCTATCACATTGCTATAATCTTTGTATATAGACTATAAACTGAAAGACTTATGAATAAATAGTTGTGGAACAGATCATCTGAGTTTCCATTATTTCTTATGGGAAAAATTGCTTTGATATAAGAGTGCTTTGGATTACAAGCATGTTTCCGGAACGAATTATGCTCGCAATCCAAGGTTTTACTGTATTTGATCTTTTCCGACTTGAACCCACTTGATACATAGCATATATATTATTTAACCCTTTTTGGTTTTATGGGACACACCCCTTTATTATTATTTTTTTATCATTTGATTGCAAGTGTATGCACTTTATTTCTTTTAATTGCACAAAGGTAGCGCCGTTTACAACCTCTCTCTGCACTTTACACATATCTTGACCCCTTTTGGGGTTTTGGTTGTTGGCCGCTTACACCTGTTAGTCTCTCACGCTTCACCGCACACTCCATAGCGCTGGTCAATTTTTGCCTTTACATTACTATTCCACCCCATCCCATAAAAGCAAAAAAACAGCAGAGAACTGTGGCCAGCTAGCAATTACATTGTACATTAAAGCTGAACCCTCGGATAAGCAAATGTTGTCTAAATATCTGTGCCAGAACATAGTGTGAAATGTTGTCTCTGTGCAGAGCTTCCCCTAATAAAAACCAAAAAAAAAAAAAAACTGTGCCAACAAGCCCAGCAATACCAAGGGTCAACAGACTCAACTCAGCTCTGCTTCAAGAATCTTCCAGCCCAAAAGCTACATCTGCAGAAAACTGGATGTCCACCTGGTGGAACTTGAAAGGGATCCAAACCAAAGACCAGGTGGTGGCCTTACAAAGCGGGGCAACAAAAGCTTAGTGCAAGGATACCTATGAAACCCCCACTGATTTTGTGGATGAATAAAATAAAAGTGCAAAAGGAGTTATGTTCTTTAGAGTGTAAACTGGATGTCCTTTGGGAGGTCCTGAGGGTAAGGTTGCTTTGAGGTAGACTTTAACCTTTCGCTGACCGCACTATAGCTGTTTTACTGCTACAGGACAACCGCACTGCAAAGGATCATATATATATATATATATATATATATATATATATATATAAATGATCCCGCACTTCCGGGTTTAAGGCATATCAGGCACGAGTCTCTGCCAGCACGCACTGATCGTTCTGTACACTGGCATATTATTATTATTATACAGGATTTATATAGCGCCGCCAACAGTTTGCGCAGCGCTTTACAATGTGAGGGAAGACAATACAGTTCAAAACAGGAGGAACTAGAGGGCCCTGCTCGTTAGAGCTTACAATCTAGAAGAGAGGGTCAAGTGAAACAAAAGGCAATAACCGTGGGGGATGGGTTGATGGAGAAAATGGAGGTACATTTGTTAGGGGTTGTTAGGATAGGCTTCTTTGAAAAGGAGGGTTTTCAGAGATCGCCTAAAAGCTAATAGAGTGGGAGATAATGGCACAGATAAGGGTAAGGAGTTCCATAGGATTGGAGAGGCTCTGGAAAAGTCCTGGAGGCGAGTATGGGAGGAGGTGATGAGGGGACTAGAGAGCAGGAGGTTTTGAGAGGAACGAAGAGAGCATATTGCCATTCTGTCAGTACAGAAGGCGTAGATCCTATGTTTTTGTACAGCAGGAACACTGATCCATGCCTTCCACTAGTAAAAGCACCTCCCCCACTGAAACACCAGCTAGGCACACAGTTAACCCTTTGATCGCCCCTGATGTTAACCCATTCCCAGCCAATGTCATTAGTACAGTGACAATACATACTTTTAGCACTAATCACTGTAATAGTGTCACTGGTTCCCAAAAAAGTGTCAGGTGTCCGATCTGTCAATATCGCAGTCCCGCTATAAGACGCTGATCGCCACCATTACTAGTAAAAATAAATAAATAAAAGTTCCATAAATATATCTCATAGTTTGTAGATGCTATAACTTTTGCGCAAACCAATCAATATAGGCTGATAGGGAATTTTTTTTACCTAAAATATGTAGCAGAATATATATTGGTCTAAATTGATGAAGAAATTCAATTTTTTACATTTTTCTTTTTTTTTATAAAAACCTTTTTATTAGGTTTTAATACAGTAAAACCATATACTGTAGATAACACAACAACAATCTTCCAGTAATAGGCACTGAACCCACTCAGGGGCACAAAAGCAGAAGGGACATTAGATGCATTATAAAGTAGCCTTAAAACTGTAGTACCAAACAAACAAAACAATTAAAGAACTTATGTTTAACCACCCTGGCCATACCAATTGCTGAACCTCAGGAGATGTTAGCGCTTTCACTAAGCTAACAAGAGGGAATTGTAGGGAACACATGCTATTGTTAACTATCCACACCCGTGGTAGTTTCCGCTACACTATTGGCCCAGACTCTGTCGTATTTCCTGGGGCAACCCCCTATGAGCATTTGTTTTTTTGTAGTAGGGGGAAGACATTATTGATCAACTGCTTCCAGAAAGATAAACTGGGAGGGTTCTGCTTTTTGCAGCATAACGTAATGGCTTTCCAATTCCTAGCATAGAACAATAGGAGGCCAATCAAAGTTCTGTCTGCCACTCTAGGAGCTAGATCCTAAACCAGGCCTAAGAGACACATCGTAGGGGAGGGGGAAACTGAAATATTAGTTACAGTTTGAATAACAGAGAGCATTTGTGTCCAGTATACAGTAATTGCAGGACAGGACCAAAATATGTGTATAAAATCCCCTTGAGGACTGTCACAGCGCCAACATGCAGAGGAATGGGCAGGCCCCATTCTATGTAAACGATGAGGGGTGAGATAAGCCCTGTGTATTAGCTTAAACTGAATAAGTCTATCTCGTATTGAGACTTGAATTTTAAATGGATAATCGCATATGTCCTCCCTTCAGACTCTAGTTCAGGGGCATCAATGGACCACCACTGACGGAGCACCAAAAGATCGGGAGAGGATACCTTGAGGAGGTGTACATATAAAACAGAGGTGGGTTTCTCTGAACAATCATAACATAGGATTCTAAGGCTCCATGTACACGGGACGTTGTTAAAAGTCCCTTTGAATGCTGGAATTTTTAGGACCTATGAAACGTCCGTTCGGTCGCGTTTGTACCTGCGTTTAGCGGGCGTTTGCGTTTAGAACCGTTCCTAGAGGTCAAAAAAATTATTCCCCTTTAAAATGGAAAAACGCGAATGCTAAACGCGGGTCATCACGTTCGGACCCGTTTGTGCGTTTGAAACGCCGGGAAACACATGTTCGAGCGCAAATAATTGCGTTCTAAAAACAGTCCCTGAACGCAACTGCCTGCAAATGACTGTAAATGACCTGGTGTACATTGACAGATAAGATAAAATGTAGATGGGTTCAGGGGCTTCTGAAAAAAACACCCGACTGCTCCTAAACGGCCATTTCCAGCGTCCCGTGTACATGGAGCCTAAATCCGAGGACACCAACTGAGATTCTCCAGAAGGGAATTGACTCCTGAAAGCATGAGCCAACTGTAGGAAATGAAAAAAGTAAGAGGGGGGGGGACATTATGATTAGAAACAAAATAATCAAATGGGCGAATGGACAGGTCTGTAGTGACATCTTTCACAAGCTTAATGTTGAATTTGGTCAGGACCGCAGGGTCCAAGAATGAAAAATAATGGGTTAGGGTGGGATTATTCTAAAGGGGAGTAGTTGGGGATACTGCGGTGCTTGGATATCGTTCACAGGCGAGTCCCGCCTTCCAGGCCCGAAAGGTGGTGTGCATTGAGGACGTTAAATCATATGGAACTCTGGGGCCAGAGAACTGAGTGCACCACCGCTGCTTCTAGCATCGTGGCTGGGTTAAAAACTGCCACCAGGTGGCAGTGATCAACTGGGTAACTGTATAATATTTGTTGCATTCTGGTAGTGCTAGACCTCCTTGTGAAGTGGGTCGCATTAAGGTTGCAAACTTGAAATGAGGAGAGCATGGACCCCATAAAAAGGAGGAAAACAGACCATATAGCTGTGTGAAAGAGGATTTGGGAATCCACTGGGGGGAATTTCGAAACAGGTAATTAAATTTGAGGAGAATTTTCATTTTTAAAAGATTAACCCTCCCTAGGAGGGACAGGGGGAGGTTCTCCCATGCTTTCAATTTAGTCTAGACACTGAATCACAGGAGTCAGTGGGATGTAACTGTAAATGTCTGGGGTAACTTTCCCACCAAGATAAGTGACCTGATCCACCCATAGATTTTTTACATTTTTTATATGTTTTATAGCAGAAAGTAAAAGAAAATATATATATTTTTTTTAAATTGTTAGTCATTTTTTGCTTATAGTGCAAAAAAAAAATGAAAACCACAGAGGTGATAAAGTACCACCAAAAGAAATCTTTATTTATGAGGGAAAAAAAGGACATAAATTTTATTTAGGTACAGTGTTGCACGACCATGCAATTTTCAGTTAAAATAAGGCAGCGCCGTATCGCAAAAAATGGCCTGGTCATGAAGGGGGTTAAATCTTCCGGAGCTGGTGGTTAAAGGCTCTTACAATGTAAAGAAATTTATTTTGGGCAAAGGGATGGAAGAACTGTCTTCACTGAGGTGAAAGACTAGTACCACCTAAAGAAGAAAAGAGAGTCTTGGGCATAAGACTACCTTTGTGGAGAATAAGGAATGGCTCCCTATGAGAGAGCAACTAGCTCAGAGACTCAGCTGAAAGAAGGCCACATTGCCATTAGTAGTATAAAAAAATAAATAAAATAAAAATTACAGTATATTCAAGTAAACCAATCAATATACACCTATTGGATACACCTGTAGCAGAATGTATTTTGACCATAATTTATAAAGGAATTTTATTTTTTTTTTTATTGGATTATATTCATATATATATAGCAGAAAAAAATATTGGGGTTTTTTTGTTTATTTATATTACAAAAAATAAAAAACCTAGGGTGATCAAATACCACCAAAATAAAGCTCTATTTGTGTAAAAATAAATTACATAAATTTTGCTTGGGTACAGCATTGCATGACCTCGCAATTATCAGTTAAAATAGCACAGTGCTAAATAGCAAAAAAAATAGCCCGGCCACGAAGGGGGTAAAATTTTCCAGAGGTCATGTGGTTAAAGTTCAATGCCTTTACATACCTATACATACCTATAATGCCATGTCTATTTTACTGAAATATGTAAACACAAATCTTATGTGATAAAGCATTACACAGTATCCTTACCCAACCACTTAAAGACCAGGCATTTTCTGGAACTTTTTGTGCACATGTAACAATCAGTATATTTTGCTAGAGTGTGTGTGTGTGTGTGTGTGTGTGTGTGTGTGTGTGTGTGTGTGTGTGTGTGTGTGTGTGTGTGTGTGTGTGTGTGTGTGTGTGTGTGTGTGTGTGTGTGTGTGTGTGTGTGTGTGTGTGTGTGTGTGTGTGTGTGTGTGTGTGTGTGTGTGTGTGTGTGTGTGTGTGTGTGTGTGTGTGTGTGTGTGTGTGTGTGTGTGTGTGTGTGTGTGTGTGTGTGTGTGTGTGTGTGTGTGTGTGTGTGTGTGTGTGTGTGTGTGTGTGTGTGTGTGTGTGTGTGTGTGTGTGTGTGTGTGTGTGTGTGTGTGTGTGTGTGTGTGTGTGTGTGTGTGTTTTTTTTTTTTTTAAGTAGATGCCCTAGAGAATACATTGGTGGGTTTTGAATTTTTTTTTTTTTGTCTCATGGTATTTGCGCAGTGGTTTTCCAAATGCAAAAAAACACAATACATAACCCTACTTTAATTTTTTGCCATGCTTTATAATTGCACATGCCTGCGCAATGCCAACAAAAGACGTACATTTTACTATCCATAGGTGAAGCTTTAAAGTCTAGTCTAGTGCTAGAATTACTGCCCATGATCCAATGTTCCTGGTGACCCCTCACATATGTGGGACGATTGATGTTTGCCTTACCGACGCACGCGTCTGCCTTTGCACCCTAGCACGGGGGAGGGGGGGGGGTTGTCACAAGAACTGTAAACATCATTGTGACAGCAATAGGCATGTGATAGGTACTCTTTATGGAGGGATGTGGGGTCAAAAATACCCCATATCCCTCCTTTGCACTTGAAAACATTCAAAGCTCCAAGATCTGCGTTTTTGAATAATTTTGACTTTCAAAAAATGGCGCCGTTGACATCCATTTAAACCGGAAGTCTGGGTTACCATAGCGGAGACCCGATCAAAGCCAATTCTGGCTTTAAATGTGTCTCCCACTAGCCGGCGGACGTGCCAGCTAGTAGCTCGGGTCTCCCGGAGGGACGGAAGAGCCCAGGAATTACCTTGGTACAACCACTTGAAGTCAAATGACATACAAGGTACATGATTTGGCGGCAAGTGGTTAAACTAATGGTTTACAAGCGGTTCAGATATAAAGAAAAAAAAAATTAAGATGGGTAATTATATAAAAAAAAAGAAACTTGTGGTCTTTAACTAACTCAGAGGAAACTTGAAAATGGTTTGTTAAAGGTGGTTAGAGTACATTTTAACGTCTGCTGTCTTTTTCAACCGGGGTACCTTCAGGGATTCCTTGGGGTCGCATTGGTTAAGTGAGAGAGAGAAATTGAGGGAGAAAAGAAACATTGGAATACTAGTCAGTTCAAGTGGGCAAAGGTGTATTTGCTTTGGAAGAATGTCACCTCTAACATTGGGTGTCCTACATGTGTGGATGTTACAGTGTTATGATTCAGTTGGTTCAGTTCAATTCAAAAATGTGAAAAACTATCAGCGCAGTATGAAACCTAAAAAAATGTGATCAGCTGCAAACACTAAAATGTGATCCCACTACACAAATAAATGATTCAGTAAATAATAGGTGTTGCGCTAAATCAAACAAAGTGCATATGAAAAATATTAAAGATATTCAATCTCAAAATATTGCAACAAAAAATGGATTTTTGTAAGATCTTACCGTAAAATCCTTTTCTCTTAAGCTCATTGACAGACGTAGTCTTCTTGATTCTCAAGAGCTGGGTTATGTTGTCTCCGCAGGAGTAGGACTAGGCAGAAAGACAAAACGTTCTGGCTCCACCTTAGGGGCAGTCCCTGAGGGTATATCCTCCCTCTCTCTGCTACAGGGAATCAGTTCTGTTTTAAAGCAGTACAGAGAATTTAACCCAACCCAACTCAATGATAGAGGGGCGGGTACTACGTCTGTCAATGAGCTTAAGAGAAAAGGATTTTACGGTAAGATCTTACAAAAATCCATTTTTCTCTATCGCTCATTGACAGACGTAGTCTTCTTGATTCTCAAGAGCTGGGACATCCAGAAGCAGTGCCACAAAATGAGGGGTGGGATTGACAGAATCAAAATCCAATCTAGAAGGCCCAACCGGAGCCAACCAGAAGTATCAAAGGACTCATCGAGTAAACAGATGAGACCTACCCCACAAATCCTCGAGGTAGACCAACAGTCTCCTCAAACAGTGGCCTGCAGGAACCTTGCAGCCAGAAGAGGCATCTGACGATGCCATCACATAAACCTTATACAATATTGTAAAGGTATGAACCGACTACTAAACAGTCGCCTTGAAAACCTGAACCACTGACGCCTGATGGCGGAAGGTCCAGGAAACTCTAAGCGCCCGAGTAGAATGCGCCTTAACAGGGAACGGGGGATCCCGACCCTTAGATAAAATAAGCCTATACCACCGTCTGTCTGATCCATCTAAAGATGGTCGCAGCAGAACAGGCAACCCCTTCTTAGGGCCATCCGTGATCACAAACAGTGAATCCGTCTTACAAATTGAATCCGTAGTATTCAAGTATATCCTGATCGCCCGAACTACATCCAAGGAATGCCATGCAAATTCTCGAGGATGATTGGGCTAAGGACATAGGAAGGACAATACACTGTCCTTATTCAATGAAACTTTGAAACCACCTTAGAAGGAAGGATGGATTCGGATGAAGAACAACCTTATCCCTATGAACCACCAGATCTGGGGAACAACAGTATAATGCAGCCAGTTCTGACGCCCTGCGTGCAGAAGTGATAGCCACCAAGAAGACCACCTTCTGGGATAAAGTAGGCAAGGGAATCTCCCTGATATTTTCAAAGGGAGGTGTCTGAAGAACCGACAGCACCAAATTAAGATCCCAGGATGGTAACGGCGCGTGCACTGGCAGAGCCAGGTGTCGCACCCCCTGGATGAAATTCCGCACCAAGGAATGAGTAGACAAAAGCTTCTGAAAGAAGATAGCAAATGCTGAAACCAGACCCTTGATAACACTCAAGGCCAGCTTCTGCTCAACTCCCTGTTGCAGAAAGCCAATATTCGGACTACCGAATAAAGATGTAGATGGAACCCAAGGGATTCACATCACACAATATAAGACTTCCATGTACGATGATAATCTTTCTGGAAGTCGCTTTCCTTGTTTTAACTAGAGTAGGAATAACTGAAGCTGACAATACCTTGTCCTTCAGCACCTGGGTCTCAATAACCAGGCCGTTTAAAACCAGCGATCGTAAAGCAGGATGGAAGATCGGTCCCTGAGACAGTAGATCCTCCCTGAGAGGAAGTCTCCACGGGACGTCCGCCATCAGTCTGACCAAGTCGGTGTAACAAGCTCGACGAGGCCAGTCCGGAGCTGCCAGGATTACTGGAATTCCTTCCTCCTCTATCTTGCGAAGAAGTCTTGGCAGTAACCCAAGAGGAGGGAAGGCATACATTAGCTGGTATTGCCCCCACGGGGCGATCAGTGCGTCTGCGGTTTCTGCTAGAGGATCGCGGGAGCGAGCCACGAATCTCTGAACTTTCCTGTTGAATCGAGATGCCAACAGATCCATATCCGGGGTGCCCCATCGTAGGCACAACTGGTGGAAAACGTCTGGATGGAGGGACCATTCCCCCTGATCCAGAGTCTGACGGCTGAGATAATCTGCCTGCCAATTCTCCACCCCCGGAATGAACACCGCAGAGATTGCTGGAACAAATCGTTCCGCCCAGCGAAGAATGCAAGCCACTTCTTTGGCCGCTCGGACACTCTTGGTGCCCCCCTGGTGATTGACATAAACCACGGCCGTGGCGTTGTCTGACTGGATCCGAACCGGGCTGCCCTGGAGCTGCTCGGTCCAGTGAATCAGACAAAGTCTGATCGCTCTCAGTTCCAATACATTTATCGGTAACCTGGATTCTTCCGGGGACCAAAGTCCCTGGACAGATAACTGACCGAGAATTCCTCCCCATCCGGATAGACTGGCATCCGTGGTCACTGTCGTCCAATATATTGGCAGAAATGACTTTCCCTGGCTGAGCATCGGAGACCGAAGCCACCAGACCAGAGACTCTCTGGTCTGTTTGCTCAATCGGATCTGATTGTCCAGGGATTCCGGATTCCGATTCCATCTGAGAGGAATCTCTTGCTGAAGAATTCGGGTATGGGACTGGGCAAATGGGACTGCTTCGAAGGAAGCCACCATCAACCCCAGACCCCTCATGCAAGTCCGAAGGGAAGACCAGCTGTTGGTGGACTGCTGATTGAATCTTTCGGAGTTTCCCTACCGGAAGAAAAAACTCTTGTCCTGACTGTGTCTAGAATTAGACCCAGATATTCGAGCCTCTGGGTGGGAACCAGAAATGACTTTTGCTGGTTCACCAGCCACCCGAATTCCTGTAAAGAAATCATAGTAATTTCTATGTTTTGTAGCAAGGTCTGAGGAGACTCTGCATGAAGCAGAAGATCGTCTAGGTAACCTAGAATCGATATGCCTCTTTGGCGCAGAAGTGCCAACATTGGGGCCAACACCTTCGTGAAGACCCGCGGAGCCGTGGCGAGACCGAGAGGTAACGCCACAAACTGATAGTGGTTCTCTTCTACGGAAAAACGTAGAAACCGCTGATGTCCTGCGAAAATGGGAATGTGAAGATATGCGTCCTAGATGTCTATGGACGCTAGGACATCCCCTGGATGCAGAAAGGCTGCTACTGTGCGAATGGACTCCATTCTGAATCTTCTTATGTAGACAAAAGAATTGAGTGCCCTTAAGTCCAGAATTGGACGCACTTTGCCCTCTTTCCTGGGTATTGTAAATAGGTTTGAATAAAAACCCCTGAAAGCGTTCTGTCCAAGGAACGTGGACTACCACTCCTTGTTGTAGTAAATCTGTGACTGCTCTCCACAGATCGTCTAAACGATCCGGGGATAGTCGGCTATTGGAAGGGAAGAATCGCGCCGGTGGGAGAGATCGAAACTCGATCTTGTACCCTGACCTTATGACTTCGCAAACCCATCTGTCCGGGATTCTGGAAAGCCATGGATCCGGGAACCGGCGAAGACGTCCCCCCACCCCAGTTATGGGTGGGGGGCGCACCTTCAGGCTTTGGACGGTTTATCTTCAGGTCTAGAGGGGGCGGGCTTTTGCTTGCCGGACCAACGACCCCTGACGCCTCCTGCAGGAGCTTTGGAGGACTTAATTTTTTCACCCGCGGGACGAAAAAAACCTCTTGTGAGCAGAAAAAGAAGGCCCTCGTCTTTGACGAGTTCATTTACCTTTAAAATTTTGCGGTAAAAAGGTGCTCTTTCCACCCGTGAGATCCTTAATGATCTCATCTAAGTTGGCTCCAAATAGACGCTCTCCTAAAAAGGGGAAATTAGCCAATGCTTTTTTGGAACCTTGGTCGGCTAACCAACCTTTTAGCCACAGTGTACGCTTGAGAACCACCGCTGAGACAGATGCTCGCGCCAATAATGAAGTGGCGTCTAACGCCGCATCACACACAAACTGTAACCCCTGTATCATCTGTTCCAACAAATCTGATACCGCCTGAGGGACCTCTTCTAGGTCCCGGCGTAACCACTTGGTCCATACAGTTACAGCCTGCGAAACCAGACCAATAGCAATTATTGGTCTGAAAGCTGATCCAATCAAGGTAAACATGGTGCGAGACATAGCTTCTATCTTGCGATCCACTGGATCTTTAAAAGACGGAGCGTCTTCTAGAGGAATAACCGTGGCTTTATTCAATCTAGCAATTGGTGAATCCACCACAGGTGGTTCTGTCCATTTCTTAATGAGGGTTTCCTCAAACGGATAACGCCTGTTAATGCGTTTAGAAATAGTAGAAATGCGTTTTGGCAGACTCCATTCTTCTTTGATTGGATTGCCAAAACATTTGGGCAATGGAAAAAACCTTCGCCACTAGATGCGTTTTTAGTCCCAAAAGGGATTTCAGTTTCAGCTATTTCTGACGGAATACCCTGTAATCTTAAGGTCTCTTGAACAGATACCATGAGTGCGTTTACCAACGCTTCCTCTCTGGCTATGGCTGATGCCGAAACATCCTCCTCACTGTCTGAAAAGACAGTACACGAGACACCAATACCAGATGAAGTACCTGCAACTGCAGAAATAGGCTCAGAGTCTGAATCCGAGGTTTCAGATAATAAGGGGTTAGGCGGGGGTCGCTTACTTGCGCCCTGTCCCTGACAAGCCACTTCCACCCGGGACACAAGCTTCCATAATAGCGGACAATGATTTAATCGTCAGTGGGGTGCTGGAGGATCCCGCAGACCCCTCGAGGGGATCCGGAGGAGATACATGAGTGGCAGGGTCCATGATAATTCAGGACACCTTTGCCAGAAAACACAAAAAAACTTTTTTTTTTTTTTTTTTTTTTTATGTGTCTCCCCCTAGCGCAATAGCGCCCCTCAGAGTACCTGCTTCTCGATCCCACAGAGAGAGAGAGGGACCCCCAAGGCTCACCAACCGATGCAGTGAAGTTTCCAACCAACTGCAGTCAGCGTCTGTCTTTACAGACTGGAAGGAGCTGTTGCTTTTTCCCGGGTAGAAGGACGTGGCTCCGCCCCCTGTGTACGCCTTCCGGCGTTCCCAGCTCTCCACGAGGTAGCTGGGCTCATGAAACATGGCCGCCCCCATATAGGAGACATTAGACTCCAAAAACATGGCGGCTGGCGTGACCCGAGGACATGCATGCACCTGGTCTACGGCAAAATGGCGGCGGACCACCGAAATCGTTTTTCCCAGCACATCCACCTGCATCTCTGCTGAGTGGCGATTGATAGATCTACAGGAGATACACTACAAATAAGGTAGGATTATACCTCCTATGTCTGCTGTAATGCTACAGTCTGCTGGGTAGAGTGTTAGCTCTCAAACCAAGTCCACTTCCCACAAACACATACTGTATTTACAAGGGGGACTTTTAGTGTCAGATATATACTGACCATGTATGGAGGGGCCCATAATTCATACTGCCTCATAACGAGGAAAGAAAAAAGGGAACGTTTACTCACCATACCGAACCGACAGGCACCCTCTCTTCACAATACCCTCTCCACCGGGGTGGGGGTTTGTGGACCACTCCGGACGCCTCGACTCTCAGGTTCCTGGCGTCCAAGCGAGACTTTTAACTCGCAAGGTCAGTCCCTCCACTGGGACTCTGTCGCGGCCGACCCAGCGCGGAGCTCTGGTCTGCACGCGCTCGTAGGCAGAAACCGGGGGGACCACTGGATCTCAACATCCAGCCCGTCGCCCGGCCCCGCATACTTACTTGAATGTGTCGCGGCCGACCAAGCGCAATGCAATGGTCTGCGCGTGCTCGTAGGCCGGCTGGGGTGACCACTAGTGTCGCCCAGTCCGGCGTTTTTTGCTTGAAGATCTCACAGGAAAAACACTGGAGAAAAAACTACCTAAAAAATATTTCTTCTAAAGAAAAAATCTTGCCAGGACCAAAAAGATCCCAGCAAGGAGCTTAGGTCCTTACTCCTGACTAGACAGAAAAAAACTGATTCCCTGTAGCAGAGAGAGGGAGGATATACCCTCAGGGACTGCCCCTAAGGTGGAGCCAGAACGTTTTGTCTTTCTGCCTAGTCCTACTCCTGCGGAGACAACATAACCCAGCTCTTGAGAATCAAGAAGACTACGTCTGTCAATGAGCGATAGAGAAAGTCCATGCGATTAAATACGTGACATGAATTTTGAATAAGTCCTTTCGGAAATAACATATATAAAAGTCCACGTGTATATAAAGTGCTGTGATCTCTAGATAAAGGACTCCTCCAACACAATTGTGACCAAAACTTCTCAGTGACTGTGAGAAGATCCACCACCAGAGTGCAATCCTCTCACCTTAATGTCTGACCCAGGTGCCACCCAGGGTCAGACAAAGCAGTCCCCTAACAGGGGTAATCAGTTATCAGCAACAAGGTATGAGCAAGAGGGTACGGGATCAGCACAGCTCATCCATCCATATCCCAGGGCCATAGATGAAAAACGGGGAACAAAGCAAAGAAATCTAGAGCTCTCAGTATAACTTGATCAGGCAGAAGTTTAATTGAAAATCAGGGTACTCACAAAATGCTGTAGTATACAAGTGCGTTACAGCAATGTTTCCATGAAAGGGTGTGACGTCCGCAGCACGGCTTCACCCCCCCTGTACGCGTTACGTCTGCGCTCAAAGCTATCGACTTCTTCAGCAAGGGGTGGAATCCGGTGTACATCTGCCAGTATATAAGAGCCTGCTTGACCAATCGGCTATCTCAAATAAGTGCCCACCCCCCTCAACAAACAGGAAGAGGAAACTGGAGGGCAAACACTCATAGTCCATCTAAAAATACCGCCGTTTCCGGCAGATGAGTGGTGGGGACAAGTAATGCAGAGCCCACTGTCAAACATCACATCCTCCCAGCACTGTTTTGAAGAAAAAAAAAAAACTTTTTAAGTTTGATATAAAATTTTGCAAATAAATAATCATTCTTCACGAATTTAGGCCAATATGTATTCTGCTACATTTCTTTGGGAAAAAAAAAAAAACAATTCAGTGTTAATTTGTCTACATGAACATTATAGTGTCTAAAAACTATGACATATATTTGAAAATTGATAAATCCTGATGTAAATGATCCTTATCTAATTTTTTGATGCCTTAAAATGCCAGAACAGAAGCACAGACACCCCAAGGTGTTTAGTAAAAGGAATGGTTTTATGAAGTTGTAATATTTTTTAAAAAATGAGGAAATTAAAGTGATACTAAAACAGAGAAGAGTTAATTACCATAATTCATTCACATAAATCATTTAGCAATAGGAGGATGTGAAGGAGGAGAAAAAGGCGTGTCATTTTCCACTGTGTTTACATCCACATGACGCTATACAGCGGCTAAAGAAAAGATTTGCCCCTCTTTGCAGGAACACAGGATCCATGCCTTCCGTATTGACAGAACGGCGATATGCCTTGTTTACATAGGCAGACCTCTGTTCTCCCTCTGTACCGAAGGTTTGGCAGGTGCCAGCAGGTATAGGGTCCACAGTACCCACTGCTGATTATACACAGTGGGAGCGGGCAGGCAGCAGCGCGCCTCAGACCCAGAAGTGTCAGATCACGTACTAGGTACGCAATCCGGTGCAGCTGTGCCACTTTGTCAACACATATCCAAGTTATACGGTTGGCAAGTGATTCATCACATTTTGTTGCTTTGCAGCCTGAAACAGAGTTTTTTCCCTAGTTGTATTTACTCAGTGCAACTTATAACATCCCAGTAAAAGCTATAACACCGATATGTCTAAAAAAAATTCAAAATTCAAAAACAGAATCACTGAGTTTAAAAAAAGCATCACCCCCTTGTCTCAGTATTTTGTTGGACCACCTTTTGCTTAAAAGCCTTTAGTCTGTTGGGATAGGTTTCTACTAATGTTGCAATATTTGCACACTCTTCTTTGCAGAACTGCTCAAGTTCAGTTAACCACTTAAGCCCCAGAGGATTTTCCTGGTCAAAGACCAGGGCCTATTTTGCGATTCGGCACTGCGTGACTTTAACGGACAATTGCGCAGTCGTGCAACGTTGTACCCAAATGAAATTGATGTCCTTTATTTCCTACAACCAGGGGCTTTCTTTTAGTGGTATTTGGTCACCTGAGCGTGAATTATGAAAAAAAATAATATTTTTCACATTTTTTAATATGAAATTCCGCCCAAAAAAATGTAAAAATCAAAATTTAACATTTTAGGCCAATTTGTTTTCTGCTACATATTTTTAGTTAAAAAAAAAAAAATCGCAATAAGCGTATTTTGATTGGTTCGAGCAAAAGTTATTGCTTTTACTAACAAATGGGAAGTTACATTTTTTTTGCGGGACTGCGACATTGCGGCGGACAGATCGGACCCCCGACTAACATTTTTTACACTTTTGGGGGTACCAGTGACATTACTACAGTAATCAGTGCTATACATATGCACTGTTACTGTAAAAATGACACTGGCAGGGAAGGGGTTAACCTTTATTAGTGATCAAGGTGTTAAGTGTGTCCCTAGGGGCGTGATTCTAACTGTAAAGGGGCGCGGTTTGTGATATAACCACAGAGACATACGATCCTACATAGCAAGATCATATGATCTCTGCAGTTACACCAGAGAGAATGACAGGACGGCTTTGTTTACATCAGCCGCCTGCCTTTCTCCCTCTCCAGCAGGAGATCGCAAGTGACCGGCAGACATCGGAGCGGGGATGCAGGGGAACAAGTGGGGGCGGGAGCGCATTCACCCCTGCAGGCTCCTGGGCGAGCGGCGTAGCGTCCACTGGCCCCGTAGGACAGCTTCCCCTCTCACAAATCGCCGCGTGCCCCCCATGCTCACTCCCGAGGAGCGACGTATGGGTAAGGCGATTTGCGCAGCCGAGCCAGCCTGCGGCAGTATATCTGCAGCAGGCAGTCGGCAAGTGGTTAAGGACAAAGTATGTTCCAGGTCTCAAAGGAAGGAAGATACACTTGGAAATGGGGGATTTGAGTGTACCTAAGACACAAAAAAAAAAAAAAAAAGGATTTTACAGTAAGACAAAAATCCCGTTTTCTCTTTCATTGACAGACATAGCTCCATATCTTCTTGACCCGTGGGACATCCCAAAGCAGTGTCAATTTGAGGGGTGGGAAGAACACAGCAATAAATATTACTTCCCAAAGGCTAAATGTGGCCAACCAGGAACAACTGGAGCTCACCTGACAAAAAAAGTACACCCTCAAAAGAGGACTAATCCTCTCCAACAGCAGCCTGCAAACCCTTGCAGCCAAAAGGAGGCATCCGCAGATGCCAACGCATCCACCTTATAAAATTTTGTGAAAATGTGCACGGACGACCATGTGGCTGCCTTGAAAACCTGCACCACTCACGCCTGATGACGAAAGTTCCAAGAGGCACTAAGCACCCATGTAAAATACATCATAACAGGGAAGGAGGATCCTGACCCTTAATGGAATAGGCCTGTAGCTCCATCTGCCTATGCAGAAATGGTCGCAGCAGCCGCCAGCCCCTAACAGAGTCCATGCATAAGGACAAATAGGGAATCTGATTTTCAGAACAACTCAGTCATCGTGAGGTACACCCCAATTGCCCAAGCCACATCCAAAGAATGTAAGCCAAATTCTTTAGGGCAGTGGTCCTCAAGGCCCACTAACAGGCCAGGTTTGCAAGATAACTGAAATTCATCCCAGGTGATTTGCTGCTCAGTGATTGCAGTACTCTAGTCTGCATCTCCCCAAGGTAATGCTTAAAATCTGGCCTGTTAGTGGGCCCTGAGGACCGGAGTTGAGGACCACTGCTTTAGGGTGCTTAGGCCACGACACAAGGTAGGTAACACAATGCCTTATTTAAATGGAAACCAGAGATGACTTTAGGAACGACTGGCAGGGCCGAAGCACCACTTTATCTCTGTGAACCACCAAGTAAGGTGACCGACAAGACAAGCTGCCAGCACCCTACGTGCAGAAGAAAAAGCCACCAAGAAGACCACCTTCTGGCACATGTAAATAGGGGAATTCCATGAATATTTTCCAACAGTGGTTACTGAAGAAACGGCAGCACCAAGATGAGATCCTACGAGGGCAATGGAGACACAAAGGGGGAGCCAAGTGGTGAACCCCCTGAACAAAAGGTGTAAACCACAGAAAAATGTAGCCAAAGAACGATGAAAGAAAACCGCCAATGCCAAACCTGGCACTCGGTGGTACCCGAAGCCTGACAGCCAAGCCGTAAAGGCAGTGACCGTGAGGCAAGATGGAAGAGTGGCCTTTGAGCCAACAGATCTCTTTTAAAAGGAAGTCTCCAAGGAGCATTAGTGATCAACGGTATCAGATCTGCGCACCAAGACAGGCTAGGCCAGTCTGGAGCCACCAGGATGGTCGTAATTCCTTCTGCCTTGAGTCTACACTGGAGTCTTGGCAGAAGTTCTAGAAGAGGAAAGACATATCAGACGATATTGGTCCCAAAAGAGCCACCAGTGCATCTGTGGCTTCGGCCAGAGGATCTCAAAACAGTGCCACAAACCCCAGCACCTTCCTGTTGAAACGAGAGGCCAACAGGACCACCTTGGGAGTTCCCCACCAGAGACACCAATGATGAAACACCTCCCGAAGAAGTGTCCAGTATATTGATCAGTAGTCTGGATTGTTCCAGAGTCCAGACCCCCTGAGCACAATCCGTGCCAAAAAACGCCACCCCACTGAGAGGTTGGCATCCGTGGTGACCACCGTCCAATAAAGGGGAAGATGTATCCTGTCGAAGCACCAGAGAGTGAAGCCACCATATCAGGGACCCTCTCGTACCCCAGCTCAACAATATCAGATGGTCTAAACACTGTGGATTCTTGCTCCACATGACAAGAATCTCCCTTTGCAGAGGTCTCATGTGGACAGTTTGGAACTTGTCCCATGGGAGGAATACCCTGGCTGAGGCTGAGTCCAGAACAGACCCAGATAGTCCAACTAAGTGGACAGAACCAGAGCCATACCTGGAAATTTAAATTCCAACCGAACTCCTGCAGTCCCCACAGTAATCTCCCGGTTGTCCTTCAGAGCAGTCGGAGACTCTGCTTGCAGAAGATCATCCATGTACACCAGTATTGCAATTCCCCGCTGGCACAACAATGCCAACACTAGGGCCAGCACTATCGAAAACCCTGAGAGGTTGAGGTGAGACCTCTTGATAATGCCCCTCGCCCTCAGCAAGCGGAGGAAGCACGTATGACCGACACATCGGGAAATTAAGGCAAGCTTCCTTAATATAGAGAGGCCAGAAGATCCCCCTGATGTAGGGATGCCACTATCGCACAAATAGACTCCATTCAAAACATCTGTACCCGTACAAGACTGGTACAAAACCCACATCCAAGAATAGTCCCTCGTTCCCCCACACCAAGAAAGGAAATTATATGTTGGCATTTCCTTTTCTTGGAGAGGGGGAGGAACGAGGGACTATTCTTTGTGTGGGTTTTGCCACTGGGATATGGATGCTTCACTGTGCTGTATCTCACCCTTACTGAGGTTATTTGGGGTTTGTTAGCTGATGCTCTCATTCTGCTGGGAGATTGGATTTTGGGATTCCTATTTTAGTGTCGATATTTTCATTAACATCTTCAGCCTCAAGACTCAACATCACATTTAAATCTAGACCTGTTGTCCCTCTACCCTTTCAAGACTCATAATAATAGGATGTTCTTTGCATTAATGGTTTGTGTATGGCTTGTGTGGGTTCACACAAAATAGAAATCAGATCCTGAAGAAGCACGTAGTGTTGATGAAATGCATAGATCCGTACCTATTTCGAGGTCCATCCAAAATCTTTACATTAGGACTGCATTTATACATGCATATGTGCAGGAATTTTAATGCATCATATTTCGTGTATTTTTTTTGTATTACCAATTAAATGACATGTATGGTTTTTAGCTATTCTAAGATTTTTTTTTGTCTTGGGCACACTCAAATCCCTCATTTCCAGTGTCTCTTCCTTCCTTTGAGACCTGCAACATACTCTACTTTTGTGGGGGACGGTGCAAGTATTTTTATATACGGGAATTTCCCTCCAGCCAACACTTCAAGTGGTTAAGGACAATATTTTATTTTTTTAACATACTGTCACAAGAGCAGTACACCATCACCCAATGACTGGTGGGGTGGTGATCATTGACTGGTGATAGTATGTAAAAAAAAAAACAACTTCTTTTTTCTACAAATAGTGACACTGTACTGCTTTGGGTAGGTGATCAGGAATTTATTTTTACACAATATGACTGCCTATTACATGATCACTGTATTGGAAATCCTTTTTACTTTGTGAATGGCATCTATTCATGTGCCATCGTTTACTATCATGAAAGCTGTAACTGGCGACAGCAATAGTACAGATCTATGGTGGTTAGCTCTGTACCATGTGATCACTGTGATGTGACCAATCGCAGAGATCACCACAATAGTACACAATGGTTATGAATGAATGTCCACCCCAATTCCCAAATTGTTTCCATGTCCTATGCACAAAAACAGGCACTGGGGGCAGAAAAATGGCAGCAGGTGCTCTGGACTGAGGAGTCAAAATTTGAAATATTTGGCTGTAGCAGGAGGCAGTTAGTTTGCTAAAGGCTGGAAAGCAGTACAATAATGAGTGTCTGCAGGCAAACATGAAGCATGGTAGAGGTTCCTGCAAGTCTGGGGCTGCATTTCTGCAAATGGAGTTGGAGATTTGGTCAGGATCAATGGTGTCCTCAACTCTGAAAAATACAGGCATATGCTTCTCCATCATGTCATACCATCAGGGAGGCGCGTGATTAGCCCCGAATTTATTCTGCAGCTCAACAATGACCCCAAACATACAGCCAATGTGATGAAGAATTTAATTCTTTATTAAGAATCTTCAATGCAAAAAAGAACAAGGAGTGATGGTTTGGCTCCCACAAACAAGGATTTGAGGCAGCCTACATCCACAGAAGATCTGTGGTAATTCCCAAAATGTTTTGCACAACCTACCTCACGAGTTGTGTTAATTGATAAAAATAAACTATTACTGGTACATTTCGATTTCTGAAAGCAAAATAATAAAATTTATATGGGTGTAAATGATATTTTGATTATGCCATTAAAGACCATGCTTCCATTTACACATTCACTTCACAGGTATAGACGTTAAGGAAAATGAAGACACTGATAACATGAATAAAACAAATTTTTAATGTACAGCAGAAATTGGACAGCTTTTATATTAACAAAAGATTTTCTATCATACATTATATTTACAATTGCATACTGAGGAGGTAAAGTGTCTAAGTGGTTCTTTTACAGTTCTTTCCAATACAATGAAAACCTGGATGGTAAGAGAAGTACCAAATTCAGCTCTTCTAGAGCAAACACTGCACAGTCAGTGTGGC
This sequence comes from Pelophylax lessonae, assembly GCF_965119305.1. Lineage (NCBI taxonomy): Eukaryota > Metazoa > Chordata > Amphibia > Anura > Ranidae > Pelophylax > Pelophylax lessonae. The sequence continues at coordinate 551,054,492 of NC_138769.1, read as the reverse complement.
AACAACTTTTTGTATCTGACTTCAATACATCATATGTCCTTTCTAAGCTCTAAAAGGATTGCTTTAGAAGGCAATTCAAAAATACTTCACTGCATTTTATGATCAACAGTCTAACCTATCCCTGAAAAGGAACACGCTTGTGAAGAACTTTTCTTGAATCATTCAACATAATTTTATTTTTTAAAAAGCAATGAGAAAATGTAACATCACAGTGCAAAAAAAAAAAAATCTATTTTTACAAATTCAGGCGCTCAGCATTTAGGCATCATTAAGGAAAACCTGTCATGATAGATACCATGGACTGTCGACACTGTAAATCTGAAAATACTGGTTCCTTGTATGTCATGCATTTCCTTTGGCTTAATCAGCATACTTGTTCCAAGTCAGAGACTCAGGAAAAACTCAAGTAAAAAAAAAAAAAAAAGAATGTGAACAAAAAGAACTAGCATTTCAAAGCAGGCCAACAGTGCAAGACCTTTGATATCTTTCATGACATCTGCTTTAATTTCTCAGTGCTTAGCCTGTAAGTATGCTTCAATACTAATGGGCCATACACACTAAGATTTTCTGAAGACTTTTTCCTTTAGACTTACCAAAACCATATAATATGAGGTTAAACCTAAACACTTTCAATTTGTATGCAATCTGGAAGGCCCTTGCACTACATAGAAAAGGTAAATCTGAAGGAAATCTAACCACAAAAGTTTGATAGTGTGTATCCAGCTTTAGTTGGACATTTTTAAACTTCGGTTTCTGGAGCAAGTGTTTGAGCAGGTAAACCCCTCAGTATTTTACGGTTTCTCACTGAAAAAAGGAGACCAGAAAAAAAAAAATCAAATTGAGCTTAAAGGTAATACAATAACTTAAACGGGCAATCTTTTTCACTACCTGTTGCCTATTAACTCATATTGCTATAAATGTGTCGCAAATGAGGGTACTGCCAATGCATAGATAAATTTCTCAGCAGCAGAGGGATTTCATATTCACTACAGCCCTTGGTTTATCAGGAAATACAGGGCCATTCTATACATACACTAGGAATTTATTACATCAATGAGACTATAATCCTAGCAAATAAAAGCATGTTCTCAATGATCCAGTTCTCAAAATAGCTCCATGTACTTTGTACATAGATATAAATTATGTACAGCATGTTCCCTTTCATAGTGCAGGTATGGAATCCTAATATATGGGGTTTAGTATTATTACATAAAGTGCATCTAAAGCCAAAGCTTTTTTTTTTTTTGCTTCACATAAACTGTAGGATTAGAAGAACTCCCGTCAGGTCTTACTGCCATTTGAGGCTCCATTGAAGAGATCCCTTCACTTCCTGTCTGGTAAAACCGTTGTACCTAGGACACGAAGTGTCGGAAATCTCTCTAATAGCAACACAGACAAAAGTAAAAACACTTTTCAAATACTGTGGCTGCTGACTTTTACTGTTAGGACACTTATTTGTCCACAAATTCAATGGCATCCTCACTCGAGCCGATTTTTCAATCGGCTCTCAGGTGCTGTTGCCATCTTGGGTAAGGAAAACTGGCAATGAAGCCTTGCGACTTCACAGCCGGTTCTCTACTGCTTCCAGAAGACTTTGCCGTGGCAAAGTCAGCCGGAAGTGGGAGAGGATTACCTGTCAAAAGCAGGTACCCACTCCTCCCTGAAAGGTGCCAAATGTAGCAGCGGAGGCAATAAAGCAGAGCTCCCCTCCCTTTTGGGTGGAGCTCAGCTTTAAGTATAAGACTGCAAGAATCATTGCCAGCTATTTATTGTGGTCAGTTTCCCTAGTGTAGATTTTCCCTCACTTCCCATCTGCTAAAACGTCCCCAGATAAGAAAGTCATGGAAATCTCACCAAATGGAGTCCTGAATAACAGTAAAACCAGACTGGGGCTCTGACCTTTCCCCATTATATAAAAAAAAAAAGTTTTGGGTATAAATACACTTTAAACAGGTTTTGAAACCAACCAGTAAATTTCCCACACTCTCTACATCATTCATGTAGCAGCACGCTTTACAGTGACTCTACATAGTTATTATATATCATTTTCAAGCAGCAGCAATCGTTATATGCTTTATACAAATTCTGTATTTCAGGCCCCACCATACACAAAAGATTCCATATATTGATACTAACCATCTCATCATAAAATTCAGTGAGTACCCAACTGCATAAAAAGGGGACATTTTTATGCAACAAAACCTCATTTATTACAGCAGAGCTGAGCAGTCAATACGAATCATTGAAATTTGCTGTCCCTGTTGATTATGTACCTATCTTCTGATTACTGTAAAACATTTTTCGGACATCCTGAGAAATGATTAGAATTCATGCTACAGTTCAACTTAAAAAAATGTGATTCTACTATCACTAAAATATGTGCTTATGGCCTAAAAACTACTAATCAGCTGAAGGCTGTAAAATAGTCACCCTATATACATTAAAAAAATTGTTGAAAAAAAGGGCCGATATTCCAACAAAAGACGCTTTAGCAAATAAAAAAAAAAAAAAAAGTCCACAGCAGGCTGAGATGATTACTCTTTCATGACAGAAAAGAAAAAAAAAATGATCTCCAATTAATTCATGTAGTGGTTATACAATAATGCATTTTGTGACCATACAACTGAGATGACTAAATTAGGTGAACAAGGCACATATTCATTGGACAAAAAATAAAATTAAATATAAATACCTGGAATGCTGCCCAGGAGAAGTGCCTTCTAAACTACTACTGCTACTTAAAAGTGAAGTATTTAAGAAAGAAAATGCCAGTAATAGGGACAATGGTTCTATTGCACAGGACAATCCAGCCCCCCCCCCCCCCCCCACATTTATAGGCACTGAATGAAGGGGACCAAGCAATGGAAGAAATTTGACAAATACAGCCTTTACCTCCCAAGTGGCTTTTTTTTTTAAAGACCACTAAAAACCTAATCACAAAAATAGTAGAATCAAGAGGGCTTCAAAAGGCAAGAAATTGATCCCAAGGATGCGATGGAATTTGCCTATTACCTAAGATTATATATACAGTATCGGGTCTAGAGCTAATTTAGATAGGAGGGTTGGCACAAAGATGTCCTAAATAAGGCAAAACAAAAGCAGTCTGAGTCATAACTAAGCCTTTTGCTCCAGGATGAATTCCCCAAATAAAGAAACTAGTCAGTAAAGAACATTCATTCGCTTATTTCTGTCAATATCGCACATCATGGTTGATGGCAAGTACTGACACGTACACTTTAATGCCAAGCTGGGCCAGGACTATGCACCTGGCACAATTTTCTAGTCATTTAATGCATTAATATTAATGTGCAAGTATGTTTCAATAGGATCTACTTTGGTTCGCTTTCATCACAAAAGCATAATGCTCCTGCACTACACAATCAGATCACACATGGACATGTATGAAACCATGTGCACAGGAAAACTAGTGTTGACCATAGCAGCCAGAGATCTCATTAACATTTAAATACTACCATGAAATTGGTATCCAAGTTTCTGTTATGAGCATCACCAGCATTTTCCTATGTTCAGTCCTTCACAAATTGTCTCAGGCGGTGCATTATATAGCTTTGCAAAAATCTCCTGTTTCAAAGGAGCACAAATCTTAAATTCAAACCAATATTTTTTTTAATCAACATGTGCTGTAACCTACAGCAACCAATCATGTGTTAGCTTACATTCCTCTGGAAATTAGAAATTGGCTGGTTTCTATGGTTACAGCACATCTGTGCATACTTCAAAGAGCGAAAACTGCAATGAATTTACAGACTGGCAAGGCTTACTGCTTCTATGCAAGAAAAAAAAGAAAAAAAGTCAGTGCCTTTATTGAAATGGATTCCACAGCAGACCTCAATGTGTGATGCTGGCCAACCTTACCCTTATGAAAAGCGTCACCTAATATCACCTAATTGAATTGAGGAAGATGATTTGTTGCATATATGTGTAAATGTATTTTTTTTTTTTTTAGAAATTGCACAAGAATAATGACAAATGCTTAAGATAAAAAAAACAGCCCGACCGACACAGACCACGCACTGCACCTCCAAAACACTAAAAGGTAAACGCATGCCTCGTTAATGCACAAGCCAGCTTCACATTAGTATGTTAGTGAGCTGTGAGGCTTAGAAGCACCTCGGACAAGATAACTAGGAGTTTATTAACAGTTCTGCACAGAAAGCCAAAAGAAAAAAGTAATAAAAAATATATATATATATTTATAGAACTTTGGACACATCACTAAAACCCCTGAAGGATACACACAGAGAAATGGTGTACACCTGAAGAAACAGACAATGAAGACATGGCATTATAAAAAATGTGTCATGTATCTGTGAGGACCAATCCAGCGTCTAGGAGAAAATTCCATGTACAAATACAAATAGTTCCAGTGTAAATATAGCTTGGCGCATTTGGTTTTTGTGATCTCTGCACAAACAATAGACTGAGAGGTAATATTTAGACATATGCGTGTGTGTATATATTTATATATATATATATATATATAGAGAGAATCTGATTTTTTTGTTGTTTCTCTTTTTTACAAAGAATTAAAATACTTAATAAAAAATGTTAAAATCCCTCCTCTGCCCATCAACCCTCCCCCAAACAGCTTAAAATAATAAAAAAAAAAAAAAAAAAGGAAAAAAAAAAAAAAAGACACTCCAGTTAAAAGTTATGGCTTTAGAGTTATTGTACTGTAGATGCTAAACTAAAAAAAATCCTCCCATTCCATTAAGAACCCGTTTTAAAACGTGATGCATCACTCACACAGCAACCCTGCTTCCAACCTGCCGCAGCTGGAGCCTGGCTTGGGTGACCGAGAACAGGCTCTTTTTTTTTTTCCGCTGATCAAAAAGACCAAAAGCTCCGCTTCTTTTCAGTTCCTTTCCAAAGATGGGCTGGAAAAGGATTTACACCTCGCTCCATGCCGGTCTATTTGATGAGCACAAACATTTAAAATCCCTGCTGTTGGCAAATGCTTGACACCTGAGATTTACAAATGATGGATTTTTGCAGGTTGTCCTCCTCGCTCACATCCGCTGGGACAGCACAAGCCGAGGGTCTTTTATTGAAAGATTTCTATTGCCAATAGGTTTTCACCATCATCGTTTTCCTCTCCTCTGGTAAGTGGATGGTTAGTGTTATGTTCAGACAAGCTCAGAGTTTGGATTTTGTTGCTTTGCAAAAGAAAGGAAAAAAAAAAAAAAATAGAAAAATAATGTGACAAGTGGCCCTGTATGCAACCTTTACATGAAGTGTCCAGTGATCTACGTACAGACACCTCAAAAAGTCGAGTTTTTTTGTTTTGTTTTTCTTATACTTGCGCATGCAGACAAGCTCACATGTACACCTACAAAAACACAGGTCAAAAAATAGCTACACACACCCTTGCACATGCACAGACGCGGGTCTACGTGGATAGTGTAGTGTTTGCTTCCAAGCTCCAATGTCATTCTGTACAAAGCCTGAATTGTAAGAACAAAGTCCATTGCAAGGGGGATCTCCTTGTTTGTGAAAGGGGTAAATCCAAAAGAAACCTCAGCTTGCTTACTGGGACCTGAACCAGTAAGAAAAGCAAGGTCTAGTATGCTAGGCAATACTCTAAACCATGAAGACCAAGTAAGATGAAGTGGATTTTACCCTTCACAGATGGAAAGGGGGGTGCCACCATGATTATTTCATTTGGAGGAAAATAAAAATCAGGCAGTGCGGCAGTCACCTGAATCTGATTCCTTATCTTCATGCTGTTAAGAAAAAGGAAAAAAAAAAAAAAAAAAAAAAAGTTTGTTTCAGACCCAAACCTAGAGTTAATTGAAGTGTGCTGTTCTCTTCCATTTTGGCCAAAAGGCCCCATTGTTCAACTGGCAGTTGTCTGGGAAGAAACGTTGAGGTAGGCCTCATACTTATGTACTACATCATGGCAGCTTGTATGAATTTTTCCACATTATCTCGGGAGCTTTGTGAGAGGCTTCAGATCTTCACATCTTCTTGTATACTGAGTTGTGACAGTGTTTTCTTAATGCGCAGAGCTGTCAAGCGAGCTGCTCCATTGGCGTACCAACACTCTCTCATCATCTTCCCCATCACCCGAAGAGCCTGTTCAGTAAATGAAAGCACAAAACTAAACCTTTAGTCAAGAATTGAGAATGAACACATTTACAACCTTATTTAAAAAGGAGTTTTCATTTATAAGTGTAGTAACTCACAACAATTAATCTGCTAGTCTGACTTTAACAGAGTAAATTCTGATTGGCTGCTACAGGTTACTGCCTAGAAACTGTAGGGAAAGAGCTCGAGAGATATAGTTCTCGAATGTGCCCATATTAGCCCCCAGATGTTGTCGCTGCAAGAATTTTACAAGTCTGGTGACAAGAGCAATAAAAGCAGTTCTACGCTTCAGAACAAGGTAAAAGGGGGGAAAAAAACCCAAAAACAAATAATGCCGAGAGGTGTGGGTTTGGGGGTAAATTAGGGTAATGCCCCCAGCATATACTTTAAGAATACAAACATTGAAAAGATTGCCAATATCTATTGAAACTGTGAAGGGAAAAAAAAAAAAAAAAAAGTATAACTGAATTTACAATAAAAGCAAGTCCCTTGCATAGTGGACTGGTGGACAGTTCTGAGAAAACATTGATTTATGCTCACATTTTGACAACTAGCAGCCAACACTGCATGGCTGCTAGATGTCCAACACAGTTGTTACAACTACTATTGAGAAACCAGAATGCAGATGCCACTTTAGCCTGAAGATGGCCATGTGCCTCTGTTTAAAGGTGACAATAGAAGACATGGGGGGGGGGGGGGATTCAATAAAGCGCCCCTTTTCTGGCATCAACTGATCGTTAATTTGTTGCGCCTTATTTACAAAAAAAAAACAAAAAAACATCTGTGACACTTTTGGTTCTGACAGCAACTTAAGTAGTTCTAATTTGCTGACACCAACATTCCTTCGGTGTACAGAAACCGATTTTGCAAAAGCATCTTATATGTTCTAAGAATGGCACAGCATTTTTCTGTTTAAAAAAAAAAGAATGGCACAGCATGCATCGAAATAAAGTAAAAGTTCTAGACAAGTACATGAATTTGGCGCATGCCATGTCACTTCTGGAACACATGCAAGACACTTCTGTCTTTCTCCCAAGGTTTGTTAATTTACCCTAATACATAGTTTCTATTGGTAAGCCAGGTCATTCGCACTGATCTGGTTGAGTGGTATAAAACATATGATACAGTAAACCAAAAAATGCAGTAGAATAAAAAAGTGCCCAATTCACAAAAAAATAAATAAAAAGTATGTGTATGAGCCCTAAGATTTTCACGTATGTACGTTCTGAATCCCTGCAGACTGTAATGCTGATAGCGTTTTCACAAGAGGGTCAAATATCTATAGGTTACAAAAAAAGTAGTGGTCATTTATCATTTTCATTATCTTGCGTTCAGCCTATACTTATGTTAAGTATTAACTCTCATCAATTCTGCTTTGCTTTATACAGCATTTCAGAAGGTACAGTATTGTGTTTAATTTGAGACTATATTGTTTGAATGTTTTGCCTTTCTTCTAAATTGAAAAAAAAGTTAGCAGTGATTACTTACATTTAAACTGGACTTTTCCTGCGATTTTGCTTAAAATGTTTAAAAACCCATTTCCGACTTAATTGCCCTATTATAGTTGGATTAGGTTAAGTAGAACATAGTGTTGTCACTCTAGTAATGTCTTGTATTATTACATTTACTTTGACACATTTTGTCACATGGTAACTGGATTAAGGTGACAATTACCCATGTAAGTATAAATGCTGAAGGGAGGCTGGCAATAGACCGCTCCATGTATGGCCTGCCTACGTTTCTGATACTTTGTTTAACTGAGGAGGCCACTTCAACTAGTGGTTAAATGGCTTCCTCTGAATGGCCAAGGTGGAGAGGTGGTGGATACGTCATAATCTCCACTTCGGTCAATCAGAAAAAAAAAAAATTACTGAAAAAAAAAAATACAAGTTTTCTTCTAAATAGCGGAGATGTGGTATGACCAACTCTCCGTAAATTAGGCAGTAACAGGTGAAGTCTCTGGTACTGCTGCTTGAAAACTGCGCTGCTTACTGAACACAGCACAAGCTACTACAGTATACTGCAGTCTAAGCACCAGTCGGTCTGTTCTGGCACACAAATGTTTTTAGTACACGCTGACCCAAACAAATTATTTCAAGTGCCGGGAAACCGGTAATTTTCTATTAAAGTTCAAGCAGCTCAAACAACCTCTCAGTCAAGTGTTGCTAGTGGGTGTCTATTTACATATATCACACAGTGTCAGGGATAAATGTACATGAGAGTAACACTAGTAGCAGGTCAGCATGGTTCCAAAGTACTCCAATTACATACAGGCCTTTTAGTTATAGTAGGCTGAAATGTGTGATCACTAGAAAAATGCAGGCATGGGGTATGTTATTTAATTCAGAATTGTGAGCTATAAAAAAAGATGTTTTTACGTTTACAGTACAACATGGCATAGCCAGTAAAGTAACCTGACCTTTTTTTTTTTGCAGTGTGGTCAGCCAACAGCAAGCACCTACCTCATAACTTTGCCACCAATTTGGTATGTTAGGCCGTAATTTCTGGTCACACACTACTTTACGCATTTCTTCAATAGAAGGATCCGACGGTACCAAATCATAGTATGGAAGCTGATATTCTTCATGAAAACCTGTAAATACAAATATGTACGTCACAAAAAAATAAAAATGAGCTACATACTGCTCTGAAAAAAAAACTGTCTATTTGCAAACAGATAAACCACAATATCGAACACGGATGAATGAAACCACACACGTCAATAGATAACACTTTAGGGTTGGCTATAAGCTCTAAAACATTCCTTCGATAAATGTCACATACATTTGTGCAGGCTGGATTCATTTTGTCCTGTATTTTCTGAAATAGAAAACATGTGATTGCCAGCTTCAGACCAAAAAGTGACAATTTTCTTAAATACCTAAAATGAGAAAATTTACCACATTTTGGCCACTAGATAGCGCTGCCGATCCAAAGAATTCAACTATTTCAGCGAAATAATCTGGACCGCAAGAATTTGAGACCTTCGTCCAATCTTTTTGATAAATGGATCTCTGTGTATGTATCAAATATATTTCACAGAAAAGGCATATGTAATGCCACTAAGCAGTTATAAACGTTATTGTGCATAATTATGAAGAGATAATTAATTGTTCTGTCTATACAGGAGTGGGATGTCTTGTGCCTAAATCCTCATTTCACCAGCTGGTACTGACTGACATATTGAAAATGTTAGCATGTTACCTACTTCATTGCCTTACAGGATACAGTGCTTGGGTATGACTGGAAATTCCCAGGTCCAAACGCTGTCATGTAGGGAGAGAAGCAGGTAATTAACCTAGTGTAAACTCTGCCTCGCAGCAAGTCAAAGGTCTGTATCACTTAATAGGTGGCCGATCAGTAAAGTGGGGTACACACCAGTAGAAAATCTGACAAAAATTTCCAACCGAGGTAAAATCGTACGATTTTCGGCTAGTGTGTACACAACTTTCAGCAGCCGATGCAGACATTTTCAACAACATAAAAAAAAAAAAAACGGAGGAACAAACACCAATATTTTTATTGTCCGTGCCCAGCACGACCAATTTTCATTTAATGTGTATGCAGTACGTCCGTGAAACATTGGAAACGAAAGAACGCGCATGATCTGAAGCGGCTGACGACCCGGAAGTCTAGGAACAAACATCCCCAAAAAAAAAAAAAAAAATCGGACGAGAAATTTTGTGAACATTATGCACTGTCGACTAAAAACGGTTATGACCGCTGAGCATGAGAGAGAAAAATCAGAGGATATTTAGTACGACTCTCGTCAAGTGTGTACGAGCCTTAAGGGAAAGTGTGTGCAAGAAAACATTTTCACTTTGCCCCAAGTGAGGTGTGTGTGATATACAATATAGATATCATTTTGCTCCTCCCCCCCCCTCTCCCAATAGGAGCTCTGATGTACAGGAAATGCTAGAGGCTGAAACCAAAATATAATCAGGTACTTGGGAAAAAAAAAAAGACGACTTATGATCCATATATGAATATAGAACTGCATATTTGTGTCTTTATATCTGCCTGGAGTTAAGCTTTAAGGTAATCTCCTTGTATAATGAGAATTTGTTAAAATACCTTAATTTCCTCATTACATGGAGTTCAGCTTTAACCACTTCAATACCGGGCACTTTAACCCTCTTCCTGCCCAGGCCAATTTTCAGCTTTCAGCGCTGTCGCACTTTGAATGACAATTGGGCAGTCATGCAACACTCTACACAATATGAAATGTTTAGCATTTTTTTTGCCACACAAATCAAGCTTTCTTTTGATTTTATTTAATTACCACTGGGTTTTGTTTTTTTTTTTTTTAGCAAAAAATAACACATTTTCTTTTCATAAACAAATCCGTGTTTATTATTTAGTCTGTAGGAAAGGTATCGAGTTCACAAACTATGGTATATCTAAATAATTGATCAATTCTGATGTAATGAAGGCATATCCAATTTCTAAAGGCCTGAAAATGCCAGGACAGTACAAATACCCCCCAAATGACCCCTTTTTTAATCACAGCATTCCGGGAGATGGTATAAGTTTGTGGGGAGCACATGACCGGTTGTCTTTGGCGGGAAGCAGAGTCCCAGGACGGAGGGTGCAGCTGTCTCTCCTCATTTTAGGAAGAATAGGGTATCCCAGGCGGCTTGCCTGAGGGGATAAAGGGCTGAGCAGCTGGAAGGATCCAGTGTGCTGAGGACCAGCGGAGCTGTGAGGGTCGAGTTCCAGGAAAGCATTTCGAGGAGTACTGTGAACTGTCCCTGGGGGTCTGCCTAGCAGAGGGGACCACTCCGGAGAAGGTCAAAAAGATCCAGGAGCTAGCTAGCCAGTGCAGAGTAAAGAGTAAACCGGGTGCCAGAGTTTGACCCAGAAGTGTAAGAGGGGGTGCCAGCGGTTGGGCCCTGAAGCACCATGTGTACAGTGCAGAGTGTGCAGTGCAAGGTACACAGAGTTGAGTGTTGCAGCAGCAGTAACAGTACAGAAGGCTACCTCAGTCAGTGAAGACTACAGGGAGCACTTTAAAGGACCTTTGAGCTGAGAGGAAGTGTCAGAAGTCAGATTCAAGTTCACAGACAGCAAGTCCGTTTTCCAAGCGTTGACGGGCATTCTGCCAGCAACAAAGCAGTGCTTGCAGGCATTTTTCACATAGTGTCCCAAGTTGTACCTAGTTGAGCCAGAGGAGTATCCAACTCATTCCCTACTCCCATCCCTATACAAAATAAACAAAACAAACCAAAGATACCGGACTGTACATTGCCTCATATCTCACACTTGGGGAATCAGCTCAAAGGGGCTGTGGGTAACTGTAACCCTGGCAGACCCATATCTGGCCCAATGCCTGGAAATCCTGCTACACGTAAAATCGATTTCTCTGATATTTATTGACGGACACAGCTCCCGATTCTTAACCATTGGGTTATGCTGCCCCCTACAGGAATAGGACAATAGGCAGGAAAAAAAAATATGACTACAACTATGGGGCAGTCCCAGGGGGTATACTCCCACTTCCTGCTATAGGTACTCAGTTTTGTTAGAGTGTCAGAATAAAAAAAAAAAAAAAAAACACTCCATAGAGAGGTTGGTACTGTGTCAATCAATAGAGAGAAATGGATTTTACAGTAAGTCAAATATCCCATATTCTCTTTCATTCACTGGCGGACAGCTCCTGATTCGTCTTAACGATTGGGGCGTTCTGAAGCAGTGTCAAACATGAGGGGTAAAAAACGGGGCTGCCCGTCATGACGCGGACGCTCAGGCAGAGTACCCTCACTAAAACAAGACAGGTGCCCCACACAATAATGGGGGCAAGACTGTCATTAAAAATTAAGCGCCCCCACAGTGCCACCCGGTCCAAGGAAGGTGCCAAACTGACCATATGGCCCAGCAAGCCGCAAGACGCGGCCTAAATTTTTGTGGGGGCCCAGCCGCAATTGCACAGATCCTCAGCCCGGCAGATGCCAAAAAGAAGAGTGGGGTCTTCAGCTACACGCGCTGGGGCCGCCCCCCAACGGCGGCGCCTGACTTGGCCGCATGGTCTAGTAGGTCGCAAGCCGCGGCCTAAATTTTTGAGGGCGCTCAGCTGCCCGGATGCGAGCCCCAGCGGAGCAGACCACCCAGAGGCAGCAGAGGGGAAGGCGGATGCCCAAAGGTAGGCAGTGGCTTCAGCCATCCTCACACAGGCCGCCTCATGTAATTTGAGTAGTAGGCCGCAAAGCCGCGGCCTACATTTTTGTCCGGATGCGGGAGGCCTGTGGATGCTAAACTATCAGCTCCCCCAGCCCAACAACCGCAGCAAGGAGCCCAGAGGACATCCCAGCCCTAGTCACCAACCCCCAGGATGGCAGGAAACCCCCCCCCCCCCCCCGCTGCTGACCTAGTCAACGGCTACTTCAACCAGCCCTCCATAAGAGCATGTGGCAACAGCCTGTTCATAACCTTAGCCAGGGAGAGGGGGCCAAAAGACCCAAAGTGACCAAAATTTTAGAAGGACTGGGGGAAGGGAACCTGGGGGTCTGATCATTCATCCCAGGGAGGGGCCCACATTTACCCCAAAACCCTCCAGGGGTAGTGGGGGGGGGGGGGGGGACAGCTACTTACCACACCAGGAACAGGCTGGGCAGCGCTCAGGACAGGACAACGCTCCATCGTAATGTGGGTGCTGTCGGCCAGGAGAAACGCTGAGATTAGGCCTAAGTGAGTTCTCTTATGCTCCCTCGTGGGACATTTAACTTGCAGGTCAGCCCCCCGTCCAGTGGGGCCATGTCATGGCCGACCTAGCACGGAGCTGCGGTCTGCACGTGTTCGCTGGCCGGACTGGGGGAGACTATATTATCCAGTTTGTCGCCCAGTCCAGCAAGTAGTTCTCACAAGAATAAAATAATGAAAAAAAAAAAAATTTCAATTTAAAATGAATTTCAATTGCCAGGACCAGAGATCCCAGCAAGGAACTAGGTCCTTACGCCTGACTAGGCAGAAAAACTGAGTACCTATAGCAGGAAGTGAGTATACCTCCTGAGACTGCCCTATAGGCTTGGTCAAGTTTTCTTTTTGTCCTGCATAGTGTCCTACTCCTGTAGGGAGCTGCATAACCCAATGGTTAAGAAGAATCAGGAGCTGTGCCTGTCAATGAATGAAAGAATTTTTTTTTTTTTTACTTTTTGGGCCAGTTTTTCTGCGAGAAAAAAAAAAAAAAAATCAGGAGATATTCATTACCATTTACCACCAAATGGAAGCCTAATTTGTCCTGAAAAACAAGGTCTAATCCACCTGGATGCACATAGTATTTGTGATGATATGGACGGATTTACTAACACATGTCAAAGTTTCAAAATTGGGCTTAGGCATTCAAGTGGTTGTAAAGGCAGAAGGTTTCTTATCTTAATGCATTCTATGCCTCAGCCCCCCCTAATACTTACCTGAACCTATCACGATCCAGCAATGTTGTAGGAGTGTCTCAGAGAGGGTGGGGCGGGGCCATGGCTCCCTGTCTGAATGGACACGGAGCTGCGGCTTGGGTTCCCCCATAGCAATCTGCTTGCTCTGGGGGCACTCAACAGGAGGGAGGACCGACGAGGGACCCGAGAAGAGGAGGATCCAGGCCACTCTGTGCAAAACCACTGCACAGAGCTGGTAAGTATATCATTTAATATTGGTTTTACTCTTAGATAAGGGGTTAAAAAAAAAGGTATCTGCAGTGGAAATCATAGCAAGCCTTCAAGTCATGCTAGTGATGCACTGAAATTTCAGCCACCGAAAATAGGGTTTTCAGCGTTGTGCCGAAAGCAAAAAAAGTGCTGAAAATTGCTGTGATTTTACCGCATTTATTGTGTGTTTTTCATAGGCCATGTGACTAAAAATACATCAAAACACAGCACGGTGCATTTTTTAAGTGTTCTTGCTGCGTTTTCAATGCATTTCAACAGGGAGCGGCGGACCAAATATGTACCAAAAATGCAGCAAGCATGATTTTTAACACCGCTTCAAATGGTGCAAACAATGACTGACAATAAAATTATGATTAAAATTAAAAGTCGAATATTATACATTTATAAAAACCGATTATATATATATATTTTTTTTTTTTTTTAAACCGCCAATTTTGGCCAAGTGCATACTGAATTCTTGATTTCTGTACAGAAAAGTCATACGAGAAGGGCTCTATTGCCTTGCTTGCTATGTTTTTTTAATGCACTTCAGTATTAAAAAGGAAGTGTTTTCACCTACTTTTATTTTGAGAAAAAAGTACCATTCTAAATGTAAAACATCTATAATTTCACTTTACTGGATTCTTTTGACAGAAAATGTGCATTTTAAACTATAGATATCCATAGATGTAACAAAAGAAACATACCTCCGGCACTGCATCTACGGGCGATTTCCCAGTAAACTAAACCCAGAGCATAAATGTCAGCACACTTGAATGAGTCGAAATGTTTCATATTTATGGTTTCATCCAGCACCTCAGGAGCCATATATCTACATAATGAAAAACAAACACATTCAGCAATTTTTCTTCACACTGATCTTCAAGTACCACTAAAGTGCATGTTTTTTTTACTCTTAGGAAGAGGCGCAAGCATATTCATGTGTGATGAAGTAAAGAGAACTAGAAAAATTCAAGTTAGACTTACCGGTAACTTGTTTTCCAGGAGTCGTTCAGGACAGCACCTTGCAAGATTGCTCCTCCCTCTCACCAACAACACCCATTCAACTAAACGTTAAAAAAGGAGGCTTCTCCCCACAGCTCATCAGTTGTAGAAGAGTACCTCCGGCCTATGCTGGAACACAATCAAAATATGGTTAACAGCAAAAAATAGAAAAAAGGGCGGGCTGCTGCTGTCCTGAAAGACTCTTGGAAAACAAGTTACCGTTAAGTCTAACTTAATTTTCCCTAATCGTCTTTCAGGACAGCGCCTTGAGAGGATTAAGATTTACTAATCAGGGAGGGACCACAGCCTGAAGGACCTTTCTGCCAAAAGCCTGGTCCCCTGCAGACAGAAGGTCCAAACTGTAATGACGTACAAACGTTAGATAGCTTGACCACCTAGCCACCTTACAAATTTGATCTGGGGTGACACCAGCTTTTTCTGCCCATGTAGTGGCAAGAGCTCTACTAGAGTGTGATTGAATCCCTGGCGGGGGAGATAATTTCATTTTGGGAGTAAGCCTCTAAAATAGCTGACCTAAGCCACCTAGCAATTGACCCCTTTAATACCTGGTGGCCCTTCTTGTTGCCTGAAAAAACTAACAAAGAATTTGAAGAAGATCTAAAGTCCTTTGTTACACTACCTAGAAGTAACAGGATTCTCCTCACATCTAGATTGTGAAAAAGTATTTACTTAGCCCCTGAAGGGTTAGGACAAAATGTTGGTAGGACAATATTTTGAGACCGGTTTTGAACTGAAGCCACCTTCGGTAAAAAAAAAAAAAAACTCGGATCTGTTTTGAGTATCATTTTATCAGGGTAGATAGCCAAAAAAAGGTCATTAACAGAGTGCGTGCAGTTCACTGATTCTTCTTGCGGATGTAATCGCAATTAGAAATACCATCTTGAGGGAAAGATTCCTTAAAGCGGAGAAGTTCCACCCAAAAGTGGAACTTCCGCTCTTTTGTTCCCCCCCCCCTTTCGGTGCCAAATTTGGCACCTTTCAGGGGGGGGGGGGGGGGGACAGGTACCTGTTTTGACAGGTACCCTTCCCCACTTCCGGGATACGGCGCCATCCCTCGGAAGCTTGGCCCCCTCCGCCACCGAGCCAGTAGGAATGCACAGCGCGCTTCGCGCATGCGCAGTAGGGCCCCGCCAGTGAAGCCGCAAGGCTACACTGCCGGCTTCCCTTACCGGCAATGGTGGCGGCAGCACCCGACAGCCAATGGAAACATCAGCTGCGGTACCGACATCACTGGCCTCCAGGACAGGTAAGTGTCCTAATATTAAAAGCCAGCAGCTACAGTATTGTGTAGCTGCTGACTTTAATTTTTGGAGGGGGAGGCAGAACTCCGCTTTAAAGAAATAGCCTCTAAAGGTTCAAAAGGCTCTTTTGTGAAGGCCTGTAGAACCACTAAGAAATCCCATTTCAGGAAAATATTTCCAGGTGCTAGTCTGAAGCGAGTAAGTGCCTTAAAAAACCTTACGACCAAGGCTTCTGAAGCAACTGGTCTCTCCAGAAAAACCTAAGGAGGCTATCTACACCTTAAGAGTACTAACTGCCAAACCCTTTTCCACACCATTCTGCAGGAACTCCAACACTGATACAATATTTTCCAAGGTTTGTTTCGCTGAATGACACCAACTACTGTAGGTTTTCCAAACATAGTAAATGGCCCTAGTTACTTTCTTCCTACTAGAAAGCAAAGTGGTCACTAGAGCTTGTGAGAGTTCTCAATAGCTGCTCCTCCGATACCAGGCGGCGAGGTTTATCCTGGACATATACGGGTGACATACTGGGCCCTGAAGCAGCAAATCTTGTTAAAAGAGGGAGCTGTAAACAAGGTTTTACTGCCAACTGTAGAATAGTTGAGAACCAAGCTCTCTTTGGCCAAAATGGGGCGATCAGAATCACTGATGCTCTTTCCTTCTGTATTTTCCGTAACACCAGCAGAATGAGCTGGAAAGGGGGGAAAGCATAACCCAGAAGAAAGTTCCAAGGATCTGCTAAGGCATCTATCCCCAGGGAACCGTATTTTCGGTGGAAAGAAAATAAAATAGGGAGTTTTGCGTTCTCTTGACGCAAACAAATCCACTTCTGGCCGTAAGTCTTGGTGATTAATGCAAAGACTTCTGGATTCAGGCTCAAATCTGCTTCCCGAATCTTCTGTCTGCTTAAAAAATACGACACCTCGTTTAACGTGCCTTTGAGATGGACCGCTGACAAGGAAAGTAAGTGACTTTCTGCCTACTCCAGGATTTCGGTAAACCGCAACTGAAGGGTCCTGCTTCTTGTGCCCCCATTTGTTTAAATAAGCCACCGTCGTGGCGCTGTCTGATAAGATCTGCACATGGGCGGCCAAACCCAAAGCGAACGCCTTAAACTCTCTCCAGTTTGAGGACTTCATTGCCTTGGCCTGGGACCAAACACCCTGTGCAAGATTCAGATCCCAGTGGGCTCGCCATCAACACATGCCGGCATCCCTTTTTTCAAAGGGGAAGGTCCATAAGCCCCTTGACAAAATTGCTTGCTTTCTCCACCAGAGGGTCCTGTTGACCTTGGAGGGGATTTTTACTTTTGCTTCTAGGGTTTTTGGACTGTGATCCCAAACCATTTCAGACCACTCCAATTTCCTGCTGAAGGAATCTTGCCAACTGAATGGCTGGTATAGTCGAGGATAGAGTTCCCAGGGCTGACAAACTTTCTGACCAACCACTCCTGATTTGTCTGTAGCATAGCTACTACGGTTCTGTATTTTGGCTCTTTTCTTCTGGAAGGAAGATTTTCTGTTCTATCAAATTTATCTGGTAGCCCAGAAACTGTACCAATTGAGCTGGAGTGAAGCTTGACTTCTGTAGGTTCACAATCCCACCCAGGTTTTCTAAGTGACTGCAGGCCTTGCTCAGGTCTTCTTGCAATCTTTCCCTCGTCGTCCAGATATGGGATTACTGAGACTCCCTAAAGGTGGAGAGGAGCAAGGCTTTCTGCCATTATCTTTGTAAAGATTTGAGGGGCAGATGATAGTCCGAAAGGGAGGGCTCTGAATTGCAGATGCAGGACCTTTTTCCCCATATCCACGGCCAACCTCAGGAACCTTTGGGATTAAGTGGCTATAGGAATATGCAGATAAGCATCTCTAAATTGATCGATGCAATGAAGCATCCTTTGGTCAACAAATTCCTGACAGTGAAGATTGAATCCATACGAAATCTTTTTACCGGACTGACCTGTTAAACGGTTTCAGGTTGAGAATGAGCCAAAAATCCCCGGATGGCTTCCTTATCAGAAAAATATGGGAATAGAATCCCTGATGTCATTCTTCTGATACTTGACTCAACTCCTTGTCGCATCAAGTCCTTTAATAGGCCTTTCATAGCCAGGGCTTTGGTTGTGTCTTTTGGAAGGTTTGTGACAAAATCTTTCTGGGAGGAGGATCCGAAAACTATTTGGTATCCATGGGACAGCATGGTCAAAATATATTGATTTTTTGTCATAGCTGCCCAGTGGGGGGGAGGAATTTTCATTCCTCCCATCAGCAACAGATTGTCATTGTGCTTTGTTGGTTGACGTAGGAGGATGGAAAAGGACGCTTCCTTTCCCCCCTAGACTTTTGCGCCGACCAATTCTTCCTTTTCTCTTGAGGCCTACTATCATGCTGAGACCTTCGAGGTAGAAAAAGACGTTTAGCTGGCCATTTCTTCTTTTTAACAGGGAATGATCTTTTTGTCAGTTGTCCTGTCTAAAACTAACTGACTGAGTCTAACTCAGGACCAAACAGTAGACCTCCTAAAAACAGAAACCCGCAAAGTTTGCTCTTGGATCCCGTATCCCCGGTCCAAGTCTTCAACCACAGAGATCTTCTGGCTGAGTTGGCTACAGCTGATGATCTTGCCGTCATCCTAACAGATTCTGCAGATGCATCTGCAATGTAGACTATGGCCGTAGAAATAGTGGAAAAATAATTAAGGACTTCTTGTTTCGGCGAATCTGTGATATGGGCTTTGAGCTGGTTAACCCAGTACTCCAGGTTTCTGGATACAAGTGATTGCCATAGCTGGTTTGAGATTGCCCATGGATTGACAAGCTTTTTCTAAGCTGCTGATCCATTCTTCTGTCCATGGGATCTTTTGGTATTCCCATGTCCTCAAATGCCAAATCAGTCGATCTGGAAACTTGGGAGAAAGCTGCATCTATTTTTGATACTTTATTCCAAAGTGCCCCTGGGTCCTCATCAAAAGGAAAACGCCTTTTATTTGCCTGAGGAAAAAATGTTTTTTTTTAACGCTGGCTCTTTAATGGCCTCCGAGATGGTTGAATGTACCGGGAAGGAGTGACCTTTAGGTTCGTCCAGACCTGCATACATTCTATCATGCAGTAACAATTCCATTTTCTCTTCTCCTAAGCCTAAAGTAATATAAACTGCCTTTAACCATCCACTTGCTCCAACGACAGTTTATAGTTTGGGGGTATATTTTCTACCCCTTCCTCCTCTTCTTCCTCTGAATCTTCTTTGGAAGAAGAGGGGAAAATCCCTTTTGAGTAGGAGGACCTATCTCCACTCCTACCGAAGGGACTGACTGTGAACCCTGAGAGGATTGCGAGGCAGATGGTTGACTTAAGGAAGAATCTGTCAGCGAAGATCGAAAGGACTGGATGGTAGCATCCAGCTCCTCTCTGACCAATGCGATTAAATCACTGCATGCTGTGGACGCTTCCTCTTTAACCAGAGAGTCAATGCATGTCTGACAGTGATTTCTTCCAACCTTCAGGCAGCTTAGTTTTGCATGAAGGACATCTCTTTTTGCATGAAGGACATCTCTTTTTAGCCATCAGGTCAGAGCTCTTAGCCTGCCATGATGAGAGAAAACAGAGGAAAAAACCTCCTATTAAGTCAACCGGTTACTCATCAGGGACACCCGGGTGCACAGGAAGCATATACAAAAAACTCCCATGTGCCAAGGCAAGCCCCCCAGAAACCGGGGGGGAGAAAGGAGAGAGACCCCACAGTAATTTAGGGCAAAAACACAACTCACCCCTTACCTGGGCCTTACTGGTACCCATGCCTGTCCCACTTGCTGCGGATCCCCCTTCCATACGGTGTTCTACAGCGTTGCCGATGGCTAGGAAAGCCGGTTCGGGATTCCAAAAACACCGCTGTGCCGGACTGGAATTATGTACCAGCCTCATTCCTCCCCTCTGCGCATCTGGCGGAAGTGACGCCGCGCGCTTGCTCGTTGAGTGCTGCCCCCTGCCGGATACCTCACTTTCGGCTGGGTAAGTCACTACCCACATCCGGAAAAAAGGACAGCGGAGAGAAAAACCAAAAGATGTCTGCCGCCACCACCGAGGGGCTGCACTTTGCAAAGCAGTACAGGCTCTCCCCGAGTACAAAAGAAGGAGAGGGAGCCCATCCAATGCATTCAGTCACGAGGTATGGGAGGAACTGACTCGTCTAGAAAAACAAACGGCATGGTGGAGCAGGAAGCCTGGTCTCTCAGGATAGCACCTTAGGAGTTCCTGACTCCCAACTAGGTGTTCCTCGGCCAGAGGAAACCCAAAAACTGATGAGCTGTGGGGAGAAGCCTCCTTTTAAAGTTTGGTGAAATGGAGGTTTCCTGTTGGTGAGAGGAAGGAGCCATCTCTCAGAATGCTGTCCTGAAAGACGTTTCGGGAATCATGTAATTGTAGTCATTCTTTTGCCCTGAAGATGAATGTACCCATCTTACTGTAAAGGTGGTCTTCCTTCCCTCAATTCTTTACTAAATCATTCTAGACTCTGTTCCTAGAGTATTTTTTTTTTTTTCTTAAAGTTTGAGTACTTTAGGACTTATACTTTATCCTTACTCCTACACCACTAGAGGGAGCGGAGCACTCTCCCATACCACCCCCTTTCAAGTGTTATACTTTACCTGTTCCCGCTCCAGGAAAATCTTTACCAAGCATGTATTATAATTTAATTTCAATGGGAAGGCCTTCAATGTCTATTCTAAGCCATGATGAAATGGTACAAGCCTTTCCTCAAATAAATGCAGACTGCAGCACTCGTGGTGCAGGAAGCACAGCATCCTCTTGGGAGCATTTCAAGGAATAGGATGTGTACCAGGAATAAACAATGAACTGGGTGAATGGGAGACAGGAAAGTACAACACCTGACAGGGGTGCTAGGGAAGGGTACCTCACCTTAAAAAAAAGTTTGAGTTTTACATGAAGTTAATTTTCATTTACCCTTTCATTGCTGCCGATGCAAGTATTACATCAAAGCGAGCGCTTACATATAAACAATCTCCTGGGTGCTGAAGCAGCCAGGAGACTTTACAATTTTTAACTCGACTTACAGCTATGTTGCAGAAGCGATTTGGGTGGCTTTTATAGCTGCCCAATCAACTTGTAAATACCTGTAAAATGAAGGTAATGCATCACCCAATCGCTGATCTGCACTGGGTACTATAAACCTGTCTAATTAACCTTGTTCCTGTCATATGCACTATGCTATCATATAGGGGGCTCATTAGCCACTGAGTGAGGGCAATAAAGTTGAAATTAAAACAATAAAAAGGAGGTAAAAAAAAAATGAACGTTTGTTAAAAAATAAAAAAATATAATAAATACTTATCCACACATACAAATAGTGGTATGCACATACATATGAAAACGATTAAAGCACACATTATTGCTGCGCACACCAGAATAGGAGACATTGTTTTAAGGGCATCATTCACTGTTAAAAATGTAATTTTATGAGCCGAAATATAGATTAAAGACAATTTTGGGAGCTGTAGTTTTCATACACTAAAGAGGCTGCACTCTCCCACAGCCACCAGCTAGTTCAAAGTAGATAACTACAGTGGGAGCTGGTGACCAGTGTTGTGTAAATGACAGCGGCTGAGGAGTAGCACTGGTCCTTCACAAAAACACAAGCTGACAACCCATGCCAGCAGCTACATTTTGTCTGAGATAAACGATTGTATTACCTGCCGGCATGTGCGGTTGGCAGCCTGTGTTTTTGTGAATGAACAGCGCTGCTCCTCAGCCGCTGTCATTCACACAACACAGGTCACCAGCTCTTACTGTAGCAATCTCTTATGAACTAGTTTGCAGTAGGCAGGAGATTGCAGGCTCTATTTTAACAGTAGCAGAGGAGGCATGGCTGTGGAAGAGGAGGATTTTCTAGGTTGCATGGGATTCCACACATTATTAGAGTAACCCATTACTAAATGGGAGGCTGGGCAAAGCAGAATAAGATATTTAGTCCTCCAAAATGACTAAAAAACAAGAAAAAAAATAAAATAAGGACACTGATTACAGGACATTCATATACACAAAAAGGTAAAAATGTACTGGGGAAAAAAACAAAAAAACAACTGTTAATGTGTTGGCAAACAAGCAGATTCAAATTATCTTTTACTTCACCTATCTTACATTTATTTATAAATGTCACTTTTGTGCCCTAATGTTTCAACATTCATGCTGCATCAATTTCCTTTACGGGCTGTAAAACACAAAGTACAGCACAAAGTGATGTGAGAAAAAGACAGTTATAGTTCTGACTCACCGTTTGGTCCCCACTCTCTGATTGGGTGCAATGTCTATGGTATCAGTCAGAGAGTCATGGCGCACAGCAAGACCCAGGTCAGCAATTGCACACACTCCATTCTTTTTTACCAGGATATTTTTGGACTTAAGGTCCCTGTGAGCTATTCCAGGCTTTCCTATTGAAAGAGAAATAAACAGTAAGTTTATTTTGTCCTAAATTAAAGAGACCAAAACCTGTAATATGAAAATGGAGCAATACATGAAGAAAAATGAAAACCTCTTACCCTGAGTGCCAACAATTTCCATATGTAGGTGCGCAAGGCCGCTTGCTGCTGAGAGGGCAAGCTTTATCATCCCCTCAATTGTAACTGTGTATCGGTTCAAGTAGTCGAATAACGAGCCATGTTCATGGTAATCCGAGACAAGCCACAGCTGGGTCCATGTTCCATTGTCTGCAAAATGTTAATCCAATAAACCATTTTACCAGTGGAATTGTAAAGCTAATCTGCTTATTAATGTGCTAAGGAGGCTCAAATTTCACAGGGGATGGGTGTAAAATGCTGGTTGGAAAACAACGCCGTTTAAGATGAAGAATTTTCTGCTTTTCACTTTACCAAGCAAATTCTGTACAAAGATACTTATGCAAGGATGACAGCTCCAGCTCTTCATGCAATGTACTAAAACATCAAGCCCGTGGGCTTTCTTAAATTTAGGATTTGTTGATCACAGCATGTTAATGTAAATTACCACCATAACTAAGGGTTTTAAAACTAAAAAGTTTCCCATAGTCATAAAATGACAGCTCCAAGGTTAGAGTCATTGGCAGTGTCTGCCTGCTATACTCTCTTTACAAAAATATATGTCTAAATGTTTGGCTGAACCTCGAAGCACTTGCATTTTTGCATTATGGCAGTCCTGGGAATCAAAAGACAACCATAATAGTGTCTGGCATATCCTAAACTCACTCCAAAGTATATTATACATTCTGTACAAATATTAAGCCAGCCATACACGGTGTAAATTTATTTCCTGCAAATTAAATCCCATCGATTCCCCCATCAACACAGTACACAGTGTTGATACAGGAATTCCCTCTGCTGAGCCACTGTATTCTTCCGGTTATACTAGCCGATAATTGCAAATAAATTTTGTAGGCTGGTTGTACCCAAGTCGATCGATCAACTTGTTACATTCAGCCTGCTCATACATGGTTTGAATCTCAGCCGGTTCCTGGTGAACCATGTGAGCCTAAAGTTATATTCACAGCTAGGCGATTTGAAACCGACAAATTCCAAATTGCGCCCAAGCAAGGGATGCGTTTGCGATGCCATTA
Organism: Pelophylax lessonae; assembly: GCF_965119305.1. Lineage (NCBI taxonomy): Eukaryota > Metazoa > Chordata > Amphibia > Anura > Ranidae > Pelophylax > Pelophylax lessonae. The sequence goes on along the minus strand of NC_138769.1, from coordinate 551,030,882 downwards.
CTTCTTAACTACTTGCCATCCGCGCTACAGCCTATATACGGCTGCAGCGCGGACTCGAATTTTCGGGAGGCCGTTTTTAAACGGCCTCCCAGTGACACGCCCCCCGCGCGCTCCCGCGAGCGCGCAGCGGGGAGAATCTGTGTCGGCCGTGTCCCTTGGACACGGCCGATCACAGATCGTGGTGAATGGCCAATCACAGCGGCCATTCACCACGTGATCGGATCATCCAATGAGAGATGATCTCATATGTAAACATATGAGATCATCTCTCATCGCCGGCGCTCCTTCCTCACACGGAGCCTGCAGTGTGAGGAAGGAGGGAGAGCTGCACAGCGCCAGGGACAAAGAGACATGTAATCAGGGCACTGATCACCAGTGCCCTGATTACTACAAGGTAAAAAACATACACAGTGCCCCCCCATCAGTGCCCACAGTGCCCGCCATCAGTGTCCCCATCAATGCCCACAATCAGTACCCATAGTGCTGCCAGTCAGTGCCCATCAGTGCCTGCTCATCTAGGCACTGATAAGCACTGACTGGCAGCACTATGGGCACTGAGTGTGGGCACTGATGGTGCTGCCCATCAGTGCTCATCAGTGCTGCCCATCAGTGCCACCCGTCATTGTCCATCAGTGCCATCCGCCAGTGCCCATCAGTGCCGCCTCTCAGTGCCCAGCAGTGCCGCCCGCCAGTGCCGCCTCTCAGTGCCCAGCAGTGCCACCTCAGTGCCCAGCAGTGCCACCTCAGTGCCCAGCAGTGCCACCTCAGTGCCCAGCAGTGCCACCTCAGTGCCCAGCAGTGCCACCTCTCAGTGCCCAGCAGTGCCACCTATCAGTGCTCATCAGTGCCGCCTATCAGTGCTCATCAGTGCCGCCTATCAGTGCTCATCAGTGCCCCCTATCAGTGCCCCCTATCAGTGCCACCTATCAGTGCCGCCTATCAGTGCTCATCATTGCGGCATATTAGTACCTCCTCATCAGTGCCCATAAGTGCCGCCTCATCAGTGCCCATAAGTGCCGCCTATCAGTGCCCATCAGTGCCGCCTATCAGTGCCCATCAGTGCCGCCTCATCAGCGCCCTTCAGTGCCGCCTCATCAGCGCCCTTCAGTGAAGGAGAAAAATTTATTTTCAAAATTTACTCACAGAAAATAAGAAAAACTTTTTTTTTTTTTCAAAATTTTCTGTCTTTATTCTTTTTTTTTGTAAAAAATAAAAAACCCAGAGATGATTAAATACCACCAAAAGAAAGCTCTATTTGTGTGAAAAAAATGATAAAAATTTCAAATGGGTACAGTGTAGCATGACCGCGCAATTGTCAGTCAAAGTGTGACAGCGCTGAAAGCTGAAAATTGGCCTGGATGGGAAGGGTGTTTAAGTGCACAGTAGGCAAGTGGTTAATGGCACCCCAATCTTGTGATTTTTCTTTTTTTAATTAAAAAATTAAGTGATCAGCAGTCAAGCAGCAGCAAGACCAAAACTGCCCACAGAAAGAAAAGGGTGTTCAGTTGTGCAGAGAATATTTTACTGCACTTGGACATCTTTGCTAACCACTAGGTCTCTAACCTTATAGCGCAGGGTGGGGAAGGTAAGCTGCAGACACCTCTGATGCTAGACAATCCAACAGAAATCAGTATCAGACAGTGATAACATGACAAACTATTACTTTCCCACAGAGATTTGGCCAGAGGTCGCCATGTGTGCCACACAGACAACATTGCAGTCGATTGGGGAAATTTTATATGTAGATCTGGCCATTGACATGAAGATATGATTGCAGAATGCAACAGCAGAGCGATGAAATCTCCGACAAAAAAAAAAAAAAGCTTTTGCACAGAAGCGTTAAATTTTTTCAAGCCAGGTATGTGGTCTACAAGGGGTTAAAACCAAAGTTATTTAGGCAGCTGTAAAGGACCTCAACGCTTCTACAGCATTCAGAATTGTGTATTAGGAAAGTATTTGAGTATTTGCTCATCTGCACTGTTATCACTTCTAGGGCAGATAGAAAACGATTGGTTTCTGTGTGCCTTATTCACAACACAAAACTGGTGTGAAAAAATGCAGACATGCCGCAATTTTCAGCGGCACAGTTGAAAACACTTCAATACTGTGCATAGACCCAAATTAAAGGAACACTTACATTAAAGTTAAAAAAAATAAAGAATCAGTGCCTTGCTTTGTGAATGTACTCTTAAAGTTCACATATGGTACACATTCCTAACTGTGCTGAAAGTTCTGAACAAACAGTAGCAAACACACTGTAGAAGTACCATACCTTTGTTATCTGCGGCAATAAATCCCAAAATATTCTCATGCCGCAACATCACAGTCTGGTAGATCTCTGCCTCTCTGAACCAAGACCTCTCCTCCCTTGATGAGAATATTTTGACAGCCACATCACCTCCTCTCCACTTGCCGCGCCATACCTCACCAAAGCGACCCTTTCCAATTATTTCCTGTAAGACAATTGTCCTTGCTACAGTACGCTGAACAAAGAGTGGTAGTCCTGTAGGGAAAAGAGAAAAATAAAAAACACACATCAGTTGTTTGCTGGTTAAAGGGTAAGGCATGTCCAATTATTCATTCATTGAATAGATTTTTGAATATTTAACTAAATTCCTGAAATATTTTTGTTAAAAATCTCATTATACCCTGTGCACCATCAGAGTGGAAGGCTATACAGAGATCGTGTTCTTCTGCACTGAAATGTTCTTACATGTTCCAAAAGTAGAAGGAGATGCTTTAGATATTTACTGAGGAGAATACAGTAGAACTCCCTAGTATGGTTATGCCAATTCATATAGTGGAGACAAGGTTTCAAGAAGCTGCAGACCTGCTATAGTGTGGCAACTGTTTTAATCACAAAATTCTCTAAATTATATATTTATGCAAGAAAAATTTTGCAATACAGTATATGTAGTTCAAATGTGTCTCTAGCTGGAGTTTCTGCTTTTTCAGTTAAAGCCAGAAAGACCAGGAAGATCAGTTCCTGTCTACTATAATATACAACTGCAAAAGACAATTCCACCACTATTAGAATGTTTAGTCTTGAGGTATAACCTACAGAATGGCTGCTTTGGAAAATCTACAGGTACAAGGTCCATTATCTGGAAACCTATTATCACAATTTACAATACAGGAGGGAGGAGATGGAATGGAAGTAGTAAAATGTTTGGGTAAAAGACACTGTTAAAGACAATGTTAAAGACGTTGATAGAAACCCAGGAAGTTTTAGTGCAGGTAAAGAGAAACTCGGTAACAGACCCATTGCATGTTTTATGTGAATACATACATTACACCCCTTCACCAATTATTTACAACTCTTACAGCATCTTTCAGTATTACAAGTCGCCCATATTAAATGCACTTCTGCAATGAAAGTCTCTGCAAGAATGACCAAACATGAGCATTAATATTTTAATTCTGACCCTGATCGGATGAGCATTTTTAATTGCATTTGATGAAGTACACTTGAACTAGCCTCCAATTGCTCTCAAACACCATGTACACTTACCCTAAAGGCTCATGCACTGGGTCGTATCTGACCGCACAGCATAAACTAGTGTGCTGCCTAGAGAAGTGAATGCTGTATGCACATATATGCAAGTAACTGCGCAACCATATATATGCATATGGACACACAATTCTGCATGTGTACAGAAATACAGCTCTGAATTCAGAAATACACAGGTACTTGCATATAAACTGTGAAGTCACATACACCCATTGACTTCTATAGGCAATTGTAGAAGAGAAGGGCAACAAATCCAATAAGAGGACTGGAGGACCTCAGTTACGAGGAACAACTACAAGCATTAAACTTATTCACCCTACATCTCATATTTGTTCCCAAAACTCTTTGAATCACTTCTCTTTGTGTGACTGACTGTTCCTGACACCCTGAAAACACCCCTACTTAAGACATCTAATGAATCCTTCTCCTTATTGATTGATCTAAAAGTCCAAAAAGCCAAGAGAAAGTAGGCCCATGCACTTGGTGGCACGTACTCCACAACCCACATTGCTCATGTTGGTTTTGTGCCCCCTCTCCAGCCTGGGTGCTCCCTCTTCCCCCTTACCTGCCCACCCCCCCCCTTTTTTTTTTTTAACACCTCCTTTGTTAACTTTGTACACATTTCCTTAGGCAGGCCATGGACTGAAAATTGAATTCCTGCAACCGCGGTTGCAGGGAATAAATTTGCACAATTCCCCCATCAACACAGACCAGCGGGGGGAGCTGATGCAGGTGGGGGGAAACTGTCCCCGCCAGGAGAAGACCGTGATTATAGCTAGCAAACCTGTCAGGCTGGTTGTACCCAATTTGATCGATCAACTTGGTACATTCAGCTTGCCCATTAATGGCTCAAATTGATTCGAACCATGTATGGCTGAATCAACGCTCTGATCTTTCTTGGTCTCCGCTTTATCTCCCTGACAAGACAGCAGCTGTCTGGCCTTAGATGGATCAAAAATCAGTCGGTTCAGCAGGGACCTAACGAATTTGGATCCATGCATGGGCACTGTGCTGGTACAGAAGTCCTACTGGAAAATTTCCTCTCAAATAGCGCTGCAGACTAAGACTACAGCGAGGATCTGTGTATTGACAGCAGGGAAGTCTCCCTGTCAATACAATGACAGCAGGATTCCACCACCAACCTTAAATGTGTGGATGGAGGAGTCGGGTCAGTTTTTTTTTTTTCCATTCAACCCACTTGTTGAAAAAAAAAAAAAAAAATCATCTATGGCCAGCTTTAACGTGTTTTTCATGCTGGTCTGATTTGATGAGCTAATGACTGCTTCATTTTCAGTGCAGCGTCAAGGTTTATGAGCCTCATTTTTGGGTTGACAGCTCTACTTACTGTGTTGTATATTTTCGTGTGTTTGTAATTCCTTAAACTGATCTTTAAAAGAATTAAAATATACACAACATGGCTCATAAATGTTCTAAGGTCATTAGATTCTGCAGAAATCCTTGGATAGCTGCATTAAATTCTGAAATTCTGAACATGCCGGTTCTAGTTCTTCATTACTTTGGACGAAACAATAAATCAAATACAACATTAACACCACACCTAGCTTTTGCTTTGGCAAGTCTTCATTTCCAAGATTGGATTACAATTCTAGGTCAACATATGTATATTTAACCTTGCAACACTTTATACCATATCACTGTTACAATGAACTTTACCTGAGCCAGAACCTGATGTTGACAGATCGTAGATCAAATCTGGAAGAGTTTTATCTTTAGCCAGATACATTTCACATGATGGATCCTCCAAGTCCAGCCTCTGCCGGTTGTGATACACTCGCTGGTGACAGTGGAACAGGACCACCACAATAAGGATAACACCCAGGAGAAACATTGGGCCAGCTATGACAGCCACAAGTTCCACTGGGCCCCAGCCTGATGGAGGAGCTTTTGTATAGCCTGCAAAAAAAAACAAAAGAAAGAAATCTGAAATTGAGGTAATAATTTGGGTTATTAGAAGGTGATCTACAGTCTATTTCTAAGTGTATTATTACTAAAACGCAACACCAGAATACATATAAATGCTGAGAACATTCACAAAAAAAAGCAGCAAGTTCTATACTAAAACAACTATTTACTTAGTGCCTTATGCATTATGTAGCTCTTACACAAGGGAGGTTTAGCCTCAGAATCCATTGCCTCCTGGATGCTACCCCTACCACCAGCACTATAAACACAGGAGGTAGATTGGAGATAGAGAGGAGAAAGGGGCGCAAAAGGAGGGGGGACTTTCTAGAGGGGTACCGACATAGGACCAATAAATCAATTATGTAAAAGAAATATTTTATTGAGATAGATATATTATATATATATATATATATATATATATATATATATATATATATATAAAATGTATACTGTCTTTCCAAACAATAGAAGACAGTATTACAGTAATCAATTAAAAACATAAGTGCAAGCCAAATCATAGCAAACCATGTATCGATCATTAAATATCGTATCTTACACAGGGGCTGATAGAAATTACTACAGACCCTCAACCAACCAGAAATAGATTGTCCTGGTTAGTGTGGACGTGAAGAACGATGATGCCCAAAAACTTTAGCCCGACATGTTTCGCGGCAACAGCCGCTTCCTCAGGGGCAGTTGAGGGGTTATATAAACATCAATACAGTTACTAGAAAAAAGGAGAAAAAGACACATATATATATATATATATATATATATATATATAAAAAAAAGACAAAATATAACAGATCTTTGATATGGTACATGTTTCTACCATCCAATGGATATTTATGGATTAATATACTTTTGTATTGTTATTATACATTTTCAATTTCACTTCTTCATATTACCTATTTAGATCTTGTTTATACCGAGATATCCAACCACATTTTGGCCGGTACATTTGGTGAATAGCTCCCATGCTCGCCCCGGGGGGTTGATACCTACCTTATGGTCCGGGATCCTCTTGTCAATTTGCAAGCTGCATGCCCTTCAGGTGTGTTATATATGGTCAGGCTCCTCTCTCTGATTTTTTGATGTTTTATGTGCTACAAATAATTAATGGCTTATGTACCATATCAAAGATCTGTTATATTTTGTCTTTTTGATATGTGTCTTTTTCTTCTTTTTTCTAGTAACTGTATTGATGTTAATATAACCCCTCAACTGCCCCTGAGGAAGCAGCTGTTGCCGTGAAACATGTCGGGCTACAGTTTTGGGCATCATCGTTCTTCACGCCCACACTAACCAGGACAATGTATTTCTGCTTGGTTGAGGGTCTGTAGTAATTTCTATCAGCCCCTGTGTAAGATACTATATTTACTGATCGATACATGGTTTGCTATGATTTGGCTTGCACTTATATGTTTTTAATTGATTACTGTAATACTGTCTATTGTTTGGAAACACAGTATACATTTTATATATCTCAATAAAATATTTCTTTTACATAATTTTTGACTTTATTGGTGCTATGGCAGTACCACTCTAGAAAGTCCCCCCTCCTTTTGCGCCCCCTTTCTCCTCTCCATCTCCATTTACACATACTGGGACGTGGGTGCCCTTTTTCTCCATACCTCCAATTTGAGTCTGTCTCTCCTTTTCACAGGAGGTAGATTGTTACCTTGTATGATAATTGCTTTTTTAATTTTCAAAACATTCTCACTTTTGAGAAACGCACTAAATATGAATCACCCTCTACTTCTAAAACTGTTTTGCTAAAAAAAAAAAAAAAAAAAAAAAAAAAAAAAGGCAATTTATCACATAAATACGGGAAAAGCACATTGTTCTGCCTTATCAAGACTTTCCATTGCAACTAAAGGGAAATTGCATTTGAGAAATGTATTCCCTATGAATCAGCATGGTGGAGTGGAGTCTGCATTCCTTATGGTGACCATATATATAGACTTCTATGATCGCTCCAGAACCAAAATTAACAGCCACCAGGCATTCATACTGAATGATCAGAGCTAAAAGATTATTGAAATCAAATAAAAATGCCCTTGTGCTATTTACATACATATCTAATAATTATATATATTTTTCCTATATTATATATATATATATATATATATATATATATATATATATATATATATATATATATATATATATATATATATATATATATATATATATATATATATATACACACATATACACATATACACACACATATACATATATATACACACGCACACAACATCTCACAAAAGTGAGTACACCCCTCACATTTTTGTAAATATTTTATTATATCTTTTCATGTGACAACACTGAAGAAATGACACTTTGCTACAATGTAAAGTAGTGAGTGTTCAGCTTGTATAACAAAAATTTGCTGTCCCCCTCAGAATAACTCACACAGCCATTAATATCTAAACCGCTGGCAACAAAAATGAGTACACCCCTAAGTGGAAATGTCCAAATTGGGCCCAAAGTGTCAATATTTTGGGTGGCCACCATTATTTTCCAGCACTGCCTTAACCCTCTTGGGCATGGAGTTCACCAGAGCTTCACAGGTTGCTACTGGAGTTCTCTTCCACTCCATGATGACATAACGGAGCTGGTGGATGTTTGAGACCTTGCACTCCTCCACCTTCCATTTGAGAATGTCCCACAGATGCTCAATATGGTTTAGGTCTGGAGACATGCCTGGCCAGTCCATCACCTTTACCCTCAGCTTCTTTAGCAAGGCAGTGGTCGTCTTGGAGGTGTGTTTGTGGTCGTTATGTTGGAATACTGCCCTGCAGCCCAGTCTCTGAAGGGAAGGGATCATGATCTGCTTCAGTATGTCACAGTACATGTTGGCATTCATGGTCCCCTCAATGAACTGTAGCTTCCCAGTGCTGGCAGCACTCAGGCAGCCCCAGACCATAACACTTCCACCACCATGCTTGAGTGTAGGCAAGACACACTTGTCTTTGTACTCCTCACCTGGTTGCCGCCACACACACTTGACACCATCTGAACCAAATAAGTTTATCTTGGTCTCAGACCACAGGACATGGTTCCAGTAATCCATGTCCTTAGTCTGCTTGTCTTCAGCAAACTGTTTGCAGGTTTTCTTATGCATCATCTTTAGAAGAGGTTTCCTTCTGTGACGACAGCCATGCAGACCAATTTGATGCAGTGTGCGGCGTTTGGTCTGAGCATTGACAGGCTTACCCCCCACCCCTTCAACATCTGCAGCAATGCTGGCAGCACGCATAAGTCTATTTCCCAAAGACAACCTCTGGATATGATGCTGAGCAAGTGCACTCAACATTTTTGGTCGACCATGGTGAGGCCTGTTCTGAGTGGAACCTGTCCTGTTAAACCACTGTATGGTCTTGGCCACCGTGCTGCAGCTCAGTTTTAGGGTCTTGGCAATCTTATAATAGCCTAGGCCATCTTCATGTAGAGTAACATTTTTTTTTCAGATCTTCAGAGAGTTCTTTGCCATGAGGTGCCATGTTGAACTTCCAGTGACCAGTATGACAGAATGAGGGTGATAAAACCAAATGCAACACACACCTGCTCCCTGTTCACACCTGAGACCTTGTAACACTAACAAGTTGCATGACATTGGGGAGGGAAAAGGGCAAACTGGGCCCAATTTTGACATTTTCACTTACTTTTGTTGCCAGTGGTTTAGACATTAATAGCGGTTTTAAATTATTTTGAGGGGACAGCAAATAGCAAGTATTTATCGGCGTATAACACGCACTTTCTGCTCCTAAAAATGGAGGAAAAGTAGCAGTGCGTGTTATACGCAGATATAACAAAAAAAAAAAAAAAAAAGCCCAGAAAGCACTAGCAGCGCCAAGAGGTAGAAGGGGCGGGCGGCGCCGAGGAGAAGGGAGGATGCGCGGTCATCGGAAGTCCCGCCTCCTATGCCGACGTCAATCATAGGCGCTGGGACTTCCGATAACAGCGCGTCCGTCCTTCTCGGCGCTGGCCCCCTTCTACCTCTCGGCGCTGGCTGGCGAGGCTGCATGTATGGGCACTGCGCTGGCTGCATGTATGGGCACTGCGCTGGCTGCATGTATGGGCACTGCGCTGGCTGCATGTATGGGCACTGCGCTGGCTGCATGTATGGGCACTGCGCTGGCTGCATGTATGGGCACTGCACTGGCTGCATGTATGGGCACTGCACTGGCGAGGCTGCATGTATGGACACTGCGCTGATGAGGCTGCATTCGTGGGCACTGGTAAGACTACATTTAATTTTAAAAAAATGTTCTGAGTTCAAAGCTATTTTAAATTTCAGCTTTTTTCCTGAAATTTCTGCCCTAAAATTTAGGTGCGTGTTATACGCTGGCGCGTGTTATACGCTGATAAATACGGTATATTTGTTTTTACACATACACACACACACACTTCTGCACGCCAAGTTCTCCAACTAGGCAACATATTATGGATGTCTTTTAATGCAGTATAAAGAATAAGACCACACATAGATGATTATTTCAGTTATTAGTAGTACCTGGTGGTTTGAATACCTTGGTAATTTAGCTCTATTGAGCAATCTAACAGCACTGTCTCCATGCCTGAATTCCTGGCTCTATCATCTCCATGGAGTCTAAAAACTTTAACCGAGGAAATATCTTTGCTCCTGCTTCCAGGAGGTATAAAAAACCCAAGCAGGGAAACTGAGGACCCCAATAAAGGCAGGTGGACAAGAACATCAAGGATTAACTGGTGTGAAAATTAAATTCATACCATTGGGCACCAGGAGGTCCTTGCTGTTGCAGTCATCTGTGTAGCAGCATTCAGTGTTGCGTATGTCCTCTGAACTTAGACAGTAGAATGGTTTTCCTGCAGGTACAAGTTCACTCTTAGAAATGCATGCTCGCATTTGATGTCGCTTTCCATCAATGTTGGCAATTGAGACCATACAGGCTCCATCTGTCTCACATGTGAAGTTCGATTTGATGCAACTAGAGCACAGACATCGAAGTGCTAAAGGGATTAAACAAAAAAGATTAAGATTAGTTTAACAATGCTTACCGAGTTTAACAATGCTTACCGAAATATACAATAGAGTGAAGATTGCCATTTTTAAATGTATAAGCTGAAAAAGGAAACAGTCGTAAAGCAAATCACTTGTGTAATAGAACGAATGCCGAAAAGTCATTTTAATGTATATTCGTTCCAGGGCAGAGCCTCATTGAGTTTAGCATCACTGCACTGAAGGTAAAACATGGTGTATCAGCCAGATAGGTTGATTTTCTTTTTCTGTAATAACATAATGAAATAATGCACAATTCTAAATAAAAAAAAAAAAGACAAAAAAAGGCCAGGGCTGTTCAGGGGCAGCAAAACTATACTGCAAATACACCATTTCTCTTCAAATCTTTCATTTTATTGAAATAATACATTTTTTTTTTTTTTAAATGAAAACATCTTTCCTTGGGAAGCCCATTGGGGCCTTGGTACAAAAATAAACCTGGATATTCAATGTCTGATAGCTTGCCTTTTCACATAAAACCTTAATACCCCACCCATCAAAACATAACCGCGAACATTTTTATGTTGTTTACGATGAGGCCAGGGTGAATTTGACATGCTCCCCGAGTCAGTTGACTCTGCCTGCTTCATTAAGAACTGTGAAAAAGGCAAGTTGAACCATTGATAAAAATTGTCCAAAGCATCCCCCACTTTTCCCCATGAAATAAAATGTAGATGATAAAAAGCAGAGGCTATAAAAATCTAGGCCACCCTCAGAACTGGACGCAAAAGATATGATTCTTAGATCAGCATATCGATCCGTAGGTCTGACACCAAACTATCTACTTTTTCCAGACTGTATGTATTTGCGTGCATTGAGGCTTAAATTACTGACCAAAAATGCTGATTTTTCCATTTTGTTCTTACTGAAGAATGCACATCGCTTTTTTACGCGCCTGTGTGAACAGGCACATTACAATTAATGGGCTGTATTTTAGCTCAGAAAAAAAAAAGAAATGCTGTACCGAGCTTTTTCAAGCTGCAAGATGCTCAAACAGGAGTATCGTGTGCAAGAGGCCTAACACACTAACACCGCCGATTTTTACTCCTGCTTTGAGGCGGTTAGTGTTAACACCAGGTCTGTGATAAGCGGTGTTAGCACTGTGTTAAAGAGTGAAAGGAATGTGGAGAAGGTTTAACTAGCTGCACAACAGCCATCCTGTGAGGGGAAAACTTATGATCCGCAGTAAAAGGATCATGATTATTTCTCAGAAATGTTTCAGAATTATAAACTCATGCAAAAGCACATACACACCCGGACCAATATTATAAAGTATACAATTTTCTTTTAAACTTTTAGGGCCACACACGATGCCAACACTTGAAATGTACTGTGCATTCCTGTGCGATTCAGGCTGCAAAATGCACTCAATTTGCGATCTGCAGCAGGTGTCACTAGAAAGGAAATGACACCCCAAATGCAGGTTGCGAGCGTATTGCATTTTTCCACACTGCCCGCATGGTACAAAAGATCTGGTTACAGTGCAGTTTAAAAAGTAGTTCCACCAATTATTTACCCACAGAATAGACTGGCATTCTTTGACATAAAGGAACATTTGTATACTCCAAGAATATCTCATATTGAATTATTCTCGGCTGCATAGCCAGTTGCTATGCCCAACTGCTGTCACACCAAACTCTACACAAATAGGATTCAGAAAGTTTGTAACTTCCCTAGCTTTGGGGAGAATGCTGTAGCAGGGTTGAGACTGTAGAGAAGCACCAACAAGGGGGCAGCAATTCCTGGTGCTGGATAATAACCTTCTGCATTACATTTATTCATTTTTGCAGTCAATGAGTATTAAAGCATCAGAGCAACAGGTTCTTGAACTTATGATTTAGCAGTAAGCAGCATTAGTTCTTTGGCACTTCTTGTTTAAAAAGCTTTATCAAGTAAAAATGTTTTTTTTTTTTTCTTCATTACAGATTTTGCAATCACTTTCTCATTGCGAAAAAAAAAAAATTGCATAATACTGAGTCATTAGAATGTTTGACGGGAAAGAGAAGGACCTGTCTTTCCCATCAACGTGTACAAAACTTTTGTCAAATGAGATAAAGCTTAAAGTGGAACTACAGTTTTCTAAAACAAAATCTTTTCTTGGGAGGGTGCATGTGATCAGCACAGGGCCAATCAGCACTGTCCAAAATCAGGGGTCATGCAACCTCAGAACAGTCAGGGGAGAATGAATACTCCTACAAGCTTTAACCATTTCTTGGCTGGACACTAATAAAAGTCACAAGAATGCTATACACAGCTGACAAAAAGGTATTTAGCAGTTTATATTTACTAAAATGATTGCATTTCAATGTTCTGTGTACTGTGGGAGACCAGATATAGTGAATGCAGACTCCTGGGTTTATTAACACTTTAAGCAGGATATAGATGTTCATTTAACAAAAAAAAAAAAATGAACATTTCTCAGCATTAACAAAACGATGTGCGATGTGGAGATCTCGCCTGCTGAGCTACTGTATTCTGACTGGAGGGCTCTGACCCCACCACCAGAATACACTGATCAGTGCTTGCAGCCATTGGTTTTCCAGCAACTCTGTTCCTGCTGAACCGGCTGACTGTGGGTATGTGTGTACCTGGCTTTACGGCAATGGTATTTCAACAGTGACTTCTTACTGGCTAATGCAGGTGGATCATGTTCATGCACTAGTTCCTTGTTTTTACAGTAAATAGATATAATTAAATACTAGTGATCGACCGATATCGGTTTTTCATTGCTGATACTGATATTTTGGTCAATGTATATCAGTATCGGCCGATATTTTTGTACATTTAAAAAGTTTTTTTTTTTTTTTTTTTACAGGTACTCTTGTGGAGGGATCTGGGGGTCTAAAAGACCCCAAACCCCTCCTCTGCACTTAAAAGCATTCAAAAACGCCAAGTTTGGCTGTTTCGAATGCTGTCTTTTTTAATCTGGCGCCAGACAGTACCCGGAAGTGATGTCACTCATGACATCACTTCCGTTTTTTTGCATGGAGAATCGATCAGAGTTGAATACGGCTTTGATCGGGTCTTCGGCGGCCATACAGGCTGGGTGCCCGGGTCTCCCGGTGGGGCGCGGAAGGAGGCGGGAGGGGAGGGATGTCCCCTCCCGCTCCTTGTAATGACAGCCGCAACGGCTGTAACTACAAGACAGCCGACCGTTGGCTATGGACGCCGCTACCGGGGTGATGCCTCTAGATGCAGGCATCACTCCGGTACAAGCACTTTCCCGAAATATCGGTAATATCGGTCACCACTACAAAGTTAATGACATCCCCAGATTAGTTTGCATACCACAGTGCGAACTGTCAATTCGGATAGAAATCGGATCGTATAGGTGTGAACACCCATGAGATTCGATACTTGTGTGGACCAAAAAGAAAGGGTCCTGCACGACTTTAGCCCGAATGCGATGCATATTCAGCCATGCAATCTGTATGGCTGAATTCGCATCGCACAGACATTGCATTCGATTTGCATAGCAGTGTGGTGTGATCTGACATCACTATAGTGTAAACCAGCACTTAGTCTCAAAGACCAAGGAATAAAATATGATCCATACATATTTATAAATGTGTATACTGTATGTTCTGTTCTGGGACTTGAATATGCTGCAGCACCTGAAGATGACAGTGCTAACAGGTATAACATGTTTCAGGTTTGTCTTTAAAGAATCTTTTGGCAGTAGTAAAAATGCAGTTACTGTAAGTCAGATCTGTAACGATCATTAGAGAAACAAGCCATGTCTCCAGCTTTCAAATACATATTACACATCTGAAATGTTACCATATACTGTAACTGCACTGGAGTGTTTGTATACTTCTGAACTTATTTTAGTATGTAATAAAAACGTGGACGTCATAAACACCCTTGTGCCAGTGCACTTTTGGATTTCTAATTGGATCTTCCTTCTCTTTGTGCCCCGAGGATTGAATGGCACACTAGTGAAGTCTGGTCACAATCATTTAAATAATTCCATAGCAGAAATTCCCCCTTAATCTCAGATTCTAGGACACCAGGCCGAAAAATAAAAATGAAGGGGCAGGTGCCACTCAAATGAAATCACAAGCAACAAAACCTGGCAGAAACTCTACTAAAAATAACATGTCTGCGCAGCAAAAAAAAAAAAAGTGAACTCAGCCTTAACCACTTTACCACCGGAGGATTTTGCTGTCTTCCGTCCAGGCCACTTTTTGCGATTCGGCGCTGTGCGACTTCAACTGACAATTGCGCGATCGTGCGACACCGTACCCAAACTAAATTTACGTCCTTTTTTTCCCACAAACAAAGCTTTCTTTTGGTGGTATTTGATCACCTGTGCGATTTTTACTTTTTGCGCTATAAACAAAAAAAGAGTGTTTATTTTGAAAAAATAATATTTTTAACATTTTTTTATATGAAATTCCCCCCAAAAAAGATGTAAAAACCAATTTTTTTAAAAATTTTTGGCCAATTTGTTTTATGCTACATATGTTTGGTAAAAAAAAAAATCGCAATAAGCGTATTTTGATTGGTTTGCGCAAAAGTTATTGCGTTTACTAACAAAGGGAAAGATTTCTGTCATTTTTGGTGTTTTTTTTTTTTTAACGCGTAATGGCGGTGATCTGCGATTTTTTTTGCGGGACTGCGACATTGCGGCGGACAGATCGGACCCTTGACTGACATTTTTGACACTTTTGGGGGTACCAGTGACATTACTGCAGTAATCAGTGCTATATATATGCACTGTTACTGTAAAAATGACACTGGCAGGGAAGGGGTTAATTTTATTGGAGAGGGAGGGGTTAATGTATGCCTGGTGCTTACTGACGTGTAGGGGGGGAGGTGACTGTGTGAGTCATGGACAGATCGGATGTCCAGCTATGCTGAACAGTCCGATCTGTCACTCCCTGTCACTATGGAGATCCGCCCGCTCTGTTTACACACAGCGGGCGGATCTCCAGACTCGATCCCCGACGATCGGGTAAGAGCAGCGGCGATCGCCGCTGCTCCTCCCCTGGCCCGACTCCCGCTGTGAATGAAAACAGCGGGAGCGAGCCTCCGGCGGCGCGCAAGCGCCGCCCAGAAGAGGGAGTGTCTGACGACGTTAATACTACGTCGTCAGACGATAACGAGCCACTCTGCCGCAGTAGTATTACTGTGAGCGGTCCTAAAGTGGTTAAAGTGTGTTTTTTTTTCCTTAATAAACGTGGATATGTGTACACACTACGACTACAAAAAATCTTTTTTATTTTTTTTAGTATCAGCAGTATAATAAATACTTTGTGGAAAAAACACTGGCCAAAGACAGCATGAGGCCATTTAAAGATAACAGTGAGGTAAAGTAGAATTATGGGCAAATCTTTTATTTTTATTATTATTATGAAGGATACACATGAGGTGCGAGCTGGCTTCACTTTGGTCACATTTGAAGAGCCTTTTATATTCAGTGAGGAACACTGCATGTGATTCGGATAGGAATCACACTGCATTGCTATTAAAATCACATGCGATGTCTGTGTGGTGCAATTTAAGCTATTTTGTTTGGCTCGAATTACACCAAATCTGCACAAAAAAGGTGCAGGACCCCCCCCCCCCCCAGCACTGGAATCGGATCACATGGGTGTGCATACCTATGTGATACAATTCTGTCAATGACACTGCATTTTGCAATCGGTTTCGGGGTCAATACAACATTGACAAGCCCCCCCCCCCTGCAGTTCGCATGAACGCTGTGAGATTTCAATGCGGTGCGGGAAATGCATTGAACTCGCTGCATTTCCCGCACCACATATATGTGAACTGAGCCAACAACTTGTATACTTACAACACTTTTTACCAGAATGATAAATGTGATAAATTACAGAACAAAACTACCACTTTAGATCTATAGTAACGCTTGTTTTTAAATCCCCATTCGTATTTTTAACCCACTTCTGTATTGTGCAAATTCTGTATTTTCACTTTGGGTGAAATGTGAAAATAGTTATGGAGCTTAAAGCCGCTCTATATACAAGAATAGAAATGTAATATATATTGCAGTTTACCAGTCTTTAGATGCTGTGGCTGCATACGTTTTCTTTTTTCCCTTTTCACCTGATGATCCTGTCAGTAAGACCCCATTCACACTAGCGCGACTTGTCAGGCAACTTGGTCGCCTGCCATTGAATACTACAGGACCCGTTCTAATAGGAGCGACACAAGTTGCTCCGACTTAGAAAAAGGGTCCTGTACTACTTTGGGGCGAAGTGCAAGTCGTACAGGTCGCCCCAGCAAGTCGTGTCGCGCCAGTGTGAATGGGCGCTAACACTTCCTGATGGAAAGGTGACAACACTCACTCACTGTACTATAAACAGAGAAGCTGACAGGACTACAATAACCTCCATCTTATCTCCATACCATAGATCATGGGGTTCTGTAGTTGTACAAGATAGTATAAAACAATGTAACATAGCACAGTCAGAAAGTACAGGAAGTTATCCGCCAAGATTGCTAAAAGGATCGACTGGTAACTGGTGAAACACTTGCAACCTTCAGATTTACCAATCACTATGTGAGGATCTAGTTGCACAATTTGATTCATATCCAATACTGGCATTTACGCATTATAAACGTTATTCTGAAGTAGATTTTACATAGTTTGTATTGTGAGTAGCATATATTCAGACAAAAAAAAACAAAAAAAACTGTTCAGTCGCAATGAATGCATGAGGACACGAGGCCATACAATGCGATTAGAGAAGAGATTTAATCTTAGGCTACGCAGGGGTTTTTTTTTTACAGTAAGGCCCCTTTCACACAGGGAGTCCGCCAGGCGGACTCCGTTTTTCTCAGCGGGGGATCGATCCGCCAATCCCCCGCTGAGCAGGTGGATGGCTGCTGTGTGCGGAGACAGAGCTGTTAGGTCCCTGCTGTTCTCTATGGGGGAAATCGGATGGGAATGGACCGTCTGTCCATTTTCATCCGATTCACTGGACAGATTGAAAAAATGGATTTTTGTAAAATCTTACCGTAAAATCCTTTTCTCTTAGCTCATCGACAGACGTAGTCCTCGGTGATACACCACCTTCGTGTTATGTTACCTCCGTAGCAGCAGGACTAGACAGGAAATTAAAAAGCTCTGGCCACACCCTAGGGGCAGTCCCAGAGGGCATATCCTCTCTCTCTCTGCCTCAGCAAATCAGTTATGTGAAAAAGCAGTGCTTAGAGAATTTAACCCAACCCAACTCCAAAACAGAGGGGCGGGGACTACGTCTGTCGATGAGCTAAGAGAAAAGGATTTTACGGTAAGATTTTACAAAAATCCATTTTTCTCTAGCGCTCATCGACAGACGTAGTCCTCGGTGATACACCACCTTCGGGACGTCCCAGAGCAGTATCACAACTGAGGGGTGGGAAAATGGAAATCAAATCCCAATCTAGAAGGCCCAACCGGTGCCAACTAGAAGTTTACAATGCTCATCCTTAATGATGAGACTCAACCAAAAAAAAGAGAAAACAAATTTTTTTTTTTTTTTTCAAACAGAAAAAAACCCTCGAGGTAGACCACCGGTCTCCTCAAATTGCGGCCTGCAAAACCTTGCGGCCAAATGAGGCATCCGCCGATGCCGTCACATCAATTTTATAGAATTTTGTAAAGGTATGTACCGACGACCAGGTGGCCGCCTTACATACCTGGACCACTGACGCCTGATGGCGAAAGGCCCAGGAAGTACTGAGCGCTCGAGTGGAGTGCGCCCTAACAGGGAACGGAGGACTCTGACCCTTAATAGAATAAGCCTGTACCGCCGTTTGTCTAATCCATTTGGCAATGGTCGCGGCAGATGCAGGCAAACCCTTTCTGGGGCCATCCGTGATCACAAAAAGTGAATCCGTCTTACGGAATGATTCCGTAGCTTTCAGGTATACCCTGATTGCCCGAACCACATCTAAGGAATGCAACGCATGTTCCCGATGATGCTTGGGCTGAGGACACAAGGAAGGTAGTACAATATCTTCATTCAGATGAAAATCTGAAACCACCTTGGGAAGAAAAGATGGCTTAGGATGAAGTACTACCTTATCCCTATGAATCACTAGGTATGGTGACTGGCATGATAATGCAGCCAGTTCTGACACCCTGGGAGCAGAAGTAATAGCCACCAAGAAGGCCACCTTCTGGGATAGAGTAAGCAAGGGAATCTCTCTGATGTTTTCAAAAGGAGGTTTCTGTAGAACCGACAAAACCAAATTAAGATCCCAGGGCGGTAAGGGCGCGCGGACTGGAGGAGCCAGGTGCCGCACCCCCTCCCTTGATGGTGCTCAAGGCTAGCTTCTGCTCAACCCCTTGTTGCAAAAAAGCCAATATTCGAGTCACCGAATAGGTACGTGGAGGAAATCCTAAAGATTCGCACCACGCAATATAAGTCTTCCATGTGTGATAATAGACTTTGCTGGAAGTCGCTTTCCTTGCTTTAATAAGGGTAGGAATGACTGAAGTAGACAAACCTCTGTCCTTCAGTACTTGGGTCTCAATGGCCAGGCCATTAAAACCAGCGACTGTAAAGCACGAAGGTAAATTGGTCCTTGAGACCACAGACACTCCCTGAGACGAAGTTCCCACGGAACGTCTGCGACTAACCTGTCCAAGTCGGCCAGGCCGGCTTGAGGAGGCCAGCCTAGAATTTCTAGGACCACTGGCGCTGATTGGATCTGAACCAGGCGTCCCTAGAGCTATCTGGCCCCGACCATCCCGAGAAAGTCTGGTCGTTTTCTGTTCCCACACATTTATCAGATACCTGATAGTTATCAGGAAAAGTGATCTTTTCTGGTTGAACCTCAGGGACCGAAGTCACCCGACTAGAGGCTGCTTGGCCTATCTGGTCAACCAGATCCGATTCCTGTGAGGTATCGGGACTAATCTTAGGAAAAGGTAAAGGAAAAGATCTTTTCAGGGAACGGTAACTACCGCTTCCTGTGGTACTTAAATGTTGGAAGGGAAGAATCGCACCGGTAGTAGTGGTTGATGCTCGATCTAATGTCCTGAATACCGGTGAAAACGTCCCCCCACCCTGAAACCGGGTGGGGGCGCACCTTCAGGCTGTGTACTCCTTTGCTTCGGGTTTGGCTGGGTTGGTCCCCTTCTTGAACCCTCCTGGAGGAGTCTTGCCTTTCCCGCTAGTACCAGCCGGGCGCCCTTTATGGGCGGTAAAGAAAGGTCCTCGCTTGTTGCGAGGTCCCTTAGCTTTTGCAGCCTGTGGCAAAAAAGTGCTCTTGCCCCCAGTGGCATCCTTAATGATTTCATCTAGGTTGGCTCCAAATAGACGATTCCCCTGAAAGGGGAGATTGGTCAAGGTCTTTTTGGAACCTAGGTCAGCTGACCAGCATTTTAACCACAGCACACGTCTGAGGATCACTGCTAACTTAGATGCATGCCCTAATAGGGGAGTAGTGTCCAAGGCTGCGTCACAGATAAACCGTAGCCCTTGTATGATCTGTTCCATCAAATCAGATGTCTCCTGGGGAATATCTTTTCCCCTAAGATCTTGGCGTACCATCTTCGCCCATTCCGTAAGTGTCTGGGAAACTAGACCAATAACGATTACTGGTCTAAATGCTGACCCTATCAGAGAAAAGATAGTGCGGGACTCTGCTTCTATCTTTCGATCCACCGGATCCTTAAAGGACGAAGTGTCCTCCACTGGAATAACCGTGGCTTTATTCAGCCTGGAAATAGGCGGATCCACGACTGGTGGTACCGTCCATTTCTTAATGATGGATTCCTCAAACGGATAGCGTCTAGCAATACGCTTGGAAATAGTAAAGGTACGTTTAGAATGCTCCCATTCTCCTTTAATCTGATTACCAAAACATTTAGGTACAGGAAAAGCCTTCGCCGTCTTGATGGGCTTATTAGTCCCAAAAGGCCTCTCTGTTTCAGTTGCCTCTGCCGGTAAAGCCTCAAGTTTTAAGGTTTCTTGCACTGCCACAACTAGTGCGTCCACCAATGCTTCTTCCTGAATTATAGCAAGAGAAGAAGCGTCCTCCTCACTGTCTGAGGGGGCTTTACCTGGGATAACAGCCCTTGCAGAGGAACCTGCAACTGCCGTGACCATCTCTGAATCTGAGTCAGAGGTGTCAGATGGTATAGGGGTAGGCGGGGGTCGCTTCCTTGACCCCCGTCCCTGACAGGCCGCCTCCACCCGAGCCACCATAGACTCCAAAATTGCTGTAAATGACTCTATACTCTGTGCACCGGCGGGTCCCGAGGCCTCCTCGAGGGAAACAGGTGGGGGAATATGTGTGGCAGGGTCCATAATAACTCCAGTTACTTCCTGGATAATATAATTCAAAAGTAAAGAAAAAAACTTTTTTTTTTTTTTTTTTTCTTTTCTGACCCCCAGCGCCACAAAAAAGCCCCTTAGTGTTACCTGCTTAGGGATCCCTATCGATCGAGAGAGAGAGAGATAGACCCCCAGGCTCACCACTTGATGCTCAGAGTTAAACTGCAACAGCTTACAGCGCTGTCTTGACAAATAGGAAGTCTTTTGGCTGGCTGCCCAGGAAGAAAGGAGGCGGCTCCGCCCCTCTGCACGCCTTCCGGCGCCTCCCCCAAGCTCCACGAGGTGTAGGACTTATACTTACCCATAAGATTCCCAGAATGCCACAGATTACATCTTTTAAACATGTATACAATAGATTGTTAGCTCCCAAACCAAGCCTCCTGGCTTTTTGTACACAAAAAATCACACTCAAAGTAGGAGGATCTGTGTCATGTTATAGGATAGAAAGGACTCTTTCTTACCATACCGAGAGGGGCCCGCGTTCACCACAACACCCGTCAGAGGGAAAGGGGGAACATACTACTCACCATACCGGAACCAGGCGGGCACCAACTCCTGACAGTACCCCTCTCCACCGGGGCGGGAGGGCTGTCGACCGATACGAACGCCGTGACTCATGGTCTTTGGCGTTTCAGCGAGACGTTTAACTCGCGGGTTCAGTCCTTTTAATGAGACTTTGTCGCGGCCGACCCAGCGCGGAGCTATGGCCTGCACGCGCTCGTAGGCTGAACTGGGGTGACCACCGGATCTCAACATCCAGCCCGTCGCCCAGTTCAGCTTTCTTGCTTGAAGATCTCACAGGAACACTGGAGAAAAGGCTGTCTAAAAAAAATCCTTTAAGAAAAAATTCTTGCCAGGACCTAAGATCCGAGCAAGGTGTCTAGGTCCTTACTCCTAACTAGACAGAAAATAACTAATTTGCTGAGGCAGAGAGAGAGAGAGGATATACCCTCTGGGACTGCCCCTAGGGTGTGGCCAGAGCTTTTTAATTTCCTGTCTAGTCCTGCTCCTGCGGAGGTAACATAACCCGAAGGTGGTGTATCACCGAGGACTACGTCTGTCGATGAGCGCTAGAGAAATAGGGTTTTCCCTCCGTCCAGATTTGACGGATCGGATGTCAGTGGACATGTCTCCACTGACATCCGATGCCCCATAGAGATACATGAGGCATCCGTTCAGATCCGCCAAAAAAACGGACAGGCGGATCTGAACAGTCCGCTTGTGTGAAAGGGGCCTAAGGGCTACAAGATTGTGGAATTCTCGACCACAAATGGTAGTTACTGCGGGAAGTTTGGCTACTTTTAAAAAAAGACTCTTGGACGTACATCTCAAGGATGAAAACATTCAGGGGTATGAGAAATGATTACGGCCACACACACCTACACAGGTTGAGCTGGAGGGACTATTGTCTTTATTCAACCTCAACTACTATGTAAAAAACTCATCAGAAGTGCAGGAATGTTTGCTAGAATTTATTTATAATTTGCTTAGGGAGAAAAAAATGTGCAGAACCTTATAATCAGCATAGTAAGACACATGGTCTCTGAGCCAATTTTGCATGTTTCTACTTGTGGTAGATTTACTGTGATGCGTCAGATGTCTTAGGAGATCGCTTTATCTTCCAAGACATCTTAGCTGCAGTACATCAGCTCAGTCCAGGCACTTGGCTGCAAAACAAGTGTCACAGCCATTGCATTAGAATCGCACAAGGAAGGGACAGATCACTTTATCTCTTACTGTTCCCAATAAAACTGAAAATGGCATGGTTCTGACAAATAATTTTATATCCGAGCAACCAGAAATGTCATTTTAACAAAGTGCAGTGCAATTCACTATATAAACTGAGAAAACTGCCCAATATTAAGACATATTCCAACTATATGTAAAAATGAAAAAATATATAAATACAACCTGCATGGTGTAATATGATATGCTCTGATGAAAATGTGCGTAGTTCTTTTAAAAAGGTATTCTTAATATATTATACACCATGTGAATGAAGTGCAAGCTGAAGTGAAATAAAGTTCCTCAGATTTGTGCTATATCAAAAATTCCACACAATTGAATCATCTGTGCTCTCACCTCCACTTCTGACCTACAGTTCAAATAGGTAAATATGTGCCTTTCCCTTTAACCACTTAAGCTCCAGAAGATTTTACCCCCTTCCTGACGAGGGGGTATTTTGCGATTCGGCACTGCATGAATTTAACGGACAATTGCGCGGTCGTGCGACGCTGTACCTAAACGAATTTGACGTCCTTTTTTTCCCACAAACAGCTTTCTTTTGGTGGTATTTGATCACCTGTGCGATTTTTTTGATCATGCGCTATAAACAAAAAAAAGAGCGTTGATTTTGCAAAAATAACAATATTTTTCACATTTTTTTTATATGAAATTCCTCCCAAAAAAAAGTAAAAATCAAGATTTTTTTAACTTTTTCGGCCAATTTGTTTAAAAAAACATATTTTGATTGGTTTGCGCAAAAGTTATCGCGTTTACCAACAAAGGGAAAGATTTTTGTTGGTTTTTTTTAACGCGTAATGGCGGCGATCTGCGATTTTTTTGCGGTACTGCGACATTGCGGCGGACAGATCGGACCCTTGACTGACATTTTTGACATTTTCGGGGTTACCAGTGACATTTCTACAGTAATCAGTGCTATACATATGCACTGTTACTGTAAAATTACACTGGTAGTGAAGGGGTTAACTTTATTTGAGAGGGAGGGGTGGTGTGTGTCCCTAGGGGCGTGTTTCTTAATGTGATTGGCTGTGGCTTGAAGTGTAGAAACAGTGATCAACGGTCCTACATAGTAGAACCGTATGATCACTGTTTCTACACAGGGGAGGATGACAGGCGGCTTGTTTACATCAGCCGCCTGCCTTTCTCCCTCTGCACCGACGATCGCCGAGTGACCGGCGGACATCGGGTCCGCCGGTCACACGCGCGCGGGGGGGGGGGGCCTGACCGTGCTCCCTAGACCCTCACAGGCGAGCAACGTACTACTACGTCGCTCTGCCTGTGAGGGACTGACTGCCGACGTAAATATTTGTGCGGCAGTCGGCAAGTGGTTAAGGAATATACACCTCAGGCACCTTCTGGATGGGACCAGATATTCTCCATTCTCTGAGGTCAATGTGCAGTTTTGTAATGCTCCATTTTAATGGCTCAAAAAAATAAAATAAAAGTGCTTTATGCTAAAAAGCTTCTTCATTAAGGGCTCTTTCACACAAGCTTTCCGTATGTCCGCAAATCATCCTATTTTTTTGTGGATGATTTGCGGACATAATGTAAGTCTATGGCATTGCGGATGTCAGCGGAATACCATCCGCTGACATCCGATTTCCTTCCTTTCAGTTCTGTTCCGTTTTTTGGAACGGAACAGAACCCTATTTTTCCTCCGTTCAAAAAAACGGAAAGGAAGGAAAATCGGATGTCAGCGATGTCATCCGCTGACATCCGCAATCCCCATAGACTTACATTAGGTCCGCATATCATCCGCAAACGGATGGGATGATATGCGGGCATACGGAGCGGATGACCGAAATGTCATCCGCTCCGTGAAAAAAAAAAAGGACCGCAGCGGAGCTCTCACACGGAGCGGCCGTGTGAAAGAGCCCTAAGGCTCCATTCACACCTGAACGTATCATTTCAGAGGTTGTTTGCAGGCGTTTGGAAGCAGGCATTGACATCTAACAAAAACGCTTGTAATCATGTACTTTTTTGAGCTTCCGGCGTTTTGCTTCAGGTGACAAAATGCTTAGATGTGAACAGGGGCCATTGAAATGAATAGGATTTTGCTTGTTGGGTGTTTTGAGACTTCAGAGATGAGCGTTTTACGAGCTAAAAGATCAAATTGTTACTAAAATCTGATGCACAAAAGAGTAAAAGCATGTGTGTGCTTTCCCCTTAAGATGTTACAGGTACTTGGCAGCTTTGTACTTTCCAGTCCTTGTCTCACTTGCTGATGCAACATAATGACATCACTGGCTCATCCCTACACTTTACGTCAGGTGACGCGACTTCTTCAGGGAATACCCTGGGATTATCTTATGGAGCCACCGTTGCAGTGTTAATTTCGTCGACTAAAACCGACTAAAACGTTTCCGTCGACTAACAATTCAGATGACTAAAATACGACTAAAACTAAAATGGCATTTTAGTCAAAAGACTATAACTAAAACTAAATCGAAATTTGCTGCCAAAAATTAACACTGGTGCATGCTCAAAGCATAAATAATAACATATTAGATTTTTCACTCCAGGACCAGCAGTAGTATATAATGAGTTTGGAAATTGTAGAGAAATGCTTAAATAATGCATTACAAATTACAATTGAACTACACCCATTTGATTATAGATGACTAAAATTAGTTTTAGTCGACTAAAATGTAGGGCGTTTTAGTCGACTAAAATATACTGGAGTTTTAGTCGACTAAATACGACTAAAACTAAAACACTTGCAGAAGACTAAAATGGGACTAAAACTAAAATGCCATTTTAGTCCTAAGACTAAGACTAAAACTAAATTGAAATTTGCTGCCAAAATTAACACTGCACCGTTGCATGCAGGGTCTAGAGGTGTCTCCCTACACTGTGTGCATCAATAGAAGCACCCAGCCCCATAGCCTAGGACTGAAAGTCAGTGTGTCTTTTCTGCGTAGCTAAAAGCAGTGCATGTTTTCACAGATAGGCACAACTGTGTACACGGGCTCATTAGTTACTATGGTGCTGCATTTAGATGTGTACAAAAACTATGCTCAGTGTGCATCCGAATTTTTTCTGCTTGTGTGAATGAGCCCTAACACCCCACTAACACTTGTGTGATTTTTCATGTGACTTTGGCCTGAAAGTCGCACCCAATGTTTTCCAATTAAAACCATATATGTGCTAGTTAACCCATTTTGGACCAGAGGGTTTTACCCCCTTAAGGGCAGGGAGTGTATATTACAGACACAGCATCCTGTCAATGGACAGATGGCACACAGAGCGTGACGTGAATCACAGGAGAAATGCGCTTGCGTCGGTGATGTCATTCTAAAGAACAGGACGGATTAAAGCACTGAGCAAGGAAACAGCTACAAGCAGTGATTAGGATTTTTATGCCGATTTAAATGCGATAAAGTTGCGGGGGAGAGTTTTACAACCACTTTAATGATCAGGCCATTTTTTGCGATACTGCACTGTTACTTTAACTGACAATTGTGCGGTCGTGCAACGCTGCTGTACCCAGCAGTTTACACAGGCCGATCGCCATTCTGGCTCTTCGGGGAATGATCGCAGGTAGCCGGCGGACCCGTTGATGGGACATCCCCACTAGCCAATCACAGTGCAATCGTGCCATCTAGTGGTTATTAGATAGAGCCACACTGCCACACTATATACACGGTGGGCGGTCGGCAAGTGGGTAAAGTCGCAGCAACTTTAAGGTAGTACATGCACTAAAGTCTGACTTTCATGCAACTTGAGTGCCATAGACTTCAATATCATACCTAAATATTTTACATGCAGAGGGACAAGTCACATCCAAGTTGCAACCAAAGTTGCAGTTTGCAACCATTCAAAGTTGCATGACTGAAGTCGTACAAGTGTGAATGGAGCCTAAGGGCTCTTTCACACGGTCCGCCTCCGTAGGCGGATCCGTGTTGCTCAGCGGGGATCGATCCGCGATCCCCGCTGAGCCGGCGGATGACAGCTCTGTCTCCGCTTGCAGAGCGGAGAGGGAGGTGTCTCAGCACCCGCTGCCCTCTATGGGGGATCGGATGAGAGCGGACCGCTTGACCGCTCTCATCAGATCCGCTCAGATTACTGAACGGATGGAAAAATAGGGTTTCCATCCGTCCAGATTTCAGCACAGGATCGGATGCGGATGGCAGCGGGTGTCAGCGGAGGTGTCTCCGCTGACACCCGCTGCCCCATAGAGCTGCATGGAGGATCCGATCAGATCCGCCTAAAAAACTGACAGGCGGATCTGATCGGACCGCCCGTGTGAAAGAGCCCTTAAGGAGAAAGGGGGCCACACCTGACCCAAAATCAGAGTCTGGTATGTTTTATTATTAGGAAACACCTGACACCTTCAAATACCTTCTGACTCATTACTTCTACATGAATATATGTTCGCTAGACCAGCCTCTCAACCAGGGTGCTTTCATATCCATTCATGGGTGCCTTTGCAAATGGGTAGAAAATTGCCCAAAAGCTGTATATAAAGCCAGCCTTTTAATTACACAAAGCCACAGGTGTTCATTGTGCACCATTCCACTCTTTCAGTTGCCGGCATTCTAACAACCAATGCGGTTGATAAGGAGGACGTCAGGCACCTGCACAGAACCCGTGTTTGCTAAACCCCTGCCCCTCTGTCATCACTGGGATCCTATTGGCTGAGTGAGGGAGAGAAACTTAGGAAAAAGAGAAACATCGGGCTACTAGTCAGTACCAATGTGCAAAGTGTATTTGATTTAGAAAAGAATAAATCATTTGTAACGTCAGATGTCCTATATGTGTCGATGTTGCTTTGTTATGGAAAACATTTTGTTTCATTTTTTTTTTAGAATGGGGTGCCTAGAGATTGTGCAGAATTTTAAAGTGTGTCTTGATTGAAAAAAAGGTTGAGAAACATTGCACTAGACTGATGGCTAACTTTTTTTTACCCTCTAACCAAGATCCATCAGCTAGTGTCTGCAAAGGTCTGAGAGAACCCCCCCCCAAAAAAATGTCAAAACCATCATGTACGGGCAACAACTATGTTATGTCTATAGATATTTTAATGTACAACTGTTGCGGATAATTGTGAGGATCCAAAGAGGATTACCGTAGATAAGAATCACAACTCTTTACAGACTATGTATGTTACAATGTAAACTATGCACTATTTAAAAGAAGAAAAAAAAAAGAAAAAACATTTGTACATGTACAGGTATGCTGGCCTTACATGCAACAATGTATGCAATGTTAGGTAACTGGCACTAATGTTAGAAACCTGAAAAGCACCAAAAATACCAAATCCAAAATCATACAAAAATATAGAAAAACGTGTTACAATATTGAGCAAAAAGACCGCTACCTTTTGTGCCAACAGTGGAGAAAATTGAAAAGCTATTGATTGCTATAAGTACCCAATGTGCCTAACATTTTAAAGCCTTTTCCTTGGTAGTCAGCACAAACTTCCTAGTAAACCATCTTGGGCAGGAACGCAAGTCTATGGTTTAGTGACCTCCTGGGTAAAAAAAAAAAAAAAAAAACCCATCTGCTATAAAAAACCTGAAGTTTGGGTTGACTGCTCATTCAACCAACTCAGATAGAATAGAGTATCTCTTTAACCACTTGCCGACCAGCCACCATACTTTTACTGCGGCAGGTCGGCTTTACACGTCGCTACGTGTAGCGGATAGTGGGGGTGCGCACAAGCATGCCGATTGGCTAGAGGGGGAGCCAATCAGCGGGCACCCGCTATTGATTCCCATGGAGACAGAACGGCAGTCTGCTGATATAAACACGGCCGACTGCTGTTTTATCAGTGATGAACAAAGGGATCCTGTGTTCCTCCTATTTAGGAACACAGGTCTCGGTTCATCCAGTGAGTACACCCCCCACAGTTAGAAGGCATCCCCTAGGCCCACATTTAACCCTTTGATCAACCCTGGCGTTAACAACTCCTCTGCCAGTGTCGTTAGTACAGTAACAGTGCATATTTTCACAACTGATTACTGCAGTAATGTGACTGGTCCCCTCAAAAGTGTCCGATCCATCCGCCGCAATGTTGCAGTCCCGCTAAAAATGGCTGGTCGCCGCCATTACTAGTTAGTAAAAAATAAAAATTACATAAATCCATCCCCTAGTTTGTATACGCGATAACTTTTGCGCAAACCAATCAATATACACTTATTGGGATTTTTTTTTTTTACCAAAAAATATGCAGCAGAATCCATACTGGCCTAAATTGATGAACATTTGATTTCGTTTTTTTTTTTTTTTTTTTTTTTTTTTTTTTTTTATTGGGAATGTTTTATAGCAGAAAGTAAAAATAGTGTTTTTTTTTTTCAGAATTGTGGACCTTTATTGTTTATAGCGCAAAAAATAAAAACCACAGAGATGATCAAATACCACCAAAAGAAAGCACTATACGTGAAAAAAAGGGCATCAATTTCATGTGGGTACATTGTCGCACAACCGTCAGTTAAAGTAACGCAGCGCTGAATCGCAAAAATAGGCCTGGTCATTAAGTCGGTAAAACCTTCCGGTCTTAAGTGGTTAAACTCGTCAAATTACTATTTGACTATGTGACTACCGAATGAGCAACAGACAGACTTGGCATTTGATGCAATTCTTGTATCATTAAAAGGCGAGATTACTCCATCAACAAAGATGCACTCATTCATTCACAGCACGAATGAAAGCATCTCAGCCAATTACATAAGGTGGAGAGAGCTCGCCCATACAGAATTAATAAAAACCTGCTGGAGACTGGTGAGTCTGCCATCAGGCACAACTTCAGCTGACCTGGAATGTATTTCTATTACACTAGCTAAATGGAATCATTTGAAACAGAAAAAGAAACCTTTCTGTGCATGGTGATCAGGCTGGGCAGGTATATCATACAGAGAACATTCCTGTGGACAATGTCATACACTAACTGTATGCAAAGCTTTCAGGCTTCCTCAATGTACATTTCTACTTTTAGGCTAGGTTCACACTTATGTGATGTCAGGCATGGCATGTAAATCCACCACATTGCTGTGCACACCACATGCGATGTCTGAGCGATGCAAATTCAGTCATACAGTTTGTATGGCTGAAATCGCATCACATTCACACCAAAATGGTGCAGGACCCTTTTTTGGACCGCACTGGAATCATAGCGCATGGGTGTTCAGATCTGATTCCACAGTTTGCATTGCGTTCTGCGAAACGATTTGGGGGGGGTCTCATTACCTTTGTATTGACACCCGCAGCAGTTCACAGAGCAGTTTGAACTGCCTGCGTATCAGATGAAATACAGGAACCAGCACAGGAATCGCTGTGGTTCCTGCATCGCACCACTAGCCTAACAGGAAAATTGGGATAGAACACCCTTTTTTGATTTTGTTTTTTTGTAAACCTCAGTGCTGAAAAATCCTACTTCATTTTCTTTTTAGCAGGAAAAAAAAAATGTAAAAGCATTGCACCCGTGATTGGTGCACCACTGGTACAATGCCAGGCTCCTGCAGACTCTTCCTTCAGCTCCCTGCCCTTACCAAGGAATGCTGAGCTGGAGGAAGACATTAGGAGGTGGAAGACCAGACTTCGAGTTCATCTATTCGCTGATCTCTGAGAGCCGGTTCACATTAGAGTGATCCGACTTGCCGGGGAGACCTCACAAGTCGCAGTGCGCTGCTCGCACCGCAACCTTGGAGCGGCCGGCACGGACTTCATAACATTGAAGTCAATGCAGGTCGCTCCGGATCGCCCCAAAGAAGCTCCGGACCCTTTTTCTAAGTCGGAGCTCTTATTAGAACGGGTCCACAGCTTCTCTATGGCAGGCGACCTACGGTGACCTGTCAGGCGACCAGGTCGCCCCAGTGTGAACGGGGTCTGAATGAACTCCCTCAATACATGTGTAACATGTAATATGTTGCAAAATAAGAGGTCACTGCCCCCTTTCTCCACCTCATTCAATCAGAAAATACAAAGCATTGCCTAAATGCTGAGAGGCCACTCAAGAACAGGACCTGAAAGTAAATGGAAATCACTGGAGTAGAGTTGTCTACTTCAGTGATTTGCAGATTCCAGGGACATCAGCCAGCTATAGCATACAGATAGTTACGTTGGTCCAAGCTGGACAAATGTAATTATGGAAAAATATACCATGCTTGGAATTCAGCTTTAAAGTGCAATATAAAGTGCAATATAAAGCATTCCAACGATACTAAGCATTTGCAGGAGTACAAATGCTCCGATACTAAAACCGATACCAACCCAGTTAATATAAGATAATTTAATGCGTTTTGAACTGCAACTGGTTTGCATGACATGCGAACCTGAAGCCTTTTCAAATTGAGAAGGTTTATATACGTAAAAAGAGTCTGCTAGAATTGTTAGCCTGGTTCATGTGTGATTTTTGTCATACAATCTGACAATTCACACCTGAACCGCTGAACAAAGTTGCACGGGAGGTGGCTGAAATCCTGCTGTCAAAACCGGACCGCATACAGTTGAGAAAATAATTATTTGATCCCCTGCAGATTTTGTATGTTTGCCCACTTGCAAAGAAATGAAGGGCCTATCATTTTTATCATAGGTGTATTTTAAATGATAGAGAGAAACAGAATATCAACCAAAAATCCAGGGGGAAAAAAACACAACATATGCTATAGGTTAAAGTTATGGTAAAGTCTTGTGATTTAAAAAAAAAAAAAAAAACCCTGTTATACTTCCCTCAGAGCAGTTGATTTTGCACAGAGCAGCGCAGATCCTCCTCTTCTGGGGGTCCCTCTTCGCTGTTCCTTGCCCCTTCCTCCTGTTGAGTGCAGCTGGCTATGGGGGCACCCGAGCCAAGCTGCAGCTCCATGTCCATACAGACACGGAGCTGCAGTTCAGCCACACCCCTCTCTCCTGATAGGCTAACTGACTGATTGACAGCAACAAGAGCCAATGGCGCCTCTGCTGTGTCTCAGCCAATTTAGGAGGCAGAGTCACAGGCAGCCAAGGGACTCGTGGACATCGCTGGATAAGGATGGACCTCCGGTAAGTATTAGGAGGTACTGGGGGAGCTGCTTCACACAGAAGGCTTTTTATCCGAATGCATTAAGATAAAAAAACCTTCTGACTTTACAAATATTTTAAGTTGTAGTCCGGTGAGTAAAAAGTATTTGATGCCAAAGCAAAACATTTGGTGGAGAAACCCTTCTTAGCAAGCACAGAGGTAAGACGTTGCTTGTAGTTAGTGGCCAGGTTTGCACACATCTCAGGAGGGATTTTGGTCCATTCTTCTTTACAGATCTTCTTTAAATCCTTAAGGTTTCTTGTCTGTCATTTGGCAACTCAAAGTTTCAGCTTCCGCCATTAATTTTTCTATAGGATTAAGGTCTGGAGACTGACTAGGCCACTCCATGACCTTAATGTGCTTCTTCTTGAGCAACTCTTTTGTTGCCTTGGAGGTATTGTTTTGGGTCACTGTCATGCTGGAAGACCCATCTATGGCCCACCTTCAGTGTCCTGGCTCATCCAAGTTTTTACAATCCATGGCCCTATCCATTGGCCCCCCCAATAAGGCAAAGTTGGCATGTAAATTTACCAGAGAAAGAGCCCCTAAGCATCATGTTTCCACCTCCGTGCTTTACTGTAGGGATGGTGTTTTTAGGATGACAGTCTGCATTTTACTTCCTCCAAATACTTGATGTTGTACAGATATGAATGGTACTCATTGAAAATCATGGGGTATGACTTGTCATGCGACTCCGCAGTCCCAAGTCGCACAAGCGTGAAAGGGGCCTAAAGCATAGCTCCAGCCAATACTACAACACTTTAGTTGTAGTTTCACTAAAATAAAACCCTGACCTTTGAGAAATAGGCTGCTATTGGTAGCCTCTTTCCAAACAAGTTAATTGCTCTCCCCTGGAGATGATCCTGTAACTTTATTTACTTCAGAGTAACTGACCCAGAGCAATTATGATTTTAGGATTTCAGAAACTGGACTTCAATTGCTGCATGTGTGTTCTGTTCAGACTGTTATTAGGCCTCATGCACATAGGGAGCAAGAGGTAGAAAATATTTGAGTGTAAGAATTTTGCGCCAAGCATATTTTCAGCTTCTTGCTGTTTATGTGGATCAGGAACTCGCATGTGCTCAGATTTCTGTACACTGGGGTCCTAGGCCTAACACACTATGGAAGAAAAAGTGCAAGACACAATAAAGGCATGGAAATCTAATAGTGCACAGCACACCACAGAAAACGTAGAATTGAAAATGTATTTTTTTTTCCAGTTTAAAGCTGAAAATTCCTGTGTGCTTAAAGCCATACGCTCATCACATGCTTGGATTTTATCAGTTAGAGAAAATATTTAAGGGCTCTTTCACACGGAGCGGACCGTATTGCGATCCGCCCCGGCACTTTTTTTTTTCACGGACACAGGTGAGACTTGTGTCATCCAGTCCATATGTCTGCATATCATCCCATCTGTTTGCGGATGATATACGGACATAATGTATGTCTATGGGCATTGCGGATGTCAGCGGATGACACCGCTGACATCCGATTTTGCATCCGTTCTGTTTTTTAAACGGAACAAAAATGGAACAGAACTGAAAGTACGAAAATCGGATGTCAGCGGATGACCATCCACTGACATCCGCAATCCCATAAACATTCATTATGTCTGTATATCACCCGCAAACGGATGGGGTGATTTACGGACATACGGAACGTTCGTGTGAAAGAGCACTAAGGCATTTTTCATTTCTTGACACACAATTTTAATACTTGGTTATATTTAAAAGGAAACCTGTCAGGAAAGAAGTGCATCCGGTACTATCACAGATATGCTCTTGGGGCTAGTTGTCTTGAGTTTAATATTTTCATTAACCCAAATCACGTACACAGATCAGGAGCCGTGACAGCTGCTGCAAGCTTTCTTCTGGTCAGTGACTTACAGAAAGCAGAAGCCAGAGATGGGCAGCCAAAAAGCATTTTTGTAATGGGTGGTCAATGACAACCGACATTTTTCTTTCCAGACAGCTCTTTTTATATCCATCCTACTAAGAATGTCTCTCTCATCAGGAGCAGCCAAGTCCTCAGGAACTTAGTATGGAAAAAATGATGAAAACCTTTTTATTTATTTTTTACACCAACAGAGAGCCATAAAAAATTAGGTCTTGCAATCTAGCCTCTTCTCTGTGGTCTTTGTACAAGCCATAACAGATCAGAGGCACATATAAAGACATTGCTTCAAAAGAACAGATTTCCAAAATCTCATCTAGAAAGAAGGGTTGCACCAATACTAAGCTTTTGCATGAGTACCGGTACTCGTGCAAATGCACAGATACCTAAAACCGATACTTTCAGGCTCAGTTCTTAAAGCTGTCAGCAGGATTCCCCCAATGACTGCTGAAATGTACAAAAAAAATTAGTTTTAGTTAAATTAGCATTAGTTAAGAAGTGTGGCCGCTGCGCCCTTAACAACCGATGACTCCTTCATTCAGCTGTCAGTGGGTTCCCCTGTTTACAGCTGAAGTGTTAAAATTCGGGCAAAAGGAGCTGTTAAAAAAAAAAAAAAAAAAAAACACAGCCAGGCAATGTTTATCAACAACAGTGCTCAGCAGCTGAAGCACTAAGGCTCCGTTCACATGTCAGCGTATGATCGCGGGCAGAACCGCCGCGGTTCCGCCCGCGATCCGGAGATTTATTGCAAATCGCGGGACGCCTAGTGTTGCCCGTTGATTTGCAATAGCCCCCCAAACGCCGAGCGATGTTGCCGCGATTTACGCCCGTCGAATCGCGGCAACATTGCGCAAACAAAATCGCGGGACGCAATACGCTCCAAAGAGGCTCTTGTACTTTTTTGGAGCGTATTGCGTCCCGCGATTTTGTTTGCGCGATGTTGCCGCGATTCGGCGGGCGTAAATCGCGGCAACATCGCTCGGCGTTTGGGGGGCTATTGCAAATCAACGCGCAACGCTAGGCGTCCCGCGATTTGCAATAAATCTCCGGATCGCGGGCGGAACCGCGGCGGTTCTGCCCGCGATCATACGCTGACATGTGAACGGAGCCTAAGATAAAAAGAAACTGTCTTTTTTATCTTTTGGTTTCTTCATCTACAGATCGAAGGCATAAACTTTGATCTGCAGATGAAGTCCATTTACATTACAGCAACACATTCATTAAATGTTCCTGTTTAACCTCTTAACCCTTAATTTACTCTGATCAGCCTTAGGGCTCTTTCACACGGTCCGCCTCCGTAGGCGGATCCGTGCTGCTCAGCGGGGATCGATCCGCGATCCCCGCTGAGCCGGCGGATGACAGCTCCGTCTCCGCTTGCAGTGCGGAGAGGGAGGTGTAACAGCCCCCGCTGCTCTCTATGGGGAATCGGATGAGAGCGGACTGCCTGTCCGCTCTCATCCGATCCCCAGGACGGATGGAAAATAGGGTTTCCATCCGTCCGGATTTCACGGACAGGATCGGATGTGGATGGCAGCGGGTGTCAGCGGACATGTCACCGCTGACATCCGCTGCTCCATAGGGCTGAATGGGGCATCCGATCAGATCCGCCTAAAAAACTGACAGGCGGATCTGATCGGACCGCCCGTGTGAAAGAGCCCTTAGTCTACTCCTTATTCTCCTTCATTTAATTATCTTCCTGCTGATTTTTTTTTTATAAAACTTAAAACTGTTTGCTTTGTTCGTTAATATTTTTACACGTGTCACACTTAAAAACGAGCAAAATGTATTTTATTTGTTAATATTTTTTCAATGCTTTGTACTATTGCTGACAGCTAAAGTGTAAAAACAGCTGTAGTAGGTATCGGGAGTACTAAAAAAAAAAATTAAAAAATTGGTTATCGGTGCATCCCTACTAAAAAGCTACAGCGGATGTAGCCTCCATGCTATCATCCAAGTTGAATTGTAGCTCCATCTAATGCACTCAGCAGAAAAAGTAAAAAGTGCAATTTCCTTTATCTGCACTTTTAAGTTGCTACAACTGTCAATTCTAGACCTCATCTCCCCATCAAACACGCTCGTCTTCGATAAACAATAAAACACATTTGGATTACTGTAACCGGTAATATTATCTGAACGCAATCAGTAAAAGTATTAGATACTTGTGATCAAAGTCCAGATATTTTGGCAACCTACATTTTTTAATATTTTGTAGAGTTAAAGGTGAAGCTCACCTTTAAGAAAAAATACAACTATTTAACGGAAAAAAATGTGCATTTATTATTTTGTTGTCCCACATAAGCGTGCAAAGCAATGTTCCCACAACCAGTGAATGCTTAGCAACAGGTTACATCCTAAATATGGGTGTAACAGATTTCTAAAGGTAGAGTTAGCCTTAAAAAAGAAGTTTGTGATTCCTAGGTGAATGCAGCATCAATCCAATCCTACACCTGTCCTCCGCTGTCTCTGCAGCGAGTGATCAAATACCACTGATTGCTCAGTTCTCCTCTGCTCTGAGCAGAGGAGTTGCCAACTGTCACTGGTTCTCTGCTCTCCCCTTCATTGCTCATTGGAGTGCTGGCTGTGGAGGGGGTGGGAGGGGCTGGCTTAGGCTCTCAGGGGATCGCTGAGAGGTTGAGCCAGGTGCCGGTCCAGATGCCTGGATTGTTCCGGAGCCTGGACTGGAAGAGTGACGTCAGCAGATAGAAGTACGATTTGAGAAGTAGTTCATGTATTACATGTAAATCAGCACGATTTCACTGCCATAGACTAATGTAAATCGTGCTGCGAATCGTACCTGTCTATATTAGCACTACTTGAGTCCTGAAAGTTAATTAACCCTTTGCTAGTTAAACTTTTGTTCATATCATCATTGTTCCTCAATGTGACATGGACAGCCCCTTCATTAAAGTAGCACTGAAGTCTTATCAAATCATTACAAATCTCACAGAAGTAGTGCTGAAGTCGGGCTTTAACTGCTTCCGGACCGACCTATAGCATATATACTGTGGCAGGGTGGCCCAGCTACACAAAATCATGTACCTGTTTTCGTGCAAGAGGTATGGGGTGCACGTCTTCGGCGACCTGCTCCTGTTGTGATTGGACACAGTGGGAGCAATCAGCGAGTCTGGTGGCCGCCGGCCAGCCGCGATCATTCTCTGGATAGGCAGAACAGCCTGCCTATGTAGACAAGGAAGACTGCCTTTCTGTGAGGGAGGAAAATAGAGATCTTGTGTTGCTGCTAAGCAGAAACACAGATCTGTTTTCCTCCAGTCACAGGATTCCCCCCACAGTTGGAGAGCACTCCCTAGGAGTACACTTAACCCTTTGCACGCAACTTCACAGGTCGCCCCCGAAGTCGTGCCGCTTCAGTGTGAACCAGCACTTCGTGTCACTCGTCCCCCAAGTGTCACTTTGTGTCAGATTTGTCT
The DNA here is from genome assembly GCF_965119305.1 of Pelophylax lessonae. Classification (NCBI taxonomy): domain Eukaryota; kingdom Metazoa; phylum Chordata; class Amphibia; order Anura; family Ranidae; genus Pelophylax; species Pelophylax lessonae. The sequence continues at coordinate 550,994,044 of NC_138769.1, read as the reverse complement.
GGCACAATGTCGCAGTACCGCTAAAAATAGCTGATCGCCACCATTACTAGTAAAAAAACAATAAAAAGTCAATAAAACTATCCCACAGTTTGTAGACACTATAACTTTTGCACAAACCAATTAATATTCGCTTATTGGGATTTTTTTTTCCCAAAAACATGTAGCAGAATACATATTTTCCTAAACCGATGAAGAAATTAGATTTTTTATCTTTTTTTAGTGGCTGTGTTTTATAGCAGAAAGTAAAAATATATTGGGTTTTTTCCCAAAATGAGGCTCTCAGCTAAGCACACCATTGGTCAACTGGAGAATATACGAAGGCTCCCAACGCTCTGCTCTCCTGATGAAAATGCTAGCTTTCTGGCTGTTTCTCTAATGCTTCAACATTTTCTTAAGCATCGATTCTGAACAAGTATGAGGAACGGGTGTTCTTTCTACACTAGCACTTCCAAGTCTGTTTGTTCTGATTGAAAGACAATATAGAAGCCAGAGATACATTTGTCAAACATTAGGAGACAATCAAATGGCAGTTCTCACATTTCTCTGTACTGGTTTTCTGTAACCATTACTATCATTAAAAGCAAAACTAAACCCAAGAACAAAAACAATATATTGCAGCTTAGCAGTCCATAGATGTGGTGACTTCATTAGTTTTACTTTTTCAGAACTTTATAGCAAGTACACAAATTCCCTGTTGATTTTGCCAAAATTCAGTGTTCTTGTCACTTCCTTTGAGCCTAAAGGGCCGTACACACTTGACGAAAATCGGACGAAATATCCTCCGGTTTTTCTCTATCATCTCAGCCTTCATTACCGTTTTTAGTCGACAGTGCATAAATGTTCACGAAATTTCTCATCTGATTTTTCTTTTTTTTTTGACACATTTGTTCCTAGACTTCCGGGTTGTCAGCAACTTCAGATCATGAGTGGTCTATCATGTCCGATTTCTCACGGACATACTGCATACACATTAAACGAAAATCGGTCGTCTGGGGATGGACGAAAAAAATTTTGGTGTTTGTCCCTCCGTTTTTTTTTCGTTGAAAATGTCGGCATTGGCTGCTGAAAGTTGTGTACACACTAGGCGAAAATCGGACGATTTCACATCGGGAGGGAATTTTCGGCAGATTTTCTACTAGTGTGTACCCTGCTTAACTGGAAGCAAAAACAATGTTAGCTTTCGTGTGTAGACTACCAATCTCATCGCCCCATGCAGCAATGGCTGCGAAGCAAAAACAATGTTAGCTTTCGTGTGTAGACTACCAATCTCATCGCCCCATGCAGCAATGGCTGCCTTCACAGATACAGTAGAGCAGTGAGCATAGCCACCCAGAGAAAACCAGATTATTCACAGGATTACCAGGTAATATCTAAAGAAAGAAAAACTAATGCAAGAACTTTATCTAAGATCTGGTCAGCTCCAATGTATTAAACATTTGTTTTGGGGTTTAGAGTTTAAGCTATATATGGAAGAAAGCTGCAGTGTCTTGGAGAATATTCACCAGACAGCCTTTTAAATTGAACACTCCTGATGCTCCTTTGTCTGGTTAATGTCCAATAATGCTCTAAAAAGCAAGACTACCTACAACAGGAAGAGTAAAGCAATATATGTGAAATTGAGCACATTTCCACAGCATAAATGTTATCCTGTTTGAGTCAAAGTGATCCGATCCAATGACATGGCATTACTGCACCTGCTACTGTCAGCCCAGTTAGGAAAGACAGATCAGTGAGAAAACTGAGAAAACTGCAGAGAATGACGCTTCAGCTGAACAGGCTGATGGCTATGACTGCCTTCAATAATGGTTTGTTCAAGATTCACAAGGTATTGTTTTCAAAACTTTTGGCAGACTGGGAGCATTTCTTCTTGTTACGTGTTGTCTGTATTTTCCTCTTTTCAACCTCACCCCTCAGCTTAGCTGAAGAATTGCACAATACACCGTACTTTAAAAAGGCTCCGCCTGCATTCTTTCCATAGTAAGTTATGAGAGTTAACAATAGCACTCCACGCTGTAAAGGTGACTCCAACAAGACAGGTTAAAAAAAAAAAAAAAACAACATGCAGTTTAAAACCTATTAAAATTGTGTCTTTTAGACATGCCCAAGTCTATTTCTAAACATGTCTGCTTACTTATATCTGAAAGGCCACAAAAGGAGAAACAGAGCTATAGAAGTAACCCTTTTGTTTGCTTTATTTATATTGAACATCGCAAGCACATTTTCTTTACAGGGACTATTGACTTGCCTGCATTTCTGCTCCTGCTTTCAGCAGTATATAATTAAAAGGAGTTTAGATTGCAAGCTCTGTATCATGCATGTTTTAATGGAGCTTCCATGTCTGCAGTACTGCAGAAGAGGCCACTAATATGTAAATTAATTTCTCATATTGATAAAGCACTGGAAGGTGTTGGACAAATTTCTAGGGCACATACAAATTCTGGGTGCTTTCAGTTAAAGATTTCAAAATGAAAGTAGCATTGGGCAGCACAGTTTTTTACCACTCTTGTAAGTGTCACATCCCTACCACGACTACAACCAAGCCAGGAAAGTGGTTCCATCTGACTGGCCACTGAATTATGAAGAGTTTCTGGTTGATGAGGTTTTTGATGAGATCTTTCTGCATTGGACTATGAAAGAAGAGTATCTAGAGGAGGATGTTTTTCCTGGGATCTCTTCCTGCACGGGACTACAGAAGAAGAGCATTTGGATGAGGTTTTTGCAGAGATCCCTTTCTGCACTAGAATACGGAAGAGGGCATCTGAATGATGAGGTTTTTGCAGAGATCTTTCTGCACTGGAATATGGAAGAGGGCATCTGGATGATGACGTTATTCCTGATCAGTCCTACAAACTGTCTGAACACACCTACTAGGCCCCTGTGCTTGAAATATTCTTGATTGATAGCACTGTGCTATGTAATAAGGACCTAATGGGCTCATACTGATAAGCAGCCATTTAAGGGAAGACAGCCTTCAGGCAGTTACATTAATAGCATTTTAAAATGCCTCAAATATGTTTAATAAATCTGTAACTAGGCTGTGCCGGATCACACTGGAATGGTACAGAACCATCTCAGTGTTGCTGTGTGAGTCGGTGTGTGATGCCCTTTTCAGCCCATTTATTTAAAAGGGCTGAAATACTACTGATTCGCACCAAATGTAGTGCATGCCCTGCTTTTCAAAATGCACTGCAACCGGATCACATGGTACTGGGGTACTTTGCAATCCTGTGCAGGCATGATGCAAAGCATTTTGTGATGTCGCTAGGGTTAAATGAACACCTACAGCAGATCACACACCCAATGTGTTTGAATGTGAAGCAGATGGATTTTCAGATTTGCCTGGAGTACTGCTGTAATTTTCCTCTATGCTTAACCACATACTTTCCCAGAAAGCATGACAACTTCTAGGAGTCAATCAGGCAATACCAGGGCTGAAAAGGAAGTCCATCGCTGCCAGCAAAGCACCTTCCTCTTCCCAGACTGGCAGGAAGGTACTCATACCCCCGTCAGATTTCTAATGATGTTATCCAGGGTTGTCCCGAACAGGCGCTCGCCCTGAAAAGGCAATTCAGTCAGGGCATTCTTGGAAGTTTGAGCCACAGACCAACACTTCAGCCACAAAATACACCCAAGCACCAATGCCGAGACAGAAAGCTTAGACACTCACAGGAACCGCATCCAAAGAGGGGGGGGGGGGGCTGGCGGGACTGGAAGAAAACAGCATAACCACACTGGACGGTTTTGTTGGTGACAAACGGAACAGATATGTCTGCAGCAGCCTTGGCTGCATCCTCAAACATAAATGGCTCCTGCACTCAGTTTATCTACCAGCGCCTTTTTGTACAGTGCAGTAGTGATGGAGGAAATATCCTCACTGTGACGGGTCAGGGAAACGTGGACTCAGATACCGTAGGGTGGTCCCATTCGTAACAACTGAACCAGATGCAGGATCGGATGAGACGAGAGGGTGGGTTCACTAAGCCAATGCCATCCTTACCCCTTCTCCGGGGTTTGGCGACTCAAACCCCCCCGCCCTGCCGCTGACGCAGGAAGAACCGCAGACAGGCTGCCCCCATAGCGCCACTTGGAAAGGCGGATGCCCCACAGTACCATTGCAGCTAAACCTGCCTAGGACCCTGTTCTAACCCCTAGAGCCGCCCTAATAGAAGGGGGCGACCTAGTATGCTGCGGGCAAAGTTTTTGGGCCGCATGGGTGCGGTAGCGTGATCTGCGGAGGAACCCCGACCTGCCAGGGGAGCGGAGATGGATGTCACGGGGTACAATGGCGGCTTTAGCCTCTGCAACTGGGGCTTGCCCCATACAAGGTCCAGCTAGAAGGCTGCAGAGTCACGGCCTAAATTTTCAGCCTGCCCGACCGCGTGGTACTTGGACCCGCAGGTACCGGGCCACTTGCCCCCCAGCTGTCTCAAGGGAACCCAAAAAAGGCCACCCACCCTATAGCAGACCCATAAAGGGCAACAGCGCGCCTGCAGGTACCAAGGCCAGGGGCACCCACAGCCTCGGCACCAGCCACCCTCTCCCCCTCCCCCCATGAGCACGGGCAGGCAAGCCAGCTCAATGCCACCCAGGGAGATGGGAAGAGAACCCCGGAGGGACTGACCATCCCAGGCAGTACCCAAGCCCAACACCGCATCCAGGGAAGGAAAGTAGGGGGTCCTTATTTACTGATCCTGCGAAGCGTGCGGGTAACACTCCCAAGACATGCACCTCCTCGCCACAGAACTGGGGGATCTGTCGGCCAGAAGGAACGCTGCGACTCAGGCCGAGACTGGTCGTATGCGACCTTGCAAAACGTTTAACTCAGGAGCTAGCCCCCGGCCAATGGGGCTATGTCACGGCCAACAGAGCGTGGAGTTACGGTCTGCATGCGCTGGCGGTAGTTGCTAGAGGATCTCCACAGGAAAAAAAAAAACCAAAAGAAATTCAAAAACAAACAGTATAAAATATAAAAAAATGACAGGACCTAGGGCCTTGCAGGGAGACTAGGTCCTACTCCTGAACTAGGCAAACAAAAACAGAGCATCTCTAAGCAAAGAAGGGGAATAAGCCAGCTGAGGAAATCCCACTGGGCGTAGCCAAGCTTGTGTTGTCTGTCTAGTCCTACTCCTGTAGAGGGTAGCATAACCCTATGGTAAAGAATATGGAGCTGTGTGTCAATGAATGGAAGAGAAAAGTTAATTACCAACAGCAGCAGTTAAATCTACCTTCAGGTGTATCTACAGTCCTATCCTCAAGGTACCTATGGATAAGGAAGAACTGTCACATTCCTTGTCACACCATATACTTGCATGTCTCATTTCTTAGTCCCAGTTTCCTGATTCCACTTTACACACGACGGCACTTTAAAAATACAGTAACAGTAATTCAGAAAATAGAGAAACACATAAAAATTCTATTTTTCATCAGCTTATACAAACAGAAGAGATAAAGTTCATGATAGACTTTGAATGGTACTATAAAACTGCTAAAGCATACCTGCCTTAATGATATCCTCATAACGCCAATCCCAAGCTGTTGCCAGAACACCTCTTATATAAAAGTGATGAGTTTCTAGCAGCCTCATTTGAGAATGAAGCCTGGTTACAGGCTGGTTCTCCCAAGGAAGCTGCTAATTGAAGCCTCACACACAAGGCACTGTGTACACACACTGTTACTTAAAGGCTTTATGTACACATGGGCATTCTGCACCTGATCCATTTTAAAAGAAACCATGAATATTTGGAGAAAGCTGGAGCAGAAGTTTACGATAGTTTAGCAACCACTTTAGCCCATAGTATAGTAATATAGCTACTCAGCAGCAGATTCTCCATGTATACAATTCCAGCAAAATATGTTAAAAATTCAGACGTTGCAGCAACCATGTAACAGACACAGACTACATTCAGATCCTTACACGAAATACAGTTTACACAACATTACCAATCAGATTTATTTTTAACACACAGACGTGTGAATGCACCCTCTTTCTGTAGGATAGTCATAGCTGACTGACCGTATACAAGGCCAGTGACAATAGCAAACAAAATCTCCTGTATTTGTTTTAACATGTGTTGTACTAAAGGAGGTTCGCTGTGCTGAAAACGAGTAGCCCGAAGTCTTCCCCCCCCCCCCCCCCTTTTACCTTTGCCAGCCCTCCTATGTCAGGTTAGCTCATAGTTACATCACAAATGCTCAAATAACACAATGACCTCTCAGTCATCTCAAATTTCAATATCCTAAGCAAAATAGGAAAAGGCTTTCGAGGTCCTTCGGTTAGTGGTGATCATATTATTCCTACTCCGTACTGCTGACACTGCAGCAGGGACTACACATTTATATGTCTGTCTATTCGGCCACAGGAAATTAGTCTGCATGGTTGTTTTTATGCTCCATCTAGATCTCAGCAAAACCAATGCATCAGCCCAGATCAATGAGTGAAATGGATACACCAAAGGGAGCACATTCCTCTCCCTCCACAAGTATGCACAGCAAAGTCTATGGAGGTATTATCCAGGAGAGATAAACTAGCAGACTGTAGACTGAGGATGGTATGTGCAGATAATCCTATACATCTTTTCCACAACATACACCACTCGAATAGGAATTTCCATGATTTTTTTCATAGTGCACACTTCCGACAAATTGTAACACACAAACAAGCATCTGTAGAGTCAAGCAACTTCGACACATTAGAGCTGTGTGTCTGATCCGTGTTTAAACCCAACCTTAGACTTGTTTTGTCTTGTTTAAACGTCAGGTTCCAGACAAAGAATAGAGCTTTGTTCTATACAGTTGCGGCACATGGTATTTATGGCAAAGGAATATCGCCCTCAGCAACAGAATGCTGAAAAATGCAGGTGCTACTACATGCATTACTCCAGATAGGGAGCTTAAATAAACCCGATGACTTCAGGTGAGCCCTAAATGTCCTTAAAGTTCAGCTGAACATAAAAATAAATAGGAATCCGACAGCAATGAATGAAAATGACTACTTTGCTTGAAAAGATGCTTTCACGTTACAGAAAAACACTAAAGCTGCTCCCTTCTGCACTAAACTGTATTGCTGAAAAAAAAATCACTTTTCCAACTCTATTTAGTATAGTTTCTGACTTGACTAAGACTAAAACCTGTGGGGGACATATACATAAGGTTCTTTCTACATACAGTGGGTAAAGAAAAGAATCAACCTCCTCTCCTCTCCCCCCCCCCCCCCCCTTAAAATAATCACATTTTGTGGCTTTGCAGCATGAAATGAGGACATATACGGTTTTTGTTTTATCCAGATGTATTTACACTTACAACTTATAACATACAAGTGTAAGATAGAACACCAACATGTCAGAAAAAAAAAATCAAACAGAATCACTGAGTTGGAAAAAGGATTACCCCCCTTTCTAAAAATGACTTTTAAATGCAATCAGGTGTAGCTAATCGCCTTCTCAATGGCACACAAAACCCTCTGATTTTCAATTGTGATCAGCTGTGGTCATTTTGATTAGCACACCATGAAAAGAGCTTTCCTGGAGCATTTAAGTCCCTGGTAGTGCAACTGAAAGCAGTTGTAAACAGCTGGACTTTATTTCTTCTTCTTACCCTGCAAGGTAAAGGCATAATGTACTAGTATGCTTCGCATACTAGTACATTATGTAAAACTTACCTTAAAATTAAGCTGTTCCAGCACAGAGATGTCAGCGCTGCAGGGGCGCCCATCGTCACCCCTCTTGCTTCCGGGTAGACGTCATTCACGCACATGAGCCCCTGATTATGGCACGGGCTCTGAAGGAATGGCACGGGTGGCCGTTCCTTCAGAGGGCATGCGCCAGTGATGTCACTGGCTGCATGCACTGTAAATATCTCCTAAACTGTGCACATTTAGGAAATATTTACACTACCTTTAAGCAAGCCTTATTATAGGCTTACCTATAGGTAACAGTTACTTATGGAAGTTTATTACTCTTGAAGCAAACTATGAGTTGCAAGGCACTGTCAAAAAGATCTGAGATAAAGTTGTGGACAGGCACAAGTCAGGAGATGGATCCAAAAATGTTTTTAAAAAATTCAAAAAGGCTTTATCAATGCCTAGAAGTACAGTGAAGTCTATAAAGAAGTGGAAGGTATTTGCCACAACACAGACCATCCCTTAATCAGGATGTTGCTACAAACTGGATGGAAGAGCCAAGAAGAAACTGGTCAGAGGCTGGAATGTGCCATCTAGTGAAAGAGCCAAGAGAAAACTGGTCAGTGCCTGGAGTATGCTGTCCAGTTCTGGGCACCGGTCCTCAGGAAGGATGTGCTGTAACTGGAGAAAGTCCAGAGAATGGCGACAGAAATAATTAGGGGAATGGAGGATCTCAGCTATGAGGAAAGACTACAAGCATTGAACCTATTCTCTCTGGAGAAGAGACGATTGAGGGGGGGATATGATATCAATGTACAAATATTGTACTGGTGATCCGAGCATAAGGATCAAACTTTTCAGAGAAAGGGAATACAATAAGACACGTGGCCACTCACTAAAACTAGAGGAAAACCGGTTTAACCCTAAAACACGTAGGGGGTTCTTTACTGTCAGCAGTGGGGATGTGGAATTCTCTTCCACAAGCAGTGGTATCAGAGGGGATTATCAATAGTTTTAAAAAAAACGATTAGATGGGCACCTTAAAGACCACAACATACAGGGGTATACAATGTACGGTTAACAGCATGCATGCGCACACACACGTTTAACTGGATGGACTGATGTATTTTCGACCTCGCTAACTTAACTATGTAAGAGGCTACCAAGAGGCATACAGCAACTCTGAAGCTGTTGCAGGAATTTATGACAGAGTGGTCATTGTGTGCATGGGACAACAATATCACAAAATCTCCACAGCTGTGGCTTGTATGGGAGGGTTGCAAGAAAAAAAGCCACTCAAGAAAGGCCACATGCAGTCATGACTGAGTTTTGCCAAAATGAACCTTGAAGATTCTGAGGCCATGTGGAAAAAGGTGTTTTGGTAAGATGAGACTAAAATTAAAATTATTCGGCCTCAACACCAAATGACATGTCTGACAAAAATTTTGATACAGCTCATTATCCACATAAAAAAACATTCCCAAAGTAAATCATAGAGAGGTAATATCCTGTTATGGGAGAGTTTCTCTGCAGCAGGGACTGGTGTCCTTGTCAGGATAGATGGAAAATGGATGGGGCTAAATACTGTCAAATTAATGAGGAAAATTTGCTGACTTCCTAAAAGTTGTCACTGGGAAGAAGGTTTACTTTTCATCATGACAATGACCCAAAGCACACAACAAAAATGAGCACACAGTGGTTGAAAGAGAAAAAGGTAGGCGACTGTCCTTGCATGGCTTAGTCAGAGCCCAGACTTGACTCCAGAAAAACAAACCCCATTGGAAATCTGTGGCATGACTTTAAAACTGCAGTCCACAAACAGTCACCATCAAATTGAACTAAACTTGAACAGTTCTGCAAAGAACAGTGGGCACATTTTGCAAAGTCTAGATGTGCAAAGTTAGTATAGACCTATCCCAAAAGACTAAAGGCTGTAATTAAAGCAAAAGGTGGTTTAACAAAATCTTGACACAAGGGGGTGATCCTTTTTCCAACTCAGTGATTCTGCTTTTAATTTGTTTTTCTGATATGTTGATGTTTTGGCTTTCACTTGGAAGTTGGAGTGGGTAAATACAGCTGGATAGAACAAAAATGGTGTGTCTTAATTTCAGACTGCAAAGCAACACAATGTGATTGCTTTAAGGGGGGGGGGGGGGGGGCTAATTTTCTATACCCACTGTAAATCCTGTATAATACATTTTGCAGAACTCAGGACTGAATGTCATTGGAGAGAGTAGGAAGAAAAGGCTTCCGCCAGCGAGCTCTCAGAGCATTGCTTTTATGGTTTATAAAATAAAACAAAACCTGTAGAGGAAAAATATGGAGGTTGTCATTGTTGAAATGTTGGTTGCGTTGCAACAAGCGGTCACGCTGTTTCAATAGTTTCAGTATGTATGAATAGAGATGAGCTTGAGAATCCTCCAAACTCATCTCTAGCTACTTGGTCCAAACAATCTATTTAAACTTCACTAAAAGCTGATAAAGCCAAAGCCGTTTCTGCATTTTTTTTGCACGCATGATTAAATCATCATTTTAGGTCTGAAGATCACATTAACCCCCAAAACATTATATATTTTCTGAAAGCAGACACCCTAGAGAATAACAGTGGTAGCCCCAATTTTCTATGACACACCCAAATACAAAAAAGGTCTAGGAAATGCAATTTCAGTAAAAAAACAAAAAAAAAAAAAAACACTAAAGTTATCTTTAGGGCACACAAATGCAATAAATTACCCAAATTTTTTGGTAAAATATAAAAGCAGGTTATACCAACCAAGTAAATAGACACCCAACCTTTCAAACCTTAAATTTGCATGCACCTGTGAAAAGGCAACATGCTTCAGTACCCTATATTTTCCATAGGTGATACTTTAAACGCCCCCTATAGGTCATCATTTTAGCGTTACAGAGGTGGTCTGGTGCTAGAAAATTTACCCTTATTTCGGCATGTGTGGTCATATATAAACGTATGTAACATGTATCCCAATCTGCATTTTCAATCTTTCGTACATGGGTATAAATGGGGGAGGGGGGCACAAAAATGTTTTGGGGGTAGGGCTTTTATGTGCTTGGGTGTAATTAAAAATTTTTAACCATTTATTTTTTTTTTTTTTAGTTAAAGCGGAGTTCCAGCCATTTGACTCACCTGTCCAACGGTCCAGCGATGCGGCCGCCCGAAGCCTCGATCCTCTCCCCCGGCATCACTGCTGTGGGCACCCGGCTGTTACAGTTTGCGGCTTCACAGCCGGGTACCCACTGCGCATGCGCGAGTCGCGCTGCGCGCCGTGATTGGCCGGCAATCTTCTGGGACCTCTGACGTGTCCCAGAAGATTGCAGGGAGGGAGGGGGAGAGGAGAACTTCCGCTCAGGGCGCCGCGGCGCTCCGAGCGGAAGTGGGTACCTGTCAAAACTAGGTACCCGCTCCCCCCTCCAAAAAAATGACATGCCAAATGTGGCATGTCAGGGGGGTAGGAACACCTAAAGCAGAAGTTCCACTTTTGGGTGGAACTCCGCTTTAACTTTTTAAACTCTTTTTTCCATCACACAGAGGGGCACCGTTTCCGCAAGTGGAAGCTATCGGGGAGAGGGCAGTGGAGCCACCTGAATGCTTCCATTTGACAGGCAGGAGTCTGCTTTTCAGATTTACACACTTGATTTTTGTAGATTTAATAAAACTGAAAAGTGCAAAATCTGGTGCAACTCTGCACAGAAACCAATCAGCTTCAGTTAAGCTGCAGGGAAAAAAAAAAAATGGTTCCTGCAGCATTTTCGTGCAAATGGGATGAGAGTTCAGCCATACAAACTATATGGCTAAATTCGCAAAATTGCACACACATTGCATGTGATCTGCACAGCAATACGGTGCAAATTACATGTGCTCAATCACAAAAACTGTGCTGCACCAGACATCTAGGCTATTCAATAAAATAGTGAAAAATATAATGTGAAAAACCATAAATGGTGTAAGTAAAAAACATGAATAAAGTGCACTATAAAAATGTCCATAAATCATATGAATTGGATCATACTTGACACATTAACATCCACCTTCAGTGCTTGTAAACAAATTCAGTGCTCAGTGTTGCTCCACCACCCATGCAGTGAGAGTCCATTCAGACTAGCGCGACTTGTCAGACGACTTGGTCGCCTGACAAGTCGCGGTCGGTCGCTCGCCATTGAGTAGTACATGACCCGTTCTAATAGGAGCGACAAGTCGCTCCAACTTAGAAAAAGGGTCCTGTACTACTTTGGGGCGACCTGGAGGCGACTTGCATTGACTTAAGTTATATGAAGTCCGTGCAAGTCGCGCCAAAGCCCCCCCACAAAGTCGTGTCGCGCCCCTCTGAATGGGCTGTAAAGCCTCTCACCTTACATTTTGACCCCGGTCTTACCAGCGGGTCAGAATGAGCAGTTCCCCTCTGGGGATAATCTCCCATCTGATGGAGCACTTTGGCTGGATATTCTTAGGCAGACTCAAAGAATAGATTCTCAGTCTGAATGATGTCATAAATGCATTAGAAAGATAAAGAAGCCAATCTAGTGCTCTCCATAAAAACTCTAAAAAGTTTAATAAAAAAAAATTAGCAACTTATAAAGCAATCACTTAAGCAGTGCAGGCTGTTCAGGCACACACAGTATCCCTCGTGGCGACGTTGACGGACAGGCTCCGCCCCTATACGCGTTCCACCAGACGTTGACTTCCTCGGTAGAGGTGAAGCTGGGCTGTCACTACTCAGATTAAAAAGGCTAGCTGTACTCACGGCACCTGCTCCTATTGGTCCAAACCTGCCCAGCCAAACACCTCCACAAGAATTAACCCCGCTTGGGGTGCTGGACAAGAAAGACCCCAACAAGAAATTAAAAGGACATCCAATAATAATAATAATAATAATAATAATAATGCGCAAATAACCAATTGCAACCAATAAACAGCTAACAGATTACACTAAAAAATCTGAATCAAATAATAGGATGACAAATATAAGCAAGACTCAAAAATCACGGGGCCTATCTAATAGTGACCTCACATCGCGGCCATATACATATAAAAATAGAACCTCATTAATAAGATACCATCACACTAAAAAATTGGTTAAAATACACACACATTTATATAGTCCATATAACTCCCTAATGGCCAACACATATTAAACCTATATCACATTCCATTCTCTGAAATATACTTAATTTGTCACTGATAAAACAGTTGAGGTCAAAGTCAACGTTCAGACCTCCGGGGGAGAGAATACCTTGGCTTCGAAAATCCAAAAGGATTCTCTTCTGCTAAGTTCTAATAGAATTCCCTCCCTTCAATGTTTATTAACTTTCTCTTTCCCCAAAGATTGTAAAGACTCTGGTTTTCGGTTATGAATTTCCCTAAAGTGTCTAGATACATTATGTGTCACAACCCCCTTTTTAATAATTTTATGGTTCTCGGCTACCCTAATGTTTAAACACTTGGAAGTGTGCCCTATATATTGGAGCCCACATCCACACTCCAGCATATCTAGGACACCAATAGTGGAGCAGGTGATAAAGTCTTTCATTTTATACTCTTTTCCTGTGCTATTAGATATAAATGTATTCCTTTTTTTCCTATTCATCATAGTCTGACGACAAACCCCCCATCTCCCGCATGCATGAAAATCTGAAATGAAATCGGAATGCTTTTCTTCTGAATTGTAGGATCTATCACCCCTGGGGCCAACAGGTCCCTTCAGCATAGGTGCTTTTTTATATATATGAACCTAGGCCTCACAGGTAGATGCTGTCCTAATACTTTATCATGCTTGAAGTATGATAAAGTATTAGGACATTATCATGCTTGAAGTATGATAAAGTATTAGGACAGCATCTACCTGTGAGTCTTAGGTTCATATATATAAAAAAACATCTATGCTGAAGGACCTGTTGGCCCCAGGGGTGATAGATCCTACAATTCATAAGACCACTCCGATTTCATTTAGTGTTTTCATGCATGCTGGAGATGTGGGGTTTGTCGTCAGACTAGGATGAACTACTTTTTGCATATTGTGTCATATCAGGAATTTATTCATGTAGATTTTTAAAGCTACTAATGGCGTCACATATTTTCTCCTATTGACTTATCTACTTGCACGATGAAGTAGGCCCATTTGACCTGAAAATATATTGCCCCACCCACAATCATAACATTTTCCTTATTTTATCTTTAAAGTAATTGTAAAGTTTTTTTTTTTTAAATAACATGTTATATACTTACCTGCTCTGTGGCGTTGTTTGGTTTTGCACAGAGTGACCTGAATCCCTCTTCAGCGCTCCTGGCCCCTCCCTCCAGTTGAGTGACCCCACAGCAAACAGCTTGCTATGGGGGCACTCAAGCCAAGTCACAGCTCCCTGTATCCATTCACACATGGAGCAGTGACCTGCCCCCCACCCCTCTCTCCTGATTGGCTGACTGACTGCAGCAGGTACCAATCAAGCCGTGCTGCTGTCTCAGCCAATGAGTGGAGGGGAGTCCCGGGCAGTTGACACTCCTGCAACATCACTGGATAAAGATGGGCTTATGTAAGTATTAGGGGGGCTGCTGTACACAAGTTTGTTTTGTCTTAATGCATAGAATGCATTAAGATTTAAAAAAAAAAAAAAACTCTTTACAATCCCTTTAATTTACACAAACCAAGGGGGTTTTTTTTAGCATTAAAAATGGGATAAAGCTCTCTTAAAGGAAAACACATATGTTCACTGAGTTTTCCATTTTGTCACATTATAAAGTTGCACTAATATGATATTTTAAGCAGATTTTCAGCACATTTTGGAGGTAAAAATATGTGGCTGCACAAATTACATAAATGCTACTTTGGAAAAAACAGGAAAGAATAACATTTGCATCCAAATCTGCTATCACATTAAATAACTATTTGATATTCTGAGAATAACAATATATGTTAGGGTAGAGTACAAATGCTAAACAGTATAATGTGCAGAACAGAGACAACAGAACCAATCTGGGCCTCAAGGGGATTAGGGAGAAAGGCAGCGGGTCTCAAGTGGTTATAATACAGAGGTAAAAGTCTGAAAAAATGTCTTTGTTTCAGGCAACCATCAACCATTGTTCTTGTTTTCTACTATTCTCCTACTGAATTGGTATAAGAGCCCAAAAACCAATAGCCTTCAAAAGCCAGGATTTCCCAGCTGGCATAATCTCCATTTATTTCTGATCTGTTTTTGGTATTTGGAATTTACCCATATAGCCCCCATTTTACTTAATTTATTTATTCACTGGCAAGCCAGACAACAGTCTACTGTAAGAAAGTAAAGAGGAGGATTTGGCTGCATAACTGAAGCTGTCCTTGTAAAAATCTTTTGAGTCACACTTCTTAGTAAGGACTGTCCTTGAAGTGAACAACTGGGGAAAGAATTGTGTTCTCCATTTTTTTTTTTTTACATAGCATTGTCTTTTGCATAAACCCCTTAGCTAATAGGACAATTAAAAAAAATTCTTACATCTAAAATAGTAATGATATTCCAATTGTATGATGTTTCAAGGAAAGAACTCCCCAGTGCTTTAATGCAAAATACATAATGTATAATAGCACATTACCAAAAGAACAAACACTAAACTTCTGTACAGTATAAAATGTAAATTAGACTAGGTAGGCTGTTTCGCTCAAGTCACCTATACCAGCTGTTCGCAAATGGTGTGGTTGATGTATGGATAGTTTTACAACTAGAACAGTCTTTGTTGCTTCTCATCATCCTTAGCACCTATACAGAATTACTGTATTTTCTGGCGTATAAGACTACTTTTGAGCCTCAAAAAAATCCTCCAAAAATGGGGGGGGTCGTCTTATACGCCGAGTATAATATCTCCAAGGTACCCTAAGTATAAGTATTACCGGTAGATGTAATCTCTCAAGACTCTGGCTGTGTGGGAATCCTGTACCAGAATACCGTATGTACCGTAGCTTCGGCTACATACAGTATACCGCGCTGAGCCAATCACAGGGATCGATGTATTCTATTATTGAATGCAAAGCCTGCTCGGATTGGCGGAGTAACATCAGCCCGCCTCTCTGACTCTGCCAATCCAAGCAGGCTTTGCATTCAATAATAGAATACATCGCTCACTGTGACTGGCTCAGCGCGGTATACTGTATGTTTGACCCAGATCTCACAATAAAGAGGACCTGTCCTGCTTATTTCTATTACAAGGGATGTTTACAATCCTTGTAATAGGAATAAAAGTTATCATTTATTTTTTAAAGGAACAGTGTAAAAATAAAAAAGGTAAATAAAATATTAAATCGCCCATGCAGAAGCGAACACATACGCAAGTTGCGCCCACATATGTTAACGTGATTCTGCTTACATCTGCATGACCCAAATCCCCCTTCTTACATCTGCACATCCCCTCTTAATAATTCTAGCCCTAGGCCTCCTCTAACTCTAAACTGGTAACCTGTAGAAAAATTTAAAGCGTCGCCTATGGAGATTTTTAAGTGTTCAATGTTTGTCGCCATTCCAATGCGCAATTTTGAAGCATATGTTGGGTATCTATTTACTTGGCGTTAACATTAGCTTGCACATTATACAAAAAAAAAAAGGCTAACTTTACCGTGTAGTTTTTTTTTTTTTTTTAAATGCAGTGAAATGTATTTTTTCCCCAAAAAAATTGCATATGAAAGACCGCTGCGCAAATACCGCGTAACAAAAAATTTTGCAACACCCGCCATGTTATTCTCCAGAGTCTTTGCTAAAAATATGTTTGTAATATATGTGTGAGAGATAGATATATATATATATATATATATATATATATATATATATATATATATATATATATATATATATATATATATATATATATATATATATATATATATATATATATATTAAAATCAGTATTTTTTGTTATATATATTTGGGAGTTCCAAGTCATTTTCTAACAAAAAATACTGATTTTAATTTGTAAACATGTATCAGAAATAGGCCTGCTCCTTAAGTGGTTAAAGACCTAACTTTTTTTTTTTAATTCGTCTGGGTTTCAAAGTTAGGCTCAAGAAGCGCGCAAATTTCAGTGCAAGTTTGGAGTCTGACTGATGTGACTTTTTATACTCTCTGGCATTAAAGTTGTATCAAAATCAGAGTAGTGCAGGAACCTTTATAAAGTTGGGACAGACTAGTGTAGTAGCAGTTAGGACAGCTCTCATAGGGAAACATTGATAGGTTGATGATGATAGGTGTCCCTTCTGGATAGTTTTCCTTCACCTCTTGTTCCTGTGACAATTTTGGTTTGATTGCCCAAATCAAGAGAATGCTCATGGGACAAATAAAGAGAATCTCACCAGCAGAGACATAGAAGACAATAAAAGCCTGACAAGTGTTTGAACTCTTTACATACACGTTAAAAAAAAAAAAAAAAAAAAAAAAAAAAAAAAAACAAAAAAAAACATAAAAAACTAAATATTTTGGTTGGAAATACACCGATTTGGACAACCCTGTCATTTTTAGCCATGCACTTTGAAATGTGGAGAAAAAGGCACCACAAGACCTAGGAGTCATCGTTGACACAAGCGTTTTCACATTAGATCAAATGTGTGAGTTCTAATTCCGTATGGTATTGAGAACCAAAAAATCCTGATAAATTTGGTTAAAACTGTCCATCCATAAAGATCAAAGTAAAGTGTGTACATTCTTATACAATGGATGACTAATGCTAATATGGGGCCACAATAAATTATTTACAGGACTTATAGTGTTTGCTTTTTTTTTTATCTTACAACCCTCATAGTTGGTTGAGACACAGCAGCAGCACCTTATGCCTCGTACACATGCATCGATTATTGGCCGGGAATTTTCGGCCAACGTCCGATCGGCCGATTTTCAGCTTGTTAGTATGATGCTTCCGACAACCGACTCCGACTTTTCGGCCGAAAGAAATCTGGTGTGCAGGCTATAAAATTTTTGTTGGCCGTCAACACAACGGCCGATTTTCCGTCAGTCAGTACAGATTTCGGCAGACAAAAATCTGATAAGCAAGACTGGGCATGCTCAGAGATGAAAAAACACACGGAAAGTAAACCAGCACATGACATCACTTCTGAAGTAGATTTTTGTTGGGTGAGAAAATTCGTGTGCAGTCTAGGCACATTCCAACCAACAAAACACCACTCTGGACAAAAGTCGGATGATTGGTCGGCCGATAATCGTTGCGTGTGTATGAGGCATTAGGCTTGGCTGCTATCAAAGTCAGTTAGCCCATGAGGAGAGGCAGCCAATGAGTAGAGAGGGGACTGGGGCAAACCACAGCTACGAGTCTGAATGGACACAGCACTGTGGCTCGGCTGCCTCCATAGCATGCTGCTTGCTGTGGGGGCACTCGACAGGAGGGAGGGGCCAAGAGTGTCGGCGAGGGACCCAAGGAGTTTCAGGGCTACTCTCTGTTAGGGATGCACCGAAATGAAATTCTTGGCCGAAGCCGAATAATAATGAAATGTTTGGCCGAAGGCCGAAGCCCGAATACCGAACGCGGTGTTTCGCATTTTTTCCATTTATTTTGCCAATTTTTTGTCCTCTCTCTTGTCCTCATGTCTCTCTCTCTCTTGTCCTCTCATGTCCTCTCATGTCTCTCTCCCTAAATGTTACTGTAGGGAATGGGATTCAGTGCACACTGCAGCCTTGTACCATAGGGTTAATGTTAGTGACACTGAAGGGATTGGGAAGGATGCTAGGAATGGAAATCAGGAAGCATGCAGGCAGCCTTGTAAATTTTAATTGCAGATACAGGGCACTGGGCAGGTCAGGGTTAATGTGGTAACATCAATTACTCAGTGACAGTCAGTCAGTGTGGACTCGATCAGATTATACAGTGACAGACAGTCTCTCATAGTGGTGGTAGTAGGAGGCTTGAGGTGGACTAGTAGGAGCCTGGAAAGGAGCACAGCCGCATACATACATTACTCACTCGTGCACTGCAGCCCGCCCCACACATTCAGTGAGTCTTACTCTCCTCCCTAGTTTTTTCAATGGCACATTCAGGAAGCCAATCACGCCGTGAGTAGCGGCACAATAATGTTCGGCCGCCGAATATTCGGTGCATCCCTACTCTCTGTGCAAAACCACTACACAGAGCCAGCAAGTATGACATGTTTGGTATTTAAAAAAAACAACAACGAGACTTTAGTATCACTTTAAGAAATTCCAGAATTCAAGTATCCAATAAAATCCAAAAACATGACAGATAGGACATAGCTTTTATAGATGACTAAATTATAGTCAATGGATACACACTCAGTAAATAAGTGCCTGCTACCCCTAGCTGGACAGTCCGACATTGAAGCCCAATGGCAATTGACCAACTATGAATGCAATACAAAAGCATGCAACAATCATTTGCTTTCTAACTTAATTGGTATGATAGTACAGGAATGCAAGCTTTCCTTAGAAGCAAAAGTAAAACATTCATGGCCAGCTTTGGAAGAAGCTTATTCCAAGCCATACTCCTACATATCTTGGCAGAACAAATATTCTAACAAATCTACAAGTATGTTTATTTAATGACATTTCACAATGCATAATCCCTAACACTAAATGAATATTTCAGGAGCTGATAAAAGTTAGTTAAGTACAATTACTTCCCCACGTGAATTATAAACCATTCTGAGCAAGTATAGAGATTTTCTGTACAATCATATAGATAAATAATTGATCGATCGATAGAGATAGTATGTCTTGATGCGAGACATTAGGACTGTTAGTAAGTACACTGAAAGACCACACATACGCTAAAGAGAAAAAACTGAAACTGTGATATCTTAAAAGCCTCATATGACAGCTGGGAAAATGTGTCTGTCTAGTCTATCCTTTAGCTGGGATCCATCATCAAAATTAAGTCTCAGGTTGCTCAGGGCAGCCTGATCTCATGGTTGGCCCATGTGTGCAATTTAATAGCAGCACAGGCAAAAGACTATTTTGATTTTTAAAAATAGGGATACAGATTACAGACAGATTCTGTCTAAATTGCCAATAAAATACTGAATGGATTCAAGTGTCTCTTGTAACCTGGACTATAAACAACCATTCCACAGCAGATGAAGTTTGGGTTTCTAGTATACAAAATATGCTGTACATATCTAATGACAAACACATAAAAAATAAAGTAGAATAAAATAAGGACCAATAACATGCTGCCAGATGTGAGATTTTCCTAAAGAATAAAAAAAGTTGCTGCCCTGTCTGAGCAGAATTGACACCACGAGTAAAACACGATATAACCGATTCAAATCCATTGAATGATGTGATAGCTGCCAGCCTTAAAACACCAAAGTACCCCAGCAGAAAGCACTATCCATTGCAGACTTGCATGTTATTTATGATGATGGGTTTTTGTTCAGATGAAATATTACATTTCTATGTGCAGAAACAATATTCATTTGCAATATCCTTGATATTTAATAAAACTTGCTGAACAAGAAAATCATCAATTACAACAAAGCAGGAATAAGAAACACATACATTAATATACATGCATGCAAATCTAGATTTAGAAATATAACTACCATACTGAAACTGGTTTCTGCCTACACATGTTTTGCTTATACCAATGGTAACCAAGTTATATGAAATCTGATAAAGACTAAGTGGCAAGATATGAAATCAATAAAAATTTAAATTCAAGGAGATAATTTGTGTGTTCTAAATACAACACAACATGACAATTTCCATGGTACTATACACAGACATTATCCTTGCAGACACCAATACACACTCTTGTTTACATGGTAGGGGAATATATATAAAAAAAAGAAATGCATAGCCATTTCCCCAGTGACTCTGTATGTAAATTTGCTCAGCGCTAACTGGGCATAATAAATGCGTTTTCAGCTATTTCCCCCGCTGAAAGTGGAACTTCCCTCTAAGTGCCCTTTCACACTGCTCTGTATCAAGATCGCAGTAAAAGCGCATAAGCATTTTTACAGCAATTTTGCTGTGTTTCAGATGCGTTTCCTGTGAATTTTCAGGTTGACTGTACCTGTGAAAAATGGAGATGTGACTCAAAAATGCAAATTGTGGTGCGTTTTTACCACAAGTTTACAGCGTTTTCCATTTATTTCAAATGGAAAGCTGTGTTTTTTGTGCAGTTTTCAAAACCACACCAAAGATGCAACATGCAGGTCTTTTCAAGATGCACCACACCTGTAACAGTGGTGGGAAGAGTCCCATAGGATTGGGAGGGAAACATTTTTCTTGCGTTTTTATTGCAAGGTAAAAATGCAGGGGAAAAAACGTATGAATGTGAAAGGGTCCTTAACCACTTCCATACAGGACAGTTACACCCCCTTCCCGCCCAGGCCAATTTTCAAATTTTAGCGCTGTTGCATTTTGAATGACAATTGCGCAGTCATGTAACACTTTACCTAAACCAAATTTATGTCATTTTTCCCCACAAATAGAGCTTTATTTTAGTGGTATTTGATCACCGCAAGGTTTTTTCTTTTTTGGTACACAAATAAAAAAAAAAAAAGACCGAAAAGTTTAAAAAAAAAAAAATAATAATATTTGCTTATGTTATAAAATTTTGTAAATGGATGTTTTTTCCTGCACTGATGGGTACTGATGAGGTCGCACTGACAGGCACTGATAGGCAGCACTGATGGGCACTGATAGGTGGCACTCATAGGCAGCACTTTTGGGCACTGACGGGCAATAATGGGAACTGATAGATGGAAATAATGGGCACTAGTGGGCAGCACTGATAGATGGCAATGGTGGGCAGCACTGATAGGGAGAGCATCACTGGAAGGCTCTCTGAGCCCTGATTGCCATCCCTGGTGGCCATGGTGGACATCCCTGGTGGTCATGGGTGGGCATCCCTGGTCTCTCTAGTGGCACCCCCCCCCCCCCCCCCAGGGTCTGCACTGGTAATCAATGTTCTGATTACCAGCACAGACCCCCCTGTGTGATCAGTGAGTAATTAGCAAAAAAAATGCTTCAAACTCACTGATCCCCTGGCTGCAGCACAGATCGTCTCTTCTCCTCACTGACAGGATCCGTGTGAGGAGAAGGAGATAAAGCGCCAGTTCACACTGGCGCGACGCTACTTTCAGGGGCGACCTCCGAGATCGCGGTGCGAGCAGCGCGCCGCGACCTCGGAGCGGCCGCCACAGACTTCATAACATTGAAGTCTATGGCGGTCGCCTCCTGGTCGCCCCAAAGAAGCTCCGGACCCTTTTTCTAGGTCGGAGCGACTTGTGTCGCTCCTATTAGAACGGGTCCGTAGCTTCCCTATGGGAGGCGACCTGCGGCGACCTGTGAGGCGACAAGGTCGCCTCACAGGTCGCCCTAGTGTGAACCGGGGCTAAAGCTGTTACAACGGCTGTATTTACATTACATGATGGCTGTGATTGGACACAGCCATCATGTGATCAGGAGGGCCAATCAAAGGGCCCTCCTGCCAAAACTTGTTGCTATGTGTCCTAGGGACACAGGCACATTGAGATCACGCCGCTGCGCGTGCCCACTGTGGCGCGGTCTCGCTCCATCTGCAGGACGTTCGGGAACGAGGACGAGAAGGACGAGACTCCCACCCAGCCGTATATGTACAGTGGTCGGGTGGGAGGTGGTTAATTAACATTGACAATTTTTAATCCTTATGCTACTTTTACTAATAGAGAGGAAGGTATATCGTATTTACTGGTTTTACATTTTATTTTTTTTTACATTTCTTCAGTTACTTTCCAGTTTTCCAGGATTCTCCAGGAGGAGTTCTCTCAGCTAAGGAAAGATGGATTCCAGAAAGTAAACATTTTACGTGAATTATCTGCCCTTTAAGATGTCCAAGACCAAAATTCTAGGGGATGATTTCTCAGAAAAATGAAGCAGAGACATGGATTGATGGGGGAGTTTGCTTTCAATATAAAAAATATTTCAGTAGCCTTTTAGGATTGTGTTGTTCAGATGTAGTGTAGTTTCACTTGAACGAATGTTTTTTTTTTTTTTTTGCAGTAGTAAAAGACCCAATTATTAGATGGAGCTGAAGAGTGTAGGAAATATATAGGTCTGCGACATATGATAAAATGTAACAATTTAAGGGCTCTTTCACACGGGCGTTCCGTATGTCCGTTTTTCATCCCATCCGTTTGCGGATGAAAAACGGACATAATGTATCTCTATGTAAATACGGATGTCATCGGATGATCATCCTCTGACATCTGTTTTTTGTCAGTTCAGTTCAGTTTTTTTGAACGGAGGAGAACCCTATTTTTTCTTCCTTTCAAAAAACGGAACTGAAGCAAAAACGGATGTCAGTGGTGTCATCCGCAGACATCCGTATTTACATAGACATGCATTATGTCAGTTTTTCATCAGTAAACGGATGGGATGAAAAACGGACATACGGACCGGATAACACAAGTGTCATCCGTGTCCGTTACAAAAAAAAAAAAAAGGACCTGATCGGGCAAAAAAAAAGGAACGCCCGTGTGAAAGAGCCCTAAGAGAACGCTAGAGGTAATCAGAAATTCAATGCAGCTATTGGTTACATTTACTAATTCCCTCTAATATTCTTCAGAACTGTTACATTGTATCTCCTGTTACAAAGATGTATGTATCTCCTATGCTTCGCAGCTTTTTGTTGTGCCCATGATGAAGTATTTTACTACTGCAAATGATAAAAGACATACGCTTTTGGCAAAAAATTATTTTTAGGCTTTTTTTTTTTTTTTTTTGCACATAACAAATGTGCTTTTAGAGTCACTGAATAACTAGGTGATCTTTTTTTATAAATAGACTCCTATAGGGTGTGTTTTCATTCTGAAGGATTGGGACCTGTTCTACAGATTTGGCCCTGTCCAAGCAGAACTTCACACAAAATGTATCTTTAGGGTCAATATGCGTTAACGATTGCCACAGTAACAGTTGAGTCTTGTGCTTTATTTGCGCTAACGTAACAATTTCAGGGAAACTACCACGTTCGTAGGTCCAAGCTGTACTGATACACAGACATTTTTCAAAATGCTAAAGCTATGTGTACAGTACTACTTAGACCTAAGAAGGAGGTGGTAGTACACTATATTCATCCTCGGTTCCGACTTTCTGTGAAACATGGGAGGAAAGGCAGACGATCGTTCCCCCTAATTTTCTTATAGTGTGTGTGCCCACCTTAAAGCGGTTGTAAACCCAAAAACGCAAAAAAAAAACCTGCAAGACAAAGGCATAATGAGCTAGTATACATTGCATACTAGCTCATTATGTATTACTTACCTTAGAACAAAGCCCCGACACGGACCCCCGGACAACGTTGCGGGCGCTGCCATGATCACTCGCTGTCTCTTCCGGGTTCGGCGGCTCCGGCGCTGTGATTGGCCGGAGCCGCGATGACGTCACTCCCGCGCATGCGCGCGGGAGTGATTTTCCAGCAAGCTCCCGGCAAGCAAAACTGAAGGTCCCCCCGGACCTTCAGAGCATATGCGCCGCTCGCGTGAGCATGCACCGTGCCGGTTTAGGAGATATTATTTGTACCTACAGGTAAGCCTTATTATAGGCTTACCTGTAGGTAAAAGTGTAAAAAAGCAGGATACTACCGCTTTAACGTGGTTGTAAAGGCACAAGGTTTTTTACCTTCCTCCAATCGGTCTCCATATGCCCTTAGCTCAAGCATGGTGTGGTTAGCTGAGAAAACCCCTCCCCCTTCCTGAAGACTCCTGGGATGTATGACATTTGCCTAGGCATGCAACCAGGTAGTACAGAAAAAAAAAAAAAGTATAAAAATAAATATAACACACCTATCTATTTATAAATTCTGGCAGCATGAGGATTAAAAATAATCAATGTTGATTGAGAAAGTGAAGTTCTGCCTTAAGGCCTCTTGCACACTGCTGCCTGAGACCGCCCAATTTTCAGGCATAGGTCATTTCTCTTTAACTGATCAATAATGCAGCCCATTGTTTTCATTGAGGCTGTCCACAAAGGTGCGTAAACAGCTGCATATAGATCAATTAAAAAGGTCAGTAAATACATCCACGATCATACACGAGGACAAACCTGAACAGTTAATTGAATTTGTATGAAATCAGTCATGTCCATGTACTAGATAGTTGTTGGAAGATCTAAAGGAGATTGTGCAATCAGATTTTAGTGGTCTAATACTGCATATCGCTGGGTTCTCACAGCTCCCCGAGGAGAGAGATTCTAAATGTCAGTCAGCAGCTCTGCCCCCTTCTCGCTCACCAAAACGCTGGCCTGTGGATGGAGTGGCCAACTCAGGTTCTCAGCAGCTCGCTGAGCCAGATGCCAGTTCAGACATATGGACAACCCTGACTCCATGGTCGCCATCTTGCCTGAGCCTGGACCGGCTCTGTGACATCAGCAGACAGCAGACTTCAGCCCACTGTCTGCTGAAAACGGGTCATAGGATTGCAAAATGAACTGCACGCCTGTGATCCAGAGTACAGCCAAACTAGCTTTGGCTGGACGTCCCCTTTAAATAAGGACATATGCATTCCAGTACATTTTTGGTGCCTTCCTGGGTGTTTTTGAAGCGTTTTACTGCATTCCAGAAAAGTCCAGTGTAGAAAAAAATGCAGCATGTTTCACTTTTTTTCTGAAACACACTGGAACTGACTGCATTGGTTTGTATGCTATTTTGAGGGTAACTCCGCTTTCATGGGGAAGAAAAAAAATGGCAAATAAAGAATAATATAGCGTATACAAATATGACTTGTGTCACAATTGTAACAGAATATTAAAAATGACCTTTCCTTTTCCATCTGCAGCCGCTGTAATTTTCAGAAAATACAATATGGCTACCTGGAGGTGTTCTGTACACAGAATGAGTACTGACCACATCCAATAAACATTTCCTGCTTGTGTGATTGGCCCAAAAAGTCTGCACTTAGATAAAAGTCAGGTTTTATGCATTGCTGCAACAAAAAGGTGATGTTTTGGTGAGATACTCCCAATAGGAACACGTCTAAAGGGATGCAGGCCCAGCAGCTTTCCTCACTAGAGCCCTGCAGCTGCACAGCTGATTGAGAATTATGAAACCACTCCCATTAGACCAGCCTTTTTCAACCAGGGTGCCATTTCTTCAAGTGTGCCTTGACAAAATGCCTAAAAGTTTACTAAAAGTTGTATACAAGCCAGCAGGTGGATTGTGCCTGCCTTTTAGAGACACAAAACCACATGTTTTCAATATGCACCATTACATTTTTCTAGACACTGGTATCCTAACAACCAATGACATCATCAGTTAATAAGGAGAATGTCTGTTGCCTTCACAGCATCCTTGTTTGACCCTTCTGTGCCCCTCTCCCACAGCACTGGGGTGACATTAGCTGACTAATGGAGAAACATTGGAATACTAGTCAGTACCAGCGTGCAAAAAAGTGTATTTGCTTTGGATGACTAAATCACCTCCAACGTTGGGTGTCCTACATGTGAATGTTGCTGCCTTGTGTAAAGCTATTAAAATAGTTTTTCACATTTTAGACTGGGGTGCCTCTAGACTGTCCATAATTTTAAAGTGTGCCTTGAAATGTTGAGGAATACTGCATTAAGCTGGATACACACTATACAACTTTTGTTGGATTTCTTTTACATTTACCTTAATCTACGTAGTGCAAGGGCCTGCTTGATTGCATACAATTTGAAAGTCTTTAGTTTTGACCTCATATTACATGGTTTTGATAATGTGAAAAATCAACCTGAAGAAAATTATAGTGTGTGTGTCCAGCTTTAAGCCTCGTACACACGATCAGATTATCCAACGATCTGTCGTCCGTTTTTTGTTGCATGCTAGTCTTCATATGAAAATTCCCGTATGACAGAATTTAACTTCAGAAGTGATGTAATGTGTTGAATTGTTTTGTATGTGTTCTTTCATTTCTGAGCATGCCTAGTCTTGCTCTTACGATTTTTTCCCGGAAGAAAACTATACTAATTAAATGGAAATCTGACTTTGTGTTGACATACGATAAAAATTTTATGGCCTGCACATCAAGATTTTGTCCTCTGAAAATCCATAATCGGCTGTTGAAAGCATCATATTAACAATCCGAAAATCAGCAGATCGTTTGTCGGGCGAAATTCTACTTCCGATTTTCGTATCATCGTGTGTACGGGCCTTCAGACTCACTCAGCACAGAGGAACAGTGATTTCTTCAGAATATAAAAAGTTAGGAGTCTGCAACAAAGGATTTTTATCCTTGCAATGCACAAACCACCTAGAGGGAAATGTTTTTTCTCAAAAAAAAAAGTATGGAGTTACGATTGAAAACCATATAACCTATCCATGCATTTTTTGATGCAGAAAAAAAACCGCACCGGACTGCATGTGGTGTAAACTGGCCCTTAAAAAAAAAAGAAGACAAATGCAGCCACCACATTAAGGATTTGTAAGCTGTAATATATTCCATTTTTTTGTTTGGGGTTTAACCACTTGCCGACTGCCTGCCGAAGGCTCGTCTGCGCGACAAGCCATACCTGTACGGCAGTTCGAGGGAGTGCTCCTGGGGTGCGCACCTGACCCCATTAGGCAGTGGGGAAGCCGATCCACGAGACCGGTGGCCGTGATTGCTTCCAGTGGAGAGAGAACGATGGTCAGCTGTTGTAAACACAGTAGACCATTGTTCTCTCTGGAATGAACACAGAGCCTGTGATCCTTCTATTAAAGAGGAAGTAAACCCTCCTCTGACACTTTTACCTATAGGTAAGCCTATGATAAGGCTTACCTATAGGTACTGTAAATATCTCCTAAACATGTACCGTTTAGGAGATATTTACCTTACATGCAGCCGGTGACATCACTGGCGCAGGCGCTCTGAAGGAACGGCCACTGGTGCCGTTCTTTCAGAGCCCTGTGCCGTGACCGTCGGCTCCGGCGCGCAGGAGTGACGTCACTGCGGCTCCGGCCAATCAGATGGCCGGATGCCGCGATCCCGGAAGACGGGCGACAGGACATCTCGCCCGTCAGAGGTAAGCGGGTGGCACGGCGGGGACTCGTTCTAAGGTAAGTATTTCATAATGAGCTAGTGTGCGATGTATACTAGCTCATTATGTGTTTCTCTTTCAGTTTGTAAAAAAAAAAAAAAAAATGTAACTGAGTTTACAACCTCTTTAAGGATCACAGGTCTCCGTGTTAATTCCACAAGCCCCCCTCCATACAGTTAGAAAACCCCCTAGGCTCACACTTAACCCTTTGATCGCCCCTGAGTTAACTTCTTCCCTACCAGTGTTATTATTACAGTAACAATGCATATTTTTAGCACTGATTACTGCAGTAATGTGGCTGGTCCCCCCAAAAGTGTCAAAAATGTCAGTTAGGTGTCCGATCTGTCCGTCGCAGTCGTGCTAAAAAAAAAAAAAATTTTGTAGATCACCGTCACTACTAGTAAAAAAATAAAACCTTTGCCCTAGTTTTTAGACGTGATAACTTTTGCACAAACCAATCAAAATACGCTTATTGGGATTTGTTTTACAAAAGCTATGTAGCAGAATACAAATTGGCTTAAAATCATGAAAAAAAATGATTTTTACTTTTGGGGGGGGGGGGGGAGAATGTAATATAGCAAAGTAAAAAAATATATTTTTTTTTTTTTTCAGAATTATCACTTTTTTCTGTTTATAGCACAATACATAAAAATCACAGAGGCGATCAATTATCACCAAAAGAAAGCTCTATTTGTGGGGGGAAACGACAATTTTATTTGGGTATATTATCGCACGACTGTGCAATTGTCAGTTAAAGTAACGCAGTGCTGAATCGTAAAAAATAGCCTGGATGTTAAGGGGAGCAAAACCTAGTCCAGAAGTGGTTAATACTGCTGTAAGAGGGGATTCCCTCTCACTTCCTGTTGTGCCTACATGACAGGAAGTGAAGGAGTATCTAATAGGATGGAGAGGAGACAAACAAACAGGAGTTTTAACCTACACCAAATAAGTCTTGTGACCTCCTGTAGACAGAGCAGGGAAGGCCTGAGGTAGTGAGCAGCACACAGGTGGGGTGAGTTAGGACTGAGTAATATGATGTCTTCATTAGAATCCAGAGAGGTGAGCTGGCCATGTGAGGGGGTGTAATGTCAGTAATGTCTCCTGTACACAGCACTTCCCTAAACACAGGCTGGAGTGATACCCTCCCAGCACACACAGCCCAGCCATCCCCTCTCCTCCACCATGTATACACTGTGTATAGGTAACCTCCTCCCCCCTCCATGTCTGCACCCTCCTTCTCCACTCTTCGCTCCCCCCTACCCACACACTTTTGTCCCGCTTACCGTTCGTCAGACCGGGGCCGCCGAGCAGAAGGACGTTCACAGCGACGACGAAGAAGGCCGGCAGCTTCGCCATAGTAACCAGCGCACGGCGACCACTCAACTGCGCGAACACAAGCAATCCAGACAGGGCAAGCACTACGTGAGCGCGCCGCACAGCACAGCCTCCTTTTACCTGTGGAACGCAAAGTCTGCGTCCCACGCCTCGCTCGCAGGGCGCCCCGCCCGCCCCTCCAAGAGGAAGGCGCGAGCGCGGATTGGCTCTCCTCTGGCGCCCCGCCTGTTTCCAGCAAAGCGGGCGGCGATGAGGCCGATGACGTCAGGCGAGGAATCTTTTGTTTCGAGTCGGTGGGCAGCGCGTATTCGGGTCGAGCGTGGAGCGCGCCTTAAAGGGGCAGCGTGGGCTGGCGCTGGCTGTCTGCCGGCATTTAATAAAGCGCCTGGCTGTCTGGGGCCCTGCCTGCAAATAGACACATGGCCGAGTCTGCTGCACAAGGGGGCGACTGAGGCCAGCCTGCACACCGGCGGCTCGCTGTGCCTGCTGGGAAATCCTCCTGCCGAATTTCCGCCTTTCCGCTTAGATTTCCCTCGTTTACAGTCTGTGGTGTTTACTGTCCCCGGGGTTGTGTTACTGCTCCGAGCAGGGGAAATGTATTTCTCTCACTATATCCTGAGGGGTTCAATAGGCTGCAAGTTTCATCCACAGACCCATTAACTGCTTCACTACCCAAGACATTTTCTCTGATTTCCCAATAAAATGGGGCTAGTTGCAATTTTTTCATGTCACACGATAGTGTGCGTGTTTATCAAACGCAAATCTTCCGTAAACAAACGCAAAAAAAGCACACAAACGCAAAAAAATAAAGGTTAGTTTGCCGCCAGTAAATAGATACTAAAAATAACAGTAAGGCCTCATGCACACATGGCGTTTTTACAGCTGCTTTTAGGAGCGTCAGACTTTTTTTTTAATCACAGCGGGAGTGCGGCTCTGGCAACGTGCGCGCACCACCGAGGCCGCGTGCACATAATCACAAAAGTTCATTTTAACGCACAAAAAAGCACACACAAATGCAAAAAAAACAATGGTGAGTTTGCCGCCAGTAAATAAATAACAGTAAGGCCTCATGCACACATGGCTTTTTACAGCTGCTTTTAGGAGCGTCAGACGTTTTTTTTTTTTTTAATCACAGAGGTAGCGCAGCTCTGGCGGTGCGCACGCACCACCGAGACCGCTTGCACATAATCACAAAAGTTAATTTTAACGCACACAAGCACAAAAAAGCATGCACAAATGCAAAAAAACAAAGGTGAGATTGCCGCCAGTAAATAAATATTAAAAATAACAGTAAGGCCTCATGCACTCATGGCAATTTACAGCTGCTTTTAGGAGCATCAGACTTTTTTTTTTTTAATCACAGCGGGAGCGCGGCTCTGGCGGCGCGCGCGCACCACCGAGACCGCGTGCACATAATCACAAAAGTTCATTTTAATGCGCACAAGCACAAAAAAGCACACACAAACGCAAAAAAAACAAAGGAGATTGCCGCCAGTAAGCGCCGGTTCACACTACCGTGTCGCTACTTCCCGGGGCGACCTCCGAGATCGCGGTGCGAGCAGCGCGCCGCGACCTCGGAGCGGCCGCCACGGACTTCATAACATTGAAGTCTATGGCGGTCGCCTCCTGGTCGCCCCAAAGAAGCTCCGGACCCTTTTTCTAGGTCAGAGCGACTTGTGTCGCTCCTATTAGAACGGGTCCGCAGCTTCCCTATGGGAGGCGACCTGTGAGGCGACCAGGTCGCCTCACAGGTCGCCCTAGTGCATGGGTAGGCAACCTTGGCTCTCCAGCTGTTGCAGAACTGCAAGTCCCATAAGGCACTGCAAGACTCTGACGGCCACAGGCATGCCTCCCCAAGGCAAAGGCATGATGGGATTTGTAGTTTCAACTCAACTGGAGAGCCAAGGTTGCCTACCCCTGCCCTAGTGTGAACCGAGGCTAAATAGATACTATAAATAACAGTAAGGCCTCATGCACACATGGCGTTTTTACAGCTGCTTTTAGGAGCGTCACACGTTTTCTTTTTATAATCACAGTGGGAGCGCGGCTCTGGTGGCGCAAGCGCACCACCGAGACCGCGTGCACATAATCACAAAAGTTCATTTTAACGCACAAAAGCACAAAAAAAGCACGCACAAATGCAAACAAAGGTGGGATTGCCGCCAGTAAATAAATATTAAAAATAACAGTAAGGCCTCATGCACACAGGGCGTTTTTACAGCTGCTTTTAGGAGCGTCACACGTTTTTTTTTTTTTTTTGCAGCCTAAAAAGACCCCTCCATTTTTTAATAAAAATGACGTGGCCATTATTTGCGATTCAGGAATGCGTTACTTTAACAATTGCGCAGTCGTGTGACGCTGTACCCAAAAACAATTGATGTCCTTTTTTTACCCACAAATAGAGCTTTCTTTTGGTGGTATTTGATCACCTCTGCGGTTTTTAGATTTTGCGCTATAAACAAAAAAAGAGCAACAATTTAAAAATATATATATATATTTTACTTTATGCTCTAAAACATTCCCAATAAAAAAAATCTAATTTTTTATCAGTTAAGGCCAATTTGTATTCTGCTACATATTTTTGGTAAAAAGAAATCCCAAAAAGCATATATTGATTGGTTTGCGCAAAAGTTATAGCGTTTACAAACTATGGGATACATTTTTTTACTTTTTATTAGTAATGGCAGCAATCAGGGATTTTTAGCAGGACTGTAACATTGTTGCGGACAAATCTGACACTAATGCCCCATACACACGTGCAGATTATCTGCAGACTTACCAAAACCATATAATATGAGGTCAAACCTAAACACTTTCAATTTGTATGCAATCCGGCAGGCCCTTGCACTACATAGAAAAGGTAAGTGTGTATGGGGCATAAGTGACACTTTTTGGGGACCAGTGACACCAATACAGTGATCAGTGCTAAATATCATGCACTGTTACTGTATAAATGACACTGGCAGGGAAGGGGTCAATACTGGGGATGATGAAGGGGTTAAATGTAAGCCTAACTGTGGGGGGGGGGGGGCTCTGTGAAAGGCACACAGAGATTGGTGTTTCAGCTTAGCTGAGACACACAAGCTCACTGTGCCTGTCTGACAGGAGAGCCGTCTGCTTTGTTTACATAGACAGGCGGCTCTCCTGTCAGTTTCCCCGAAGATTGCGGGAGGCCGGCAGCGATCAAGCTCGCTCCTACCGTGGTCTTGTTCCCGCTGTGTCTTATTAAAAATAAAAAACTCAATAAGCCTATATTGATTGGTTTGCGCAAAAGTTACAGCGTAACGGGTAACTATAGGCCGGTCAGCCTAACATCAGTAGTCTGCAAGATTTTGGAGGGGATGATAAGGGACCACAAGACTTTAGTAATGAAAACGGTATTATAAGTAGTAATCAGCATGGATTTATGAAAAATCGTTCTTGCCAAACCAATCTATTAACCTTCTACGATGAAGTGAGCAGCCACCTAGATAAAGGTAAGCCTGTGGATGTGGTGTATCTGGACTTTGCAAAGGCCTTTGACACCGTTCCCCACAAACGCTTACTGTACAAACTAAGGAAGGTAGGTATGGACCATAGGGTGAGTACCTGGATAGAGAACTGGCTCCAGGGGAGAGTCCAGAGGGTGGTAATTAATGGGGAGTACTCGGATTGGGCGGGTGTGGAAAGTGGGGTCCCCCAGGGTACTGTCCTGGGACCAATCCTGTTTAATTTATTCATAAATGATCTAGAGGAGGGGATATCTAGTACAATCTCTGTATTTGCAGATGATACTAAACTAAGCATGCCAATATCTTCTATGCAGGATGTGGAAACCTTACAAGCGGACCTGAACAAAATAATGGGGTGGGCAACTACATGGCAGCCCTATTGTAGTCAGTAGGGCTGTGGATGGTGTCAGAAACCAGAAAGCAAGCTACTCACTAGGGGGGGAACCTCTGGGTGAGTCTAGGATGGAAAGGGACCTGGGGGTTCTGGTGGACAACAGGCTTGGCAGTGGCATGCAATGCCAAGCCGCTGCAAGCAAAGCCAACAGAATACTGGCATGTATAAAAAAGGAGATTCACTCCAGAAATAAAGAAATTATTCAACCACTCTACAAGACTCTGGTCCAGCCACATCTGGAGTATGCTGTCCAGTTCTGGGCACCGGTCCTCAGGAAGGATGTGCTGGAACTGGAGAAAGTCCAGAGAAGGGCAACAAAAATAATTAAGGGAATGGAGAACATCAGCTATGAGGAAAGACTACAAGCACTGAACCTATTCTCTCTGGAGAAGAGACAATTGAGGGGGGATATGATATCAATGTACAAATATTGTACTGGAAACCCTAGCATAAGGAACAAACTATTTAGAGAAAGGGAATACAATAAGACACGTGGCCACTTACTAAAACTAGAGGAAAAACGGTTCTTCACTGTCAGAGCAGTAAGGATGTGGAATTCTCTTCCACAAGCAGTGGTATCAGCAGGGAGCATCGATAGTTTAAAAAAACTATTAGATGGAAACCTTAAAGACCACAACATACAGGGGTATACAATGTACGGTTAACAGCAAACACGCACACACATCATAGGTTGAACTGGATGGACTGATGTCTTTTTTCAACCTCACAAACTATGTTACTAGCGTCTACAAACTATGAGATATTTTTATTCATTTTTAAAAACTTTTTTTTTACTTGTAATGGCGGGGATCAGCGACTTATAGTGGGACTGCGATATTGCGGCGAACAAATCAAACACCTAACTGACTCTTTTTTTGGGGACCAGTGACATTATTACAATGGTCAGTGCTAAAAATATGCACTGTCACCATAGGTGTGCACAGCCTATTGCATTAGGGTGTGCACCCCGAAGTTCAAAGACATACAGTATGTGTGTGCATGTGTATACATACTGACGGTGTCAGTAAAGCAGGGATGGTGTCAGTAGTGCAGAGATTGTAGTCAGTAGGGCTGTGGATGGTGACAGTAGGGCAGAGATTGTAGTCAGTAGAGCTGTGGATGGTGTCAGTAGGGCAGAGATTGTAGTCAGTAGGGCTGTTGATGGTGTCAGTAGGGCAGAGATTGTAGTCAGTAGGGCTGTGGATGGTGTCAGTAGGGAAGAAACTGGAGTCAGTAGGGCTGTGGATGGTGTCAGTAGGGCAGAGATTGTAGTCAGTAGGGCTGTGGATGGTGTCAGTAGGGAAGAGATTGGAGTCAGTAGGGCTGTGGATGGTGTCAGTAGGGCACATATTGTAGTCAGTAGGGCTGTGGATGGTGTCAGTAGGGCAGATATTGTAGTCAGTAGGGCTGTGGATGGTGTCAGTAGGGCTGTAGATGGTGTCAGTAGGGCAGAGATTGGAGTCAGTAGGGCTGTGGATGGTATCAGTAGGGCAGAGATTGTAGTCAGTAGGGCTGTGGATGGTGTCAGTAGGGAAGAAACTGGAGTCAGTAGAGCTGTGGATGGTGTCAGTAGGGCAGAGATTGTAGTCAGTAGGGCTGTGGATGGTGTCAGTAGGGCAGAGATTGTAGTCAGTAGGGCTGTGGATGGTGTCAGTAGGGCAGAGATTGTAGTCAGTAGGGCTGTGGATGGTGTCAGTAGGGCAGAGATTGTAGTCAGTAGGGCTGTGGATGGTGTCAGTAGGGCAGAGATTGTAGTCAGTAGGGCTGTGGATGGTGTCAGTAGGGCAGAGATTGTAGTCAGTAGGGCTGTGGATGGTGTCAGTAGGGAAGAAACTTGAGTCAGTAGGGCTGTGGATGGTGTCAGTAGAGAAGAGATTGGAGTCAGTAGGGCTGTGGATGGTGTCAGTAGGGCAGATATTGTAGTTAGTATGGCTGTGGATGGTGTCAGTAGGGCTGTAGATGGTGTCAGTAGGGCAGAGATTGTAGTCAGTAGGGCTGTGGATGGTGTCAGTAGGGCAGAGATTGTAGTCAGTAGGGCTGTGGATGGTGTCAGTAGGGCAGAGATTGTAGTCAGTAGGGCTGTGGATGGTGTCAGTAGGGCAGAGATTGTAGTCAGTAGGGCTGTGGATGGTGTCAGTAGGGCAGAGATTGTAGTCAGTAGGGCTGTGGATGGTGTCAGTAGGGAAGAAACTGGAGTCAGTAGGGCTGTGGATGGTGTCAGTAGAGAAGAGATTGGAGTCCGTAGGGCTGTGGATGGTGTCAGTAGGGCAGATATTGTAGTTAGTAGGGCTGTGGATGGTGTCAGTAGGGCTGTAGATGGTGTCAGTAGGGCAGAGATTGGAGTCAGTAGGGCTGTGGATGGTGTCAGTAGGGCAGAGATTGGAGTCAGTAGGGCTGTGGATGGTGTCAGTAGGGCAGAGATTGGAGTCAGTAGGGCTGTGGATGGTGTCAGTAGGGCAGAGATTGGAGTCAGTAGGGCTGTGGAAGGTGTCAGTAGTTTTTATTTTTATTATTTTTTTACAATTTCTTTTTTTTTTTTATCTTTTTTTTTACAGTCCCGTTAGGGGGCTTTGGTGAAATATCAGGGGTTTAAACAGGGAATCTTCATCACACAGGGTGATTAGGCTGTGCGTACGCCTATGACTCCCTGTACTAATGACACTGGTAAGGAGGGGGCTAACATCAGGGGCGATCAAAGGGTTAAATGTGTGCCTAGGGAGTGTTTACTAACTGTGGGGGTAGTGCTTTTACTGCTTGAAGATATGGATCAGTGTTTCTGCTTCACAGGAACACAGGATTGATGTCTTCTGTACATGTGTTTACATAGGCAGACTGTCATTCTGCCAGAGTACCGAACGATTGGCGGCTCCCGGGGGACATTGGGTAAAATCACTGTGGGAGTGAGCTGCCAGTGGCCTATGCTTGCGCCAGAGCCCTGGAAGTGCAAAAAATCACACACACACACACATATATATATATATATATGTGTGTGTGTGTGATTCTGCACAGATCGGCTGCTCTATAGCAGCTATAGGGTGGTCAGGAACCGGTAAAGACAACAATGGGTTTTGCAATACTCAGGTCCTGTATGTCCCCCAGTACTCCCAGCCATTTATTGGTGACCCATAGGTTCCTCTTTTATAGCTGGAAAATAACAAGTACCAAAAAATATACACTCACTGGCCACTTTATTAGGTACACCAGTTTAATTGCTTGGTAACACAAATTGCTAATCAGCCAATCACATGGCAGCATACATTTAAGCATCTAGACATGGTGAAGATATCTTGCTGAAGTTCAAACAGAGCATCAGAAAGGGGAAGAAAGGGGATTTAGGTGACTTTGAATATGGCATGTTTGTTGGTGCCAGACAGGCTGGACTGAGTATTTCACAAACTGCTGATCTACTGCAATTTTCACACAACCATCTCTAGGGATTACAGAGAATAATCAGAAAAAGAGAAAATATCCAGTGAGCGGCAGTTGTGTGGATGAAAATGCCTTGTTGATGTCAGAGGAGAATGGGCAGACTGGTTTTAGATAATAGAAAGGCAACAGTAGCTCAAATAACCACTCATAAAAACAAAGGTATGCAGAATGCAATCTCTGAACACACAACACATTGAACCTTGAAGAAGATGGGCTACAGCAGCAGAAGACCACACCTGGTGCCATTCCTGTCAGCTAAGTACAGGAAACTAAAGGGCCATACACACTATAAGATTTTCTGAAGACTTTTTTCCTTCAGATTTACCTTTTTTATGTAGTGCAAGGGCCTGCCGGATTGCATACAAATTGAAAGTGTTTAGGTTTGACCTCATATTATATGGTTTTGGTAAATCTTCAGAAAATCTTAGGCTGGCCATACACTATACAATTTTCTTATTCAATTTCCTTTAGATTTACCTTAAACTATGTAGTGCAAGGGCCTGTCTGATTACATACAAATTGAAAGTGTTTAGGTTTGACCCTATATCACATGGTTTTGGTAAATCTAAAGCAAAGTTGAACAAGAAAATTGTATAGTGTATGGCCAGCCTTATAGTGTGTATGGCCGATAAGGCCACAATTTGCACAGGCTCACCAAAATTAGACAATAGAAGATTGCAAAAACGTTGCCTGGTCTGATGAGTTTCGATTTTATCTGCAACATTTAGAAGGTAGGGTCAGAATTTGGCGTAAACTACATGTAAGCATGGATCCATCCTGCCTTGTATCAACGGTTCAGGCTGATGGTGATGGTGTAATGTGTGGGGGATATTTTCCTGGCAAACTTTGGGCCCCTTACTACCAACTGAGCATCATTTAAACGCCACGGCCTACCTGAGTATGGTTGCTGACCATGTCCATCCCTTTATGACTACAGTGTACCCATCTTCTGATGGCTCCTTCCAGCAGGATAATGTACAATGTCACAAAGCTCAAATCATCGCATCACTGGTTTCTTGAACATGACAATGGGGTCACTGTACTCCAATGGCCTCCACAGTCACCACATCTCAATCCAACAGAGCACCTTTGGAACAGGAGATTTTCATCATGGATGTGCAGCCGACAAATCTGCAGCAACTGCGTGATGCTATCATGTCAATATGGATCAAAATCTCTGAGGAATGTTTCCAACACCTTGTTGAATCTATGTTGAAGTATTAAGGCCGTTCTGAAGGCAAAAAAGGGATCCAACACAGTATTAGCAAGGTGTACCTAATAAAGTGGCCGGTGAGTGTATACTCATAGTGTCTTTATTAATTATTAAGTCTTTATTAATAAAATGTGCATATCTAAAAATTAATTAGCCCTACCACTCACATTTTACACTGCCCACACAGCACCAATATAGACAGCCTTTTTGGAAAGCAACCTTTTCATCGCTCAGATTCCCGGGGCTGATGTGCACACCAAAGCCCAGATGTCAGCCCCTGGAAGTGACAGTTGTAGTCCCGCCTCAGTGTGTTTCGCCTGCTCTGGCGTCTTTATGAACTGTACATTTTCTATAGGCAAAGCTTCAAAAGCCCCTACAGGAAATCAATTTAGAGTTAACTGTGAATAGTGGGCATAGAATATTGCTCTGACTCCGGAATATGTAGCACAATCAACTTTGGGTGGGCAACTTTCTGTGATGTGATGATTAAAAATAATCATCACAGAAAGTCCCCTATGTGATGCATTTTTGGTGACAGGTTCTCTTTAATGAGCCATCAGGGGTCTGAAAGACCTCTAACAAAACAAATGGAGTGCGGGGGGGGGGGGGGGGGGTCAGCCATGACAGGGCTTTGTGTAAGTAATCCGGCAGGTGCAGAGTCACTAGATCACTTTCATCTGCTAGCCAACAGTTGGTTTGTCTTGTCAGATTTACACACAGAGTGTTGTGATTTACACAAGCCTGTTGCCACCAACATAGTTTCTTCAATGCACAGTGGCAGTAAAAGGGAGTTAAAGGCTTCTGCAGGTGATCATCTTGGACCTTGAGTTATGGCCCTGGAAATATTGCTCTCACGCTGTCAGGGGCGGCGATATGTAACGTAACACAATTGTTTTCCTATGTAGGTGCCTTTATATTATTGTCCAAAGTCCCCCTTTACATCACAGTTCCCCTTTAAAGCAGTCCCACAGTGTCCTCAGCCCTCCTTTACAGTACAGTGCAGTCCCATTTACATCACAGTGCCCCTTTACAGTAAATAAGACTGCACTGTAGAGCTGCACGATTCTGGATAAAACGAGAATCACAATTTTTTTTGCTTAGAATAAAGATCACGATTCTCGGTGTAACATAATTTTTCACATTATACAAAAAAATTGGGCTACCTTTACTGTTTAGTTTTTTTTTTTTAATTCATTGAAGCGTATTTTCCCCCAAAAAAATTGCGTTTGAAAGACCGCTGCACAAATACAGTGTGACATAAAATATTTTAATGACCACCATTTTATTCTCTAGGGTCTCTGCTAAAATATATATATATATATATATATATATATATATAATGTTTGGGGGTTCTAAGTAATTTTCTAGCAAAAAATACTGATTTTAACTTGTAAGCAACAAGTGTCAGAAAAAGGCTAAAGCCCCATACACATGATCAGATTATCGAACGATCTTTCGTCCGTTTTTTGTGGCATGCTAGTCTGATGTGGAAAGTGAAGAGGTTATTTTCATAAAATTTTCCCGTATGACAGAATTCTACTTCAGAAGTGATGTCATGTGTTGGATTGTTTTGTATGTGTTCTTTCGTCTCTGAGCATGCCTAGTCTTGCTCTTAAGATTTTGTTCCGTCTAAATCTGTACTAATGAGACGAAAATCGGACGTTGTTTTGACGGACGACAAAAATTTTATAGCCTGCACACCAGGATTTTGTCAGCCGAAAAGTCGGAGTCGGCTGTCGAAAGCACCATACTAACAATCCGAAAATCAACAGATCGGTAGTCGGACGAATTTTCCCTACAGATTTTCTTATTGTGTGTACGGGCCTTTAGTCTTTAGGTGGGTAAACTGACCTCATTTGCAGACCAAAGTTCATCCCATTGATCTGTACTTGAACTAAAAGATACAATGTTTCTTTTTATCTCTCTTTCGGTGCTTTGCCGGCTGCTTTTTTTTTTTTTTTTTTTTGACAGCCGGGAGCAGGCAACTGCCCTGCACTTGTTATATGAATCAGAGAAATGCTGGATTAAGATCGTAAGGGGGGGTTTAATCGAGATCGCAATTTTTTAGTGATTAATCATGCAGCTCTACTGCACTGTTAAGGGGGCACTGTGATATAAAATACATTGTTTTTGGATAGAGTAGAAAAGAGTTAAAACGCTGGCAGCTTTTTTTTCTTTCTTCTTTCTAAGTGATGTTAGCTTGAGGACTGACATCTCCTCCAGCTCCGTGATTTTATATCATCGGCGGGACCAAGATACCTATGCAGATTTTGCATTTGAACTGCACTTAACGTAAATTCTAACATTTTAAAAATACACTGCCAACTAAATTGTGCTTCTCCCTTTCTATACACACACACACAGGAGCTGTGGGGAAACAGCATTCCTGTTCAAATCACATGCAATACTTTGCAGTGCAATTTGTGCCCTCTCATTTTGTATTAACACAAATCGCACAGTATCAGTTTGGGTATCAGGAGTACTCATTAAAATGCTCATATCGGCACCAATACTGGTATCAGTGCATCCCTAATGTTGTGCATTTTGGAGGGGTGGCAGGTATAGAGCTTTCATTTGGTAGCTTACCTGAATACATATATTTTCATCTTGTAGTTTATTTATGGGAAGGAATTGAAAATTAAAAAAAAAATGATTTGTAACTTAATGCCCTTTTCACATAAAAAGTCCGATCAGGTCCACCTGTCCGTTACACCAGGATCTCCATAGATCAGTGGACAGATCCCCTGCTGATTTAACCAGAGTTTCCCCCTAGTGAAAGGGACCTTACTGTTAAACAGTTAGTAAAACCCCAGATTCTTTTGCATATTAGGACATTTAGGAAAGACTTAGGGAAATTGCCTTCTTTGTTATGAACACTATTCACATTTATGCCCTCCTTTAGCCTCTAAAGTAGCAGCCCATCCCACTGTTATTTACATTGCTTTAGAGAGCTACATCCATCCATGCATATAAATTAGTAGCACTTTAATACACAAGCATTCAGGTAAAGTCTGCTGAGAACACAGCCTAGCCAGCAGAAAAGGAAGTTGTCCAAGTATTGTCAAAATTGACCATTTGTTTCCCATGAATTGTTTTGATTGCCCCCTTTGTTGCCCATGCGTTATCACATTTGCCAGTGTGTTACCTACATTTAATGGCCAGTGAATTACCCTCATTTTCCTAGGTATGCTGTATCCTCTCTAGAATGATTTTCTCTTACTTCTTTACTAGTGAACACTGCCTTTGGGACAGGAAGTGAAGATAAATTTCTCCAACAGAAACATGAACCTCGAGGAAATTCTGACAGATGTTCTAATCAATCTCACTGGAAAAAAAAAAAAAATCCCAACATAAGAGAAAAGGGATTTCTGCAGAAAAACTTTCTATGGATTTCCTTATTTTTAGAATCATATAATGATTCTTTTTACATGATTGGATAATTTAAGTGAATATTCACCCAATTGTTCAGATTCCAAACTTCTTTAGCAAATCAGCTCTGTAGTCACAACTACCTGATTGCTAACGCATTGCTTTTCTTCACTTATTGTGCCATTTGCCATTGCTTAATTTGCCATTGGACATCGCCCTGTTCCTTTAGCCAGAATGCAGGGACAACCCTTTAATGGCATGCACTGGAAAGTTGCCATTAGAAATTGCCAAGCAAAATATACATAGGAAGAGTGCTTTTCTGTCAAAAAGTTTCCAACACTGAACTCAGGAACCAGTGTATTTACTTTATGAGTTATACCCACAATCATGTTCCTCCCGAGTTTATGATCACACGTATGTTAAACAAAATAATTATCAACAGACAGAGCTACTTTGTTCTACAAAGAATACGATCTACATAGTAAGAAATAAAGACTGCATTCAGAGACTAAATTACTTGTTATCTGCTCCTAGGGGTAAACCTAAAGCCCAGTTTTCACTATGCATTGGGCAGAATCATTCTTGGCACATCCTTCTGCCCCCAGGCATCTATGTTTGTGGTTGTGTCCTTAAACACAAGCAATTGTGTTGGCCTGCTGCTTGTGGGTATCCTATGGGGCTGGGGGGGAAGATGAACTGTAGTCTTAACCATCACCATATAAATAGGGGAAACTGGTTTGTTGGTATGTTGAGTTGCACATAGACATGAGATGGCCACCAGAAAATCCAGTCACCATTCTGTGGAACAATCATAGCATAAACATGCACATGCATATTTGTCAAATGTACATGTTCTTTAATTAAGGGGGCAGTTTTGGTGCCTCACTTACCTTGGAAGAGCTGTAGTGTTAGGCTTGGAAAATCCTACTCAGGCAAACTATTATTCCCCTTGGAACAGTGTTCTCCAAACTGTGGCCCCAGGGCAGCATGTGGCCCTTTGCTTTCGAAGTACTATTCCTTCCACTGACACCAGTGGTGGGGCACTTTGCCTCCCACAGACAACAATGATAGGGTGCTATTCCTCTCATTGATACCAACAATGGGACACTATTACTTCCACTGATACCAACAATAGGGCACGATTCCTTCCACTAAAACCAATGATGGGGCATGGTTTACTCCCGCTAACGCTGGAGCATTTTCTACTACCATTGACTGCAGTCTGGCCCCCTAAAATCTGAAGTATAATAACCTGGCCTTTTGTTTAGAAAGTTTGGAGACCATTGCCTTAGATCATCCGCCAGGGGATGTCTGCACAGTGCCTACAGACATAGAATAATTTCCTAATCCAGTCATAATAATCCATATGGCAATTTTGCATTAGCTCTGTGCGTTTGTACTCTATTGTTGTCAAGGGTATGAAGGTTGCATCATACAGGGTGTATGGTCCAGAAGCACTCTTCTATACTTAATAT
Source organism: Pelophylax lessonae (assembly GCF_965119305.1). Taxonomy (NCBI): domain Eukaryota; kingdom Metazoa; phylum Chordata; class Amphibia; order Anura; family Ranidae; genus Pelophylax; species Pelophylax lessonae. The sequence continues at coordinate 550,951,752 of NC_138769.1, read as the reverse complement.
AGTGAGTGTCATTCAGTTTTGTTTTCTTAAGTATCACTCACTTTTTTAACACGCTCACAAAATTTAAAATAAAGCTGCAGGAGGGAAAATGAATCTTGGTCTTAAAAAAGAGTGGAGCCATAAACAATAATTGTCAACCTCACTGCACCTCCTGTTTCTTGCTTTGATAAAGTGGTATGAGTAAAGCCCCATACACAAGATGAGAATATCTGATGAATGATCGTCCGTTTTGTTTTTTTTTTTGCTTTTTTTTTTTGCATGCTAGTCTTATATCCAAAATTAAGAGGTTACTAAACTTACAAAAAGTCTCGTACGACTTCCAAAGTGATGTAATGTATTGTAAAGTATTCTTTCATTTCAGAGCATGCGTGGTCTTGGTCTTCTGATTATTTGTGGACAAACACTGTACTGAATAAACCAGAATCGTTGGTTCTGGTATCATACAAGAAGTGTCGTGATTACCTCTCGAAAAAGCTGCGTACTAACAATCAGATTATCGTAATCTGTATTTTTTGTCTGATTTTCTGATCATGTGTACTAGACATATCCAGCTTGACCATTTGTTTGTGGTTTGCTTGCCTTCACCTGGAGGATCTATTAATTGTTGTCAATCAGTATGTACTCAACTAGCTTCTTTTCATCTATCTTTACATTTGTTAGTGATGGTGGTGCTCATATAAAAATCTGATTTTTGTTAGTGTTTCGTATAGCTATACAATTACAGTTATTTGGCTACTGAGCAGCACAGGCACATAGACCACAAAACATGACTTGAAATGAGACATATTCACCTATTCATATTGTACCATACAACTTCAAGGACTATTTCCCAAAAAAACAGAAATATACACTGCCTGGCCAAAAAAAAAAAAGTCGCCACCTGGAATTAACTAAGCAACTAACTAAACTAAGCATGCAGTAACTATCCTATTGGATAGTTACTGCATGTGCCCAAAGAATGAGGTCAGCTGATTACCTGAATATACTGAATGACCAGGTTATTCCATCATTGGATTTTTTCTTCCCTGATGGCACAGGCATATTCAAAGATGACAATGCCAGGATTCATGGGGCTCAAAGTGTGAAAGAGTGGTTCAGGGAGCATGACACCATCACACATGGATTGGCCACCAAAGAGTGCAGAACTTAACCCTATTGAGAACCTTTGGGATGTGCTGGAGAAGGCTTTGCGCAGTGGTCCGACTCCCCCATCATCAATACAAGATCTTGGTGAAAAATGAATGCAACACTGGACGGAAAACGGAAAATTCCTATCATACTTACCGTAATTTTCCTTTCCTGATAGTCTCCATGGCAGCCTACGTGTGGGTTAACCCCGCCTCCAATCCAAGGGTATAGGACCCCCCTCCCATAAATTTTAGCTCTCAGGTACAGCAGGTGTTCCATATCTTAGCCGAATCCAAGACGAGAGGGTGGGTACTCCGGCTGCCATGGAGACTATCAGGAAAGGAAAATTACGGTAAGTATGATAGGAATTTTCCGTTTTCCTGTCTGTCTCCATGGCAGCCTATGTGTGGGAAATAACTAGCTCACTCCACACGGGTGGGAATGCTTTAGCAAAGAAAAATTTTAATTCATGCTATTTGCAGACAAAACAGTCAAACCAAAATTAACTGAGGACAGAGAAGCAGGCTCTACACAATAGTGGGTCATAAAAGTATTGACCGATGACCATGAAGCCGCTCTGCAAATTACATCTGGAGCCACGTGCCGCGAGGCCGCCCAGGAAGTAGAGATACTCCTTGTAGAGTGCGCCGTCATCGCCTCCCGAGGAGCCAGCCCTTCAGCTCTATAGGCCTGCTGGATAGCTGCCACTATCCATGATGCGAAAGTCCTGGATGAAGCAGGTTTACCTCTGTTCTTTCCCCAGAACAGGACAAAGAGGTTGTCAGACTGCCTGAATGGTGCAGTTGCTTGAAGATAGACTTTCAAGGATTCTCCTACATCCAACGGATGAGGATTGGACTCATTAGATGACCGGAAGGTAGGCAGGACGATCTCCTGATTCTGGTGAAACACCGAGGTGACTTTCGGATTTGAATTCAGCCTGGGTATCAGTACTACCCGATCCGGGAAAAAAGTCAAAAATGGTTCTCTACATCCGAGAGAACTTAATTCAGAGACCTTTTTAGCCGAAGTAATGGCTACCAGGAAGACAGTTCGGATGGTCAGGTCCTTGATAGAAGAAGAGGAATCTATGCCCGTTTTTGAGAGGGCATTCAGGACAAGAGGTAGATCCCATTTCAGTAACCTAGGTCTTCTTTGAGGATTGAGCCTGACTGCTCCTTTGAAAAATTGTTGAATCAGTGGGTGTTGAGCCCACATGACCCCGGAGAAGGCCGACAAGGCCGAAACTAGAACTCTAAGAGTTGCCACTAAAAGGGGCATATCCAGACCAGCCTGAAGAAAACTTAGTATTTCTTGAATCCCAGGGACTGAGGAAGACATACCTTCTGGATATGCAGACTTCATGAATCTTGCCCAGATTCTACAGTATACTCTATTAGTACTTGGTTGTCTAGCATTCATCAAGGTGGAAATGGCTGTAGATGGGCAGCCGAGTGATTCCAACCTTTCCCTCTCAAGAACCAGACCGTCAACCGGAGAATTGCAGGACAGGGGTGCACTGCTGTTCCCTGAAGAAGCAAGTCTGGTCTGAGGGGAAGAGGGACCGGGTCCCAGTAACTCAGTTGTAGGAGCAGCGGAAACCATGGCCTGTTCGGCCAGAAAGGCGCCACCATCACTATCTCCACATCTTCCGCTTGAAGTCTCTGCAGAAATTTGAGAATGATGGGTACTGGAGGAAAGGCGTAAGCCCTGCTGAACTCCCACCTGTCGGTTAGCGCATCTGTCCCGTAGGCTTGAGGGCATTTGCCTCTCGTGACATACTTCTCCAACTTGTGGTTGCAAGGGGAGGCGAACAGATCGCCTTCGGGAGCTACTCCCAGCGACAGGATCCATTTGAACGACTCCACATGGAGAGACCACTCGTTGTGGTTCAACTGGACCCTGGACAGAAAATCTGCTTGAACATTCTGTGAACCTGGAATGTAAACTGCCGAGATATTTACTAGGTGAGTCTGGGCCCAGGACATGATCGGGTCTAATTCTCGAAGCAGAGAGAGACTCCGTGTCCCACCTTGTCTCTTTACATAAGACACTGCCGTGGTGTTGTCCATCCGAATCAATACAGATTACCCCTCTAGCAAGTGTTGGAAAGATCGAAGACCCTGGTAGGCTGCTCGGAGTTCCAGTATATTGGAAACTGGTGTGTGTCTCTGAAAAGACCACCTCCCTTGTGTCATCTCTGTCAGACAATGAGCCCCCCAGCCTGAGTTGCTGGCGTCTGTTGTGATTATAGTCCATGAGACTGGAACCAGAGAGTGACAATTGAGCAGATTCCTGCGTTGCAGCCACCAAAGAAGACTGTATCTCATGCTGGAGGAGATATGAATGTACTGATCTTTCTCTTCTGTGTTCCATTGTTGTAGGAACCCTTTCTGGAAGGGCCTCATATGCCAGAGAGCCCATTTGACCATTGGAGCCGTGGACACCATGGTGCCAATGATTTTGAGGCACTTTCGGCCGAGGAGAAGAAAGAGCCGGAAGGATTCTCTCCCTCACTACCGGTATCTTCTCTAATGGGAGAGAGATTGAATTCTTGACGGTGTCGAATTGCGCCCCAAGATAGACTAGGCGCTGAGTGGGCTCCAGCTGACTCTTTTGTAGGTTTAGCAGCCAGCCAAACTCTTTGAGGGTCGATATGACCTGATCTCTGTGTGCCAATAATTGATCTTTCTCTTGAGACAGCAGCAGAAGATCGTCTAAGTAATGATGTAGACGTATACCTTTCAATCTTATGAAGGCTACCACTGCTAGAAGAACTTTGGTGAATACTCTGGGCGAGGTAGACAGGCCAAAGGGTAGGCAAATAAATTGAAGATGCTGATTCTGAACACAGAAGCAGAGATATTTGTGGAAGTCGGTTGCCACAGGTACATGAAAGTACGCATCTTTCAAATCTATTGAGGCGAGCCAATCTCCTAGCAGTACTGCCTTTTGAATAGTTGAGAGTGTTTTCATCTTGAATTTTTCGTTCTTTATGAACTTGTTCAGGTATGTGAGATCTATAACAGGCCTCCAGGCCCCGTTCTTCTTCTGGACTAAGAAGAGGGGTGAGTAAACCCCTTGAAATCTTTCTTGTTCTGGAACTAGAGCTACCGCTCCTTGAGCCACCAAAGCGTCTACATAGGCGAGCAAGACTTCTCTTCTCTCTTCTAGACAGGGCAAATGAGTTGAGATGAATCTTGGAACTGGATCTGCCAGAAATGACCATCTGTGGCCTGTAGAGACCGTCCTTACGGTCCAAAAGTCCGTGATTGAGGCCGCCCAGACATGCTGAAAATGGAGAAGACGTGCCCCCACCTGACATGCCTGAACGGGCCCAATCTCAAAAGGATTTAGTGGAATCTTGTCCAGCAGGCGCTGGATTTTTCGATGACCTCCGAGTAGAGGATTGACCACCTCTCCAGTTTCTTCGGAAATCCCTATTAGGTTTGTAAGAGCGTGCATCTCTTGATCTCTCCGTGTATTGCCTCCTAGGTTGAGGCTTCTTCTGACTAAATAATCGTCTGTCCTGCGGGAGGAAGCCTGACTTTCCGCCAGTAGCCTTAGCAATAGCGCTGTCTAATTTATTTCCAAAAAGGGAAGTACCCTCAAAAGGGATCTTACACCATGCCTGTTTAGAGGCTGGATCCGCAAGCCACGGGCGAAGCCACAAGGCCCTTTTTGCTGTCACTGAAGATAGCATCGATCTGGACAGAAGACGCAGAACATCGATAGATGCTTCTCCTAAAAATACTGAAGCCAACTTGAGTTCATGAATAGGGGAGCTTTCTACGGCTTTTTCCCGAGAGGCTTCCAAGTTTAGATTCTATATCGGATACCCAGACTTCCATGGCTTTAGACATCGTTGCTAATGCCATAACGGGTTTGCAGGCCGCACCGGCCGTCACAAAGATCCTTTTTAGGTCCAGATCTATTTTCCTATCCAAGGGGTCTTTGAAAGAGACTGCGTCATCCAGGGGCAAAGTGACATGCTTTGCCAATCTTGTAACTGCCGCATCCACAAGAGGAGCAGATTCCAGACGGGCGACATCTTCAGGTTTAAAGGGATATAGTTTCCCAAGTTTGGAGGATAAGGAAGACTTACTATCCCCTTTACTCCACTCTTCAGTAATCACCTCCTGTAATTCAGAGAGGGAAGGGAAGTTGACACGCTCCTTGCCAAGGTGCTTGAAGAACTTCCGCTGCTTTTTCTGAGGAGACACAGGATCCTCCCATCTTAGAGCTTCTTTAATGGCTCTGATCAGGGGTGAAACCAGGGCGAACTCGAAGCCGCCTACAGCCCCTTCTTCTTCCGAATCACTGTCAGATGATTTTGCAGAAGTAATGCTCGGTTGAGAGGGGCCTTGATCTTCCTGCACTTCCGCTGGAGGACTAGATGTAGTGGGACCAGGTGGTGGGACTCTACCCCATTCTTTCAGGGACTGTTGTACTATTCTCTTCACTAGAGATTCCAATCCTTGGTCCTCATGCACCCTCTCACCGGCTGCTTGAGCAAAACATGGCTCACATAGGGACTTGTCCTCCGGGACATACGCCCCACAACCCCAACAGGCTCTCTGGTATGTGCGGTGACTCTGGTGTTGTTTATGGTGTCTGGGGGAGGAATTAGAGCGTCTCCCTTGCTGCCTACTCCCTGATGGAGATTCACGGCGCTTAGATCTGGAGGATGAACTCCCACAAGGTCTGACAGGGTCTCTTTCTTGTGGTAAATCAGGCCTGGAAGAGCTCATGGAAAAAGAGAAAATCGGGGAGACACCGGATTTAGCCATGACATAGGGACCAGCAAGCCCTCCCCGCCCCCCCTTCTGAAAAATGCCAGCACCCACCTGTTGTGAGAGGGCTGGCCACAGGAGGGCGGTGACGCAGGATCCATACTTCAGGCCAAACAACCAGACTGATAAAGAAAGGTAATACACATCAAACACCATGTCAGTGATACATTGTGAGGTAACAACCATCCGCCCCCCCCTCTGCAGTCAAGTCTCCAATGCACATACCTGTAGCAAGGAATCCAGAGACACTGGGAAGCTGCCGCAACGCCCACAGTACATTCCCAAAGTACAGGGGAACCGTCAGCTGTTTAAATCTCCCGCCGGAATGACGTCAGTGGTGATGCGGTCACGGACGCTACTGCGCATGCGCGAGCCAAGCCTCGGCTCCGCTCGCGACGCACTGCGCATGTGCGGGACCACAAAGCGTCTACCGATTGGACGCTAGAAGCAGAGGAGGAAGAGGAAGGGTTTGGTTCCAGCGCCATTGGGCCAAACAAACATTTTGTACAGCGATAGGAAAGAGACAGACAAAGTGCACATAAATAACAAATACCGCTGCCATGAAGGGATGCAATGCGAATCTTCAGACCCATGTCAGAAAATGCCGATCAAGCTTCAGTCAACCGCAGAGAGCAGGGGAATTTAAATGTCACTCACCCGCCCATGGCTGGGCCCTGGACATGCAGACACCATCCAAAGTATCCTAAGGTAAGCTGGACGTAGTAAGACATCAGAAGTGTAGGTCCTTGGAGGAGGACAAAAAATGAACACCTGCTGTACCTGAGAGCTGAAATTTATGGGAGGGGGGTCCTATACCCTTGGAGTGGAGGCGGGGTTAACCCACACGTAGGCTGCCATGGAGACAGACAGGAAATACATTTTGTGACTTTGCAGAAGCTTATGTAAACAATGCCACAGCGAATGCATGCCGTAATCAAAGCTAACGAAAATATTTGGCTTAGAGTGTGTGACCTTTTATTTTTGGTGGTGACTTTTTTTTTTTGACCAGGCAGTGTATAATTGCTGCTTCTTTCAGACCACCTATTCTGTGCATATAGTGTTGTGATTTTAGAGTTAATTTGCCACAAGATTTTTAGGTAAAGTGTGGTTTTATGGCAAAAATATTTATGTTTAAAGGATTAACTAGGTATTCTGTTACATGTCAAACGTTTGTCTTCAGGGTGCTGAACAAATGAAAATTGCATGTCTAAAGTCCCCCTGTGTTGAAGAGAAGGTTGTAGTATTGAAATACTAGGAGAAATATTTTAATAGAAAAGAAAAAAAAACTCAAAATATGCAATGCATTTATCATAACCAAGAAGAAGCCAGGTACAAGTCTCATAACAGAATAGCAAAGTCTCACTTGAGCTGGATACAAAAGCTGCAGCACCTATATTCAGGGGTCCTCTGACACTCTAGAACTCTCATTGGTTACATAATTATTGACACTAGCCTAACAAGATGCAGGCTGCATGTTATAGCATTATTGTTCATTACATAGGGGGCAAATTATAATATCATCATAGCATCAAGCTGTCTGCATATTTGTTTGCACTGGGCTCACTAGGTGAAAACTGTACTTCTGACCCTTACATGTGAGCGTTTATACACCATACTTTTTCCATTTTCCTGTTGCTGCTTGGTTTTATGTTTTTGTGTTTTTTTTTCCCTGCAGGGGATTGATGTGTCAGCACGGAAGGGGTTATAGGTGCTCCTGCCCACTTATTTTTTTTTTTTGGGAGGATGTGTCCTCCACGTGCAAACATATAAATGGTGATACACTGGTTGGGATAGCTCTAAGGAAGGGGTCTGCCCGAGAAACGTCTAAGCTTCTCCATTGTATGGCGTCGGTGGGGATGTCCATCTCACTTGCTGGATTGCTGTTATTGTCTAGCTTGATTTCATTCTGCTTTTGTGAGTATATTACCATTTTATGATTTTACAATAAACTATTTTGGAGCTAATGCACTAGGCGTTTGCGCCCTCTTGTACGTGTTTTCACATACACCATACCAATATTTATGGTTGCCCCATTGTAAAGAGCCTGATATGGAATCAGGAAGACTTGGGCTCAATTAAAAGCTTTGCTCCCATTCCAGTAACCTTATTAAAATATCCTTTGGAAACTAAACATGTGTAGATATGAATGGTTGTGGTTCACTATCTAACACTACATGTGTATTGCTAATGCTTTCTTGTGCTGGTTTGAATAACTAAACACGTATGTGGAACTTGCACATGCTCCAGGTATGTTGCTCTATCTTATAGTTGTTCAACCGCCTACAGGTCCCATATTTCTTGGTACTAAAGGCCCGTACACAGTCACACGATAAGAAAATCAGAAGGGAAATTTCGTCCGACGACGGATCTGCCGATTTTCGGATTGTTAGTATGGTGCTTTTGACAGCCGACTCCGACTTTTCGGCCGAAAAAATCCTGATGTGCAGGCTATAAAATTTTTATCGTCCGTCAACACAACGTCCGATTTTCATCTCATTAGTACAGTTTTCGTCGGAAAAAAATCTTAAGAGCAAGACTAGGCATGCTCAGAGACAAAAGAACACATACAAAACAATCCAACACATGACATCACTTTTGAAGTAGAATTCTGTCGTACGGGAAAATTCGTATGAAAATAACCTCTTCACTTTCCACATCAGACTAGCATGCCACAAAAAACGGACGACAGATCGTTCGATAATCTGATTGTGTGTACGGGGCTTAACAATATTACATACTCTCCACCAAGTCCTGTCTTATAAACTCTACTGACTCCTGGAAATCTTGTTCATAAACAAAAATTGAAAAGAATGTAATCTTTTTAAGTTTTTATGAATAAGATTTCTAGGGGGCCATAGAGTTCATAAGGTTTTGGTGGAGGGTATGCTCCAGGTATACAGTGAAGATTATAATGCAGAATACTGTCAGTCTGTGCGTCCGCATTTTAAAAAGGTACAGGGACCTTTTTACCTATAGGAAACGCAGGCACAGCAGCCCATTAAAATAAATGGGCTGCTGTGTCCATGCAAATGCAGCACACAGAACCGCAGAATTGTGAACCTTTTTTAAAGGAGAGTTGAAGAAATATGTGTCTTTGGGACCTCTTACCTCCTGGCTGCTTTAACAGTAACCTTACCACTGTTCATTAAAACCACACTAAGGATTTAAGGACCTGTACATGCACATAGAAAGACCATATGTATTATTAGAGTAGACATTTACTAAGCCTATAGTCTCTGTGCCTTGTCTTTAAGTATAGAATGTGTCTAAAAAGTGGATCTGGGTTTGTCTTTCTCCACACCTGAAATATTTTTATGTATCTGTATCACTAATGAAAAAAATATACATTGTTAATTAGACATTCCAAAAATGTATTACTTATGCGCAAAATTATATTTCTGTACAAGAATAAAAGCAGGAATATGTTTTGTTTATATCATTTTAATCAATGATTGACAATCCCAGAACTTTAACATTAGAAAACAACATTGGTAGAAACATTGTTGCAAGCTTGTTATCAAAGATATATAATAAATAATTTAAACAATTTTATTACATTGTACACATTGACTATTTGCTTATTTACACACTAAAACTAGAAATATACAATCTAGTAAAAGGTGCAGATGTGAACTCTGCTAACGATTTATTGATTCATATGGCTTCAGATGAGAGTGAATGGGAAGAATGCTGGTGCAGTTTTCAGGACAACTCAGGACTTACACTGCGTGAATGCTGAGACATTCACAAAGCAATTTTTTATACACAGACCAGTGTGTGTAAGGCCCCTTTCACACATGCTATCCGTTTTTCATCCATCCGTTGACGGATGAAAAACGGACATCAATGCATCTCTATGTAAAAACGGATGACAACGGATGATCATCAGTTAACATCCGTTTTCATCCGCTTCCGTCAATGTCCGTTTTTTTGAACAACTGACGAAAAACGGATGAAAAACGGATAACAACTGATGAAAAACTGATGACAACTGATGAAAAACGGATGAAAAACGGATGAAAATGGATGAAAAATGGATGAAAAACGGATGAAAACGGATGGAAAACTGATACATTTTGACATGACTGAACTGAAGAACTGAAAGGGGCCTAAAGCCTAGTGCACACTAGCTTTTTTTTTTTTTTTTTTGTTCAACCCAGTTGGCTGACCGAAAATAAAACTGAAGAGCTTGTGAGGAAATCTTGTACTAACAATCTGATGTTAGTACAGCGATCTCCCCCGTTGAGCTATTGTGTTCAATATTACAGCGGAACGGCCCCCCGGGAAGAACACTCCAGTCAGCGATCTCGGCCATTGGCTGAGAGCGTTAATCAGATGCTGATCGGCAGACCTTCTTCACTCTTGACCCTTCGACAGAAGCCGTACATTCGGCCGGCTTTTATTAAACCGGACGCCGTACACAGGGGCTGAATGTTAGCCGGCTTCTATTGAACCAGACGATACTGCCCGATATTCAAGCTATGTGTATGGTCCTTATGAGGCCTAATTAGAGTGGCATGTGCTATTATTTGGAAGGGGAGATGACTGATCAGGGAACTTTTCTTTAGCACTCAATAATTAAGTGTAACTTCATATCATGTGTGCTGTTCATTTTGTACCTAAATGTCACCTAAAGTGGTATTAAACCCAAAAGCAAACATTTATTATATTACAGCTTTGTATATGTGATGACTGCATTCATTTTCCTGTTTAGGCTTTCTTTCTTCTATATCAGGGGTCTCCAAAATTTTCAAACAAAGGGCCAGTTAATTGTCCTTCACACTTTAGGAGGGACGGATTGTGGCCAGCGGGGGCAGAAAATACCCTGGGCTCGGTGTGTCAGTGAAAATAAATATGGCCTCAGGTTTGGTGATCAATAGGAGGAGGAAGAGTAGCCCCTATTAGAAGGATGAATAGTATCCCATCATTGGTATCAGTGGAAGAATTAGTGCCCCATTGTTGGTGTCAGTGAGAAGAATAGTGCCCCAAGGGCCTGGCAAAGGCTAGCAAAGGGTCACATGTGGGCCGCAGTTTGAAGACCCATGTTCCATATTCATCTAGTGATCCATCCAGTAAGTCCTTTGTTTTTCAAAAGAACAAGCTCTCCAGCAGAATTTAACACTTACAGAGATGAGACAAACCATTTAACACCAGCAGCGGTGCTTACAATGATCATTCTTTGTTTATTTATGTAAAACCTTTATCCCAAAAGAAAAGAAACTGTATGCTGTTACTGCCTAAAAAGTATTAGCTGGAGTTTAGCTTCAGTTTGTTAGTGTATTTAAATCTGCTAGTCCATCTAACACTCTCCACCCCCCAGACTGAAAATGCTGCTGTCCAAAGGTGCCCCCTATGCTTATTCAGTGGGGGTACTCTAATACAGAAGGCATGTTACTGGTCAGATCACCAGGTGAAAACATCTAAGCAAAGAAAACTAATGCAGACACCATATCTAATGATTGGTAATCTTCAAAATTTTTGGCTTTGAGTTTAAAACCACTTTAATAGTTTTAGGTAAAGATCAGTTTCCGGAAAGACAGTATTGTATGTTTGATTTTATTTACAAGCAAAACACAGCAATGGTTTTATCTAATAATGAAGGTACATTGGTACAGGATACAAAATTATTCATTGTGGTTTCTGAATAAATTACCAAAACTCACTTAACCACTTGCCGACTGCCGCACGACTATTTACGTCGGCAGTCAGCCCCTCACAGGCAGAGCGATGTAGGGCTACATCGCTAGCCTGTGAGGGTCTAGGGAGCGAGCGCGCGCCGCTGGAGGTGCGCTCCCGCTCCCGCGCGGTCACAGACCCCCCCGCGCGTGTGACCAGCAGACCTGATGTCCGCCGGTCACTCGCGATCGTCGGGTGGAGAGGGAGAAAGGCATTCTCCCCTGTGTATGAATGGTGATCATACGGTTCTACTATGTAGGACCGTTGATCACTGTTCATACACCTCAAGCCACAGCCAATCACAGTTAGAATCACGCCCCTAGGGATACACATAACCCCTCCCTCTCAAAAAAAGTTAACCCCTTCACTGTCAGTGTCATTTTACAGGAACAGTGCATATGTATAGCACTGATTACTGCAGTAATGTCACTGGTAACCCCAAAAGTGTCAAAAATGTCAGTCAAGGGTCTGATCTGTCCGCCGCAATGTCGCAGTACCGCAAAAAAAATTGCAGATCGCCGCCATTACGCGTTAAAAAAAAAACAACAAAAATGACAAAAATCTTTCCCTTAGTTAGTAAACGCAATAACTTTTTACCAAACATATGTAGCAGAAAACAAATTGGCCTAAAATGTTAAAAAATTTTGATTTTTACATTTTTTTTGGGGAATTTCATATTAAAAAATGTGAAAAATATTGTTATTTTTGCAAAATTGACGCTCTTTTTTGTTTATAGCGCAAAAAGTAAAAATCGCACAGGTGATCAAATACCACCAAAAGAAAGCTCTGTTTGTGGGGAAAAAGGGACGTCAAATTCGTTTGGGTACAGCGTCGCACGATCGCGCAATTGTCCGTTAAAGTCACGCAGTGCCGAATTGCAAAATAGGCCGTGGTCAGGAAGGGGGTAAAATCTTCCGGGGCTTAAGTGGTTAAACAACAACAAAAAATAAATCAATACAGAAATAGTCAATTGACGATATCAGGAGTAAAAAGTACTGGCTTTCATGAAAATGTACACATAGTCTAAATTATGTGATAGAAGGCTTGTATTTTAAAATGTGTTTACTGACATTCTTAAAACGTCCCTTTGACAAATCCTCATATGTTCGATTTGCAGAAGTAATAAACCATTCAGCTTAGCCAAAAATAATAGTGTACATTTATCCATGTGGACTGTAACCAAACATGATCTTTTTTGTGAAAAAAAAAAAAAAAAACAATTAAAGTTTGATCATAGAAATGTTCCAGCATGTTTAATATAGGGCAGAACATATCCAGCACTTAATACAATTTTTGATAGCAGGGTTTGTTAGGTCTCATTGCTAGGAAAAAGAGATTTAAAGAAGCTTTTTGTCATCTGCACCTTTATTCATGAAAATACAATATTATTTTCAGTTTGTTTGCATGTAACCATCCAGTTAGGTTGTTAAGGGATCAGAGGGTTTTGCATAAAAACTGGCTTTGTATAATTTGTCCTCAAAAAAGCTTAGATGCAAAGAAATGTTTTAAAACTTTTATATAACATATAACATGCTTACAAAAATATAAAAATGCTTAAAATAAATTACAACTTATAAATCTATTATATAATTTAGTAAGACACTGTATTTAATGTAGCTTATAACTACATAGCAGTCATGCCGCTAAAGCATTCTTTTGCGATCTGTAGTAAGCGGCATGCCAGATGTTAAAGTGAACAAAAATCAAAACAAAGTGACTAAATAAGTACTTCAAAGACAACGTCTATGACAGCTAAATGTAAATGTAAAATTGATTTATCTATCCATTTTATTCTCCATAGCCTGGAGCAAGTTCACTTATCTGTCTGCATTTCAGTTACCAAAATCAAATTTGGTATACTACTAAATTGGTATGGATTGCACCTTCTATATTAATGTGTGCCCCAGATATACTGTCAACTTGATTTTAAAATGTGAGTGACCTTGTACAACAGACCATCTGTAGAAGAGAAACCAGCCTACATGTACTAAGATGGCAGTGTAAGGAAATCATCAGCTGTGATATCTAAGGCTCTCTACAGCATTCATAAATGTGAAAAAAAATGCCTATACCTGTAATAAAACAGAAATATTTGGCATTTGTGTATGCATGAAGTAATTGTTCTTTTATCTTAAGTGGGGTATACACTAGTAAAAAATCTGCCAAAAATTCCCATCCGAGGTAAAATCGTACTATTTTCGGCTAGTGTGTACACAACTTTCAGCAGCCGATGCCGACATTTTCAACTAAAAAAAACGGAGGGACAAACACCAAAATTTTTATCGTCCGTCCCCAGACGACCAATTTTTGTTTAATGTGTATGCAGTACGTCCGTGAAAAATCGGATACGAAAGACCGCGGATGATCTGAAGTTGCTGACAACCCGGAAGTCTAGGAACAAATGTCCCAAAAAAAAAAAAAATCTGACGAGAAATTTCGTGAACATTTATGCACTGTCAACTAAAAGCGGTTATGAACGCTGAACAAGAGAGAGAAAAATCAGAGGATATTTCATCCGATTTCCATCAAGTGTGTACAGGCCTTTAAGTCACAAAGTCAATGGGATTATATGACTGTAATGGCCCTTACACACGATCTGAAAATCGAACGACAGATCGTCCGTGTTTTTTTTGCATGCTAGTCGCATATAGAAAATGGAGAAGTTATGCAAATTCTCGTACGACAGTATAATAATTCAGAAGTGATATAATGTGTTGTATTGTATTTGTATTGTATTTTCAGATGACAATTGTACTGGTTAAACGAAAATTGTACGATCTGGTATTGTACGAGAAACATTTTCGTGCTTGTCTGATCGGACCGACTCTCAAATGCTCTGTACTAACGAACTGATTATCATACGATCGCTTCAAAATCAATATTTTTCGTCCGATTTTCGGACCCTGTGTATGGGCCATTAGTCAACTGTATATTGGAAATACTGAGTTACTGCTCCTCACTATTCCTGAATGTTGCAGAATCTACTACATTACACCAAATTGAGCGTTCGCAAAGTGTGGGATATTTACTTTTGATGGTACCCTTACTGCAGGGCTCAGCATTTATTTTATGGGAGAATATACTTACACTAGTGTCAGCTACCAGTGGCAGATAACAGGGACCATGATGAAACAGTAATGGTGTGCATGTTCCCAAGTCCATTTTGGTGACTTACTAAATTGGGCAACGTAGCTTGGTGGGACCTTTCTTATAGTGCAAGTGGCACTCAGAGCACTACAACGATCTTGACTGTGGCACTTAATTAAGTCATATCTGGAAATACCCTGCCCTAATTTATATTTAAGTGAGATGTTGATGATTTCTATGTGCATATTTTTAAGGTTCCAATAGACGCCTACATATGTGGGCAGTTACTGATCAATCTAGGGAGGGCTAATGATTGCTTTGGTTGAGAATTTTTTTTGTTTTAACTCCATTATTGTTTACCTTGAAACCGGACCTGTGCTGGGGGATCTGTTCAATCTCTTGACTAATTTTTCCTAGATATTAAGCAGCAATTCTAGGCAGCATAAGAAATAAATATACAGCATGAGCCAGTGATGCTATTAAGCTAACACAGGAAGTGTGCTAAAATCAGAAACTTTACTCAGCAGTCAAACCTTTCTGGTCAGGTTTGAATCTGGCTGATGGCTATGACAAAACTTTTTAGTACAGACATCAGCCTTGACATCAAGGAGCATACACTATATTACCCAAGATATTGGGAGGCCTGCCTTTACATGGACATGATTTTTAATGGCATCCCAGTCTTAGTCTATAGGGTTCAATATTAAGTTGGCCCACCCTTTGCAGTTATAAAAGCTTCAACTATTTTTTGGGAAGTCTGTCCACAAGGTTTAGGAGTGTGTCTATGTTTGACCATTCTTCCAGAAATGTATTTGTGAGGTCAGGCACTGATGATGGAGATAAGGTCTGGCTCGCAGTCTCTGCTCTAATTCATCCCAAAGCTGTTCTATCTGGTTGAGGTCAGGATTCTGTGCAGGCCAGTCAAGTTCCTCCACTCCAAACTCGCTCATCAGTGTCTTTGTGGACCTTGCTTTATGCACTGGTGCGCAGTCCTGTTTTAACAGAAAGGAGCCATCCCCAAACTGTTTCCACAAAGTTGGGAGCATGAAATTGTCCAAATTGTTTTGGTATGCTGACACCTTAATAGTTCCCTTTACTGGAACTAAGGGGCCAAGCCCAATGCCTAAAAGACAACTCCACATCATAATCCTGTCTCCACCAAATGATTTTAACCAGTGCACAAGAGCAAGAGCAAGGTCCCTAAATATATGGATGAGCGAGTTTGGGGTGGAGGAACTTGATTGGCCTGCACAGAGTCCTGACCTCAACCTGACAGAACACCTTTGGGATGAATAAACCTGGATACACATATACAACTTTTGTTGTTTGATTTCCTTTAGATTTAAGCCCCGTACACACGCACCGATTGTCGGCCGCAAATATTCGGCCGCCGACCGATCGGCAGATTGTAGGCTTGTTAGTATGATGCTTCCGACAGCCGACAGCGCATTTTCGGCCGAACAGAATCTGTTGTGCAGACTTTAAAATGTTTGTTGGCCGTCACCAGAACGGCCGATTGTTCGCCAGTCAGTACAGAATTCGGCCGAAATCAGCAGATTTGCAAGACTGGGCATGCTCAGAGAAGAAAAAACACACGGAAAGTTAACCATCACATGACATCACTTCTGCAGTTCGGCTGTTGTTGGACGACAAAATTCGTGTGCAGTCTTTTGCACTTTTCAACCGACAGGACAGCCCTGGACAAAAGACGGCCGATCGTTCGGCCAACGTTCGCTACGTGTGTACAGGGCTTTACCTTCAACTATGTAGTGAAAGGGACTGCCTAATTGCATACAAATTGAAAGTGTTTAGGTTTGACCTCATATTATATGGTTTTGGTAAATCTATAGAAAATTGTATAGCGTGTATCCAGCTCCAGAGTGGAGACTGCAAGCCAGGCCTTCTCCCCAACATCAGTGCCTGACCTCACAAATGCGCTTCTGGAGGAATGGCCAAACATTACCATAGACACACTCCTAAACCTTGTGGACAGCCTTCCCAGAAGAGTTGCAGCTGTTATAGCTACAAAGGGTGGGCCAACTCAATATTGAACCCTATGGACCAAGACTGGGATGCCATTAAATTTCATGTGCGTGTAAAGGCAGGTGTCTCAATACTTTTGGTAATATAGTTTACAAAGAGTATTTCAGCTTCCATACTTATCTATTTTCAGGCCGCTCCAGTCCAATCACTTGATCTGGCTCTCTTGTGTGAGTCAGTGCCAACTACAGGGGAGAGGAGGGAGCTCTGACAATGAATGAGCCATGATATGACTATGGTTGATGTCACCACTCCAAGTATTGCCAGCCATTGTCAAGCATTCTCTTCTTTCCCCTTCAGTTAGCGCTGGCTGACACAGGGGAGATCCCGGACAGAGCTGGAGTGACCTTAAAAATTGCTAAATGTGCAGATCTCTCTTGCATACATTAGGTTAGTCAGGATTGGTCAGGAGGGCCAAGGGATATTTTTAAGATTAGTTACCGTAGATTTATCCTGGAATTCAACTATGGTTCTGATTCAGATGGCTGTTCTCTCTGTATGCATCTCAAGGCTAAACGTTCAGTTCTGGCCAGAATGTACCTTATATGCATGTTAATTAAAAGATCACTTATGCAGATGACTATTCATCTGTTAGAAAATCCAATTATCATCCAATCCAATTAGATTGCTAGATTTGCAACCCTAAGTACTATCTATTGCTAGCCATAAAACATAACCTGGTAATTAGATATATATGCACTGAAGGAACAGTCCCTTATATGCACCTAACTTCCCTAAAAGCTTGGGGTAGGAAAGCAATTGAGAGTAAATGAGACCAGGAGATGAAATCATTGATGATCCCAATTATCTTTTATCAATCTTCAATTTGTCTGTATACCAGGCCTTTTTTATTTCAAATAAAACATTACACTCTGCATAAAGTTCTTGTTGATTACTGTCAAATGTCAAATGATTGAATGGGCCCTGTCAAGTGCTAGACAAAGAGACAAATTGCCTAAACATTATAAGTGGCTCCTAAATAGTTTACAATGTCCCTGCTTTTGACAAATGTAGATATCAGGGTAAAATGGCAAAGGTTGTTTATTTTCACTCAGGACACTCCTAAGCCGTTACTTGTCATTATTTGTGTCAATGAACAACTCTTTTCAGTAGTTATTTAGGCAGCACTGATAGTAATTTATCTTCAGATACAGCCTTACTGAATATAGCAAAGAGCAATAGGAAAAGTCAAGTAGCCCACAGAAACTAATTTGGTTATAGAGGTTACTGCGTTTGCATTTTATCATTGTGGTTTGCGCTGCTTTATTGAAGAAGACCTATGATATAGACCAGGGATCCTCAAACTATGGCCCTCCAGCTGTTGCAGAACTACACATCCCATGAGGCATTGTAAAACTCTGACATTCACAGACATGACTAGGCATGATGGAAATTGTAGTTCCTGAACAACTGAAGGGCCACAGTTTGAAGATCCCTGATATAGACAATGCTCACTAGACTTGTGAACGGTCTTTTATTCATTAGATTGTTGTATACATAACTAGGATTCACCAAAAAAAAGTGTATGTTCAAACGATACTCATGGCATCACTGGATGTTGTTGAACAAGAACAGGAATTTTACTATTTTAAGATGGCTAAACAGACACATGAAGAGCCCATTCAGACTAGCGCGACACGACTTTGGGGGGCGACCTGTGAAGTCGCGTGCACCGCGACTTCCGCGCGACTTGCAGAGACTTCACATAATGGAAGTCTATGCAAGTCGCTCCGAGGTCGCCCCAAAGTAGTATAGGACCCTTTTTCTAAGTCGGAGCGACTTGTGTCGCTCCTATTAGAACGGGTCCTGTGCTAATCAATGGACCGCGACATACCGCAACTTGTCAGGCTGACAAGTCGCCTGACAAGTCGTGCTAATGTTAATGGGCTCGAAAAAAGAATTTGCCAAATGGAAATGGATAAAAAATTCAATTTCTACAGATTGATATTTCTGGTGATGCCCATGTATGGAAGATAACTTTTTGATGCCTTTCTATGAAAATCCATAGACAAAAATTTGACCTAAAATTGAAAATGTTTTCATACTGCTCGTGTAGTTTATAGTTAGTACTTCATGTCTTCTCGGCAGGCAAACTGATTTAAGATAAAGGACTCAATTCCGTAACCATAACAATTGCTATTTGCCATAACAACAGTTATTGTTTGTGGTGACAGCCAAAGAGCGATGAAAATTAGTCACATGGCTGAAAATAACAAATGTGATGCAAAAAAATTATACTTTTCAGCTTAATGAATTGAAGCTTTAGATGTATTTTAATTGTGAAACATAATGGTTTCAGCAAGTCAGGAATGCATGTTTGTATCTATACTTTACATATATACATTCACAAATTAGCATAAAAGGCCCTTTAGATCTTCACTGTTTCAATTAGGAATTCAATCTAAGGATTCTGAAACAGTGCAATATACCTATCCAAACACTGAAGGTATTGTTCCATACCTTAAGCCTACTTGCTTTGATCTTTCATTACAAATATTGCATGAAAATGACTTTCAGATTGGACGTTTCCATGAAAAATAACTCTCCAGTCCCCTGCTCACCTGGCCAGCTGTGTTTCTTATAAAACCATGGCAATTAGAGGTAGGAATTTATGCTTTTCTCAAGAGGGTTTACTAGACTGGTAACAAAACTATAATCTTCAGACTGACAGTCATCTAGTTGTCAGGGTTGGGATCAAGTGAGTAATTCTTGTTTGATTAGCAATACAAATTCTGTATTAATTATACAATATGTAATTGCATAACAACGTAACCGAATTACGTTAGAAATCTAGGCCACACTCCACATTGTATGGTTAAACTGACAGTTTTGGTAGAATGTACATCCTTCAGAATTTATCTAGAACAACTATTATCAAGATTCCAGTAAGGCCTTTATATATAGGGGTTGATTTACTAAAAGTGCAGTTCACTTTGCAAGGAATTTTCTTTTGGCTAAGTGAATGTAAAATACACAATGACGTGCAAGGAAAAAAAACATATTTTTACTTGCACATGGGTGGGTGATGGAAGTCAGTAGAGCGTCAACTCATTCGCTAAGGTAGGGGATAAATTACCTCCAAAGTGAACAGCCTATTTGTCTTTAGTAAATTAATACCTTACCAACAGATGGCAGATTATGACATGCCTATTATTTTACCTTTAAGAATACATTTGGTTAAAATTTACATTTCTTCCTGGCTTTCAACATGGTACCTGAGCATAAAAGAATGCATACCATATAGCTCTACTGGTTCTTAGAACATGACTTGGCATACTGGAAAAATGAGCCACTGGTAGAAGAAAAATAGTCCTCTTGATTTTCCCTTAGGTGTGTTAAAGCAGTGGTCCTCAACTCCGGTCCTCAGGGCCCACTAACAGGCCAGATTTTAAGTATTACCTTGGGGAGATGCAGACTAGAGTACTGCAATCACTGAGCAGCAAATGATATCACCTGGGATGTATTTCAGTTATCTTGCAAACCTGGCCTGTTAGTGGGCCCTGTAGGCCAGGGTTGAGGACCACTGTGTTAAAGGATAAGCTCACCTCTTTACCGTTTCCAGGTAAAAAAATATGTATTTTTTTTTTCTAAGGAGCATGCCGAGCATCAGCAGATCACATGTACAATGTCCAGAACCTGCAGACTCTCAGGATAGTGGTATGGGCAAACTTCATTGTTTCGAGTCACTAACACATCCTCTTGGACTCTACTTCTCAAAGCATTTCACCCTTCCTCCAGGCTTAGATACCACTATGGCTATGTCCCAAGGGAGCATGAAAGACATTAGGGGGGAGTGGAGTCTGGCAGAACATTTAAACGATTTGGAACAATCAAATTTGATTATCTTGCGCCTTGCCAGTGTGCAACCCACATTCCCTATTGGTAACCTATTTCTAGGTGCCTACTAAATTAGCTGGCATATTTATTTTCTGGATAATATTGTGACGATGAGGCTGATTCATTAAGGCTGGGTTCACACTAGTGCGAATTGGATGCGGCTTTCCCCGCATCCAATTCGCATGACAGGAGAGTGTGCCCGGCTTTCAATGGAGCAATTTTACACATCTCCGTGGCCACTGCGGAGCGGATTGCATAGGGGTCCTGTGCGTCTTTGGCTCCGTTTCAGGTCTGAATTCAGGCAAAAAGTGGGAACTGATTCGTCCCTGAAACAGAGAACAGGGACACGCCAGACTCCCTTCTGTGAGCCACATCTGAACTAAGGGTGAACCCAGCCTCAAACTAGGAAAATGAGCACAATAAGTACGAGTTGTTGATCACAGAGAACAATCATGTATTCTTTTCTTTTTTTAACCTCATGTACCCCGATTGGTAGCTACTTGTAACAATTCCACCTGTGTGCTTTCATTTATTTTCTCTTTCTTTTCTCTCAGTTTAAGAAATCAGTCCCAGTGCTTACACTGACATGAATATATTATGTAAAAGTAAATGATATACAAAGTGTGGGCAGGCAAAATAATTTAGTTGATGTGACCCCACTGAACAAAGATCTAAATGGCTGCCTTCAGAAACATCTTTGTTGCTCTTTTGTACTTATGTCATATAAAACAGCCTTTCTGGTACAGAGACATTAACTGGTGAAACACTTTATGAAATATATTTACAAACCAAGTATATCAAATGCAGTCTCTGACAGGCGCTATATTCCAACATATTTCTTTATAAAAAGCTTACATTTAACCATAAAACAAAAGGCATTGTTTGAATTAATTATACTGCTTACACCAACATTTACAGCCTCAGTACTGAATAAATAGCCTTTTATGGGTACCAGCTTTACTAGATATGTCTGGTAAATGTGAGGTAAATCTGCTATTTTATATGAATTTTATCATTCTACACTCTCAGACACAGGTGCACATTAAATGCTCATGTACAATGCCAGAATTATAATATAAATTTGTATTCCTTTTGCACCTTTCTGACTTTTACTGCTATTATCACTTTTTTTTTCTATAGTTATGTAGTTTACAGCCATTTTTCTAGTTGTTTTGGCAGTAAAGCTCAAGAGATTTAATGTTAGGGCATATGTGCAGTGAGTAATAATGCTTTCCCTGACAAACGTAATGTATCTTTGCCAGTACTAGCACTGATGAAAAGCTGGTATACCTGTAATACAAAAAACATTTTAGCTGGTATCTTCATTTCTTTTGCGGATTCTGGATTGCAGTTTCAGTCTTGTGTTTAAGATGTGCATACAAATGACTTTTTTAACATTCTTGTTTCCTTTGTTCCAATGAATTTTTTAGGTTGTTTAATGTTTTCTTGATCCTCAGAGCGGTAAGTCTTGCGGATGGACTCTGATACCAGCATTCCCTCATTATCTTTGTAAGCGCTGATAACACCTAGAAGAAAGTTATGGGAAAAATATATCATACATTTTTTTTGTTTTTAAATATTTTTTTTTTTTTTGGCTGTCTGTGTACCATGGGGAAATTTCCCTTCACTTCCTTACCAAAACAGGAAGTGAAAGGAAACGTGAGATGTCCCCAGAACAGCTGTGAGCAGCCCTTTGGAAGGTATCTCCCTACCTCCTGTTGTGGGGTCTTCTCTAAAATGTTGGATTTCCCCATTTTTATTCTTGGGGACAATGGTCACGGTAAAAATAAAGAGGGGAGTACAAATAAAAGGGAAACAGACAGCAACATAAAATCAAAAAAGTCACTACACCCAATTTGATACCAGCACCAATTGATAAAAAAATAAATAGATAAATAAAATATATGTAAACAAAAAATATGTGATAGGTTGCCGCCAGAGATGTATAGTAACTAAGTAGAACTATTTCACTACTGTACTTAAGTACCGAAAGGCGGTATCTGTACTTTCCTGGAGTATAATTTTTTTTCTCCTACTTCCACTTTTACTTCACTACATTTTTTCAATGATTTCAATACTTCTACTCCGATATTTTTTTTTTTGTGCTGCATAGTTACTCGTTACAATTATAAAAATTACCACTGCCAGAACAGTAGATGGCAGGTTTCATGAAGCTCAAAACATGTGTATTATCAGCGCATATGAAAATAAAAGCTACTGTATGTATAAATAAAAGCTGCATTTGAAATAATAAAAAACAATATGATGTTCAAACTTTTGACTTCTTTCTTTAATAACTACATAACAAAGTACTTGTACTTTTACTTTCAATACTTGAGTAGCAATTTTTTTTTCAAAACTACTGGTACTTTTACTTTCAGTACTTGAGTAGCAAAATTTAAAAAAAAACTACTTGCAATACTTAAGTACAAAAAATGTTGAATACTTTAGAACTTCTACTCAAGTCACTTTTTGATCAAGCACTTCCACTTCTACTCAAGTCACTTTTTGATCGAGCACTTGTACTTTTACTCAAGTATGGGTTTCGAGTACTTTATACAACTCTGGTTGCCGCTAATCACTGACATGTGTTCCCACACCAAATCTTATATATAAAAGTGCAGCACAACAAATATCTACTCATAAATCCAAAAAAATATTTATAATTACCATATGCACAATTCATGTAAGTGAACATTTAATAAATTCCCACAATTCTTAATTCTTTATTCCTATGAATTAAGAAGTGTGGGAATTATATAGTATATGTTTACTTACATGAATTGTAAATATGGTAATTATATATTTTCGGGGGATTTATGAGCATATTGTAGACAGCAATATTAACTTGACGGAAAAAGAGAAATCCATCAATGACCTTCTACTGAAAATAGCAAACGTCGAATCACTACATAAACAATCTCTAGCACAAAAAACAGAACAAGAACTAATAGAATGTAGAACAACACTCAAACATTTAATGGATTCCAAAG
This sequence comes from Pelophylax lessonae, assembly GCF_965119305.1. Lineage (NCBI taxonomy): Eukaryota > Metazoa > Chordata > Amphibia > Anura > Ranidae > Pelophylax > Pelophylax lessonae. Next base: position 550,928,198 of record NC_138769.1, on the reverse strand, counting down.
TTAAAAGATCACAATTCCACAAAAAATCCCATATATTACGAACACGGAGATAAAGGAGGGAAACTTCTGGCAAAAGCACTTAAAGAAACAACAATTGCAGGGAACATTCACTGTATTCATAATACAGCAGGTAAACCCATCCATGACACTGACAACATAGCAGATCTCTTTCATAACTACTACACTAAATTGTATAATTACCCCGCATAATACAAACCCATAAATCCTATTGGAAATAGAGAACAAATAATCAAGGAGTATTTACACCACCCCACCACCACCACAAAAAAAAAAAAAAAAGGAGTATTTACAGCAATGTAAAATGCCATCCCTCCCTTGGGAAGAATCTGAAAAACTAGAAGAAGCCATTTCCACCGAAGAAATTAAAACGGCCATCCATGATCTAAAACCGGGGAAACGCTCTGGACCCGATGGCTTCACATCACAATATTATAAAATGTTTGAATTTACACTTGCTGAACCACTAACAAAGGCACTAAACTCTATCAATAAAAACCATAATGTGCCCCGAGAATTTATTTTAGCATACATAACAATCATACCAAAACTCGATAAAGACCCCACCAACTGTGCAAATTATAGACCAATTTCTCTGTTAAGTCTAGATCTGAAGCTTCTGGCTAAAATAATCGCCAACAGAATCAGACTCTATTGGAAAGACTTATTGGCCCGGAGCAGATAGGCTTCATGGTAGGCCGAGAGGCTAATAAAAACATAATCAAAACCATGAATCAAATTTACAAAGCACGCCAAACAAAAAATGAAGGTCTTCTGCTATCCACGGATTCAGAAAAGGCCTTCGACAGGGTGGTATGGGATTACATGTTTTCCACATGTAAACATATTAGCTTGGGATACAAAATGATGACCTGAATAAAATCTCTACTTGCTACCCCATGTGCAAAAGTCAAAGTCAATGATATCTACTCAGTTCCAATAAGCATACAGAATGGAACCAGACAGGGATGCCCCCTATCTCCCTGCATTGGGACCCAGGCCTTTTATTGGGGAATACTCCCTTGTTTCTGGGATTTGGGCTTATAAAGTATGCTCAGTAAACTTCATCTAAGTACCATGGGTGTATCTTTACACCTGGGTCTTCTTCCCTTCTAAAGTCTAAGTCTTCCTGTCCTTCAAAATCTTCTATGCCTGGCTGCCAATTTAAAACAGATCCTGCGCTGTTAATAAATATGCTGTAATATTATTGTTGTTACAATGTATTTAGACAAGTTTAGATCAAAAGGGTGCAATGGTGTTTAACAACTCTTACACATACTTAAACTTTTCCTGAATCCAGGACCCTGCATTCACTATATCTGGTCCCCCACAGTACACAGAACACTGAAATGCAATAATTTTTGACCCTTTAAAGTGTCACTTAATAAAAAAAAAAAAATTACCCACTTTCTAATAATTACTATAATGTGTCTGTCCCCTTGTTTAGCCCTTAAACCTTTATTTAAAAATGACTTTTGCAGCTTGGCTGTCACCAATAATGTGGTGGCAACGATCTGCCGGTTCATAGAGCCTCTGCACTGTTGCCACCACACTGCGCATGTTCCTCTTCTTCTATATAGGTAAGCTGTGTCTACACACTGCTTAACCACTTCTGGACCGGAAGGATTTACCCCCTTAATCACCAGGCCATTTTTTGCGATACGGCACTGCGTTACTTTAACTGACAATTGCGCGGTTGTGCGATGATCTACCCTTATAATAATTGGTGTCCTTTTCTCCCCACAATAGAGCTTTCTTTTGTTGGTATTTGATCAAACCTGCGATTTTTTATTTTGTGTTCTATAAACAAAAAGCGACAATTCTGATAAAAAAAACCAATATTTTTTACTTTCTGCTATATAACATTACCAATAAAAAAAAAAAAATTAAAATCAAATGTTTTCATCATTTTAGGCCAATATGTATTCTGCTACATATATTTGGTAAAAAAATCCCAATAAGTGTATATTGTTTGGTTTGCGCAAAAGTTATTACGTCTAAAAAATAGGGGAAAGATTTATGTCCTTCTTTATTTTTTTTACTAGTAATGGCGGTGGTCAGTGATTTTTAGCAGGACTGCGACGTTGCAGCGGACAGACCAGACACCTAACTGACATTTTTGACACTTTTGGGGGGACCAGTGACATTACTACAGTAATCAGTGCTAAAAATATGCACTGTTACTGTACTAATGACACTGGCAGGGAAGGGGTTAACACCAGGGGCGATCAAAGGGTTAAATGTATCCCTAGGGGTGCTTTCTAACTGTGTGGGGGATGGGCTTGCTGCATGAACACAGAGACCCATGTTCCTAAATAAGAGGAAAATGTAACCACTTCCGGACTGCCTCACCCGCATATACTCCAGTAGGGCGGCCCTTCATAGGGAAATCATGTACTGGTACGTCTTTTTTTTTTTTTAGGTCTGGGTGATGCATGCGCCCTGCCAGCGACCTGCTCCCGCTGTGATTGGACACAGCAGGAGCCAATCAGCGGCACCCAGCAATCGTTCCCGAGAGAGGCAGAATGGCAGACTGTCTGTAAACAAGGCAGATAACTGTACTGTCAGAGAGGAAGATGGAGATCTTGTGTTTCTGCTAAGCAGGAACACAGATCTCTGTCTTCCCCCAGTCAAAGCAACCCCCACACCGTTAACAAGCACTCCCAGGGAACACATTTGACCCCTTGATTGCCCCTGATGTTAACCCTTTCTCTGCCAGTGTCATTAGTACATTGACAGTGCATTTTTTTTTTGGCACTGATCACAGTATTGGTGTCACTGGTTCCCAAAAAGTGTCACTTCGTGTCAGATTTGTCCACCACAATGTCGCAGTCCCCCTAAAATCACTAATCGCCGCCATTACTAGTAAAAAAAATAAAAAAACTCCTTAAATCTATCTCAAAGTTTGTAGATGCTATAACTTTTGCGCAAACCAATCAATCTACGCTTATTGAGATTTTTTTTTACCAAAAATATGTAGCAGAATACATATTGGCCTTAAATGATGAAGAAATTAGATTTTTTTTTTTTTACATTTTATTTGAAATGTTTTATAGCAGAAAGTGAAAAATATTGTTTTATTTTTTCAAAATTGTTGGTCTATTTTTGTTTATAGTGAAAAAAATAAATAAATGCAGAGGTGATCAAATACCAACTAAAGAAAACTCTATTTGTGGGAAAAAAAAGCATTCATTTTATCTGGGTACAGTGTTGCACGACCGCACAATTGTCAGTTAAAGCAACGCAGTGCCGTATCGCAAAAAATGGCCTGGTGATGAAGAGGAGTAAACCTTCTGGAGCTGAAGTGGTTAATGACTCATTTATTTACAGTTACATTTTAGTATTAGATAGAATTGTTTAGGTCTCCCATCTGCTGCTTTTAGGGTTCATAGTAGTATATAAGCATAGTAGTATATAAGCAGCACGCCTGGGGTAGGGGCCCTGAACTAAAAACAGTTCAGGGGCCCAAAATACACTCAATGGACCACTGACAGGCTGCACTAGTACATGTATAGCAAGTCTCAAGTGGTTACTGCTTTATGTCTATCTATCTAATTAAACAAAGTTCTCACTCACCCTTCTACAAATGGTAAGACGTTGCTGTGTGCATGGATGCAGAAACTGATCTGCAATTTACAGTATAGAGCGGCCATTCTCAACCAGGCTTCTATAGAACCCTTGGGTTCCTCCAGAGGTTGCTAGGGGTTTTCCTTGAACAATGAGCATTTTGTGACTCTCACGTAAGGTACCACTGAAATCAATAATCTTTTTAGCTATCTATCAGGGGGAATCCTTCTCAATGACCCAAAATGTAAGGAACATTCTTCTCATTAACCATCACAGTAATATACTGTAAACTGTAGATATTATAATTATTGGCAAGGGTTTCTTGAGACTGTAATGTTATTTTGAGGGTTCCTCCATGTTGAAAAAGTTGAGACAGGCTGGTATACAGGGTATACACTGATGGAAAGTCTCTGCACCATCTAGTGCACATATAAGGAACAGCACTTCTTTAATATTTATCATGAATAATTTGGACATACTGGTAATTCCTATTTGGGCTCTAAAGAAGGATGAGTTTCACCAAAATCCATCCTACCTCATGATAGTAGCAGACACTGCTGGTAACAGTACAATCCATTTGTTTAACCAACTAAGTGACCAGGGCCGGACTGGGAATAAAAACCAGCCCTGGAAATAATTTCATACCAGCCCCATAGCATTATTTTACCAGCCCAACAGCATAACGTCATGATTTTTTTGTTAATAAAAGGGAAAACCATGCATTTTAAAGCACATTTGAAGAGTGTATTATATATAGATAAGATAGATATGAAAGCACATAGGGCTTTATATATATATATATATATATATATATATATATATATATATATATATATATAAATAAGAAAATTCCGGTTAAAAGTGGTGAAAGTGGAGCAATCGAGGGGGACCCCAGGAACTCTGGTAATGTGTGTGTGTGGGGGGGTACTGATATAAGGGGAGCCTCTATTTCAATTCCCTCTTACATTATTGTATTCACTCCCCCCTTGCATCACTGACCCCCCCCCCCCAGACTGGCCTGGTGGCGCTGTCCCTAACCTCCTGCAGTGTGCAGGGCTCAGTTAGTCAGCTCCGGCTTGGTGGCTCTGGTTTTATCCTATAGTCTCCTCTCAACAGTCCACATACATCTGACTTCTCCTATGACCCCCATCCCAGCGGCACTCCAACTCTTGACTCTCTTGACTCTCCAGATTCCCCCTCAGAGACTGCAGACATTATTAAAGACAAGAGATAGTCAGAAGCTGCAGACATGGTACTAAAGATGGTTAGAGACTGAGAGCATGATACATGAGATGGTCAGAGACAGCAGACATGATACACAAGATTGTCAGAGACAGCAGACATGATACAAGAGATGGTCAGAGACTACAGACATGATACGGGAGATGTTTAGAGACTGAAGACATCATACAAGAGATGGTCAGAAACTGCAGACATGATACAAGATATGGTCAGAGACTGCGGACATAAATGCAAGAGATGGTCAGAGACTGCGGACATGAATACAAGAGATTGTTAGAGACTGAGGACATGATACAGGAGATGGTCAGAGACCACGGACATAAATGCAAGAGATTGTTAGAGACTGAGGACATGATACAAGAGATGGTCAGAGACCGCAGACATTATGCAGGAGATGGTCAGAGACTGCAGACATTATACAGGAGATGGTCAGAGACTGCAGACATGATACAAGAGATGGTCAGAGACTGCAGACATGATAAAAGAGATGTGTAGAGACTGCAGACATGATACAGATGTGTAGAGACTGAGGACATGATACAAGAGATGGTCAGAGACTGCAGACATGATAAAGATGTTTAGAGACTGAGGACATGATACAAGAGATGGTCAGAGACTGCAGACACAAATACAAGAGATGGTTAGAGACTGAGGACTTGATAGAAGAGATGGTCAGAGACTGCAGACATGATAAAAGGGATGGTAAGAGACTGCAGACATAAATACAAGAGATGGTCAGAGACTGCAGACATGATACAAGAGATGGTCAGAGACTGCAGACATGATACAAGAGATGGTCAGAGACTGCAGACATGATACAAGAGATGGTCAGAGACTGCAGACATAATACAAGAGATTAATGCAGCCTCACCAGTGCCCATCAAATGTAGCCTAATCAGTGCCCACCAAAATGCAGCCTAATCAGTGCCCACCAAATGCAGCCTAATCAGTGCCCATCAAAATGCAGCCTAATCAGTGCCCACCAAATGCAGTCTAATCAGTGCTCACCAAATGAAGCCTAATCAGTGCCCACCAAATGAAGCCTAATCAGTGCCCACCAAATGAAGCCTAATCAGTGCCCATCAAATGCAGCCTTATCTGACCTTTTGGATTTTAATTGCCTGGGCAGCCACTGTAACAAAGTCCCACCTCCTAGATTTGCTCCTATGATACACGTCACACTGATTCAATTTCACAGCATTAGATCAGTGTTCCGTTTATCACAGAACCTGGTCTAGGAGGCAGGATTTTCTTACAGTGGCCACCAAACATTTCCGACTTAAGCCTTGTGTGTGTCATACACAAGGAGAGAAGGAGGGAGGAGGGAGGAGAGGACTTTGACACCCCTCCCCTCTGTCTAAGCTCCCGGCGCACCCGCTGTGCACCCGCCCAGGATCGGTCCTGGGCACCGCTGCAGCCACAGCCCAAAGTGGCCCCAGGGCAGGCAGCCTGCCGGGAAATTTCCCGCTATCCCGGTAGGCCAGTCTTGCCCTGTAAGTGACATGGAAGAAGCATTAAACAAATATCAGAAATACCACAGCATTGTCTGCATGTTAGGCCCTATTCACACCTGAGCATTTTGTAGCGTGAAATTCGAAGCTCCAAAATGCTCACCATCCCAAATCTTATGTATTTCAATGGTGGCTTTTCACATATGAGCACTCAGGTGCCTGTAGCTTGATGCCTTACACTGCAAAAGCTACATGAGCTATTTTTGAGGCAGATTTGGCCGTTGTGAGAGTGAGACTTCAATGAGAATTTATTATTTATTCAAATTGGGCATTTATAAACATTTTTCAGGCATGTTTCAGCTGGTAGGAAATGGTCTCCTCCCCCTAGTGCTTTCCACTGTCTACAACTAAAATACCTGAAGCTTAAATACATATGTAAAATGCTTGAAACGCACTTCTAAAACCCTCATATACATGAGCAAAAACACCCAAAAATGCTCAAATAAAAATCTGTTGCAAAGCTTTTTTTTGTAGCTGGAGATCCAGCCAATAATAGTTGTCAGCCTACAATCAATGCTCCTTCATTTGGCCATTGGGCTGCCAATCACTCCAACTGCAGGTGAGTATTACATGCTTACAAAACTTCTACTAATAAGAGGCAGCAGCTTAGTATTGTCAGCCTGCAACAGGAGGTGCTGTTACTCGCCGGATCTTCTGGTGAAAAAACTTTGCAACAGATCCATAAAACAATACCTGTCTTAAGAAAACAGTATACAGTGAGGCACAATCCAACCATACTGAAAAATACATTTTGGGCTTGCATACACTTAGATGTGTAGCACCCTCTAGTGTGTGTGCTAGAAATAGGTAAATTCTAGTTAGGTCAGGGCCAAGCCTGAGCTGTGGAATCTGGGTCAGGGTTAAGTGAGTCAGGGCTGGATGACTCATCTGGCAGCTCTCTCTGGCACTTCCCCCTGTTCTGGAAGATTGTAGAATCTTCTAGAACTAGAGGGTGGGAGTTAGGAGGGGCTAACATGAATATTTATGAGGCCTCATCCAAACCCCAGTAGTGGACTGGCAGGGGACTGAGCCTACCTCATAAATAGACATGAGCAATGCCAGCAGGGGCAGTCGGGTGGAAGATGGAGATGCAGTCCTAAGGAGACTGTCGGTGGCCCTTAAGGGTGCCCCCTAGTCTGTGGGGTGACCTTGGGCCAGGGCTTGGGTGCTGGGAGGATCCTTCTTCAACACACGGGAGGAAGCCCTTTCAAAGGGCAAGGACGTGTCAGGGTGCAAGGAAACCAGACCACACGGAGATGTGAAGATGTGAAGGCCTTTTCTTTAGCACTAATATGCATTTTTATGTTGGAGTTTAGCCACCCAGGGTTTAGTTTTGCTCTTTTAAATTTATTTCCCTTTGGAATGCACTGGTCAATCCCCTTGTTAAGTATGCTCTTGAAGCACTCCCATTTTTCCTCCGTGTTCTTTGTTCCCAGGGTTCTATCCCATTTGATATTTTCTAGCAGCGAGCGCAGTTTTGGGAAATTGGCTCTTTTGAAATTCAGTGTCCTTATATTACCCTTGTGTTTCCTATTACTGTAATTAATACTGAAACTTATTGACCTATGGTCACTGTTTCCTAAGTTGCCCCGTATTTCTATATCTGTGAGCAGGTCTGTATTGGATCCTGACAATATGATTGGGATCCTTCCAGATCCAGGAATGGCTCTAAACTGGGCCAATATTTCTGTGTAATAAAACTCATACCTAGCCTTCAGCTTTAAATTAAAATGTATAAAAAGACCTGTGTAACCATTTGCCGACCGCAATACGTATATATGCAGTATCTCACAAAAGTGAGTACATCCCTCACATTTTTGTAAATATTTTATTATATCTTTACATGTGACAACACTGAAGAAATTACACTTTGCTACAATGTAAAGTAGTGAATGTACAGCTTGTATAACAGTGTAAATTTGCTTTCCACTCAAAATAACTCAACACACAGCCATGTATAAATGTATATGTATAAACCGTAATGTATAAACCGCTGGCAAAAAAAGTGAGTACACCCCTAAGTAAAAAAGTCAGAATTGGGCCCAATTAGCCATTTTCCCTCCCCAGGGTCATGTGACTCATTCGTGTTACAAGGTCTCAGGTGTGAATGGGGAGCAGGTGTGTTAAATTTGGTGTTGTTGCTCTAACTTTCTCATACTGGTCACTAAAAGTTCAACATGGCACCTCATAGCAAAGAACTGTCTGAGGATCTGAAAAAAAGAATTGTTGCTCTACATAAGGATGGCCTAGGCTATAAGAAGATTGCCAAGACCCTGAAACTGAGCTGCAGCAGGGTGGCCAAGACCATACAGCAGGTTAACAGGACACGTTCCCCTCAGAACAGGCCTCACCATGGTCGACCAAAGAAGTTAAGTGCACGTGCTCAGCATCATAGTCAGAGGTTGTCCTTGGGAAATAGATGTATGAGCGCTGCCAGCATTGCTGCAGAGGTTGAAGGGTTGGGTGTCAGCCTGTCAGTGCCCAGACCATACGCCGCACACTGCATTAAATTGGTCTGCATGGCTGTCGTCCCAGAAGAAAGCCTCTTCTAAAGATGATGCATGAGAAAGCCCGCAAACAGTATGTTGAAGACAAGCAGATTAAAGACATGAATTACTGGAACCATGTCCTTTGGTCTGATGAGACCAAGATAAACTTATTTGATTCAGATGGTGTTAAGTGTGTGTGGCGGCAACCAGGTGAGGAGTACAAAGACAAGTGTGTCTTGCCTAAACCCTATTGAGCATCTGCAGGGCATCCTCAAACGGAAGGTGGAGGAGCGCAAGGTCTCTAACATCCACCAGCTCTGTGATGTCGTCAGGGAGGAGTGGAAGAGAACTCCAGTGGCAACCTGTGAAGCTCTGGTGAACTCCATGCCCAAGAGGATTAAGGCAGTGCTGGAAAATAATGGTGACCACACAAAATATTGACACTTTGGGCCCAATTTGGACATTTTCACTTAGGGGTGTACTCACTTTTGTTGCCAGCAGTTTAGACAATAATGGCTGCGTGTTCAGTTATTTTGAGGGGACAGCAAATCTCCAGAAGCCGTGGGAGGGGTCCTCACTTGCGCTTCACACGGCTGGCCGAAAAAGTGAGCCAGATTGTCTCTCTATGATCGAGGAGGACTAGAATGATCTCATGATGTCACTTTTAGTCTAGGACTGAAGTTAACAATCAATTTTTATTTTTTTAACGCAAAAGTTTAAATTTTAAAGGTAGAGGAGAGATTTGCAGTCTAATAGACCCCAGATATCTCCATAAAGAGGACCTGTCATCCCTTATTTCTATTACAAATTTACTTTATATTCCTTAAAATTGGAATAAAAGTGATGAAAAAATTAAAGGGACAGTGTAAAAATAAAAAATAAAATTAATAAGAATTTTTTTTTAAAGTGCCCCATCCAGCTTGCGTGCAGAAGCAAACGCATACATAATTTGCGCACACATGTAAACTGTGTTTGCAGCACACATGTGAGGTATCGCCCCGAATGTTAGAGCGAGAGCAATAATTCTAGTGCTAGACCACCTCTGTAACTCTAAGCAGGTAACCTCTGAAAATTTTTAAGCATTGTAGTTTGTCGCCATTCCACTTTTTTTTTTTCTTTATTTATTTACACTGTCCCTTTTATTTTTTGATCACCTTTATTCCTAGTACAAGGAATGTAAACATCCGTTGTGATAGAAATAAGGATGACAGGTCCTCTTTATAGAGAGATCTGGGGTCAACAAGACCCCAAATCCCTCCTTTACCTTTAAAAGCAAAAGATCAAAAAAATTTTTTGATCTTTTGCTTTAAAAAATAAATAAATACATTTTTTTTCTTCCGCCCCAGGCCTGAAGTGATGTCATAACATCATTCTGGTCCTTCAAGGCCATAGAGGTGATCAGAGACTATCTGGTCTCTGTCCGCCTCTGTGATCAGCCGGACGCACCATCAGATCGTTACGGTAATGCTCACTCATTTCCACTTACACTACTGGTCAGTGGAAAGAATGTCTTATTGAATTTGAGGGTATCTGAGGAAGAAGGATTGTCCTTATAAACATGTCAGCCAGCAGGGACCGGGCTTTGGTTCCCCCCTACCCTTCCCCCTTAGTGCTCCAGGCATCTTGGGAGAGAGTTGCCACGCATGTGGCCTGATGAGCGATTTTTACATTCATGTTTGTGAGTATACATTTTATATTTTTATTTTACAATAAATTCATGTTGGATAATTTACTGGGCCAGGGCGCCCTCTTTTTCTTTTATTTCTGCAGTACAGAGAAAAAAAAACTCTTTAATATGATGCAAATCTATTTTTAGTGGAACAGCATGCACTCCATAGTAAATTTTTACTTTAGACCCATCCTTTGCAAAACAATTATTTTTGGGAACCACTTTATTATACACGTTATAATTTATTCTACTTACATTATCTAAACACCAGGTGTTAGGAACATTAGGTCTTTGTTGATCAACGCAGACCACTTTCTTCATGTCCTCAAAACTAGGATCATGTGGAACAACATCAAAGAATGGAGGCCTGTAGTCTTCTACCATACCTAGAAATAGAAAAAAAATGTCAGCATGGTTCTGTGTGGATTGAATGGAAATATGAAGAACTAATGGACATTACTTCTTACAACATGTACGTAAGTAGATAGAACATATGCAAACTTCAGAAAGTACAATCAATATTGTTTAGTGTGAAGTTCATGTAAATAGTATCATTAGCTTATTCAGATTTTACTATTTAGAGTTTTATTAAAGTTTTTTTTTTCTAGTAAAACAATAAAGAAGTGACTAATAGTACATATGGTATAAACTTGACATGAACAATGTAATAAGATAAAGACATTGGATAACCCAGTGGTGGTTCTATAGGAGGTCTTAAAAACCGTGCATAAGCAAGAGATATTTTCATATGTCCCTGGTACTATGAATATGTCATCCTAGATCTGAATTTTATGGGGGAAAGAATGGGGAATTCGGGGTGGTCGGGGATTGGGTCACAGGGATTTTTGGTGGTGGAGAGAATATGGAGGGGGGGAGTGACTGAAGCACATTAGAGTCTCCTTATGAGCAATCAGGTAGTGGGCTATCTAGGTATAAAAAGTAAAGTTTCCCCTTAGAGTAACGGGTCCCCTTAGAGTAACGGTTCAGTTGTAAGCAGGTTGTATTGGTTTAAATAGCGAAACAGTAGCCAGAAGTACCTTGTAACATGACATGTATCATCTTAATCACGTAGAGATTTGGTAAACGTATTCAGTTTTTAATACAGCAATAAAGTCATAAGGTTAAAAACAAATTATTGCTTTTGCTACTTTCCAAATTTACAAAAGCATGCATACTGTTAGTCTTTACACCCTAGCTTTATCCCTCAGCCTCAACTTACAGTTTGCTCTGCTCTAGACTATAGTAAATAAAAACTCCAGAATTAGAAGTCATATGCCATGTGTGCCTGTGGCACTTTGCCAATCACCTGCTAAATTTATAAATGTCTATCTGGCACAAGTTAAAACAAAAGCGACCCTTACAGACATTCATAATTTAGACAGGCTAGTCCTGCAGTCTGTTCACACAACTGAGAAGGAATGCAGGACTGTAATGTTATATATGCATTTAAAGACACCTGTCTGTAATGTGGATATCAGTGAAGAACACTTACAAGTTCAGAAGACCGTTTTCTTGTCATGATTCCTGCATTCAGGAGGCATGTCATCTACATCTTGCTATAGAGCATAAATCACTGGTCAACAGGCTACAAATGTTTTACCTATATATATGTGACATATTAGAGGTGTATCTTTAAAAGGAGACTATAAAAATAAAAAACTATGGGAGCTATTACTAATGACTTTTTATAAAGATTGTCACTGCCAAGGGTCAGGCTCAGAGACCAGTGGCTTTAGCAGCAGGGAAGCTCCCACCAACCAGCAGGATAAGTATACAAGCAGGTCACCCTGGCAGATAATGCAGGCTCACCCGAAATGCTGTGTCTAAGCACTAACTGGTATTTACCACAGCTCTTGATGGTGGAAATGGGTTTTGCTGCGTGTTAGTACCAGTTTATGGTCCTCAGGATCACTCAACCAGGAGGTGAGCAAGCCAGGATCCAGTAGCAGATGTAGCATGTAGGGATCAAGCAGAATCGTAGTCAGTAAACAAGCCAAAGGTCGATAACAATTGGTGCAAGTTGGGATCAAGTAGAAGTGAAGTTAAGGAGTAAGCCAATGATCAGTAATGAGTGGTAGCAAAGATACGGATGGCAGCAGGAGTGACAAGAGCAAGATATTGGCTAGAGAGAGCACAATAATCTGGCAAACAGGAAGTGCAAAGGCATGGCTTAGATAGGAAGTTCATGGGAAGGGCAAAGAGTTCACGGTCCACCAGCAACAAGGTTCAAGGCAAGATTGTCAAAGGAATTTTCCAGGTATCTGTCCAGCATCCCAGGTGGCTCAACAAGAAGTGATACTGCCAGATGCAGCAGAGGTTGCAGTTGCAGATCCAGGTCCTGACAAGGGTATTCTCCAGAATGCTTGTGGGCAGGTGCGGTTTACCCTCCTGTCTGTAGGTGGCGTTGTATTGTTGACTGCTGTACAAAGGGAATTGAGGATGAGAGGAACCTTGTTCCTTTGAAGTCTTCATAGGTGTTTCCAGGGGAACAGTGGCCATCTTCCACAAGGGCAATGCTAATAAATAGCACTGTCCAACTGCAGTTGACAAGGGAATAGGACAGGGACGGGATCCACGCTGGGTAGGGATACTGTATTTAGCCCTAGGAAGAGGTTCCTGACCAGAAGAGACAGAATAGGAATACTGCTGCTGGCTCTGCTATATATGGGACTCTAGTGTTGTGACAAAGATCTTGAATGGGTCTCCAAAGTGCCACTTACATTGCTACTCTGCCTAACAGCCACCCCTTCACTCAGATGCTGCTCCGGTAACATAAGCCTTATTAAGGTGACAACTTAAGTGCTGGAAATAATGCACATTGCTGAGAGCTTATGCACTTGTGCTGCCTGTGTCACTTAGACTCTGATACCAAATTGTGTTGAGTATTGTTTATCAAGTAGCTTGCTGCTGTTCATGTGTTCATTTGTTACTTTCACTTAACCAAATAATAACTGTTCCACTTTCCTTGGTCTCCATGTGCCACTCCTCCATCTTGTGTACCAACCAACTGGCCCCACCCACATGCTTTCATCCCATTTTAGACATTTCTATGTTTGTGCCAGAGATGAGAGAACAGCACCTACAGGATTACTGAAAGTGTGTAGATCTCATGAATGTATTTGTTCTACCATGAGCTGATATTTTTATCCCCAACTTCTGCTCTTAATATGAAAAAGTTAATGGGAGTCTCTATAGAGTTGAAAAAAGAGACCCACCTAGTAACACAGTAAGGGGACACCACATCCCGTGATACATATATGCTGCTCTTAAAGTGATTGTTAAGTCTCATGTGTGTTTTTTTTTTTTTTTTTAACAACCATGTTTTATACTTGCCTCCTCTGTGCAGTGATTTTGCACAGAGCAGCCCGAATCCTCCTCTTTTCGGGTTACTCTTCTGTGCTCCTGGCCCCTCCCTCCTGTTGAGTGACCCCAAAGCAAGCAGCTTGCTATGGGGGCACCTCAACTGAGTCACAGCTTCCTGTGTCCATTCAGACACAGAGCTGTGACCCAGCCCTGCACCTCTCTCTCCTGATTAGCTGTGCTGCTGTCTCAGCCAATGAGGAGGAGAGTCCCAGGCAACTTAGACACTGCTGCAACATTGCTGGGTAAAGACGGGCTCAGGTAAGTATTAGGGGGGCTGCTGCACACAAAAGGTTTTTTTTATCTTAATGCATAGAATGCATTAAGATAAAAAAACCTTCTGCCTTTACAATCCCTTTAACCACTTAAGAACCAGAAGGTTTTACACCCTTCCTGACTAGGCCATTTTTTGTGATTCGGCACTGCGTTATTTTAACTGACAATTGCGCGGTCCTGCAACGCTGTACCCAAACAAAATTGATGTCCTTTTTTTCCCACAAATAGAGCTTTCTTTTGGTGGTATTTGATCAATGGGACATAGATGGCAAAACAAATCTGACAAGGGTTATAACGCTCCCTTGATCTATCCAAAATTTAAATAAAAGTTTTTGCCTATAGTTCTACTTTAAGGTAATATGATAAACTAATGATATTTGTAAATTACTTTTCCATCATTTTTATGGTAAGTTTCCCCTGTGTAGGGTGGGAATAGGGCAGCATGTGCAGGATACACCTTTATAGTGATGCCTGGCTTAAAAGTATTTGCTAAGTAGTTTAGGCCTCATGCACACAGGGTGCTTGAATTTCTCCTCGAAATGCCTTTTATTCCTGGCTACAACAAAAACGTGCCTTAAGCTGCCTATTACACATGCTTTTAGGCTAGGGTGACCAGACGTCCCCGGTTTCCGGGGACAGTACCCGGATTAAGGACATTGTCCCTGGTCAAAGTCTGTCCCCGGTCAAAGTCTGTCCCTGGATTCAGGGCCAGAATAATGTAGACAGGGCATCCCATGCTGGCTGAGAAACAGCCTGGTGGCTCGGATGCTGACGCCCCCTGCTGGACGATCTCACTGCCACTCCTGCTGCTGTTCAGTGAAGGAGAGGCAGAGCCAAAAATGTACTGGGTGGCGGGCTGAGACTGGGAGCTGAGCAGATGGGGGGGTGGGAGGGGGGTCTGTTTGTACACAGGTGAGGGCAGCGGGGGAACATGTGTCAGAGCTGATGCAGCTGCATGGGGAGATGGAGAGGTTAGCTGTTGTGGGGGAAGGGCTAAGAGGGGGCTGCAGAGATAATCTGTGAGAGAAGGGTGCAGAGGTGAGCTATGGATGTGGGGGCAGAAGTGTCCTCTGTGTATAGCAAACCTCTGAACCCTGTACTCTATGCCTACCACCCTCCTGTATATTATGTAGTACTGTGCCCAGCGCTCTGTGTATTATGCAGTTCTGTGCCCAGTGCTCTGTGTATTATGCAGTCTTGTGCCCAGCGCTCTGTGTATTTTGCAGTTCTGTGCCCAGCGCTCTGTGTATTATGCAGTCCTGTGCCCAGAGCTCTGTGTATTATGCAGTCCTCTGCCCAGCACTCTGTGTATTATGTAGTCCTGTGCCCAGTGCTCTGTGTATTATGTAGTCCTGTTCCCAGCACTCTGCGTATTATGCAGTCTTGTGCCCAGCGCTCTGTGTATTATGCAGTCTTGTGCCTAGTGCTCTGTGTATTATGCAGACCTGTGCCCAGCGTTCTGTGTATTATGCAGTCCTGTGCCCAGCACTCTGCGTATAATGCAGTCTTGTGCCCAGCTCTCTGTGTATTATGCAGTTCTGTGCCCAGCGCTCTGTGTATTATGTAGTCCTGTGCCCAGCACTCTGTGTATTATGCAGTCTTTTGCTCAGCGCTCTGTGTATTATGCAGTCCTGTGCCCAGCCCTCTGTGTATTATGTAGTCCTGTGCCCAGCATTTTGTGTATTATACAGTCCTGTGCCCAGCTCTCTGTGTATTATGCAGTTCTGTGCCCAGCCCTCTGTGTGTTATGTAGTCCTGTGCCCAGTGTTCTGTGTATTATACAGCCCTGTGCCATTTGCCAATGAAAAAAAAATATGTCCCCGGATTTCATTTTAAAAATCTGGTCACCTTATTTTAGGCATGTCAATTGTTTGAGCGTTTATGGATTCCAATGGCCAGAATATTAATTTAGGTGGCATTTTTAAGTCGAGTGTGTATGAGCCCTAAGCATGCCATTATCATGCAACACAGAACGCTGGGATTTTTTGGTGTGCATGCCATGGATTGCTCCTCCCATGTACACTTTATTTGCCCTGGTTTAAATTCATGAATTACTTATTTTTTCTTTTAGTTAAAGTTAGTCTATCTGAAAAATCCAAAAACTTGCCAGTTTTTATATTGATTCATCTCTTTTTTTCATGGATAGTGTAGGACCCACTGATAATGGGGTACTTTGACGCAGTAGTGGGCTTGAGCACGATATGGCCATATGGTGGGACCAAACCCCCATTTTTATTTATGGACTCTCTTCAGATTTGGTAGTAATTTCTTTTGCATTTGCGCGCTATTCTTTTTTAATATACATGTCTTTTGGTTCATAGCTGCAGCAGCTTTGGAAATACATGGGTATGCTCCCCCAAATTTTTTGCCTGTTTATTATGTATTCGGTCTGACCAGACTATCGAGGTTGAGCAGCCCTCCCCACCCCCCACACACATCTGTACTCAATCAGTGTCCACCATCAAGTGGATATAGGAGGAGTCCCCTGTAGTGCATTTGCACATCTTCCCCAGCAAGGAGTATTATCTCCAAGGGTTAGAAAGGCTGGATTCATCTCTTTTTTTCATGGATAGTGTAGGACCCACTGATAATGGGGTACTTTGACGCAGTAGTGGGCTTGAGCACGATATGGCCATATGGTGGGACCAAACCCCCATTTTTATTTATGGACTCTCTTCAGATTTGGTAGTAATTTCTTTTGCATTTGCGCGCTATTCTTTTTTAATATATTGATTCACTCAAAGTAAATAAGCTGTTCATTTTGCAAGAAAATTTACCCTTAGCTTAGTGAATAACATGAAGCTCCACTGACTTCCACTATCTAATCTTGTACAAGCAAAAATACAGTTTTTATTTTACACAGATTGAGTATTCTTTGCAAAGTGATGCAAAGAATTACCAAATTTATTACCAAATTTACTAAGCTATGGGAAAATTTCCTTGCAAAGCAAACTGGCTTTTTGCCTTTAGTAAATCAACCCTTCTACAGCCCAGTATTTAGCTATTCACTCCTCCACGCTGCCTGATATTTTACTGTCAAATTAAGCCCCTGACAATCTACTGAGCTCAAGATACAAATAAAGGATGACTTGGAGTAGGTTTTGTTCAGATAGGCTGACTCGGTAATCTCATTCAGATAATCACACAGGAATCTAATTAGTGTTAAAAGGCATATCAATGTACATTAAAGTTTTAAAGACCTGTCTCCAGTTTCCTTGTATATATGGATGGATATATATATATATATATATATATATATATATATATATATATATATATATATATATGTGTGTGTGTGTATATATATATATATATATATATATATATATATATATAATATTATTATTATTATATAGTATTTATATAGCGCCGACAGTTTACGCAGCGCTTTACAACTTGAGGGCAGACAGTACAAATACAATACACTTCAATACAGTAGGAATATATATAGTGTGTGTGTATATATATATATATATATATATATATATATATATAGTGTATATATATATATATATATATATATATATATAGTGTATATATATATATATATATATATATATATATATATATATATATATTAGTTTGTCGAGGCTGTAACTTTTGTGCAAACCAATCAATATACGCTTATTGGGATTTTTTTTTTTTTAACCAAAAATATGTAGTAGAATACATATCGGCCTTAATTGATGAAGAAATTCGATTTTTTACATTTTTTTATTGCATGTGTTTTTTGCAGAAAGTAAAAAACAGATATATATATATTTTTTTAAATTGTCATTTTTTTTTTTGTTTATAGCGCAAAAAACAAAAACCTCAGAGGTAATCAAATACCACCAAAATGCTCTATTTGTGGGTAAAAAAAAAAGGAAATACATCTTGTTTAGGTCCAGCGTTGTACGACCACGCAATTGTCAATTAAAGTAACGCAGTGCTGTATTGCAAAAAATGACCTGGTCATGAGGGGGGGGGGGTAAAAGGGCAATTATGGAAACATTTGAAAAGGCATCAAAATTTTACAAATACACCTTAAAAAGGTTTTCTGGAAATATACACCACAATATGGTGGTCACCAGTCTTGTAGCAAGGTAAATTAAACTGAGGAGCAGGCCCATGGGCTTTTTGACTGGCCTGTTGTACCTTTTTGCTCATTTGACAAGCAGCCTGACCTTCCAGTATATTGTAGTAAACAATGGGCAGAGCAACAGAGCAGAGGTAAGGGCTACTTTTTTATTGAGACGCCGTTTTTTTTTTACAGTCAGTAGCAATAACAAGCAACATTTTTAATTAAAGGGGACCTTCAGTCATTTTTGCATCTTTCCATCTATTAAATCCTTTGCCCTTGTTTTAACTTTGGATAGTAAAAAATGTTTTTTCTGCCAGTAAATACCTTATACAGCCCGCTTCCTCCGTCTTGTCTTATAATTAGCCTAGGCTAATGACATCATGCACAGCTCTCTCTCTATCACTCTTGTTGTGATAGTTTGCCAGCAAGGGAGGAGGGGTGAGTCATAGGAAAGCCAATGATAGCCGCAGAGCTGGAGGGGGCTGGATGAGGGCGGAGATAACCAAAGACTGCAGAGATCCATAAGTATTCATCAACAGAGGAGAAATGTGCAGGCAAGCAGTGGTGTAAGTGTGTGCCTATATATTTGTGTGCGTGTGTGGACAGGAGGAAACTGTGCTAATTATTAAAGCGGAGTTCCGGCCACCAAAAAAAAATTTCAATGAAAATACCCCTGGGACAGTTAGGGCTAGTGCATTCCACAATGGGTAGCCTCTGATCTGTCCCGGTTCGCACTTACCTTTTAGAAGAAATACTTACCTTGAAAATTTCTTCTCCAGCGCTGCCATCTCAGGTGTGGGCAGCTTGAAGCCAGCGCGATCCTCTTCTGTGTCCTCTTCCGTCCTCTCCGGCCCCACGATGCACTGCGCCGGCCCCGCCGTCACTTCCGGGGCTGCAGCGTCATCCCTGCACAGCTTCTGGACATGCCCAGAAGCTGTTTAGCAAGGTATGATGCGCCTGCACCGGAACTAACGTCAGGGCCGGTGCAGGCGCATTCATTCCTGGGAGCGATGACGTTCAGCTCCCAGGAATCATTGCAAAGCGGAAGTGACGGCGCGGGCCGCGGCCGCCGAGGGAGAAAGTGGAAGAAAGGTGAGTATATTTTTCTGCAATTACAAGGTAAGTAAAAAAAAAAAAATCGTAATTATCCATTTTTCAGGTGACCTAGAAGCAAGCGGATGGCCCAAAATCGACTATGTCGATTTTGGGGCCGGAACTCCGCTTTAATCAATTCTCAAAAGCAACAACTAAACTGTGAGACACACAATAAATATATAAAATAAAAATCAGAGCTGCGCTAGCATACATTGAGTGCATCCATGAACCTTGCATTAAATGAATAAAAAACTATTAAAAACATTAGTCCATCGCCTGCATCCTCCACCAAAAAAAAAAAGAAAAAGAAAAAATAGTCCATCCAGGTAAATTACACCAGTGCAAAAATAGTGAAAATTAATAAAAGTTTTTGTATAAATCCAAAAGCGATAAATCAGGCTCCATCCCCTGCTAATAATACCCAAAGTGTAGTATATCCTCCACCGTAAAGATTGCCTGCTTACCGACTTGTAGAGACCTCTCAAGGTCAAAAACACCTGTGGCCTAAACCCAGCCAGGACCTTGATCCATCCACAGAAACACAGGCAAATCCCATCGAGCACAGGCAGCACTAACGTAGGATCAGCAAGCAGCATACAATCACAGATGCAGACCTCCTCAGAACTCAAACAGCTCAGGATGTCCCATTCATTGCTCTCCTCTCCTCCGAACAGCGCAGCCTCATCTGTGTATGTGTGTGTGCGTGTGTCTCTGTGTGTCTGTGGATATCCAGGAAATAAACAGTCAGCAGCTTCAGCTGCCCACAGTTAAAATGGCTGCAGCCAGACTTAGTGGGGGGAGATTTCTGCAGCATATTTGGCAAGTACAGAATCACAGTATATATAAAATAATATGCAAAGGGGGTTGGAGGGAAGCTTCAGAATGGCAAAGATGTTTACATTACAAATTATGTGAGCAGATTGCAGTTCCTCTTTAACCACTTTACCGCTGCTCACTAGAGCTCTACTGCGGCAAAGTGGCTCGATAACGTCTGGCGACGTAGACCTACGTTACCAGACACTCCCCTCTCTCGGCGGCGCGTGCGCGCTGCCGGAGGCTCGCTCCCACTGTATTCAGTCACAGCGGGAGTCGGGCCAGGGGAGGAGCGGCGGTGATCACCGCCGCTCTTCCCCGATCATCGGGGAATCAAGTGTGGAGATCCACCCGCTTGTGTAAACAAAGCGGGCGGATCTCCTAAGTGACAGACAGGGTCAGATTGCAGGGTTCAGCATAGCTGAACCTGCGATCTGTCCCTGTGTCACTCAGTCCCCTCCCCCCACACACGTTAGTAAGCACCAGGCATACATTAACCCCTTGATCACCAATAAAAATTAACCCCTTCCCTGCCAGTGTCATTTTTACAGTAACAGTGCATATTTATAGCACTGATTACTGTAATAATGTCACTGGTACCCCCAAAAGTGTCAAAAATGTCAGTCAAGGGTACGATCTGTCGCCCGCAATGTCGCAGTCCCGCAAAAAAAAATCGCAGATTGCCGCCATTACTCGTTAAAAAAAAAACACCAAAAAAACGACAGAAATCTTTCCCTTAGTTAGTAAACGCAATAACTTTTGCGCAAACCAATCAAAATACGCTTATTGCGATTTTTTTACCAAAAATATGTAGCAGAAAACAAATTGGCCTAAAATTATAAAAAAAATTAGATTTTTACATTTTTTTGGGGGGGACTTTCATATAAAAAATGTGATTTTTCAAAATTGTCGCTCTTTTTTTGTTTATAGCGCAAAAAGTCAAAATCGCACAGGTGATCAAATACCACCAAAAGAAAGCTCTGTTTGTGGGAAAAAAAGGACGTAAATTTGGTTTGGGTACGACGTTGCATGACCGCGTAATTGTCAGTTAAAGTCGCACAGTGCCGAATCGCAAAAAGTGGCCCAGACGTAAGACAGCAAAATCCTCCGGTGGTAAAGTGGTTAACTACCCTCTTCCTAAAAAAATGTTTGGTGAGAGAGTCATTGTAAAAATAGATGCTGTATATTTTGTACGGGTGACTATAGCGGTTTCAGTGCACTTGTAACCGCCCATTAAAAATTTTCATTTCTTTTATTTGCACTATAATTTCATTTTTTTTTTTTTACTACAACTTTTTTTTTTTGAGATCTTTTTCTATTTTTTGGTTCAAGTAGAATTACTGCATAAGTAGGAACTAGATCTTCAGAAAGCTTGTCCTAAAAAATAAACTGCAAATGGAAGGTCCACTTTCCTTACAGCTCCCCACCCTCTAAATACAAATGGGTTACAAAAAAAGATACAAAAATAAAATTTACGTTGGCCCATCACTGTGACTCCAGGTAAATCTTAGTACTTGACATCCCACAAGAATGCACTGTTGCAATAAGTTAGAGAGCATTCTCATGGGACTTCCCAGGAGACAGCGGTGAACCAAGCTGACGCTATCTGCACTGCCTGGAAGTCTTCAAACTCACGCTGAGGTAGGTTTTTTTTTATATTTTAGTTATTGGTAAAACCTTATTTTTATATGGCTTTATTTAAAGGGTTGTGGGGTTGTAAGTACAGTGATGAAAGATCTGCTTTAAAAAAGTATCACGAGAAGTACAATTTGTAGGAATCTCTTCAGGCATCTGTAACCATTGCACACTATGGGGGCAATTTACTAAAAATGGAGTGCAAAATCTTGTGCAGCTCTGCATAGAAACCAATCAGCTTCCAGGCCTTTTCTTCTCAAAGCTTTATTAACCACTTGCCGACCGCCCACCGCATATATACTGCGGTAGGCTGGCTCGGCTGCGCGAATCGCTGTATTTGTATGGCGGTTCGCGAAAGTGCTCCTGGGGACGAGCGCGCCTGCCAATGCTACGGGGATGCCGATCCACGGGACTGGTAGCCGCGATTGCCGCTGGGCTCCCGCTAACGGTCCCCGCTGAGAGAGAAGGACGGTCAGCTGTTGTAAGCATTGTTCTCTCTGAAATGATCATAGAGTGCCTGTGATCCTCCAATATAGGATCACAGGTCTCTGTGTTCATTTCACAGGTCCCTCCCCCATACAGTTAGTAAAAACACTCCTAGGCTCACACTTAACCCCTTGATCACCCCTGGGTTAACCCCTTCCCTGCCAGTGTCATTATTACAGTAACAGTACATATTTTTAGCACTAATTACTGTAGTAATGTCACTGGTCCCCCCAAAAGTGTCAACAATGTCAGTTAGGGGTCCGATCTGTCTGCTGCAATGTCGCAGTCCCACTAAAAATCGCAGATCGCCGTCATTACTAGTAAAAAAATTAAAATAAATAAAAATGACATAAATCTTTCCCCTAGTTTGTAGACGTGATAACTGTTGCGCCAAACCAATCAAAATACTCTTATTGGGATTTTTTTTACCAAAAATATGCAGCAGAATACAAATTGGCCTAAAAGGATGAAATTTTTTTTTTGGGGGGGGGGGGGATGTTATATAGCAGAATGTGAATGAAAAATATTGTTTTTTTTTCAGAATTGTCTGTCTTTTTTTGTTTATAGCGCAAAAAATAAAAATTGCACAGGTGATCAAATACCACCATAAAAAAGCTCTATTTGTGGGAAAAAAGACATCAATTTTATTTTGATAAATCGTCGCACGACCGCGCAATTGTCTGTTAACCACTTGCCGACCGCCGCACGACTATCTACGTCGGCGGTCGGCCCCTCACAGGCAAAGTGACGTAGGGCTACGTCACTAGCCTGTGAGGGTCTAGGGAGCGAGCGCGCGCCGCCAGAGGCGCGCTCCCGCTCCCGCGTGGTCACGGACCCCCCCGCGCGTGTGACCGGCGGACCCGATGTCCGCCGGTCACTCTGCGATCGGCGGGGGAGAGGGAGAAAGTCAGGCGGCTTGTGTAAACAAGCTGCCTGTCATTCTCCCCTGTGTATGAAGGATGATCATACGGTTCTACTATGTAGAACCGTTGATCACTCTTCATACATCTGAAGCCACAGCCAATCACAGTAGAAAGCACGCTCCTAGGGACACACATAGCCCCTCCCTTTCAAAAAAAGTTAACCCCTTCACTGCCAGTGTATTTTTACAGTAACAGTGTATATGTATAGTACTGATTACTGTAGAAATGTCACTGGTAACCCCAAAAGTGGCAAAAATGTCAGTCAAGGGTCTGATCTGTCCGCCGCAATGTCGCAGTACCGCAAAAAAAATCGCAGATCGCCGCCATTACGCATTAAAAAAAAAAAACAACAAAAATGACAAAAATCTTTCCCTTTGTTAGTAAACGCGATAACTTTTGCGCAAACCAATCAAAATACGCTTTTTGCGATTTTTTTTACCAAACATAGGTAGCATAAAACAAACTGGCCGAAAATTTTAAAAAATTTTGATTTTTACATTTTTTTTGGTGGGAATTTCGTATAAAAAAATGTGAAAAATATTGCTATTTTTGCAAAATTTACGCTCTTTTTTTGTTTATAGCGCGTGATCAAAAAAATCGCACAGGTGATCAAATACCACCAAAAGAAAGCTCTGTTTGTGGGAAAAAAGGACGCCAAATTCGTTTAGATACAGCGTCGCACGACCGCGCAATTGTCCGTTAAAGTCACGCAGTGCCGAATCGCAAAATACCCCCTGGTCAGGAAGGGGGTAAAATCTTCCGGAGCTTAAGTGGTTAAAGTAACGCAGTGCCAAATCGCAAAAAAAAAAAACAATGGCCTGGTCATTAAGGGGGCAAATCCTTTTGGTCCAGAAGTGGTTAAACAAGCTGAAGTTAAAAGCTGATTGGCTTCCATGCACAGCTGCACCACATTTTCCATTCTCCAGTTTTTAGTAAATCAACCCCTATAGCACATATATACTTTATCAGAATCTGTGGTATGTTTTTACGTGTGCTTGTGCTTCTGATATTATTACGTTGCTCCATGCAGACAATATTTATTTTGCTGAAGGACAAGGAGAAAGATATTTACTGCCAGTCAAATTTCTTCACCGATGGTTGGCAACCAATGCAGACAAAATAACATGTTCACCCTGTAACCACAAATGTTATTGATTGTCTGTAATCTTGATGATTGTAATGCATTTCCTCTACAGGAGCATTCTTGCTGTGGTGAGTATGTGTTTTTGGCTCAGGTCTTTTCCTTCTGCTATTAACGCCCACTGCACATTGTAGATTTGTTATTGCTGGAGGAATTCTGTGGGTGAAAGTCAGACTCCATATCAACGCTTTGACTGCACAGCAAACTTGAAATGAAGTCAATGTCAAAAACGAACCCCCTGGAAGGTGCTATTTTCCACTTCACCAAATGCATTCAGTGCTGCGGTGGTACTCTTTTGTGGTGGAAATGGTCCTGTAATTCAGATTTATGGCAAGAGGCTGCAGAAAGCATGGCTGCGTTCCAAGTTTCTCTGTGATGCTGCTAGTTTTCTAATCAGTGTTGAATAAACAGAGTGCTGATTGAATGTAATGGCTGCTTTAATCATGGACCTGGGTGCTGACACCAGATTACAGTGTTTATAATTTACAGCTAATCCTTTGTGGAAAACAAAACCAGCTGAAATCAAAGGGCTGATTAGCAGGCCTGCAGTGTCCGTTTTGTTCCAGTCCGAGTGGCAAGTTTTGCTCTTTCAGATTATTTACCTAAGCAATTAATCGTCATGTGCAATGAGAACTTATTCACTTTTATGGATGTGTAAAACAGATACATAGGTCTGTACCACGCTGTCACATATCTCAAACAAAGGATTAATAGCACCGGTGAGAATGGTTTACAAGATGTCGCAGCTTTGCTCTTAATACCCTATTAACACATTACAATTAGAGATGAGCGAACTGATTCAGGAATCTGGATTAGTGTGAATGTTGCTGATTTGCACAACTTATCTGATGGTCAAATACAACTAGCCATTTCCGATATTACATCTGGTGTATTTTGTCAAAGCTTCTAGTGCAAAAATACAGTGCAGCTAAAACCTAAGGCCATAGGGGTGCGCACAGGGTGCGCCGGTTGTGCCTAGGAACACCCTAATCACCCTGTGCACATTAGCATTATCGTTCTGTGTGTCGGTGGAGAGATGAGAAAGATCTTCCTCTTACCGGCTCTGCCATAAGAGAAGTGCTCAGGCAAGTGCATTACAATCATCAAGATTACAGACAATCAATAACATTTGTGGTTACAGGGTGAACATGTTATTTTGTCTGACAGTAACGCACTTCTCTTTCACTGTGCCAACAGGGAGATTAATGTGTCAAGGCCATATACACTATATTACCAAAAGTATTAGGACACCTGCCTTTATACGCAGATGAACTTTAATGGCATCCCAATCTTATTCCGTAGGGTTTAATATTAAGTTGGCTCACCTTTTCAGAAATAACAGCTTCAACTCTTCTGGGAAGGCTGTCCACAAGGTTTAGGAGTGTGTCTATGGGAATGTTTGGCCATTCTTCCAGAAACTCATTTGTGAGGTCAGGCACTCATGTTGGACGAGAAGGCCTGGCTCGCAGTTTCTGCTCTAATTCATCCCAAAGGTTGAGGTCAGGACTCTGTGCAGGCCAGTCAAGTTTCTCCACCCCAAACTAATCCATGTCTTTATGGACCTTGCTTTGTGTACTGGTGCACAGTCATGTTGGAACAGGGAGGGGCCATCCCCAAGCTGTTCCCACAAAGTTGGTAGCATGAATTTGTCCAAAATGTCTTGGTAAGCGGACGCCTTAACTGGAACTAGGAGGTCAAGCCCAACCCCTGAAAAACAACCCCACACCATAATCCCCCCCTCCACCAAATGATTTGGATCAGTGCGCAAAGCAATGTAATGTTGCATTCCAACATTACAAAGAATGCAATAAGAAATGTAAGAGCACAATCAAGGCAGCAAAGATAGAACATGAAAGGTACAGTGCAGAAGAGAGTAAAAGAACATAAGAAATTATTTAAGTATATAAATAGTAAGAAAGTGAGACCAGAACATATTGGCCCCATAAAGGATGATGATGGGAATTTGGCTACAAAGGAGAGAAAGAAGGCAAAGGTTCTGAATAAATTATTATCCTCGGTCTTCACAAGAGAAACGGGGGGATTAAGTAACCTAGACTGTAATGTTAATGGTAATAACACGTCACAGGAAGCACCCTCATGGTTAACAGAAGACAGAGTCAGAAATAGACTTGAAAAACATAACATAAATAAGTCACCGGAACCAGATGGCTTACAACCGAGGGTCCTTAAGGAACTCAGCCAGGTGATAGCCAGACCATTGTTCCTAATTTTTATGGACAGTCTATTGACGGGAATGGTACCAGCTGATTGGGGAAAAGCCAACGTGGCACCAATACTTAAAAAAGGGCTGAGATATATCCCTGTGAACTACAGGCCGGTTGGCCTAACATCAATAGACTGCAAGCTATTGGAGGGGAGGCTAAGGAATTGTATACAAGATTTTAGTAATGAAAACGGTATCATTCGTAGTAATTAGTAGGGCTGCGCAATATAATCGGAAGATCGATGCATCGCGATGCGACCCTTTCGCGATTCTGCATCGATTCGGGGTGCTTGGAAAATCGATTACTAATGACGTCAGTTCCGGGGGCGGGGACAGAAGTGACATGGCGGCGCTGGGCCGCTGGCCGGGCATGTGGAACACAGAGCTCCTCCTTGCGGCGCGGTAGAGGAGAGCGGAGCTATCGGTGCTCTCTCTGGCCCCGGGATCAGGGGTCGGCAAGGTGTCCGCTCACGGACACCGGTGTCCGTGAGTGGTTCTTGCCGGGTCCGCCACGCTGCCCTGCCATCATTGATTTTTTTTTTTTACTCCCAGAGATGATCATGTGCTCACAGACACTGCCTCGCCGGCCGGAGTCGCCGCCCCGCCGCTCCCCCCTGCAGACAGTCCCGCTCAGCCTCCCGAGTCCTGCTGGCCAGTGAGATTATCTCTCTGCTGGCTGGGGGATGGACTGTGGAATTGGTGCGGCGGTGAGACTCCGGTGGTCACTGGAAGAACCGTGTTGTTGCAGGCAGCTGGGGGGCCCCACTGCTGGACCAGTGGAGAGAGAGTGGCCGGAGTCGGACTGACCAGGGGACCAGAGACTGAGGGGAGACACAACTTACACAAGGTACAGTAACAGAAGAAGTTTTTAAAGTTTTAACTTTGGGGGAGGGGGGGCCAGTAGCCAGTAGGCCACCTCAGGAAGGGATGGGACCTGCTCTGGCCCTGGGGCCTAGCCTGTTTTAAGGGTTCTTTATGGAGGATCCACCCTGGGGGGGACTGGGTTGGGCCCTGGTCTGCTGCAGTGTTCTTCTATGGGGGATCTATAATGGAGGGGGTCGCTTGGGAGTCGGGACCCTGGCCTGCTCTAAGGGGGGTGGGGGTCTATTGGTTGGGACCAGTCACCAAGCCAGGGGTCCTCCCCACATCGATCCCCCTAGAGCAGGCCAGGACCACCAGGGTCCCCATATAGATCCCCTTAGAGCAGGCCAGGCCTGCTCTAAGGGGGGGTCTGTGGAAGGGGGACCCTGGCCTGCTCCAAGGGGGCTCTATTGGTAGGGGACCCTGGCCTGCTCTAAAGGGGAATGGGATCTATGGGGGGACCTGCCTGCGCTAAAGGGGGGGCCTGTACTAAATGGGGATCTATGGGGGACCTGCCCTTCCCTGCACTAAAGGGGGATCTACGGGAGACCTGCCCTTCCCTGCACTAAAGGGGGATCTACGGGAGACCTGCCCTTGCCTGCACTAAAGGGGGATCTA
Source organism: Pelophylax lessonae (assembly GCF_965119305.1). Taxonomy (NCBI): domain Eukaryota; kingdom Metazoa; phylum Chordata; class Amphibia; order Anura; family Ranidae; genus Pelophylax; species Pelophylax lessonae. Next base: position 550,900,207 of record NC_138769.1, on the reverse strand, counting down.
CGGGAGACCTGCCCTTGCCTGCACTAAAGGGGGATCTACGGGAGACCTGCCTGCACTAAAGGGGATCTATTCCATAGATTCCCCCTTTAGAGCAGGGTCCCCATAGATCCCCCTTTAGAGCTCAGTTCCCCTGGATCCCCTTTAGGGCAGGCCCAGGCTCCCCATAGATCCCCCTTTAGAGCAGGGTCCCCATAGATCCCCCTTTAGAGCAGGGTCCCCATAGATCCCCCTTTAGAGCTCAGTTCCCCTGGATCCCCTTTAGGGCAGGCCCAGGCTCCCCATAGATCCCCCTTTAGAGCAGGGTCCCCATAGATCCCCCTTTAGAGCAGGGTCCCCATAGATCCCCCTTTAGAGCTCAGTTCCCCTGGATCCCCTTTAGGGCAGGCCCAGGCTCCCCATAGATCCCCCTTTAGAGCAGGGTCCCCATAGATCCCCCTTTAGAGCAGGGTCCCCATAGATCCCCTTTAGAGCTCAGTTCCCCTGGATCCCCTTTAGGGCAGGCCCAGGCTCCCCATAGATCCCCCTTTAGAGCAGGGTCCCCATAGATTCCCCCTTTAGAGCAGGTTCCCCATAGATCCCCCTTTAGAGCTCAGTTCCCCTGGATCCCCTTTAGGGCAGGCCCAGGCTCCCCATAGATCCCCCTTTAGAGCAGGGTCCCCATAGATCCCCCTTTAGAGCAGGGTCCCCATAGACCCCCCTTTAGAGCTCAGTTCCCCTGGATCCCCTTTAGGGCAGGCCCAGGCTCCCCATAGATCCCCCTTTAGATCAGGGTCCCCATAGATCCCCCTTTAGAGCAGGGTCCCCATAGATCCCCCTTTAGAGCTCAGTTCCCCTGGATCCCCTTTAGGGCAGGCCCAGGCTCCCCATAGATCCTCCTTTAGAGCAGGGTCCCCATAGATCCCCCTTTAGAGAAGGGTCCCCATAGATCCCCTTTAGAGCAGGGTCCCCATAGATCCCCCTTTAGAAAAGGGTCCCCATAGTAATCCTGATGCATCGTGATGCATCGCGGAATCGAATCGTATCGAATCGCGACCCTAATAATCGCAATCGCATCGAATCGTGAGGTAAGTGAAGATGCACAGCCCTAGTAATTAGCATGGATTAATGAAAAATCGTTCTTACCAGACCAATCTATTAACCTTCTAAGAAGTGAGCTTCCATCTAGATAAAGGAAGGCCTGTGGATGTGGTGTAGCTAGATTTTGCAAAGGCATTTAATACAGTTCCCCACAAACATTTAGTGTACAAACTAAGGAGGTACGTAGGTATGGACCTTAGGATGAGTACCTGGATTAAAAACTGGCTTCAGGGGCGAGTCCAAAGGGTGGTGATAAATGGGGAGTAATCAGAATGGTCTGGTGTGGAAAGTGGTGTTCCCCAAGGATCTGTCCTGGGACCAATCCTGTTTAACTGAATTTATTCATAAATGATCTAGAGGATGGGGTAAACAGCTCAATCTCAGTATTTGCGGATGATACAAAGCTAAGCAGGGTAAAAACTTCTACGCAGGATGTGGAAACCTTACAAGAAGACCTGAACAAAATAATTGGGTGGGCAACTACATGGCAATTGAGGTTTAATGTTGAAAAATGTAAAGTAATGCATTTGGGTGCCAAAAATATGAACGCAACTTACTCACTAGGGGGTGAACCTCTGGGGGAATCTAGGATGGAAAACGACCTGGGGGTCCTAATAGATGAAAAGCTCAGCAATGGCATGCAATGCCAAGCTGCTGCAAGCAAAGCCAACAGAATACTGGCATGTATTAAAAAGGGGATTCACTCCAGAGATAAAACAATATCTCTCCTAGTCTACAAGACTCTGGTCCGGCCGCATCTGGAGTATGGCGTCCAGTTCTGGGCACCAGTCCTCAGGAAGGATGTGCTGGAACCGAAGAGAGTCCAGAGAAGGGCAACAAAGCTAATATAGGGACTGAAGGACTTCAGCTATGAGGAAAGACTACAAGCATTGAACTTATTCTCTCTGAAGTGGAGACACTTGGAAGGGGATATGATATCAATTTACAAATACCGTACTGGCGACAATAGCATAGGAAACAAGCTTTTGAGTGAGAGGGAATTTAAAAAGACACGTGGCCATTCACTAAAATTAGAAGAAAAACTGTTTAACCGTAAACTGCGTAAAGGGTTCTTTACTGTCAGAGCGGTAAGGATGTGGAATTCTCTTCCACAAGCAGTGGTATCAGCTGGGAGCGTTGAGAGTTTCAAAAACCTATTAGATGGGGTCCTTAACGACCACAACATACAGGGGTATACAATGTACTATTGACATAAACACTTATTTACACACACACACACACACACACACACACACACAAACATCATAGGTTGAACTGGATGGACTGGTGTCTTTTTTTCAACCTCACTAACTATGTAACAAGGTCCATAAAGACATGGATGAGCAAGATTGGGGTGGCCTGCACAAAGTCCTAAACTCAACCCTATAGAACACCTTGGGGATGAATTAGAGCACAGTCTGCAAGCCAGGCTTTCTCATCCACATGGTCAAACATTCCCTTAGACACGCTCCTAAACCGTGTGAACAGCCTTCCCAGAAGAGTTGAAGCTGTTACAGCTGCAAAGTCTGGGCCAACTCAATATTGAACCCTACGGACTAAGACTGGGATGCCATTAAAGTTAATGTGTGTGTGTGTAAAGGCAGGTGTCCCAATTCTTTTCGTAATATAGTGTATATGTAGACACACGCATGTGTGTTTGAGCTTTAGGGTGCACACCCTAATGCAATAGGCTGAACACACCTTTGCGTAAGGCCATACTCCGGGCAAAAATGAAATTTAAAGGGTACCTTTGCTTTTCTGGGAAAAAAAGGTAAAAAAAAAATACATTTAAATTCCTACTAAAGCCATATTGTAATTGAATGTTTTTAAAAATTACCTTTCAATCTACAGCTGCTGTAGTTTTCTGTAAAATTCTATGTGATGTGAGTTGTGTACAGAACGCCCCCCAGAAATTTAATTTCCTGTTTGTGTGATTGGATTACTGATTTTTCCAGAAGTCTACACTAAGATACAAGTCAGATTTTAGGCATCCTCTTTGACAAAAATGTCCCTTTTGGTGAGATACTCCCAAAGAGTTAATCACTTCTAAAGGGATGCAAATCCTGCAATTTTCCTCATTTAAATTCTGCTAGTGCATCAACTGATTAATAATAAGTCACTTCTATCCAGATTCAGACTCCATTCACACTTCACAATGCATGAACTCGCATTCCCTCTCGCCATTTTGTGTGAGTCATTTTTATGTGATTCTGTGTGTCACTCAGCAGGCAGCCCATTCACTTCAATGGGGTGCCATATGCTCGTTTGTCACCAAAAAGAAGCTCTGCTCCTTTTTTGGCGACAAGCATCACGCAATTTTTAAAGTCGTTTTTAGGGGTGCAATTTAGAATGAATGGCACCCATACACGCATTGCACCGATTACCACGCAATCTGGAATCGCAGCTCGCATTGCGGCGAATCCGCCCCGTAATTCCAAATTACCCACATGTGAAAGGGTGTCTCATTTTGCAGGTAACAAACAGCTTTTCCTCAGAACAAAAACAGGTAGGACTCTGCAAAAAAGTTTGTTAAAATTCGTACAATATTTATTGGTCACCCAGAGGGGGTTGTTTTTTTTCTGAGCAAAAGTGGAGTTATTATTTAAATAGTGCATTGTGCATTTCCCACTTGCGGACTGCCGCAGGACTATTTACTGCGGCAGTCAACCCCTCCTGGGCAAAGCGGCATAGATCCCGCCCCCACTCGTTCACTGAGATCCCCGCGCGTGTGACCGGCGGCTCCGATGTCCGCCGGCCACTCGTGATCTCCCGCAGGAGAAGGAGAAGGACAGATGGCTGATGTAAACACAGCCGTCTGTCATTATCCCTGATGTAAGTACAGAGGCTATGCGATCCTGCTATGTAGGATCGTATGTCTCTGTGGTTACATCACAAGCCACACCCCCCCCCACAGTTAGAATCACGCCCCTAGGGGAACACTTAACCCCTTGATTACCAATAAAGTTAACCCCTTTCCTGCCAGTGTCATTTTTACAGTAACAGTGCATATTTATAAAAGGGGAATGGTCTTTTGAGACCAAATACAGCGCTTGCTGTTAAATAAACTAATGGATAGCAATATCCATTCCAAATTCTATGATAAATGTGAGTATGTAAACAAAAGATATATCATGAATTAATATCAATAAGAAATACGTGGATCATCAAAATTCCCAATAAATAATTAAAACAGTGTCATAAAGTGCATAAGTGACTAGGGGTATAAATAATAAAATTATAAATTAATAAATCACAATCAACAATATAAAATTGAATAAATGAACAGTCCAGAGTAAATGGTGACTTTGTGCTCAAAAAAAGGTATAATGTCCTTAGTGAAAGTAAATCTTCAGAATTCAAGGTGCACGTGCTCAGGCTTGATTTGCTATGTCAGCAATTTCTGGTCCCAAGTGAATTAATAAGTTGGGTCACTTACCAGATCTAGTGGGTCCTAAATGCCATATGGCACTAGAACCATTCGGCCATATGGCATTTAGGAACCATTAGGCCATATGGCATTTAGGACCCACTAGATCTGGTAAGTGACCCAACTTATTAATTCACTTGGGACCAGAAATTGCTGACATAGCCAATCAAGCCTGAGCACTTGCACATTGAATTCTGAAGATTTACTTTCACTAAGGACATTATACCTTTTTTTGAGCACAAAGTCACCATTTACTCTGGACTGTTCATTTATTCAATTTTATATTGTTGATTGTGATTTATTAATTTATAATTTTATTATTTATACCCCTAGTCACTTATGCACTTTATGACACTGTTTTAATTATTTATTGGGAATTTTGATGATCCACGTATTTCTTATTGATATTAATTCATGATATATCTTTTGTTTACATACTCACATTTATCATAGAATTTGGAATGGATATTGCTATCCATTAGTTTATTTAACAGCAAGCGCTGTATTTGGTCTCAAAAGACCATTCACCTTTTAGCACACCCTTGTTCCTACAGCAGCTGCTTTTTCATTAATTAATGAATTTATTTATTTATTTACTTACTCTCAGGTATACAGATTGTTTGCACATAATAATACACCCTTTCCCATCGGCGCGTGGAATATACTTTGTATATATATTTTTTTCAGTGCATATTTATAGCACTGATTACTGTAGTAATGTCACCGGTACTCCCAAAAGTGTCAAAAATGTCAGTCAGGGGTCCGATCTGTCCGCCGCAATGTCACAGTCCCACAAAAAAAAACGCAGATCGCCACCATTACTAGTTAAAAAAAAAAACAATAAAAATTACATAAATCTTTTCCGTAGTTGGTAAACGCAATAACTTTTGCGCAAACCAATCAAAATACGCTTATTGCGATTTTTTTTTTACAAAAAATATGTAGCAGAAAACAAATTGGCCTAAAATGTTAAAAAATTTAGATTTTTACATTTTTTCTTTTGAGAATTTTATATAAAAAATGTGAAAAATATTGTTATTTTTTCAAAATTGTCGCTTTTTTTTTTGTTTATAGCGCAAAAAATAAAAATCGCACAGGTGATCAAATACCACCAAAAGAAAGCTCTGTTTGTGGGAAAAAAAAGACGTCAATTTAATTTGGGTACAGCGTCGCACGACCGCGCAATTGTCCGTTAAATTCACGAAGTGCCGAATCGCAAAATAGGGCCTGGTCTTTGAGCAGCCAAATCATCCAGGGCTTAAGTGGTTAAGTACCTTACTCCCAAGTCTTGATTCCAAATTCCTCTTCTTGACTTAAGCCATCCTACAGTGTAAAGCTTTTCATAAGCTGATCCAAAAAATGAACAGATTCCCCCATCCACACAATCAAGGTCGTATAAAAGAATGCTCTCCGCTGTGCTATTGTATTCTGACAGCAAGGACTCCTCTACTGTCAGAATACATTGGTCAGAGCTTCAACCGATTGGCTCCATATGCTGATTGAATAAAAATGTTCCAACACCCTTGTCCGAGAGAAGCAGATCACATGATAAACTTCTCTTGACTACTGGACTGAAGTCCGCAGGATCATTCAACTGATGACTAATTATGCTATCCCTGATGACCCTGCCTTCTTCTTACTCCACTGTTCTGCTATCTCACCGACACAATATAAAACTTCCGTTGTCCGCCACCTTACGAATGCTGCTAAATCGTGTATTGGCCTCCGTTGGAAGGACACAGCCCCACCCACGATCTCACTATGGTTGCATAGGGTGAAGTCGATAAATGGCTTTTAGGACCTAGTACTTACCGCACTGGGTAGAAGGGAACAGTATGCCAAAACATGGGATTGTTGGAACTTGTTCATACTCTTGGATGAGGGCTGGTCCTGCTGCTGGTCATTGAGTGATCAGCCGCGGAGTCACCCGCACGGGACGCCCATTTCCTCGCCTTCTGTCTACATCTCTCTTCTTCTTTCCTCTCTCCCCACCCCAGTGGTCATTGTTGTCTCCCCGCTCCCCCCCCCTCCCCCCCCCCCTCTGCTTCCCCCCTTCCCTCATACAGCATAAAACATCTATTTTTTCTCTTGCATCCACATTTTGCATTCATATACATGCTCGGTTTTGTGTTGCATACCCCCATTGTACTCCTTCAGATGTTGTTTCTGATTTACTGCCGTTGGGTGAGCACTTACTGTCTGCACTGTTTTGCTTCGATTTACTAATTCTGTTTTTGTACCTTACTATATGTTTGTATCTCTTGTTTTTTACTTCTAATAAAGAATTAAAAAAAAAAAAAAACTTCTCTTGAGTGAGAATGGCCATTTTTGGATCAAAATTCGGTCAGTCCTTGCTGAACAGATTAGTGATCCATCTATGACCAGCTTACTGGATCAAAGTTATCGTTTTCTCTATGAGCAAAGCTAATTTCCTGACCCAGGCTTTTTTCTGTGCTTCTAATCTTTTTAGAAACGGGTCCCCTCACTGCCCCCATGTGTTCTCCTGCCTCTGCAGCCTATAAAAGAGGACCTGGCCACTGGAAGTGTCACTTTCACCAATGGGATGTGTCCACCTCCCGCAGGAACAGGCCATGTTTTTCAGGAGGCCAACATTTCTGTATTAAGAATCCTTTTTTTTATAGGTCTTATTAAATATTCTAATTATTGAGATACTGAATTTTGTTTTTTTACTAGCTGTAAGCCATAATCCTTAAAATTAAAATAAAGAAATGCTCTGTATGTAACGCATCTATATAAAATATGAGTTTCACTTTTTAAAATCACTTACTGAAATAAATTAACTTTTTGATGATATTCTAATTTTATGAGATGCACCTGTGTATATATATATATATCATATAAACTTGCAAAAAAAAAAAAAAAAAAAAAAAAGAAGTACCATTTCTATATTGAGCGATAAGAAAGAAATATTTACTCTGATTTAAAAAAAAAAAAAATCTATCATTTATATGCAGTAGTTATTTGTAGGTGTTTATGTGGTGTATGTTGTGTAAGCCACTTTTTTATTTTGTCTTTGCCATGAGACCTTTTACACCTAGAGACTGTCCTCTCTACACACCTCAAAACAATAAAATTCTTGTAGTCATAACTCAGGTATAAGTTCTACAACGAAGTATTGGATTTCTTCCCTATTAATGAATGTACAAAGACTCACCATTTATAACTGTCCTCCTGCAAATTTCCCACACAACCAATCCATAGGCCCATACATCTGTCTGTTTATAAGATTCAAATGAGTCTGTTCGAATGGTCTCATCGAGGACCTCCGGCGCCATGTAACGCTTGGTTCCAACTCTTGGGTTATTACCAATGTCAAGATAATCATCATTCGGATTGTGCATCACTGCAAGACCTGTAAAAAAAATTGTAGATTTTTTCACTTAAATTTTGTAATGGAGCAGAGTAAAGAGAAAATGTACAAATATTTACATGCTTCAATTACTGAACTGAAAGGTTTTACAAAATAATAAAGAAATACAGATAACAAGTAACATGTACATACCGTTTGTATGTATATACAAAATGATGACTGCATATAATACAGAATTATGACATCAGTGCACATATTAACCGCTTGCCGACCGCCCGCCACATATATACTGGCTCAGCTGTGGCTGCGCGAATCTCCGTACCTGTAAGGCAATCCACAGCCACGATTGCCGCCGGGCACCCGCAATCACTCCCCGTGGAGAGAGAACAGCGGTCTGCTCTTGTAAACACAGCAGACCGTTGTTCTCTCAGGAATCAGTACAGAGAGCCTGTGATCCTCCTATTTAGGAATCAGTACAGAGAGCCTGTGATCCTCCTATTTAGAAATCAGTACAGAGAGCCTGTGATCCTCCTATTTAGAAATCAGTACAGAGAGCCTGTGATCCTCCTATTTAGGAATCAGTACAGAGAGCCTGTGATCCTCCTATTTAGGAATCAGTACAGAGAGCCTGTGATCCTCCTATTTAGGAATCAGTACAGAGAGCCTGTGATCCTCCTATTTAGGAATCAGTACAGAGAGCCTGTGATCCTCCTATTTAGGAATCAGTACAGAGAGCCTGTGATCCTCCTATTTAGAAATCAGTACAGAGAGCCTGTGATCCTTCTCTTTAGGAATCAGTACAGAGAGCCTGTGATCCTCCTATTTAGGAATCAGTACAGAGAGCCTGTGATCCTCCTATTTAGGAATCAGTACAGAGAGCCTGTGATCCTCCTATTTAGGAATCAGTACAGAGAGCCTGTGATCCTCCTATTTAGGAATCAGTACAGAGAGCCTGTGATCCTCCTATTTAGGAATCAGTACATAGAGCCCGTGATCCTCCTATTTAGGATCACAGGTCTCTGTGTTCATTCCACAAGCCCATCCCCCTCACAGTTAGAAAACACCCCCTAGGCATACACATAACTCTTTGATCGCCCCCTGAGTTAACCCCTTCCCTGCCAGTGTCATTATTTCAGTAACAGTGCATATATTTAGCACTGATTACTGTAGTAACGTCACTGGTCCCCCCCAAAAATGTCAAAAATATCAGTTAGGGGGTCTGATCTGTCCGCCGCAATGTCGCAGTGCCGCTAAAAATCGCCGCCATTACTAGTAAAAATAATAAATAAATAAAAATTAATAAATCTTTCCCCTAGTTTGTAGACGGGATAACTTTTGCGCAAACCAATCAAAATACGCTTATTGGGATTTTTTTTACCAAAAATATGTAGCACAATCTGAATTGGCCTAAAATGCTGAAAAAAAAGTAATTTTTACATTTTTATAATTGAGAATGTTCTATAGTAGAAAATGAAAAATATTGTTTTTATTTCAGAATTGTGGTTCTTTTTTTGTTTATAGCGCAAAAAATAAAAACCGCAGAGGTGATCAAATACCGCCAAAAGAAAGCTCTATTTGCGGGAAAAAAAGGACATAAATGTTAAATAAATTTTTGGGTATAGCGTTGCATGACCGCGCAATTGCCCGGTAAAGTAACGCAGTGCTGAATCACAAAAATTGGCCTGGTCATTAAGGGGTTAAAACCTTCCGGTCCAGAAGTGGTTAAAGTCATTTCAAAAGTTGTTTTCAATCTTTTGAAAAATACAACTTTCTTTAAAAAAATCCTTGATCTGTCTATATAGGCACTTCCTGCTTTGAAATGACAATTGATTCCTAGTTGTGCTTCCACATTGCCACCATGTATCTTGCATCCCTGATGGCTGTGTTGACACATTTGTCACAGGCACTGTCCTCTATTATCACTTTTGGTAAGCTCGACCAGAGAAATGCTGTGCAGCTGATGATGGAGGAAGAGCATCTAGGCAGGAAGTGGCTGAAATAGGCAGAGGAAATTAGCAGAACTTAGATTCAAAAGGAGAACAAAAGTGCATGAATGCATTATCATATCTAAAATGAAATTGGAAAGATAATAGATTCCATTAATTAATGGGTGCTCAACCTGAGGCCCTCCAGCTGTTGCAGAATTACAAATCCCATGAGGCATTGAAAGGCTGACAGTCAAGCATGACTCCCAAAGACAAAGGCATTTTGGGACTTGCAGTTCTGCAACAGCTGACGGGCCACAGGTTGAATTTGTTAGGGACCACATCTATATAATGAACTTTTGCTACATGTGCAGATACTCACCCAGGTCTGCGATGCAGCATTGTTTGTTGGCTTTCACCAAGATATTTCTACTCTTCAGATCTCTGTGTGCAATGGCGGTTTTTCCTTGAGTACCAAATATTTCCACATGAAGGTGCACCAACCCACAAATAATTGACACTGCAAATTGTAAACAACTTTCAGGGTCAACAGTGTTCCTCTGAAGATAGTCATATAATGATCCATTGTCATGGTAATGAGTGATCAGCCAAAGTTGGGTGCTGGAGTTTCGAGATGTCATGTCCGATGCAATAAATCCTGAAAATGAAAAACTATATGTTATAACGAAGTCATAAAAATAAAGTCTGCTTCCAAAAAACGCAGCCAGCACCATATCAAATCCTTGCTGAAAAGTTTGCTCAGAAATGTGCAAGTTATTTTTATGTAGAAAACAGAGCCCATTTATACATACGGCAGTTCATAAGCAATCAAGCTCTTTGCACAATAGCACTAAAGTGTTTATAAAAATTATCTTTTCATTTCAGTCTGCAGTCAGATTCTTTGTTTTCTAAAAATGACATTGCTTTCTTGAAACTGTGGCAACTGCATCAATGATGAGGGGTCTCTACATATCATAAATTTCCAGTGGATGTAATAGGCTCACAGCTATTTGCAGCAGTATTTCTTGTTTTACATCTTGGGGCACGTGATTATAGAAGGCAGCCCTTCCCATTTAGAACTCATAACTTAAAGCGGTTGTATACTCAAAGGTGAAAAAAAAAAAAAACCCTGCAAGACAAAGGCATAATGAAACACTTACCTTAGAACGAAGCCCCGACACGGACCCCCGGACACTGCTGTGGGAGCGGACATGATCCCTCGGCATCTCTTCCGGGTTCGGCGGGTCCGGCGCTGTGATTAGCCGGAGCCGCGATGACATCACTCCCAAACATGTGCGCGGGAGTGATTTTCTGGCCACTTCCCAGCAAGGAACTCTGAAGGTCCGCCGGTTTAGGTTTAGGAGATATTAATTGTACCTACAGGTAAGCCTTATTATAGGCTTACCTGTAGTTAAAAAATCGCAAAAAGCGGTATACTACCACTTTAATAGACTGGTCTGCTTCTTTTGTAGCACCCTTTAGTGTGTGCTAGAGTTAGTGTAGGGTTTTTTAGTATAGGTAAGCCTGAGCTCTTGAATCTGGGTCAGGGTTCAGTAAGTCAGGTCTAGATGACTCATCCTGACAGCTCCTCTGTTGCCTACGCCTATTTCCTGAAACATTGGAGAATGTTCTAGAGCTAGAAGGCAGGAGGTGAGGAGAAGCTGCCTGGAATATTTATGAGGCCTTGGCCAATCCCCAGAAGAGGACTGGCAGAGGGAGGAGTTTACATCATAGGCATGGGCCATGCCAGCAGGGGTAGTTGGGTGGAAGATGGAGATATAGTGCTAAGGAGGCTGTCAGTTGCCCTCAGGGGTATCCCTTAGTCTGGGTACCCCCTAGTCTGGGGGGTGTCCTGCCTTGGGCCGGGGCTCATACGCTGGAAGGATCATGCCACAACACACGGAGGAAGCCCTTTCTGGAGGCACGGGAGCAAGAAAGAGGACAGCCAGAGTAGGACAGCACTACTAGGGACTTAATGAATCAAGGAGAGAAGACTGCCACATGTAGCCAGTTCTCCCTGAAGACAGCGGTGTGCTTAAGTCTTCATCCTGGAGGACTAGTGTGGAGAAGTTAGCCTGGAGGGCTAGTGAAAGGGGCTGCTGTAGCCAGGAGGGCTGGCAGGGCCTAAAGAGGTGGTGCTGGGAGCAGTGACCACTGGGAGGAAATGTGTAATGTTCTGGTACCTTTGGGTACCCTAATTACTCTTTCATAAGTGTATGCGCCCCACCATTCTCTTTTGGTAAGGTGCGTATACACCTTTAAGACTGATGCTGTCATCACTGAGCGCCGGACTGGATGGCTATTTAGATCGCCGGCTCTCACTCACATGTGTTCGTTCAAACTGCTTTGTGCCTTGATGCTAACCTGTCTTGAAGCTCTCATGCTTGCAAGCATACCTCGCTGTCGAAACCACGCTGCGCTGATCCCTGTATCCCGCTACCGGATCATCCGCTCTTGCCGAACCTCTCCTCTGCTACATTGCTATTAGTGATAAGTACCCCACAGGGGAAACCTCTATAACTTTCATACTAAAGCTTACACTATCTAGCTCTGCATACTAAGGACTATTACTACATCTGCATTATCTAAGATTGCTAGCTCTTGAGCCTACTACCACCTGTTCTTGCACTGGGTTGATCTCTCTTGTATGTCCACCTGCTACTCTGTCATCTGCTACCATACATGATTGCTAAACCTATCTGCATCCCATCTGCTACTATCTTACTTTCAAGAACATTTCCTTTCAAGTGTCTGTCATCTACCATCTCTACCCAACCTGTCTCTTCAGCCTATCATCACTGTGTTACTATATACATAAGTCACTCTAGGAAACATCTTATTGAGTGTGTGTATTTACTTGCTGAATTGAGATCATCCACACATGATGAGTCATTGAGAGTTGGGAATGGTGTCTCAGCGTTTCTCTACATGACTACTGAAGTGGAATATTTCTGCAGCTGAAAATCCACATCATACATAAAACGCAGGAGCGTTACAGATTGAACGAACCACAAATGGATTCAGCAGAAATAACCACTCAGATGACACAATTAAAACAGCAAGTGCCTGCGTTAATACACGCACTTGCTGAATTAAAAGAAGACAATCAGGCTCTGTCGCAGCAGGTAATTAGACTGACACAACTTACCACTGCTCAGTCCCCTGAACCCAAAATAAATCCTCCTTTGGTATTTACAGGCGATCGCAAAAAATTTCGCGAATTTAAAAACGCATGTGAGTTACTTTTCTTGCTAAAACCCCGTACCTACCTTACTGATCACATTAAGGTTTGTACTATTATTTCTTACCTCACAGGCGATCCTCGGGCCTGGGCAGACTCTCTTTTTGAGAAAAGCGACCAGCTTCTCAACTCCTATGCCTTGTTCCTAGCAGAACTCACTAGCCTATATGATGATCCCAATAGGCAGAGTACTGCCGATCTTCAATTAAGATCCTTGAAACAAGGTGGGAGACCTGTAGAAGACTTTGTCGCAGAATTCAAGAGATGGACCCTTGATTCAGAATGGAATGATGCATCTCTGAAATCCCAATTTAGGCTTGGCCTATCAGAGGCCGTTAAAGACGAGCTCGCCCGAGCGGATCTGCCAAAAACCCTGGATGCATTGATACAACTCAGTATCACCATAGATAGAAGACTACGAGAAAGAAAGGCTGAGAAAATGGGAATGCCATTATCCAGTTCTTCTCGGATTTCGGCCGTTGACCCCGTTCCTATGGAGGTAGGAACCATACGCCCACCTCTATCAACTATGGAAAGAGCCAGAAGACGATCTGGTAATCTCTGCTTGTACTGTGCATCCCCGGATCACAAGATAAACGTCTGTCCCCTAGTCTACAAAAAGAAGGGTGAGTGTTCACATGTCCTCCTAGGGGGATTGACAACTTCAATCACTAACCCTTACCTTTCTGTTTGCTTAACATTACAGTGGGACCAGAACAGGATTACTACTAAGGCCATGATTGACACAGGATCTTGTGGAAATTATATTGACATACGTTTTGCTGCTTTAAATAAAGTTCCTATTATTTCTAAACTTAAACCTGTCTCAGTGAGTCTTATTAACGGTGTTCCTTTATCCTCTGGTCCGATCACTGATCAGACACAGGCACTCCTAGTCACTACTAACGGGTCTCATATGGAGACCACTACCTTCGATCTAATACCTTCACCCCACTTCCCATTGTTTTGGGACTTCCCTGGTTGCACACACATCAACCAACCATAGATTGGAAGGAACGGACCCTGACCTTCCTCTCTTGCTATTGCGAGGGTACGTGTAACCTCCCGTCTTTCGTGAAGATCCTGTCTGTGGTGACAGATGAGATTGCACCACTATGTTATCAGGATCTCTCTGAGGTTTTTCTTGAGAAAAATGCTCAAGCACTACCTCCCCATCGAGACTATGATTGTAGCATTGATCTACTCCCAAATAGCAAATTGCCGTTCGGTCATGTTTATCCTCTTTCACAGGATGAACTTTCCCATCTCAAAGACTATTTGGATGAGAATTTGGAAAAAGGTTTTATTAGACCTTCCACTTCTTCCACAGCAGCAGGACTCTTTTTTGTCCGCAATAAGGACTCAAGTCTCAGGCCTATCATCGACTATAGGCAATTGAATGCTATTACAATAAAAGATCGCTATCCTCTACCGCTTATCCCTGAGCTCATTGAGCAGGTGCGTGGAGCTACCTATTTTTCAAAATTGGACCTGAAAGGAGCATACAATCTCATTCGAATCCGTGATGGACACGAGTGGAAGACTGCATTCAGAACCAGATACGGATTGTTCGAATATCTTGTAATGCCATTCGGGCTATGCAACGCCCCTGCAGTTTTTCAACGATTTATAAACGATATTTTCAGAGACTTACTAGATGTCTGTGTTGTGGTATATCTGGACGATATACTTATATATTCACGATCCCTGTCTGAACACCTACGACATGTAAGACTAGTATTATCGAGGTTGCTTGCACACAACCTTTATGTGAAACTGAAAAAATGCTTGTTTCATAAAGAAGAGGTACTGTTTCTAGGCTACATCATATCCAAAACAGGAATCGAGATGGACATGAGTAAGATATCCTGCATTCAGGATTGGCCTACACCAACCACACGCAAGGCGCTACAGCGATTCCTTGGATTTTCGAATTTCTACAGGAAGTTCATTAGAAACTTCTCTGCCATTGTGAGACCCCTCACACAGCTCACTAGCATTAAAAAAACATTCAAATGGTCAGATGAAGCAAATAAAGCTTTTCACCTGTTAAAGACAAGGTTTACTTCTGCTCCCATACTACGCCATCCAGACCCATCCCTCCAATACATTCTGGAAGTAGATGCGTCAAACATGGCAGTAGGAGCAATACTCTCCCAATGACCAACTCACACTTCACCACTTCATCCAGTCGCCTTTTTTTCTAAATCCCTAAGCAGTCCAGAGATAAATTACCCCGTGGGTGAAAAGGAACTGCTTGCTATAAAATTGGCTCTGGAGAATTGGCGACATCTACTCGAAGGCACCCAATTACCAATACTTATATACACGGACCATAAAAATCTCCAATATCTTCAGACTAACAAAACTCTCTCGCACCGACAGGTACGATGGTCACTATTGTTTCTAAGGTTTAACTTCCTAGTGACTTACACACCTGCAGATAAGAACAAAAAGGCGGATGCACTATCACGACTAACTGAAGAAAACTACTTTGAAATCCCTTCCGTTCCTATAATACCTCACAAACGCATTATTGGAGTTGTCCGTTCCTTGAAGGAAGAGGTTTTGCATGGTATAAGTTTGGATTCACCCCCACCACAACTAAATACTGATGCAGAAGGCTTCCTCTACTACAACGACAAACTTTACATACCACCTACCATACGCACCAAGATCTTGGAATTATCGCATGATGTGCCTATGGCAGGACATATGGGTATGACAAAGACTCTTAATCTGATTACCAGGCAATTCTGGTGGCCTGACATGAAAACATCTATACAAAAATTCGTCTCTTCATGCAATGTCTGTGCCAGGTCCAAAATTGACACTACGAGACCATCTGGTCTACTATGCAGTCTACCAATACCCCAAACTCCATGGGAAGTTGTGTCCTTGGACTTTATAGTGGAATTGCCTCCTTCCAAAGGATTTAATACCATCTTAGTGTCAGTGGACCATCTGACAAAAATGGCACATTTCATTGCTATTCGCAGACTACCTTCGTCTAAACAAACGGCAGAACTCCTGATGAAACATGTCTTTAAGTTACATGGTATCCCAAAAACTCTTCTGTCTGACCGTGGATCACAATTTATTTCCAAGTTCTGGCAAGAACTATGTCACATACTACGGATCGAGCGGAAGCTCACTTCTCCTTACCATCCGCAGACCAACGGACAGACTGAAAGAGTCAACCAATGCATCGAGCAATATTTACGTTGTTACACTTCTTACCAACAGGATGATTGGGTGGATCTTCTCCCTCTGGCAGAATTTGCCTACAACAACGCAACCCACAGTACGACCAAGCAGAGTCCGTTCTACTTGAACTATGGGTTTCATCCCTCTATTCTTCCACCACGCATCCTTCCTTCAAATAACCCAGTAGCTTCAGACTATCTTACCCAAATAAAGGACTCTCTGGGTTTGCTTAATACTACCATTGCACACGCTCATAGTCAACAAAAGAAGTACTATGATCTTCGCAGAAGACCTACTCCTCAGTACGCTATCGGGGACCTCGTTTGGCTCTCAACTAAAAATTTAAGACTGAAAATCCCTAGCAAAAAGCTTGGACCTCTGTTCTTGGGACCTTTCCCAATCAAGAAACTTATTGGAAAAGCTGCAGTACAGCTTACATTGCCAATAGACCTCAAAATACATCCCATTTTCCATGTGTCGCTACTGAAGCCCAATGTTCCTGACCAAGGAATAAGGCCTACTATCCCACCTCCTCCTCCTGTACAAGTTGAAGGTGGAGAAGAATATGAGATAAAAGAGATTCTGGATTCTCGTATCCACAGAGGAAGACTTCAGTACTTGGTTCGATGGAAGAACTATGGGCCCCAAGACGACACCTGGCTAAACACCTCTGACATACATGCCTCTAGATTAATCCGCAATTTTCATGCGAAGTACCCAGACAAACCAGCTCCAGAGGCCTTCAGGAGCCGGCCTTAAGGGGGGGGGTACTGTAATGTTCTGGTACCTTTGGGTACCCTAATTACTCTTTCATAAGTGTATGCGCCCCACCATTCTCTTTTGGTAAGGTGCGCATACACCTTTAAGACTGATGCTGTCATCACTGAGCACCGGACTGGATGGCTATTTAGATCGCCGGCTCTCACTCACATGTGTTCGTTCAAACCTCTTTGTGCCTTGATGCTAACCTGTCTTGAAGCTCTCATGCTTGCAAGCATACCTCGCTGTTGGAACCACGCTGCGCTGATCCCTGTATCCCGCTACCGGATCATCCGCTCTTGCCGAACCTCTCCTCTGCTACATTGCTATTAGTGATAAATACCCCACAGGGGAAACCTCTATAACTTTCATACTAAAGCTTACACTATCTAGCTCTGCATACTAAGGACTATTACTACATCTGCATTATCTAAGATTGCTAGCTCTTGAGCCTACTACCACCTGTTCTTGCACTGGGTTGATCTCTCTTGTATGTCCACCTGCTACTCTGTCATCTGCTACCATACATGATTGCTAAACCTATCTGCATCCCATCTGCTACTATCTTACTTTCAAGAACATTTCCTTTCAAGTGTCTGTCATCTACCATCTCTACCCAACCTGTCTTTTCAGCCTATCATCACTGTGTTACTATATACATAAGTCACTCTAGGAAACATCTTATTGAGTGTGTGTATTTACTTGCTGAATTGAGATCATCCACACATGATGAGTCATTGAGAGTTGGGAATGGTGTCTCAGCGTTTCTCTACATGACTACTGAAGTGGAATATTTCTGCAGCTGAAAATCCACATCATACATAAAACGCAGGAGCGTTACAAAATGATGTGAAAGTACAAGCTGTGTCACTCTACTGTTCTACACTCATAGGGGGCTACAAGTCCCTGCCTGTAATAGGCTGTTACTACATCTTATTGGAGCCTGTTAGATTATCACAGGCTGACGAAACTGGAACAAGCAAGTGTGTGCTGGAGGAAGAAGTTGAAGCTGTATATAGAGACTGTATATAGACTGTATATAGGAAGATGTTCCTGAAGTTGTTGCCAAAGTTTTGTTGCTGAAGTCAAGTGGGCATCCCATAAACTTCCATCCCTATCCAAGTTTTTTAACCCTCAAAAAATAATAAAAAACCAAGTCACAGACTGGTCTCTGACTCTGGAGTGCCTGCGAAAATTTGGTGTGCCTGGCTGTGCAGAAGTGGAGGATCTAGTTTAGTTTATCTAGCTACATGCAGAACAGACAAAGGTAAGAACATGCAATAAAATTTGCCGAAATCCTTATGTAGCGCACTCTCCAAGGAGCCGCAAGTAAACTGGGATCCCCACCCTGCACAACCAGGCACACCAAATTTCCACAGGCACTCTAGAGTCAGAGAACAGTCCAATACTTTGTTTTTTTTTTGTTTGTTTTGTTTTGTTTTATTGAGGGATTAGAACATGGATGGGGATTTGAAATCATGGGATGCCCACTTGACTTCAAAACAATTCCAGGGACGCCCACTTGACTTCAAAACAATTCCAGGGACAACTTTTCCTATATAGAGTCTATCTACACGCCTCTGCTTCCTCCAGCACTTACTTGCTTGCAGTTCTTCACTGGCACACTGATAGATTATCTGACACAGCACTCAGATTTAGAGCAAAAGTCTGTTATAGACAGGAACCAGAGGCCCCTTTGTTTTTAGCAAAAAGGTCAGTGTCCAGCATACATCCCTGTGGCTACTGATTCCAGCACCACCTCTTCAGTCATTCTGCCTGGCTGCAGCTGCCTCTTTTACTAGCCCTCCTGGCTAACTTCTCCACAGTCCTCCCAGGCTGATCAAGTACCAGCCCACCTGGCTGACTTCTCAGGAGATCACCCAGACGTGCTGACCTGCTCCTGCTGTCCTCACATTTGCTCCCATGCCTCCAGGAAAGCATTCCTCTGTGTGTTGTAGAGGGTCCTTCCAGCACCCGAGCCCCAGGCCCGAGGTCACCCCCTCCAGACTAGGGGGCATCCTCAAGGGCCACCGACAGCCTCCTCAGCACTCCATCTTCCAGCTGACTACCCCTGCTGGCATGACTCATGCCTGCCTTTTTCCAGCTCTTTTCTGCTGGGGATTGGCTGGGGCTCTCATAAATATCCTAAACAGCCCCTCCTAGCTTTCGCCCATTGCATCTGGAAGCTTCCCCAAGGTTCCAGAAAACAGGGGGAGCCACCAGTAGAGCTGTCTGCTAAGTCATCCAGCCTCCTTGAGTCACTCAACCCTGATCTAGATCCAACCCAGGCCTGGCTGAGCCAAACCAATTTTCCTACACTAACAAAACCTATATACACCTAGCACACTAGCTAGAGGGTACTACACTAACAGGCTCAATTAACACAGCAGGATAAGGATTCCTATTTTCAAAAGTTATTTTCAGATGAAAAGCCAATCCTCAGAAAGGATGTGCTGGAACTGGAAAGAGTCCAAAGAAGGGCAACTAAGCTAATTCGGGGATTGGAGGACCTCAATTATGAGGAGCGCTTACAAGCGCTCGATTTATTCTCTCTAGAGAGGAGACGTCTGAGCGGGGACATGATATTACAAATCCCTCAACAGTGATCTCAGCATAGAAAAAAATAAAATTAATCAGTCGCAAGGAGTGTATGAGGACACGAGGCCATACAATGCGATTCGAGGAGAAGCAATTTAACCTCAGGCTACGCAAATGGTTTTTTACAGTAAGGGCAAAAAGGTTGTGGAACTCTCTTCCACAAATGGTAGTAACTGCGGGGAGTATGGCTACTTTTAAAAGACTCATCTCAAATTTGAAAAACATTCAGGGGTATGGGAAATGAATACGTCCACACACACCTACACAGGTTGAACTGGATGGACTATTGTGACTCTTTATTCAACTTCAACTACTGTGTAACTATGTAACTATGAATCCAATGAGATTTAAAAATGACTAAAAATAAGCATCCTTATCCTTGCAACTGTCTGGGAGAGGATTGATTTTCTATTTCTCAAAACTGGAATATGACTTTAATAATATAGTTAGACATATAAGGTATTTTGCACGTGAAGAAGAAGCGTGGAAATAAACTTTTACATATAAAGGAAACAACCATAAAGTGAATTATCTAAATTAAAATTCTCAAATTTAAGTCTCTAACTCAGAATTAAAATACACTTGTATGTGATGCTGTGCATTGCGGTAAAACATGTGTCTACAACTATACACTTATATGCATCAAAGTGTTGCAGGGCTATTTTGGATGACATCACAAAACAAACTAAAGCCGGCCATAGATGATGCGAGTGGTTGCAGGACAGAAAGTCGCTCGATTCCCGCCTCAACACAGTCAGTGTTAATGGGGGAATCCCTCTATCAGCTATTGTGTTCTCCCAGCAGGGGGAGCCTTCCCTTCTGGGAGAGCACATGATAGTTATTGCTGGGGGCTAAAGCTACTGCCAATAATTGCATTAAATATTCAAAGGGCTAGTTGTACCCAAGTGAATCAATTGATTAACTTGGGTACAATCAGCCTGCCCATACATGGTTCAAATATTGACCCTTACAAGCTGCATTACAGTACTAAAGCAATGAAGCCAAACCTACTTATCTACACCACAAGTGATGTCACTGCCCTGAAACAAATGCATCCCTTGAGCCAGTATACGCTGCTTCTATCAGAATTTCTAAGATGTATTACAAGATGTATATCGTATTCTTTACATAGATTCCGGGTAAAAAGGAAACTATTTAGTATTTTATTTAACTGTTTATTCATTTTTGTGCTGTTATTTGCATTCATCTCTTTATTGTTCAACCGCTTAAGGACCGCCCCGCGTACATATACTGTGGCAGGGCGGCCCTTAAGCACAAAATCACACACCTGTACTTAAATTTCCTCTTCGGCTCTGGGGCATGCGCGTACGCGATTGGACATAGCGGGAGCCAATTCGACAATTGCGATGTCTGCCGAAACCCAGAGATCGCTCGGGGAGAGGCAGAATGACGGTCTGCCTATGTAAACAAGGCAGGCCGCCATTCTGGCAGAGAGGAAAATGGAGATCTTGAGTTTCTCCTGAGCAGAAACACAGATCTCTGTTTTCCTTTAGTCAAAGCACATCCCCCACATTTAGAAAGCACTAAGAGAACACATTTAACCCTTTGATTTCCTGGTGTGTTAACCCCTTTCCTGCCAGTGTAATTTATACTAGGGATAGACTGATATCGTTTTTTCAGGGCAGATACCGATACCAATATTTTGGGTCACAACGTATTGGTATCGGCCGATATGGGTCGATATTTTGTACATTTAAAGTTTTGAAAAATAAAGACAATTTTTGACACAAATCTGGTAGTGTACATGTTAATTTTTGTTTAATGCTTAATGGCTGGCTTGCTGGCACCCTGTGGTGGGTGGGTGGCTGGCTGGCACCCTATGGTGGATGGCTGGCTGGCTGGCTGGCTTCCTGTGGTGAGTGGTTGGCTGGCTCCCAGTGGTGGGTGGCTGGCTTGCTGGCACCCTGTGGTGGATGGCTGGCTGGCTGGCACCCTGTGAAGGGTGGCTGGCTGGCACCCTGTGGTGAATGGCTGGCTGGGTGGCACCCTGTGGTGGGTGGCTGGCTGTCTGGCACCCTGTGGTGGGTGGCTGGCTGGCACCCTGCGGTGGGTTGCAGGCTGGCACCCAGTGGTAGGTGGGTGGCTGGCACAGGGGCTGTGGGTGACTTGCTGGTACAGGGCCTGTGGGCGGCTGGCTGGTACAGTGCCTGTGGCTGGCTGGTACAGGGCCTGTGGGTGGCTTGCTGTCTGGCACCCTGTCTGTGGGTGGCTGGCTATCTGGCACCCTGTGGTGGGTGGCTGGCTGTCTGGCACCCTGTGGTGGGTGCATGGCTGGCACAGGGGCTGTGGGTGGGTGGCTGGTACAGGGCCTGTGGGTGGCTGGCTGCCTGGTACAGTGCCTGTGGCTGGCTGGTACAGGGCCTGTGGGTGGCTGGCTGGTACATTGCCTGTGGGTGGCTGGTTGGCTGGTACAGGGCCTGTGGTTGGCTGGCTGGCTTGCTGGTACAGAGCCTGTGGCTGGCTGGCTGGCTCGCTGGTACAGGGCCTGTGGATGTGGGTGGCTGACTGGCTGGCACCGGGCTGCTGTGGGTGGGAGTATGGCTGTGATACACTCCCGCGAGACTAGTCCCGACTCCAGACGAGGTTGTCCAAGGCGAGGGAGGCGGCCTAAGAAGGCACAGTGACATCACAAAAATATCGGCAATATCGGCCAGTTCCACGGCCGATACCGATATATCGGGGAATGTGCATATCGGCCTAATTTATACAGTGACCGTGCATTTTTTTAGCACTGATCACTATTGTGTCGCTGGTCCCGAAAAAGTGTCTCTTAGTATCAAATTTGTCCACTGCAATGTCGTAATCCCGCTAAAAATTGCTGATCGCCGCCATTACTGTACTAGTAAAAAAATATTAAAAAAATAAAGTCCCTAAATCTATCCCATATTGAGAAGATAGTGCATATAACACCAATGCAATTGTGCACAGGTTTAGGATTAATGTGAATAAATAAATACATTAATAAATATATGTGAGTTAATAAATAATATAAATACTCAAATAAATGACCGTGTGCAAAAACAAGAGTGCTGAGCGACCCGTCTAAAACCAATATAGCTTGAACTAGTATGAAAAAAGGGGGAGACTGTGATCAAACAATTACACAAGTCCAATAAACGTCAATAAATAAGTGAAGTCCATGTCCAAATAATTTGTGCCAAACTTCTATAGGTGAGTATGTTGGGTTTATGTGTCTCCAAAAACACTGATCACTCGTGTTCGTGGGTTAGTGCTCTCCTCTACCGACACCACATGCACAGCCCACTTATCAGATGTTATTGACCCCTATTACAGGTAGTCAAAGGAAGCTTGTAACCTTGGATAATATCAGTACAAATATAGGTCCCTACAGCGATCCACTCGACAATATGCAAAATCCAGGCAGATGCAGAGGAACGATAGAGAGGCTTTATGGTGTAGTATATTTAGAATCTGTTTATTAAAACATTAAAGCGACTTACAGTTCCATAAATGAATGCCAACAAGTGGAGACGCAGTTTCAAGGTCCGGAATGCCATTCTGCATTCCACCTGCGTTCCAAATACCGTAAGTTGATGAAATATCATGCCGATGTGTACATAAAAAAAGGAAATGACGTAGGCGATCATATGACTCCATATGAATCGCTTTAATCTTTTCATAAACGGATTCTAATACCCAACTGGGAGCAAAAGTGCCAGAACCTAGAGACAAACTGGCTCCCACGGTCCAAGACAGTCTCCTTAGGCAACCCGTGTAAACGGAAGACCTCCCTGGCAAACACCGAGGTAAGCTCCTGAACGGTAGGCAACTTCTTAAACAGAACACAGTGGCACATTTTGGAGAACCGGTCGACAACCATGAGGATTACCATGTAACCTCGAGAGGCAGGAAGTTCCACAATAAAATCCACTGCCAGGTGAGACCAGGGACGCTCCCCATTGGGAATGGGATGCAGTAGGCCCAAGGGAAGGTCCAGAGGAGATGTGTTCTGGGCACAGAACTAACAAGCAGCCACATACACAGCAATATCAGTGCGGAGAGATGGCCACCAGAACTGATGGGAACTAGCCCAGGACATTTGGTTATTACCGGGATGATCGGCAGTCTTGGAATTGTGGTATGTGCGCAACAGTCTGATGCGCAAAGCCTCAGGTACAAAACATTTGCCAGCAGGTCTCTCTGTGGGAGCATCAGGTTGGGCAGCCAAGATCTGTTCCCTAAGAGGAGAGATTAGGTTAAAGCGGATGGCAGCCAGGATATGATCTGAATGTATGACCGGTGTTGGTACGGAGTCCTCCCTGGACAACTCAGAATACTGGCGAGACAAGGTATCAGCCTTAACATTCTTGGAGCCGGACAAATAGAACACCACATAGTTAAAATGAGACAAGAATAAGGCCCATCTGGCCTGACAGAGTGTGAGTCTCTTGGCCTCCTAGAGATACATCAGATCCTTGTGATCAGTGAGAATGAGAACTGGAACCACAGAACCTTAGAGCAAGTGTCTCCACTCTTTGAGAGCCAGGATAATGGCCAAGAGCTCTCTGTCTTCAATCTCATAATTGCATTCAGCTGGAGACAACTTCTTGGAGTAGAACCCACAAGGAAGTAAGGGTCCATCAGCTGTCCAACGCTGAGACAGGAGGGCGCCTACTCCTGTCTCAGACGCATCCACCTCTAGGACTAAGGGCAAACCAGGATTGGGATGAGACAGAATAGGAGCCGAAGTGAAAGCAGACTTGAGGGCCTCGAAAGCTTGGATGGCAGCAGGTGTCTAATTGTGGGAATCTCTGCCCCTCTTGGTCAGATCTGAGATAGGTTTGGCCAAAGCGTAAAACTTCCTGATAAATTTCCAATAGTAGTTGGCAAAATCAAGGAAACGCTGAATGGAACAGAGACCACTGAGGCAAGGCCATTGTAGAACAGCCGAAAACCTTCTGAGGGTCCACGGAGAACCCTTCAGCAGAAAAGATGTAGCCCAAGAAGGCACCTACCACGCATTGCTGCAACATATCACGAAAGACATCATTGATTAAATCAGGGAAGACAGTGGGCGCATTGCACAAGCCAAAGGACATAACCAAAGATTTGTAATGACCGGTTCTGGTATTAAACGTGGTCTTCCACTAGTCGCTTTCCTTGATACTTATGAGGTTATACACGGCCCTTAGGTCAAGCTTGCTCCCTTGAGGCAGTCGAACAATTCAGTAATCAACAGAATCGGGTATGCATTGTTGACCGTGATGCGATTGAGGCCCCTATAATTAAATGCAAGGTCTCAACTCAACCCCTTTTTCCTATACGAAAAATAAACCGGCACCCCCTGGAGAAGTGGACTTGCGAAAGTGCGCCTGGGCAAGTGCATCTGCAGCGTACTCCTCCATGGCTTTATTCTCCATAACCGAAAGAGGATAACCCCTGCCATGAGGGGGAATGGCACCAGGTTGCAAGTCTATAGCACAATCGTACAGACGATGAGGAGGAAGAGTACCAGCGCACACCTTGTCAAAACATCTTGATACTCACGATGATATTCAGTAGGCAACACTGAATCCGAGGAGGTACAAAGTACCTTAACAGGCCCATGGATACAAACAGCGGCACACTGTTGAGACCAAGAGAGAATCTCGACCGACTGGACAAAATATCCTGGAAACAGGTTGACTCCCAGCAAACAGCCCCTATCGCCATATCAACCAGAACAGTCTCGTTGGTAACCTGTGTTGGTTGCAGGGGTCTGCCATCAATCGCCTTGATGATTAGTGGAGAAACACGAGGCTGCAAGAGCAAGGAATTTGCAGCAGCAAACATACTGTCAATAAATTAACCGCCAGCACCGGAGTCTACCAACGCCTGAGTAACCCCCGAACCCGCTGCCAGGGGGGGGGGGGCAACTGTGATTAGTGGATTTTCTTTACGGGACCCCGAGGACGAGGAAATTCCACCTAAGATCTGCCCCCGACTGGACCTTAGGAGGCGTGGGACGTGAGGGAGGAATGGGTGGGAAAGAAAACGTAGGAGCCAATCTGGTAGGGGGCCTCCACAGGCGCTCCTTAAACGATGGTCTCTCCCAGGGCCTGGTATCAAACAAAGTCAGGAAGGAAATGAGAGCCTGGAGCTCGATAGGGATATCCTTGGCCACAATCTTGTCCTTCAATGCATCAGAGAGACCATGAGAGAAGACCACCAGAGCCTCATTATTCCAGCCCACCTCTGCTGCCAGGGTACGAAATTCAATGGCATACTCGGCAACGGTTCGTATACCCTGTTGAATGGACAGGAGCTGCTTTGGAGCAGAAGCAGAGGCAGAGCGAGCAGGCACTTTGAATACCCTACGAAAGGAGGCAACAAAACTTGGGAAATCGAGTATCACAGGATTATCATTCTCCCATAAGGGATTCACCCAGGCCAAGGCCTTGTCCGAGAGCAACGAGACCTATCAGAAGGAAACGCCTGAGGAACCATCTCATAATAAATGCCCAATTGGTTTAGGAAGCCACAACACTAACTCGGTTCACCCCCACAGTGACTCCAGCTGCAACTGCAGGAGCCGGAGCGGCAACAGGAGCAGCAGCAGGAGCAACAACAGCAGGAAACACTGGCCTAGAAGCACCAAGATTAAGTAGCGCCGTGCGTGCAAGCAACGTCTGCAACGCCTGAGCGAACTGACCCAAAAGGTGGTCTTGTTGATCGAGCCTGGTAACCAGCATGGGAGCGTGGGAGTACCTGCATCGTCAGGATTCATGGCCCTTACCTACTGTCAGGGTATCAGGAAACCAGACCACACCGGGATGCAGGTAAAATAAAGCAGTTTATTGGAGCAAACAACAATAAGCGCACAGCAAGAGTGAGAGCAGGAACAAGCCGGGGTCAAGTCCAGAAGCGGGTAGTCATCCAAGCCAGGGTTGAGTCCAGAAGCGGGTCTTCTGTTGATGCTGGGTCGTCTGCCGATGCGGGGTCAAGAGCCAGGAGAGTCGTCAGCCAAGACAAGTCATACATGAAGGAACATGGAGAACAGAAGACAGCTATCAGAGATGCACCTTGAAGCACAAGGGCAAGGACTGCTACCCATCAGGTGATAGATATGATATGCAGCATCATCACTGTGAGACGCCCAGGCAGCAGGCAAGTGATGATGCAATCAGAGTTTATAAGAGGCAGCAGTCTGCACACGTCCAAGATGGCTGCCAACAGTAGGGCAAGGTAAGACCTTGACACAAAGAGAGTGCCCAATCCAGCAAAGAGAATGCCAAATCCAGGAAGGATACTGTCCAATCCAGCAAAGAGGCAGCCCAGTCCAGCAAAGAGACTGCCCAATCCAGCAAAGAGACTGCCCAGTTCACAGCAAAGAGACTGCCCAGTTCACAGCAAAGAGACTGCCCAGTTCACAGTAAAGAAACTGCCCAGTTCAGCAAAGAGACTGCCCAGTTCACAGTAAAGAAACTGCCCAGTTCAGCAAAGAGACTGCCTAGTCCAGCAAAGAGACTGCCTAGTCCAGCAAAGAGACAGCCCAGTCCAGCAAAGAGGCAGCTTAATCCAGCAGGGACATCCTCATAAAGCAATTTTTAAAAGATGGCACATTCAACAAGCACAGCCAGGTCCTGCTAGTGGGCACCTCAACACTTTTCAGATGCAAGATCCCCTCCCAGCACACGCAGCCATCCGAGTCATGGAGAATCACTCTAGGCACCGCGATCTGCAGGCTGTTGCAATTTTAAAAGAAAAAACTTTCCCCAGCCAAGCAGACTGTTTCTGCACTTTCGGGTTCAATCTCCTGTGTCAGACAAGTACATGACAGTCCTGGCCTCTTTCATATCAATCTGCTGGGCAGGCCAGGACTGCCATGTACTAGTCTGGCACACAGTGGCGGCCGGTGTGTTGAGGCGCAGGGCCGGACGCATGGAGTTCAATGGGGCTTTTTTTTTTTTGGCATCACTTGATTAGAGCCAGAGGCTCTAATAGGGTGATGCAAAGGGTGGACCCGGGGCACAGAGCAGTGCGTCCCTAGCCCACCCATTGTGTGACAATAGCGAATGAAAATTCGCTATTGTCACACGGATCCTCCTCCTGGCCAATCAGGGAGCGCGTCCGATACGCACTTCCTGATTGGCCGCAAGGCAAACCCCATGCCATTGGCCAAGGAGGAAGCAGGAGCGGGAGGACTTGAGGAGAGGCCGGGGGATTGAAGAGAAGCCGGCCGACGGGACACTGAGGAGAAGGCGCCGCCACGGCTGCTCCAGGGCTCCAGGTAAGTGCACTGGTCTGGGGGGCACATTGCATTGAAGGGGGCACGCACGCACGCTGGTCTCTTCATTGAAGGGGGCATGTATGCTGGTCACTGCATTGAAAGGGGGCATGTATGCTGGTCACTGCATTGAAGGGGGCATGTATGCTGGTCACTGCATAGAAAGGGGGCATGTACGATGGTCACTACATTGAAAGGGGGCATGTACGCTGGTCACTACATTGAAAGGGGGCATGTACGCTGGTCACTATGTTGAAAGGGGGCATGTACGCTGGTCACTGCATTGAAAGGGGGCATGTACGCTGGTCACTGCTTTGAAGGGGGCACGCTGGTCACTGTTTTGAAGGGGGCACACTGGTCACTGTTTTGAAGGGGGCACACTGGTCACTGTGCATTGAAAGGGGGCACGCTGGTCACTGTGGATTGAAAGGGGGCACGCTGGTCTCTCTGCATTGAAAGGGGGCATGCTGGTCTCTCTGCATTGAAAGAGGGCACACTATACCTTAATTACTGAAGGCCCCTTTCACACTTTTGCGACCTCATAGTCACGCAATTTTTTACATTTTTTACATTTTTCTGTTTGTGCCCCCCCCCAAAAAAAAAAATTTGAGCACCAGCCGCCACTGCTGGCACAGGAGATTGCTACACCTGCACCCAAAAGTAAAGAAACAGTCTGCTTGGCTGGGGGAACATTTTTTTTTTTTTTTTTGTTTTTTAAATTGCTACAGCCTGCAGAATGCAGTGCCCAGAGTCTCCTCTCTGCCTTGGCCAAACACCCTTTCTTTCCTGCTGAATTGGCTGGGCCCGACCTAAAAAAGTATTCCCACGCAGCAGCCAAAGCAGCCTGGGGGAGCTCCTGCCATGGTTGGGGCCCAGAGGGCAGGATAACATTTTTACCCCCCACTTCCCAGCGTGCATAAAGGACAAACAACTGTAGCAGCCACTAAATTGAAACAGTCCATAAAATGGTGTTTCTCAACCTTTTTTTAGTGAAGGCACCCTTTAAAAATGATAGACAGTCTCGAGACACCCAATTTAAATTGTAAAAACTATTAGTTTTACATAATGCAGCAATATCCACACAAGAAGGACACCCAACATTGGAGGTGATTTATTCTTCCAAAGCAAATACACTTTTGCAAACTGGTACTGACTAGTATTCCAATGTTTCTCTTCTCCATCAGTTTTTCTCCATCACTCAACTAATGTGACCACAACGCTGATTGGGAGGGGCAGGGGAGGATCAAACAAGGATTATTTGCAGGTCACTGACATCCTCCATATCAACTGATGATGCCAATGGTCCTTAGGACTAGAAGGTTGCATTGGTGCACAATGAAAACCTATGGCTTTGTATAACTAAAAAAGAGGCTTTATTCACATGCCGGCTGGTATACAATTTTTGGGCAATTTTTAGGAATTTTGCCAAGGCACCCCTGAAGAAACCTCAAGGCATCCTGGTTGGAAAAAGCTGCCCTAAGATATTTGCCTGTGTTGAAAATAACCCAATTTTCTTACTCAGATTTTTTTATTGTTTGTAAAGAAACACTTAAATTAAGAAAACGCTTAGCAAAAACGTAAAAGCAAATGTATGAATGATTCATACTGTTGTAGCAGGCCTGATTAAATCTTTACTGTATTATGAAGAATTATGGTTGTTCCAAATAAAAGTCCTCTGAAAGATGTGACCCAAATATTATCTAATTCATAATAGTAAAAACATGACATACTTTTTTAACATATAAACCATTTTATAATACCACATTTTCACTAAACAGATGGTTTTAAAAAAGATGGTAATTGATCAAAGGCGCATGGGAACCATTACATTTATAAACCTGTGGAACCTCCTTGTTACTGGCTACAATTTAAAACAGTCCTTTTCTGTAGCTAATAATCAGCCCTTCAAAGCAGTTACAAGGTATTGTAGCCTGTTCCTAAATACAAAACTTTTTCTGTTTAGGTATGTATTTGGAATGTTTTTCTGGAATGTCCTGCTTCAGATACTGCTACCAATATTTGAAAAGGGTTGGTGTAAAAATTCATGCACCATACATGGATCCATGATTAATCTATGGTCTGGTTAACACTAATGCAATTTCGTATTTCAGAACGCATGGAATCGCATAGAGGCCGTTCAAATATATGCAGTCCAAATACAATGCGATTTGAAAAAGCTTCCAGTGCGTGTTTGATGCGATGCAATGGGATTTAGATCTCCATATAGTTCAATGGAAAGAGCATGTAAAACGCATAAGTGTTCAAATGTGATTCCAGTGCATTTTTTAGTAGCCTGTGCTGTCTTCTGGGAAGAGAGAAAGAGACCCCAAGACCACAAGTCAAAATCGCAGCTGCCTCCAAATCGCATACAAAACCTATTGGAATCGCAGCTGGCTGCTCATAAAGTCGCACTGCCTTCGATCTTTGAAACCACACTAGAAAACTCTGTTAAATTGCACCTCATGTGTGTGAACCTAGCCTAAAACACTGGATTTCTTCTGTTTCAGAAGCTTTATTGTTGAACTACTAGACTATGGCTATACGAATGAGTAAAACTATGTGCTAATTGGAGATTTACACACTTTAATTTCAGTGTGCTGCAAAAAGGATTACTCCCAACAAGTGGTTAAACATCCAATAGCAAGCCTATTTAACCACTTAAGCCCCGGAGGATTTGGCTGCTCAAAGACGAGGGCCTATTTTGCGATTCGGCACTGCGTGACTTTAACGGACAATTGCGCAGTCGTGCGATGCTGTACCCATAGAAATTTACGTCTTTTCTCCCCCAGAAACAGGGCTTTCTTTAGGTGGTATTTGATCACCTGTGCGATTTTTATTTTTTGCACTATAAACAAAAAAATAGCGTCAATTTTGAAAAAATAACAATATTTTTCACATTTTTTTACATAAAATTCCCCCCAAAAAAATGTAAAAATCAAAATTTTTTAACATTTTGGGCCAATTTGTTTTCTGCTACATATTTTTGGTAAAAAAAAAAGCAATGAGCGTATTTTGATTGGTTTGCGCAAAAGTTATTGCGTTTACTAACTAAGGGAAAGATTTATGTCATTTTTATAGTTTTTTTTTAAACTAGTAATGGTGGCGATCTGCGATTTTTTTGCGGGACTGCGACATTGCGGGGGACAGATTGGACCCCTGACTAACATTTTTGACACTTTTGGGGGTACCAGTGACATTACTACAGTAATCAGTGCTATATATATATATGCACTGTTACTGTAAAAATGACACTGCCAGGGAAGGGGTTAACTTTTTTAGAGATCCAGGGTTAAGTGTGTCCCTAGGGGCGTGCTTCTAACTGTCAAGGGGCGTGGCTTTTGATGTAACCACAGAGACATACGATCCTACATAGAAGGATCGTATGATCTCTGCAGTTACACCAGGGAGAATGACAAGCGGCTTTGTTTACATCAGCCGCCTGCCTTTCTCCCTCTCCAGTGGGAGATCGCGAGTGACTGGCGGACATCGGAGCCACCAGTTACTCGCGCGGGGATGCCCGTGAATGAGCGTGGGCGGGAGCGCGCCTCCGGGGGCGCGTGCTCGCCCCCTACAGGCTCCTGGGCGAGCTACGTAGTACTACGTCGCTCTGCCCAGGAGGGGCTGACTGCCGCAGTAAATGTACTTGCGGCGGTCGGCAAGCGGTTAATCACCTGTGTAGCCAATCCCATAGATGTTAGTCATGTTGTATGACCCAGTTTCTTTTATGCTTTACCACACATACAGATGGCCTCCTATGTGAAGCAGGATTGGGAAAAGTGTATATGTGCCACCTTTCTCATACATGCGATAAGGGGCTCCAGGGCTTGTGTCTCTGACATTATTAAAGTTCTCAGATTTCAAAGTGGAACAAAATTCCCTTTTTCCTGTTTTCATGACAGAAGAGACCCTATTGTATCCTATACAAGTGGCCAAATGGAGCAAACCCAGAAAGAAGACAGAGAGAAGATGGAAATGCCAAATGCAAGCAGCACAGCATGTGAGAGCTTTATTTGACAAGACATGTCATACAGTGCTAGTAAATGCGGCATACTAGCATATTATGGCATAAACCGCCTGGGGACCCATTAAAAAAAAAAAAAACTTTAGCAAAGTTTAATTCAGCTTTAAGAAGTTCTGGTCTGGGTCCGGGACCTGGAGGCCTTGTAGAGGTAAAGCCTCAATTCCTAGGACCATATCTTATCTGTTAGCCAGACCTCTTTATTTAGTCTATGCTGTACACAGGCCTGATAGGCACACTATTAAGTCTGTATTGGAGAACAAAGATTCTCTCCATGGTTAACTTCCATGAGCATAACTTTTGTTTATTCTTTTCTTATGGTAGACTCATGAGAAGAGATTTGATAAAGCAAAAGAGATGCATGTCAATCCTTTGCTACATACAGTATCTGTGATTTTACATGCCTTCACATGCCCTTGCTGATTTTAATAAGAAACCTACACCTAGGAAGAATCACAATATTGCTTAAATTGCATCATTTGAAAGTATTTTCCTAACTTTGGAAGGATTTAAAAATTCTTATGTTACCCTTTCCAGTATTATAAACTTCAATTACTCTTCTGCAAATCTTTGGAACTTCTCGGGTTAGTGTTCGCCTAGGAGTGGCCCTGACAAGTTCAAGGGGTGCTTCTACTCTCTGAACAACTTCACAATCCATCATATATCTTCAGAGATTTTAGTTTACTTTTTAATTTATTACAGGTACTTACAGTATATAGTGCAGTCAATTTACGCAGTGCTTTACATATATATTGTACATTCACATCAGTCCCTGCCATCAAGGAGCTTTCAATCTAAGGTTCCTAATTCACATTTATACATACACATATTAGGCCCAATTTAATTTAGAAAATATGAAATCATGATTAAATAATATTAACAAATATTCGTTAAAAATCCTTACAGATTTTTTTCCAAACACTAGAGAGTTTAGAAATAAAGGGGTACAATCTTACAATCTGACTTAAAGCGGTGTTCCAGCCTCACCCCTTCCCCCTCCAAAAATTAAAAGTCAGCAGCTACACATACTGTAGCTGCTGACTTTTAACCATCTCCCACCCAGCCACTGTACATATACGGCCGGGTGGGAGTCTCGCCCTTCTGATTGGACGTTCCCGAACGTCCTGCAGAAGGAGCGAGTTTGCGCCGCCGTGGGCACGCGCAGCGGTGTGATCTCGATGTGCCTATGTCCCTCGGACACAGAGCAACAAGTTTTAGCAGGAGGGCCCTGTGATTGGCCCTCCTGATCACATGATGGCTGTGTCCAATCACAGCCGTTATGTAATGTAAATACAGCCGTTGTAACGGCTTTGATCTCTTCTTCTCCTCACACAGATCCTATCAGTGAGGAGAAGAAGAAACGATCTGTGCTGCAGCCAGGGGATCAGTGAGTTTGAAGCATTTTTTTTGCTAATTACTCACTGATCACAGGGGGGGGGGTCTGTGTTGGTAATCAGAACATTGATTACCAGTGCAGACCCTGGGGGGGGGGGTGCCACTAGAGCCACCAGGGATGCCCACCCATGACCACCAGGGGTGCCTGCCAGTGGTGCCCTCCCTATCAATGCTGCCCACCATTGCCATCTATCAGTGCTGCCCACCAGTGCCCATTATTGCCATCTATCAGTGCCGCCCACCAGTGCCCATTATTGCCCACCAGTGCTGCCTATCAGTGCCCATCAGTGCCGTCTCTCAGTGCCGTCTCTCAGTGCCGATCAGTGCCGCCTATCAGTGCCCATCAGTGCCACCTATCAGTGCCCATCAGTACCACCTATCAATGCCTATCAGTGCTGCCTATCAGTGCCCACCAGTGCTGCCTATCAGTGCTGCCTATCAGTGCCCATCAGTGCCCCCTATCAGTGCCCATCTGTGCTGCCTATCAGTGCCCACCAATGCTGCCTATCAGTGCTACCTATCAGTGCCACATATCAGTACCCATCAGTGCTGCATATCAGTGCTGCCTATCAGTGCCCATCAGTGCTGAATATCAGTGCCACCCCATCAGTGCCTCCTCATCAGTGCCTGTCAGTGCGGCCTCATCAGTGCAGGAAAAAACGTATCTATTTACAAAATGTTATAACAAACAAAAAAACATTTTTTTTCCCAAACTTTTCGGTCTTTTTTTATTTGTTTACCAAAAAAGAAAAAACCTTGCGGCAATCAAATACCACCAAAAGAAAGCTCTACTTGTGGGGAAAAAAATTACATAAATTTGGTTTAGGTACAGTGTTGCACGACCGCGCAATTGTAATTCAAAATGCAACAGCGCTAAAAGCTGAAAATTGGCCTGGGCAGGAAGGGGGTGTAACTGTCCTGCATGGAAGTGGTTAATATTAGGACACTTACCTGTCCTGGAGTCCAGCGATGTCAGCACCGCAGCCGATGTTTCCATCGGCTGTCTGGTGCTGCCGCCATTGCCGGTGAGGGAACCCGGCAGTAAAGCCTTGCAGCTTTACGGGCGAGTCCCTAATGCGCATGCGTGAAATGCGCTGTGCATTTGGATTGGCTCGGTGGCGGGGGAAGGAGGAGGGGGCCAAACATCCGAGAGACAGGGCCGAGGCACCATCTCCCGGAAGTTGGGAAGGGTACCTGTCAAAAACAGGTACCTGTTCCTCCCCCCCCCCCCCTGAAAGGTGCCAAATGTGGCACCGGAGGGGGAGAGGAAGCAAATTCGATTTTACACTTTTGGGGGGAACTCCGCTTTAAATCAAGTTGTATTGGTAAACATATGGTGTATAAACTTGAGAGACACTGATCAGGTCATATTGTACTGTACCTTAACATTGTTCTGTTGTGAAGAAAGGAAAATTAAAATTGTGCAACATTTTTCCTTTTTTAACAGCAGGGCAGGTCAAACCACATCTGAATTAACCGAAACACCCAACTCATTAAGTGGATTTCAGTTTTTCATCAATTGACCTCATTTTCAGTGAAAACCCGTGTTCAGTAAAAATACAATATTGAGTGTTTGTTATAAATGTTTTATAATATTTAAGTCTAGATGATAATTTTATTTATAGTTAGGTTTAAATTACTAAAAGAGTAGAGAACTTTTACTTAGGTAGCGATTTTCTACTCCTTTTTTAAATCATACCCTCTAATTCAAATATCTAGAAAACTCCTTAGGATTTACAAATATTTTCTTGGAAATGATGTGTGATTAGTAGGTGGAATTCATGGAAAGTGGATTGTAGAAAATATTTTAGGGAAGCATTAATAATATCTATGCACTGAAGAACAAAACAGTGTACAACTTAGCAGTAAAACGAGTAATTAATAAAATGAAATAAAATCCAGCAACTGTACATTACCCAAGATATTTTCGTGACGCAATAAGACCGTATTGTAAATTTCTGTCTCTCTGAACCATGACTGTTCATCTCGGGAAGAGAATATCTTTACGGCCACGTTTTCCCCCTGCCATGTGCCTCTCCATACTTCCCCATATCGCCCCTTACCTGAGAATAAAAAGCAGGCTCTTACATTTGCTGATATTGTGCATCAAGATTCATTTTTTTTCAAATGTTGCCATAAGACATAACGGCTAACCAACCTTCATCTGAAATATAGTACATTGACATACTACAAAAAAAAAGAGAAAATACAGTTGTACAGAGCTCTTCCTTTGTTACCACATATTCAACAAACTTCCAAAATTTGTTGTCTGATAATTTGATCATACTAAAAAAAATGATTACTGTAATAAAAAGGTTTAAAAAAAAAAAAAGAACAAGTTTATATTCATTGCAAGTAGTACAAGAATCATACCATATGTGGAGCCATCAAGAAAAGATAAAAACTATTGAATAAAACGATTTCTTCTGCTAGTTTTGTGGATACATTTACAGATTCCTTTCACACCTGTTCTGCTTATTGCTATTTTATTATTGTTCTGTTTGGTGAAATATAAAGCCAGTCATTTTTTTTTTCATTTCTAGGCAGAGTAAGTAAAAAAAAAAATCTATGTAGTGCAAGGGCCTGCTTGACCTGGATACACATTGCTAGCATATTACTTTTTTTGTGTAAATCAAAAGTTGATTGTACAAAGATTGTACGGTCGGATTGTAATGTGTTTGGTGACCCTAAGGCAGGGGTGTCAAACTCAATTTCATTGCGGGCCGCATTAGTATTATGCTCGTCCTCAAAGGGCCAGTTATATCTGTAAGATTGGATGTCTGTAAGATTGGATGTCCAGAGCACCCCACGCCCTCCTTACACCCTTACATGAGATGTCAAGAGCCCCCCACCATCATAAGTAAAGAGTCCCCCACCCTTCCTTACATCACAATGCAGCCCCTTACCTTGTGCTGCTGCCAGGAAGAAGATGCGAGTGGACCAGAGAAGGGCTGGAGTCTGCTTACAGAGTCTGCTGAATGCTGAGACCAGGGAAGGTAGAGACAAGGTGGTGTTGTGGTTGCACTGGGAGGTGCAGAATCTGAATGAGGAGTTCTGCCCTCCTCTGTGACTGCTGAGAAGGAGGGGGGGGGGGTTCAAAGACAAGCCTTTCTGCAGGAGCAAAGAGAAACACAGGGTCTGGCAAAGGAGTTCTGTCCTCTTCTGCCGACTATGGAGAAAAGGTGGGGGCGGAGACAAGGGGGGTGCCGCAGCTGCAGGAGAGGTGCGAGGGCCACATGAAATGGCCTGGGGGGCCGCATTCGGCCCGTGGGCCTTGTGTTTGACACCTGTGCCCTAAGGGGTCAGCGTTGGAAATGATATGTAAACATTCCCGCTATAGTTTTTTTAGGGTTAGGTGAACATTTAAAGTGGAAGTAAACCCTCCTATCGTTTTCAGCCAAGAAAGCTGCCATCTTGGCCTCTGTTTAATCTACAACTGCCATAATGCTGCACATGTGATCAGTTATGACATCAGCCATTGGATGGTTTGACAGTTTGGGGGGAGAGCACAACCAATGGGACAGTTACATTCCCAGCATGTGCTGGATATGTAACTGTTTTTTGAAACTGTTAAATGGATAGGTTTACTTCCATTTTAAAGTAAAAGGCAGCAGCGCCAGGACAAGGTCATTTAGAGCCCAGGGCAAACATGCCAAACCGAGACCCCCCCCCCCTCCCCAAGATGTATGAGCATTATGTGTCAGCAATTCCCCCCCACAAACACACTGAGCGCTGATCTGCATGCTTACCCCTAAGCATAAATTCCCCCTCCTCCAAGCACAAATTCACCTCCAGCCCCCAAATTCCCTCAGTTCAGATGAACCCCTTTAAAAAATTCACCCCTCCTAGCACAAATCCTCTACCCCTAAAATTTCCCTTCCTAGTACACATCTTCTCCCCCCCCCCCCACTTCTAATCCCCACTCCTAGCACAAATCTCCTCCCCCCCATCCCCCCTTCCAGCATAAATCCCTCTAGAACGAACTTTCCCTCCTAGACCAATACTTACCCACTAACGTCCCAACAAATTCCCCCTTCCAACACAAATCCCCCCCCCCCATCTCCTTGCGGTGCCTGTCCCCTACCTCACATGATATCACAGTGCCCAGGGAAGCCACCCCTCCTGCCCACCCTTTGTCCTGGCCCTGAATGGTAGGATTGGGTTAAGGTTAAGCTGAGGATAGGTTTCCATCGGTCGCCATGTATGTGAGCTGCTTGAACACAAAACCCTTCTGTTTGCCAGTAATGTGAGAAATATATCTTCCACTCCTTTTATATTTACCAGGATCTATAGCAATCCCCCAGCATGGATGGTGTTTCACTACCTGTCACCTAAAAACTGTGGGTGTGCTTCAACATACAGATCCGGGCTTTTAAAAGCTCTACACAAGGTCCAACCCTCCAGTTTCCTGCTAACCTATGGGGATCTTTTGTTGCGGCCTGGCATTGGATTGGGGTCCCTCTGTTTGATGGCCGAAGGCCTACATGTTGTGGGCATCAACATTTATTTAATACCCTTTTTTTTAACCTTACATTTATACACAGTGTCATTCTTATGCTCTACAATCGCTATACCCATGACAGTTTTTTGGGCTACTTTTGTGACACCTCTGAAGAAGAATGTGATTGTGTTTTTTTTTTTTTTGTACTAATAAATGACATACCATTTTAATATAATTTGTGACCACTACTATGTGCCTATATAGTCCCAAATTTAGAGATAACATTTCTATAAATGGTAGGATTGGGTTAAGGTTAAGCTGAGGTTAGGTTTCAGGCTTAGTTTACATCGGCATCAGGAAAAGGTGTTAGATGACATGTTTTCTACTTTTAGGAATGCTCTCTGAATTCCTCCCCTTGTTTCTATCATTGTGGTGAAGTAGCACACAGTGTGGTAAATGCATCAATTTGTGACAAAAACAAAGTTGCTTGTGTCATTTGTGCTGTCAGCCATGCTGCCAGCCTCACTGGCATGTGTTTTAATCTATTATGTTTATGGGCCTTAACACACAAGCATCATGTCCACTCAGCATCCATTATTTTAAATGTTGTCAGCTTACCATTGATCTCTCTTCTGACTGAATTAATGGAGGCTGCGTTAACCACTTGCTGCCAAATCACATACTTGGTTCCTTCATTTGACTCCAAGTGGTTGTACCGGGATGATGCCTGCAGCTGTAGGTAGGTATCACCCTAGTAACGTTTTTTTAAAGAGGATTGTTGGCTCTCTTGTAATGGCACGGGAGTGGCTAATAGGGATGGGCTGTGTGATCGAGTCGAACGTAAGTTTGTCTCGGACATCGGCTATTCGTGTGTTCGTTGAACACATGAACAAATGGGGCGCTCAGCGGAAAGTTCGCCCGCCGATGAGTGCCCCATAATGCACTGCGCTCTTGCAGTGCACTGATTGCTGATGATTGGCCAATCAACGCACAATGTACTGTGAGAGCCATGATTGGCCAAAGGCAGAGTGCCTTTGGCCAATCCTGGCTCAGGGGCTTAGTCCACACCCCACACTATATAAGGCTGCTGCTTAAACGACAGCCGTGTATAGTGTGTGACAATAGAGATTAGGCAGGTAGTTAGTAGATAGTGTGTTAAGTCTGTTTAGTGCAGTCAGTATAGTGTACAGGCATACTCTTTTAAAATGTATGGATATGTTGTAGTCTTGGATCCCCTCTCGGTGCTCCCCAAGTTTTGTGTCCCTATCACTCATGTTTCTGGAGTAGTGCTATGTCAAGCTGACCAAGATTTCCCATAGATGCCAATAAGTACTGAAAGCTAAAAATTGGTCTGGGCAGGAAGGGGGTGAAAGTGCTCTGTATAGGGTCTGGTATAGATTATGGGGAACTCCACACCAAAATTAAGAATAAAAAACGGTGTGGGGTCCCTCCCACAATCCATACCAGACCCTTATCCAAGCATGCAGCCTGGCAGGCCAGGAAAGGGGGGGACGAGCAAGCGCCCCCCCCCTCCTGAACCATACCAGGCTGCCTACCCCCAACATGGGGAGGGTGCTTTGGGGTGCCCACCAAAGCATCTTGTCCCCATGTTGATGGGGACAACGGCCTCTTCCCGACAACCCTGGGCTGTGGTTGTAGGGGTCTAGGGGTGGGGGGCTTATCGGAATCTGGAAGCCCCCTTTTACAAGGGGGCTCCAGATCCTGACTCGCCGCCCATGTGAATGGGTACCGGGTACATTGAACTCATACCCATTCACCAAAATAAGTGTAAAAAAAAAAGTAAAAAACCACAGGAAAAGTTTTGAGGAAATCCTTTAATAAAAAGAAAAAAGAAAAAAAAAATTGTGTCCTTCGATGCAGATCCATCGTCAATCACGACGCCCGCCAGACCGGAAAAATAGAAAAAATGTAAAAAACACTTCACCTCCTAAGAGGCTACCTGCCACATGCCACTCTTCTGCTTTGACAGTTCTTTTAAAGGCAAGGGGTGGGGCCAACGGGCTATGTCACCCGGTGGCACTGCCCCTTCTGACATCACATGACGTAACTGGGTGGCCCTGCACCTTGTCTATAAAAGAACTTTTCAAAGCCGAAGAGCAAGCATACTGCGGGTAGCCTCTTAGGAGGCAAAGTGTTTTTTGCAATTTTTCGGGTCGGCAGGCATCGTGATTGATGATAGATTTACACTCGCGGGATGCCCGTGAACGAGCGGGAAAAAAAACGCTGCACAAATAATGAGTGACATAAAAAAATCGAAAACCCACCAATTTATTCTCTAGGGCCTCCGCTTTAAAAAACAAAAAAATATATAGAAAATAAATAAATAAATAAATATATATATATATATATGTGTGTGTGTATTGGGGTTCTAAGTAGTTTTCTAGTAGAAAAAACAAAACTGATTTTCACGTGTATACAAAAAGTGCCAGAAAATGCCTGGTCCTCATGTGGTTAAGGAATTGCTGGACAGAAGTGTTGCTGCAATGTCATTGAGAATGTATGATGTGTATTGAGGCATTCTGCTTGATAAAAAAAAACACTTGGCCCTGCCTTCTAGAGTTAGAAGCCTTCCAATTTGAGTATTATGGCATGCTGCTCATGCATCATTGTTCAGTACCCTAGACTGACATTTTCTTTAAGCCTTAGATAAGACCTTAATGGTAATGTGCATTGAAGCCTATAGCTGCCACGGACCTATCGAAACAGTATAAAAATAAAGTGGAAAAGTAATTAATCGCTATGGTCAAAACACATTTCTCTATGCATCAGTTTTCCCAGGGAATAGTAATATTTTTGGCGTGTGCTGCTGTCTTCTCCTTTCTTCATCTCTTATCATTGATACATTCATACAAGACTTATCTGGGTCTGCAGAATATATCTGTCATGCTTAATCCAGCTGTCTCCCAGCTCTCATCAAAATAATATACAGAATATCCTTTCAGAAAATCCTATCTGCTGTACAGAATATATTCAGGCACAGAATCATGGGGTTCTACCCTAGATGACAGGGTGACCCTATTAATATTTTATACAGATTATATACAAAATTAAAAATGAACAAAGAATTGATTACACTAAGGGTTTGTTCACATCAAAATGTATGTGTTAATGTGCATTGTGTTGTGGTATTCTGACATGCATTTATGACCTGTGTAGTGCCCTCCTAGGTAGATGCTAAAGTGAGTATATCATAGTTTTTGGTTTCTCTGCTTAACAGAGAGACGGTAAGAAAATCTATGTTCTGTCTGATTAACAGAGTACTGTAATTGTTTAGTAGAGGCTGCTCAGTGTGTTCTGATTGCTTCTTATTCTGTCTTGAGAAGTTTTACACTGGTCTAGCAGCTATGGAATGTACTGGACAGTGGGAGAAACCATGCAGATTAGAGCATGAATATCCATACAACCCTGGCCAATTAGTAGGGGAGGGGCCCAATGCATGCTGGGTGTCTGAATTTATATTTGATGAGCACATGGGCTCTGGGTCTTCCTCCAAAAGAGAAGTCCAATTTGGGGAGGGGGGCCTGCTGCCCCTCCTCAGCACAGGCTGCCATATGGCCTCAGGTGGGCGACCTGAGGGCCTGAAACATTGATGCTGAAACCAAAGTTTCTCCTGAGAGCTGACTGAGGCAGGATATCCACAGATCCTGTCTGGTATCACAGAAGAAGATGATCTGCGACCAGGGTCTTGTGAGTACAGACCCTCTAAAGGAATCCTAGAGACTAGTGCTGCTAAATCCCCCTCTTGGTGCTAGGAGTCAGCTGCTGGGTGTAAGCTAAAGGGGACACCGCCTGGTGTCTTCAAAAGGTAGGGTCCACTAAATTCTTTGTACTAAAAAGGGACTTTGCTTTATTCTGTACAGTCTGCTACACAGTCCTATTGAGAGAGTTGTCCTTAGTGTGAATAGTTGACTTGGAGTATCATACTGAATCCCTTTTCCTATCCAATTTCTCCAAATAAAACAAAAAAATGAATCCCCTAGACTGGTTATTGGAGACAATGAGTGGAAGAATGTGTACACCTGGCTGTGTGAAAAATACCTTGTGACTGGCTGCGGATTAAACAGTGGGAGACCTGGGCAAATAAAAATATCAGCGGCTCCTGCAGGGGTAGCGCTACGGAGATAGCGCTGTGTAGCACTGCCCCCTTGAGGGCTGTTGCATTTCTCACCTTTTCGGGTCCCTCTGGGTTACCGGTAGCAACTGCATGAAGAAACTTAACACTTTACTTTCTGGCTCAGTCAATGAACAGTCTAGGGGTTGTTGTTTTGTTATTTTATTTCATATGGGGATGGAAGAAGAGATGAGTGGGATACTCCAGAACTTGAACTATTCACAATGCTGAGGACTTCTATCTGAGGATGCGGCTAGGCCGCAGTTTCACCTTGCCACTAGATGAATCTGAGGTAAAGCTCCTGAATAGACACTTGCTTAGCACTTATCTTTAGGGTACTCACCTAGCACCCCCTTTCACTCCACCAGCTGAAACCAGTCCTTTGACTACTCTACTGTGGGGTGGCCCCCTTCCTGGGCAGGCCCTTAGACACGATCCCCTGTACTCACGATACTGTTTTTCCAGGTTCTCCAGTGTCTCAACCCCTCTAGTCAGCTCTTCTGGACCTCTGGGTTCAGCTCCTTCCTTCTGGCTCTCCAGGCCGACTGCCTGTGACCGTACACCAACTGCTGCAGAAGAGGAGGCAGCTGCCACCCTCCTTCCGGGATTCTGCTCACCAGCCAAAGACCCCGAGCACATGTGCTCCTGGCTTTTATTCTACACCCCACAATGCCTTGAGATAGCAGTCTGTGACAATCACTAGGGCTGTATCAAAGCCTGTGTATCCATTGGCCAGATTTCCTCCACTGTCCAATATGCCTCCCTTTTGGACCAGTGCGAAACACTCCCTAGACCAGATGAATCACATACTGAGCACCATGAGCAGATCCTGCTCTCTGTTAGGCAGAAAGCAATATAGAATTTGCCTGCTGCTCCTCTGATAGGCAGGCAGAGCCAAAACTATACTCACTCTCTAGCACCTACCTAGGAGGGTGCTACAGCTGTTTTTGAAACAGTCTTCAATGGCAAGTGCAGACTGATGCACCCAAAATATAGCACGTAAGACTTTTTGCAGTGCATTGATGAAAACACACACTAACAATTTTATCAGGTCTTTACAATTTTTCCGTGCTGGGAAAATGCAGAAATATGTATGACAACTCCTTTGGTTTGGATTAACCCTGAGGTTACTCCTGATTTATTGACACACTTCTCATGCCTTAACTACAGCTACTTACTACACTAGTTATTGAAGACTTTAAACTACATAAAAAATGGGCCGGGCACCTTGGTGGTGCAGTCAGCT
Source organism: Pelophylax lessonae (assembly GCF_965119305.1). Taxonomy (NCBI): domain Eukaryota; kingdom Metazoa; phylum Chordata; class Amphibia; order Anura; family Ranidae; genus Pelophylax; species Pelophylax lessonae. The sequence goes on along the minus strand of NC_138769.1, from coordinate 550,857,162 downwards.
TTCCTGACTGTCTGAAAATGAGCTGTAGAAAGGCACTTGTATTTAGAGAAGACACCACATCGCCTATTACAACTGTCACACAGTAATATGGGTGCTCAAGTTCTTTAGTTGAGACCTATGTTCATCTTAGGGCCCATTCACACCTGAAACTGCACATAGCTACACGTTGAATGCACGTTTACATGTATTTGAAACGCGCTTGAAGCACGCTTGATGCACACTTGATGCACACTTGATGCAGTGTATTTTTTTATATGTTTCTATACGTTTTTGGGCTTGGCTTAAAGGGGCACAGTGCATTTGAAATGCATTTGTAGCACATTTGTAGGGCATTCCCTGCATTTGCGGTGCAGAAAAATTCAGCATGCTCTACTTTTTTTTATCTGCGCTGGACTGCACTGCAATGATGTGAACTACCTTGATTTTGGGCTTCAACTGCATCCAAATGCGGCAGACTTGCTAGACTGCACGAACCGATGTAGGGGTACTTCGGCTCGCAGGAGCGGTCCTGGGGCATGCGCCCGCCCCCACTAGGCTGCAGGGATGCCGATGCATGGGACTGGCGGCACAGATTGCCACCGGGCACCCGCTGAGAGAGAACACCGGTCAGCTGTTGTAAACACAGCCGAACGTTGTTCTCTCTGAAATGATCACAGAGCGCCTGTAATCCTTCTATAAAGGATCACAGGTCTCTGTGATCCTTTCACAAGCCCATCCCCCATACAGTTAGAAAACACTCCCCTAGGTTCACATTTAACCCCTTGATCACCACTAGGTTAACCCCTTCCCTGCCAGTGTCATTATTACAGTAACAGTGCTTATTTTTAGCACTGATTACTGTATTAATGTCACTGGTCCCCCCAAAAGTGTAAAAAATGTCAGTTAGAGGTCTTATCTGTCCGCCGCAATGTCGCAGTCCCACTAAAAATCGCAGATCGCCGCCATTACTAGAAAAAAAAAAAATTAAATAAAAATTACATAAATCTTTCCCCTAGTTTGTAGACGCAATAACTTTTGCCCAAACCATTCAAAATACACTTATTGTGATTTTTTTTTTTTACCAAAAATATGTAGCAGAATACAAATTGGCCTATAAAGATGAAAAATTTTTATTTTGATTTTTTTTTGTTGGGGGGGGGGGGGGGAATGTTATATAGCAGAATGTGAAAAATATTGTTTTTTTTTTTCTTTTTTCAGAATTGTCTCTCTTTTTTTGTTTATAGTGCAAAAAATAAAAATTGTACAGGTGATCAAATACCACCAAAAGAAAGCTCCATATGTGGGAAAGAAAGGACATCAATTTTATTTGGGTACAACATTGCACGACCGCGCAATTGTCCGTTAAAGTAACCCAGTGCCGAATCGCAAAAAAAAATGGCCTGGTCATTAAGGGGGCAAATCCTTCCAGTCCAGAACTGGTTAACAACCCCCTCTGCTACTTACCTGACCAGATCAATATCCCAGGAGTTTAATTTAATGATGCTACACTCTGATTAGAAAATGTTCCTTTAATTCTTTTGAGCAGTGTATAAAAATATCTGCGTAGCCAAATGCAGGTTGGACTAGAACAGCTTCTTAAAAGGTGGCCTACAGGAGCCTTTAATGCTCAGTGCCCTAATTATTTTTGGTGTGTCCTTTTTATAGGTGAGTTAGAAGCTACTTAAGTTTGGTAACGCTAAATGGGAGCTATTATTGTGGGATTTTCTTTGTATTTAATAATCTTTTTTGATGATATAGTTTATGATGTTACTCAACATATTTATTTATGACCCATGTTTTCTGTGTTTGCACAATAGAGGAAGTGATTTAATGTTTTAAATTAGTGATCGACCGATATCAGTTTTTCGTTGCTGATACCGATACCGATATTTTGGCCAATGCATATCGGTATCGGCCAATATGCGCTGATATTTTTGTACATTTAAAAAAAAAACATTTTTTTCTTGACAGGTACTCTTGTGGAGGGATCTGGGGGTCTAAAAGACCCAAAACCCCTCCTCTGCACTTAAAAGCATTCAAAATGCCAAGTTTGGCTGTTTTGAATGCTGTAATTTTTTTAAAACTGTCGCCAGTACCCATGACATGACTTCCGGGTTTTTACATGGAGACCCGATCAGAGCCGAATGCGGCTTTGATCGGGTCTTTGGCGGCCATGCAGGCTGGTTGCCCGGGTCTCCCGGTGGGACGGGAGATACGGGCGAGCCGCAGAAGGCGGCGGGAGGGGGGGACCTACCCTCCCACTCCTTATAATGACAGCCGAGTGGCTTCTCAGCCGCATCGGTTGTCATTACAAGACAGCCGACCGTCGGCTATGGACGCCAGTACGGGGGTGATGCCTCTAGCTGCAGGCATCACTCCAGTACATGCACTTTCCCGAAATATCGGCAATATCAGTAACCCCCAGGGCCGATTCCGATATATCGGGGAAAGTGCATATCGGCCCTCGATATATCGGCTTTGTCGATAATCGGTGGATCCCTAATTTAAATACATTATTTTGGTTTATGGGAATGCTGCAAAATCAATACGGTATATGTGCTGAGAAGGATTTTTCCTTTTGTTAGCAGCAGCAGTTAATATCATTTTATCGTGTTATATAGATTGTTAAAGGAGAATATTATATATTAGCAATTTCTGATCCTTTCCAATTACATTTTTTTGCAAGTTTATTTTTCTTACCTACACATTCGGCGAGTGTCACCTGTCGAGCCACAGTTCTCTGTACAAGGAATGGAAGACCAGAGCCACTACCAGTAGTTTCCCCATCTAGGAAATCCTGACAAAATTGTACATCCGTTAATTTGTTTTTGAAAATATAAAGAAATACAGCATAGACAGCATGTACATTTACAGTCTTCTGAATGTTGTGCATTTAGATGTTCTGTTTCTTCAACACTGATAACCCAACAATCTAGGATTCTGTATTGAGCATCTATTACTTCCCACTCTCTAGAATTCTCCAAAAAAAGCCATTGAGACTACCCAACACATTGTGTCCAATAGGGAACTACAAAGAGCAAGAAAAGGCAAACTGCAACTTGATCAGAAGAGACCAATAAGTAAATTAGCTTTTAAACAGACCCTCACTTATGTCCATTGCTGCTACAGCTGTGGAGCAATTTATCCTGAATGCCCACAGCGGAAGCACTGAAACCATAAAAGTGGGTTCCCTCAGCTTCCCGTGATCTCCCTTTTCATAACACCTGCTATGTGTTTACATAGGGCAGGGGTAGGCAACCTTGCAGAGGTTGGTATCTACCCAGACAACATGAAAGAAATTAAAGATCCCCAGGGAGGGACGACGACAAACACACAGCACTGTGTAGGTAGCACTCTCCTACCTGACAGTGTGTGTACAGCAGAGTATAGAGCGGGAGGCAGCACAGTACAGAATGGAGGAGGGGAGTTGCTAAAATTAACTTTTCAAATTAAACAAGTTGGTGATTGGTTGCTAGGACCACCCGGTGTCCTAGCAACCACTCACCTGCTAGTTAACTTGAAGAGTAACTGAGGCAGCTCCTGCTCCCGCCCTCCATCCAGTACTGTGCTGCCTCCCACTCTCTGCTCTAAAGTAAAGAAGAGAGCGGCGGAGGCGAAGGAAAATCAAAGCCATGTTCACGATTTACCAGTTGGCTGCCCACGATCAATGGGTAGATAGAGATCAATGGCTTGCCAACCCCCAACCTAGGGGATTAGAAGACTGAGCTACCATGTCACTGCTGGGAGCCGGCCTCAATGAAAGTGTAAATATTACAGAAAGTATAATCATATGTAGAGCTAGTTCACACCACAATCCCTGTGTTTGGTGTTTCCACATGCTCATTTACTCATGTTTTGAATGTATTTGTAATGTGTTCCAGTCATCTAGAGCCCAGGGCGAACATACCAAACTGTGCACCCCCCTCACCATGATGTATGAGCATTATGTGTCAGCGAAACCCCCCCCCCACCCCACAAAAAAATTAATCATAATGCTTGCTTACCACCTAAGCATAAAATCCCCCCTCCTCCCAGAACAAATCCACCCCCTGCTAAAAATCCCCCTCCCAGCTCTAATCTTTGCCCCCCATCCCAGCTCAAATCCTCTATCTCCTCCAATCCCCACGTCACCCTTTCCCCCCCCCCCAAAAAAAATCACTTCTCCTAGCACAAATCCCCACCCCTCACATTTTCTCTCCAAATACACATCCTCGCCCAAAACCCCCCCTCCCCCAAACATACCTACTAAAAAACTTCCCCCCCCTAGCACAAATCCCCTCCCCCCTCTACCATATCACCTCTTCTAGCATAAACCCCCCAAATCTCCCCTCTCAGCACAAATCCTCTTCCCCCAAAAGCACTCCTTATCAAATGAAAGCAGTGGTGTGAGCAATAGTGATTGGAAAATTGATTTTAATGTGCATGCGTTCAGAATGAGTTTAAAAAAAACAAATCTGAGAGCCTATGTCCTGAACAAGCCCTTTAGGTGGCATACACCTCATGAAATGTAACTAACATTCACAATGCAGATTTGACATAAAAATTGTAACCACTTGACGACCAGCTGCCACACATATACTGCGAAACGACGTAGCTGTACGTCATTTCGTGCAATAGCCAGTAGGGGGCGTGTGCTGATTGGCCATAGAGGGAGCCAATCAGCAGGTCTGGCGGGGGGGAAGGCTGGCGGCCATCTGCGATCACTCCCCATAGAGACAGAACAGCAGCCTGCCTATGTAAACAAGGCAGACCTCCGTTCTGTCAAAGATGAACACAGGGATCCTGTGTTCCTACTATTTAGGAACACAGATCTCTGTGTTCATCTAGTGAGTCCATCCCCCACACAGTTAACAAGCACCCCCTAGGGACACATTTCACCCATTGATCGCTCCTGGTGTTAACCCCTTCCCTGCCAGTGTCATTAGTACAATAACAGTGCATATTTTTAGCACTGAATTCTGTAATAATGTCACTGGTTCCCAAAAAGTGTCAAGGTTCAGGTTTCCGATCTGTCCGCCGCAATGTCGCAGTCCCACTAAAAACCACTGATCGCCGCCATTATTAGTAAAAATAAATAAATAAAAATGCCATAAATCTTTCCCCTAGTTTGTAGACGCGATAATGTTCATGCAAAGCAATCAATATACACTTATTGGGATTTTTTTTTACCAAAAATATGTGGCAGAATACATATTGGCCTAAAATTATGAAAAATTGTAATTTTTTTATTGGCTATGTTGATCAAATACTACCAAAAGAAAGCTCCATTTGTAGGAAAAAAAGGACATCAATTGGGTACAGCGTTGCATGACCGTTCAATTGTCAGTTAAAGTAATGCAGTGCCCTATCGCAAAAAATGGCCTGGTCATTAAGGGAATAAAACCTTCTGTTCCAAAATTGGTTAAATAGCTAAATGTTACATTCAATTATTGGCTAATACTGCTTAATCTGTATATTTAGGCCTCTTTCACACGGGTGTTCCGTATGTCCATATATCACCCCATCCGTTTGCGGGTGATATACGGACATAATGCATGTCAATGGGATTTGCGTCCTTTCAGTTCTGTTCCGTTTTTTGGAACGGAACAGAACCCTATTTTTCTTTTTAAAAAACGGAAAGGACGCAAAATCAGATGTCAGCGGTGTCATCCGCTGCCATCCGCAGTCTCATAGACATACATTATGTCCGTATATCATCCGCAAACGGATGGGATGATATGCGGACATACGGACCGGATGACACAAGTGTCATCCGTGCCAGTAAAAAAAAAAAAAGTGCCGGAGCGGATCGCAATACGGTCCGCTCCGTGTGAAAGAGGCCTTACATGTAACATAGCATTGTTTTGTTTTGTAATGTTACAGTGCTGCCGTACAAATGATTAAATCCATGCTTTGATAAAAGTGTTCACCACAGCATAAACTTTACCATAAGTCAGAGGACTCACCCCTAAAGTGCTGTCACCAACAGTTGATGCATTTACAATGTCTGCATTTCCAGAGTCAATGAGTCTGCCCAAAGATTTTTTCCTGCTTTTTCTCCTCAGTTTCCAGAAAAAGAATGTGAATAGTATGGCAAGGATCAGAAACAGGGCTACCGGGAGAACAGTTACAAGGATAAGGCCTACTGGCTCTTCAACTTTCTTTTCTAGGTAAAAATAAAAATAAAACGCCATTAGGTGTGAACTACGACTAAGTACAAGTTACATACAGTAGGTGAATCTTTATTCAAATTAGCATGCCATTCCCTTCTTGAACTAAAATAGGTTTATGTTGTTCTTTATATTTATGTGCAGGAAAGAGAGCGATTTCTCATTCATAACCTGCCTGCTGTCATCAAAATTGTCACATTCCTTAAGCAATCAAGACTTTTTGCCAATGTTTTCCTCCTCAGTTTGCCTGAAGGAGCAGAAACCCATCAATTTCAGAAATGATCCAACATGTTGGAAAGTCTCTGAAGCCACTAACATGGACCCCTGTGGCTTACACGACTACCCTTTACTTTCCAATAATTGCATGCCATGCTCTGATCTGTTGCTTCACTTTCTGGTACTCGCTCAGGTATATAACCTTTGCCCATTCTATTTTAATACTTTTTAGTGGAATACAGATAAAATGCTATGGACATATGCTGCTATGCCAAATTTTACTTACAGATTTTGGCCAATGCCTTACAGGAGTGACACCTTGGATTCAACAACAGTGCTATACTTCTCCTAAAAGTGGCCAAACTCCATAGGTGTGCACAGCCTATTGCATTGGGGTGTGCACCTCAAAACTCAAACACATAGGTGTGTGTATACGGTATATACAGTATATGTGTATATATATATATATATATATATATATATATATATATATATATATATACAGTGCCTTGGGAAAGTATTCGGCCCCCTTGAACTTTTCAACCTTTTGCCACATTTCAGGCTTCAAACATAAGGATATAAAAATGAATTTTTTTGTGAAGAACCAACAACAAGTGGGACACAATCATGAAGTGGAACTAAATTTATTGGATATTTCAAACTTTTTTAACAAATAAAAAACTGAAAAATTGGGCGTGCAAAATTATTCAGCCCCTTTACTTTCAGTGCAGCAAACGCTCTCCAGAAGTTCAGTGAGGATCTCTGAATGATCGAATGTTGACCTAAATGACTAATGATAAATAGAATCCACCTGTGTGTAATCAAATCTCCGTATAAATGCACCTGCATTGTGATAGTCTCAGAGGTCCGTTTAAAGCGCAGAGAGCATCATGAAGAACAAGGAACACACCAGGCAGGTCCGAGATACTGTTGTGGAGAAATTTAAAGCCGGATTTGGATACAAAAAGATTTCCCAAGCTTTAAACATCCCAAGGAGCACTGTGCAAGCAATAATATTGAAATGGAAGGAGTATCAGACCACTGCAAATCTACGAAGACCTGGCCGTCCCTCTAAACTTTAAGCTCATACAAGGAGAAGACTGATCAGAGATGCAGCCAAGAGGCCCATGATCACTCTGGATGAACTGCAGAGATCTACAGCTGAGGTGGGAGACTCTGTCCATAGGACAACAATCAGTCGTATACTACACAAATCTGGCCTTTATGGAAGAGTGGCAAGAAGAAAGCCATTTCTTAAAGATATCCATAAAAAGTGTAGTTTAAAGTTTGCCACAAGCCCCCTGGGAGACACACCAAACATGTGGAAGAAGGTGCTCTGGTCAGATGAAACCAAAATCAAACTTTTTGGCAACAATGCAAAACGTTATGTTTGGCGTAAAAGCAACACAGCTCATCACCCTGAACACACCATCCCCACTGTCAAACATGGTGGTGGCAGCATCATGGTTTGGGCCTGCTTTTCTTCAGCAGGGACAGGGAAGATGGTTAAAATTGATGGGAAGATGGATGGAGCCAAATACAGCACCATTCTGGAAGAAAACCTGATGGAGTCTGCAAAAGACCTGAGACTGGGACGGAGATTTGTCTTCAGGCAAGACAATGATCCAAAACATAAAGCAAAATCTACAATGGAATGGTTTACAAATAAACATATCCAGGTATTAGAATGGCCAAGTCAAAGTCCAGACCTGAATCCAATCGAGAATCTGTGGAAAGAACTGAAAACTGCTGTTCACAAACGCTCTCCATCCAACCTCACTGAGCTTGAGCTGTTTTGCAAGGAGGAATGGGCAAAAATTTCAGTCTCTCGATGTGAAAAACTGATAGAGACATACCCCAAGCGACTTACAGCTGTAATCGCAGCAAAAGGTGGCGCTACAAAGTATTAACTTAAGGGGGCTGAATAATTTTGCACGCCCAATTTTTCAGTTTTTTATTTGTTGAAAAAGTTTGAAATATCCAATAAATTTCGTTCCACTTCATGATTGTGTCCCACTTGTTGTTGATTCTTCACAAAAATTACAGTTTTATATCTTTATGTTTGAAGCCTGAAATGTGGCAAAAGGTCGCAAAGTTCAAGGGGGCCGAATACTTTCGCAAGGCACTGTATATATATATTGACAGTTTCAGTAGAGCAATGGGCAATATCAGTAGTGCAGAGATTGGTGTCAGCAAGGCAGTGACTGGTGTCAGTAGTTATTAATTATTTACAATTTTTTTTTTTTTACAGTTTTTTTTAGGAGCCCCGTTACGGGGCTATGGTTAGATATCAGGGGTCTAAACAGGGGGAATCTGTGCCACACGGGGTGATTAGGGTGTGCCCACGCATATCCGACACACCCTGTATGCACGCCTATATCAACCTCTATGAAAAGAAATCAATAACATACATAATTTAATTAAGACACCCAAAACCAAACACATATACTGTATATCCTAAAAGAAATGATTGTTCAGCATGAAAATGAATGAAGACCTCGTAGCTGCCAAGTATCAACGTTTCAGTCTCCATTCACTTCAGAAGCACACTCAGGCAAACCCGAAAACCTGACACTGCCCCTTCAGATAGTGAGAACTGCCTGCTCTATAGCTTCCAACCATTCTTAGAATCATGCTAAATTGTTCTAGTTTAGGCCAATTACACAAAGTGCACATTATCAAAATGTGGAAATGTTAAACCCAACACCAGTATGGTAAGTGATAAAAGGTGTTACTTTACTTATAGTGTAAATGGTGATATCAGCATTGCAGAAATCAGAGTAACAGCATCTTGCTTCTGACAAAGTGGTCCTGCTGTTGCACTGCTCTGTTATGTCTTGATTAAAACAGCCACGGACCCTGCGGACTTCATTATTTTCAAGCAATTGCTCTGTAACAAAACATGTCTTCCCAATGCAGGTATCTTTCAAGCAGGATGGTCCTTCACAGGTACAGTTGTAGTTAGTGATATCTGAAAGAATAGAAATAGTTTAACAGTTTTTAAGTACCTTAGAGAAAAAAATGCCAAACCATTTTATAAAGTACGGTTTCTTGACCATATGTTTGTCTATATGTAACAATAAAGGTTTTTTTTATATATATAACTTTTCTAGTAGATCATCACATAATTTATAGGAGCATTTAAATGATAAAAAGTATGTTATATTGCTCTTTTTTATACAGTGGGTACGGAAAGTATTCAGACCCCCTTAAATTTTTCACTCTTTGTTATATTGCAGCCATTTGCTAAAATCATTTAAGTTCATTCTTCTTCCTCATGAATGTACACATAGCACCCCATGCTGACAGAAAAACACAGAATTGTTGACATTGTTGCAGATTTATTAAAAAAGAAAAACTGAAATATCACATGGTCCTAAGTATTCAGACCCTTTGCTCAGTATTTAGTAGAAGCCCCCTTTTGATCTAATACAGCCAGGAGTCTTTTTGGGAAAGATGCAACAAGTCTTTCACACCTGGATTTGGGGATCCTCTGCCATTCCTCCTTGCAGATCCTCTCCAGTTCTGTCAGGTTGGATGTTAAACGTTGGTGGACAGCCATTTTTAGGTCTCTCCAGAGATGCTCAATTGGGTTTAAGTCAGGGCTCTGGCTGGGCCATTCAAGAACAGTCACGGAGTTGTTGTGAAGCCACTCCTTCGTTATTTTAGCTGTGTGCTTAGGGTCATTTTCTTGTTGGAAGGTAAACCTTCGGCCCAGTCTGAGGTCCAGAGCACTCTGGAGAAGGTTTTTGTCCAGGATATCCCTGTACTTGGCCGCATTCATCTTTCCCTCGATTGCAACCAGTCGTCCTGTCCCTGCAGCTGAAAAACACCCCCACAGCATGATGCTGCCACCACCATTCTTCACTGTTGGGACTGTATTGGACAGGTGATGAGCAGTGCCTGGTTTTCTCCACACATACCGCTTAGAATTAAGGCCAAAAAGTTCTATTTTGGTCTCATCAGACCAGAGAATCTTATTTCTCACCATCTTGGAGTCCTTCAGGTGTTTTTTAGCAAACTCCATGCGGGCTTTCATGTGTCTTACACTGAGGAGAGGCTTCCGTCGGGCCACTCTGCCATAAAGCCCCGACTGGTGGAGGGCTGCAGTGATGGTTGACTTTCTACAACTTTCTCCCATCTCCTGACTGCATCTCTGGAGCTCAGCCACAGTGATCTTTGGTTTCTTCTTTATCTCTCTCACCAAGGCTCTTCTCCCCCGATAGCTCAGTTTGGCCGGACGGCCAGCTCTAGGAAGGGTTCTGGTCGTCCCAAACGTCTTCCATTTGAGGATTATGGAGGCCACTGTGCTCTTAGGAACCTTAAGTGCAGCAGAAATCTTTTTGTAACCTTGGCCAGATCTGTGCCTTGCCACAATTCTGTCTCTGAGCTCTTTTGGCAGTTCCTTTGACCTCATGATTCTCATTTGCTCTGACATGCATTGTGATCTGGAAGGTCTTATATAGACAGGTGTGTGGCTTTCCTAATCAAGTCCAATCAGTATAATCAAACACAGCTGGACTCAAATGAAGGTGTAGAACCATCTCAAGGATGATCAGAAGAAATGGAAAGCACCTGAGTTAAATATATGAGTGTCACAGCAAAGAGTCTGAATACTTAGGACCATGTGATATTTCAGTTTTTCTTTTTTAATAAATCTGCAACAATGTCAACAATTCTGTGTTTTTCTGTCAGTATGGGGTGCTATGTGTACATTCATGAGGAAGAAGAATGAACCTAAATGATTTTGGCAAATGGCTGCAATATAACAAAGAGTGAAAAATTTAAGGGGGTGTGAATACTTTCCGTACCCACTGTAGCTGGCTCCACCATTCTTTGCATCTTGCAGTCCTAGAATAACATTTTCTATAAGACACCTGCTTACATATTAACAGAAATGACTACCTTTTGTCGCTGATAGCTCAATCCCACCTGATCTGAGGCATTTTTAATGCTTAAATGGAACATATTGTTGTTTAGAGATACTCCTAGGCTGTTTCAAACATTGAGTACACTTGTTGCATTCTACTGTATACTATCCTTCTTATTGTGAAGAAGAAAGGAAAATGTTCCATAAAGACATGAATGAGTGAGTTTGGGGTGGAGGAACTTGACTGGCCTGCACGGAGTCCTGACCTCAACCTGATAGAACACCTTTGGGATGAATTTTAGTGGAGACTGCGAGCCAGGCCTTCTCATCCAACATTAGTGCCTGACCTCACAAATGCGCTTCTGGAAGAATGGTCAAACATTCCCATAGACACACTCCTAAACCTTATGGACAGCCTTCCCAGAAGAGTTGAAGCTGTTATAGCTGCAAAGGGTGGGGCCAACCCTACAGACTAAGGCCCCTTTCATGTAAAACTAAAAATATTAAAACCTGCGCTAAGTGAACATATATAAGGTGTATGTATCCTGAAGCTGCTACTCACTTCGGTAAAAACCAAGGATTACTAAAATCAATCTGAAAAGCAGCGCTAACAGGTATAAAAAATGTTATTAAATGAATCCGTGCAAAGTGTGATCAATAAATACAAAATTCATATATAATGAAGTGCATAATACAATCAATAAATACAAAATTCATATATTTATAAAGTGCATATACATAAAGTGCAATCATATAGTGTCCATAGTGCACACAATGCAATAGTGCAAAAAATTGAATTAAAGTGCAGTCCAGAATGAATGGTTCCCTTGACTGGAACTAACGTGCTAGAAAGGTGCTCAAAGTAATCCACAAAGGTGCCAAAGTGCTCTCAGGAGAAGAACCCCTATGGGGATGCACTCCAAATCTAGGATAAAGACAAGCCTTATACTGAGACAGTATCCCTTAGATGGATGGATCCAGCACAGCCTTCTAAATATCTCCGTATCAGCTCCTCTCCACACTTTCCTCAGCCATGTGTTTAAAAGAAGGGGAAGGAGCCAAACATAGTGAAGCCCGTAGGGGTTTTATTTCATAAAATATAAAGAAACTACTCACAAAATTAGGATGGTAATCAGCATTGGAATAAACAATCACCGCAAGTCATCCCACTTCCGCGTACGCTGCCGGCGTGCATTCCACGGTGGTTTCAGGAAGTGACGTAGTGTGATGTTCCTCTGCACGTAAGTGCGTTGACGCGTTTCGCCCGCCTATTATGGGCGTTATCAAAGACATTAGATAGCCCCTTTCACACACGGTAGTCCGTCAGCGGACTCAGTTTTTCTCGATCCGCCGATCCCCCACTGAGCAGGCGGATGGCAGCTGTGTGCAGAGACAGAGCTGTCAGGTCCCCGTTCTTCTGTATGGGAGAATCGGATTTGAACGGACCGTCTGTCCTTTCTCATCTGATCTGATCGGATGTCAGCGGACATGTCTCCGCTGACATCCGATGCCCCATAGAGATACATGAGGCATCCGTTTAGATCCGCCTGAAAAACTGACAGGCGGATCTGAACGGTCCGCTTGTGTGAAAGGGGCCTTAGACTGGGATGCCATTAAAATTCAGGTGCATGTTCAGGTGTGTGTAAAGGCAGGCATTCTAATACTTTTGACAATATAGTGATTATATATCTAAATAGTGATTATACATAATATACATAATTCAACATTCCACATTTAACATTCAAACTTCCCAATAAAGTGATCTATATACTGTATAATCATAAACATATTTTCTTGTTCCGCAGATTAAATATTGTGTTACCAAAATGTTCATAAAAAATATTTATACAGGGTTATTCAAAAAGATGGAGAAGATTTCAACTTTTTATTTCAAACAAACTGTAAGGGATAGAAGCACATTCTGCACATCACTGGATAGAGGAAGGTTCAAAGTTATAAAGCAGCCTAAAAGTTCCATTCAATGCCACACAGCGGCACTGTTTCTAGTTTATAGGAAATAGCAACGCCACAGCAAAAGTCATTTTGTGTGTTGCAGTTTACAAAGTGTGAATCCATTGTTCAAGTGCAACGTGAATTCTGCCGTCAGTTCAACAAACAGCTGCTTAATCATATTAAAATGTATGACTCGCATAAAAAAATTCATTGCAGATGGTTGAATATGCAATCGGCAAAGCAACGATCGTCCTCACACGCCAGATCAAAATGTTGAGCGTATCTGAGGTGTGTTCGAATGTAGCCCTAGTAAGGGCAAGCATTGATCTTGGATTTCCTCAAACAACGGTATGGCGTGTTCTTAACCACTTCCCCCAGTTGGACGTCATATGCTGTCATGGAATTTGAGTGGAGATATCTGAATGATGCTTGCAGCAGCCACTTGATTGCTTTTACAGGCGGTGGGCGGGGATGTCCCCCTTCTCCCTGGGGCCCTCTGGTGCTTCTCCGGGCTCTCCCGTGTGATCGGGGAGCCAGAGAATGGATCTGCTGGTGACGTCAGTTTACCATAGAGCTGGCCGTGGACCAGATGGTCCCCGCATATCTCTATGACCCTCAGAGGCCGGACGTCACGTCCGGGTTCTGGCAGATGAAAACACTGCCATTTGCTTTTGCTGGAAAGCCTTAGATCAATTTGTTTTTTTTTTTTTGGATCTCAGGCTTTCCAGCATAGAGGGGAGATGTGGGGACTTATAGACCCCAGATCTCTCCATAAAGAGGACTTTTCAGACCCAATTCCTATTACAAGGGATGTCTACAAAATTTTTTTAAAATGCTCCCATCCCCTCGTGCTTGCATGCAGAAGAGAACGCATACATAGGTCGCTCCTGCATATGTAAACGGCATTCAAACCACACATGTGAAGTATCGCTGCGATCATTAGAGTAAGAGCAATGCAGTGAGGGCAAAAAGTATTTGATTCCATGCTGATTTTGTACGTTTGCCCACTGACAAAAATGATCAGTCTATAATTTTAATGGTAGGTTTATTTTAACAGTGAGAGACAGAACACACACTAAAATATCCAGAAAAACACATTTCAAAAAAGTTATAAATTGATTTGCATTTAATGAGTGAATTAAGTATTTGACCCCTTCGTAAAACGTGACTTAGTACTTGGTGGCAAAACCTTTGATGGCAATTACAGAGGTCAGATACAGTATTTCTTGTAGTTGGCCACCAGGTTCACACACATCTCAGGAGGAATTTTGCCTCACTCCTCTTTGCAGATCCTCTCCAAGTCATTAAGGTTTCAAGGCTGACATTTAATAACTTGAACCTTCAGCTCCCTCCACTTATTATCTATGGGATTAAGGTCTGGAGACCGGCTAGGCCACTCGAGGACCATAATGTGCTTCTTCTTGAGCCATTCCTTTGTTGCCTTGGCTGTGGGTTTTGGGTCATTGTCATGCTGGAATACCCACCCATGACCAATTTTCTATGCCCTGGCCAAGGGAAGGAGGTTCTCACCCAAGATTTGACGGTACATGGCCTTGTCCGTCGTCCCTTTGATGCAGTGAAGTTATCCTGTCTCCGTAGCAGAAAAACACCCTCAAAGCATAATGTTTCCACCTCCATGTTTGACGGTGGGGATGGTAATCTAGAGGTCATAGGCAGAATTCCTTCTCCTCCAAACATGGCGAGCTGAATTGACGCCAAATAGCTTGATTTTGGTCTCATCTGCCCTCAACACTTTTACCCAGTTCTTCTCTGAATCATTCAGATGTTCATTACCAAACTTCAGATGGGCCTGTACATGTGCTTTCTTGAGCAGGGGGACCTTGTGGGCTTTCTTGAGCAGGGGGCCACTTTGTGCGGAGACACAGCTGTCAGTTTCCCATATATACGGAGACACAGCTGTCAGTTCCCCATACATCTCTATGAGGGAATCGGATGGGAACGGACCGTCGGTCCGTTCTCATCCGATCCCATCCGATCCGATCCGCTGTACGGATGGAAAATAGGGTTTCCATCCGTCCAGATTTGACGGATCAAATCGGATGTCAGCGGACATGTCTCCGCTGACATCCGATGCCCCATAGGGGTGCATGGGGGGACCGTTCAGATCCGCCAAAAAAACGGACAGGCGGATATGAACGGTCTGCCTGTGCGAAAGAGCCCTTAAGCTGGCCATACACTATACAATTTTCTTATTCAATTTCCTTTAGATTTACCTTAAACTATGTAGTGCAAGGGCCTGCCAGATTGCATACACATTGAAAGTGTTTAGGTTTGACCCTATATCACATGGTTTTGGTAAATCTAAAGCAAAGTTGAACAAGAAAATTGTATAGTGTATGGCCAGCCTTAGAGAGCCCTTTGGTCTTGGCCATGGTGGAGAGATTGGGATCTGATTGAATGATTGATTGCTTCTGTGGACAGGTGTCTTTTATACAGGTAACAAGCTGAGATTAGGAACACTCCCTTTAAGAGAATGCTCCTAATCCTAATTACCTGTATAGAAGACACATGGGAGCCAGAAATCCTGCTGATTGACAGGGGGTCAAATACTTTTTTCATTTATTAAAATGCAAATCAATTTTATAACTTTTTTGAAATGCATTTTTCTGGATATTTTTGTTGTTATTCTGTCTCACTGTTAAAGTAAACCTACCAATAAAATTATAGACTGATCATATCTTTGTCAGTGGGCAAACGTACAAAATCAACAGGGAATCTAATAATTTTTTCCCTCACTGTATTTCTAGCGCTAAACTGGTAACCTGTAAAAAAGTTTAAAGTGTCACCCATGGAGATTTCGAAGTACTGTAGTTTGACACCATTCCATGAGTGTGCATAGTTTTAAAGCGTGACATATTTGGAATCTATTTACTCGTAATCTTTTATATTTTACCAAAGAATTGCTTTATCTGTTGTGTTTTCTTGCATTTTCTTGCATTATAGTTCATTAAAGTGTATTTTTTCCAAAAAAATTGCGTTAAAAAAATTGCTGCGCAAATACCTTGTGACATAGAAAAATTGCAACGACTGACATTTTAATCCCTAGAGTCTCTGTTAAAAAAACATATATATATATGTGTGTATATATATATATATATATATATATATATATATATATATATGTGTATATATATATATATATATATATATATATATATATATATATATAATTTTGGGGGGTCTGAGTAATTTTCTAGCAAAAAAATTATGGTTTTTACATGAAAGAGAGAAATGCCAGAATGGAGTTAGGTGGCAAGTGGTTAAAAACCGCCTGCAAATGAAGCCATACAAGTTGCAGTACTGCAGGTATTGCATTCATTTTCATGCAAGATGGTGCCCACCTCACTTCCACTTGGAGGTCTGGTGTTATCTGAACAACACCATTCCAGGACGATGGGTTGGAAGGGGTGTACAACAAGATCCTGCTCATTGTCTGTGGCCTCCAAGGTCATCAGACCTTACCCCTGCGCTGTGCTTTTTATCTGTGGGGGTACATAAAAGAAAGGGTATTTGTCCCACCTATGTCTGCTACTTTTCAAGATCTGAGACATCGAATTGTTGAAGCAGTGAATTGAATAACTAGCGACCAGTTCATTTGTGAGTAGCAAGAAACGGTCTACTGTTTTGATGTCTCTTGCACAACGCATGGGACCCATGTTAAGTGAATACAGTAGGTCCCCTAGTTACAAACATTCAAGCTGCAAACTTTCAAAGATACAAACAACCTTCAAGTTGCGAACTTGCAAAGATGCAAACGTGCATTCGCACATCAAATCACAAAAGTAGCTCACTTGTCTGTCGGACATTGTCAGCTGTGTGCACTCTCTGCCACAAGAGGTTGTGCTGCTGTGTGCTTTACTGTATAGTGCAATAGTGTACAGTGGTACAGTGTTGATTTCTAAGCCCGCGATGTCTGGAAGCAAGCATAAAAGCAGCCTGTTCACTCCATGCCAGCCCCCGTATGCCAGATGTTGTACTGTACTACTGTACATTTCAAGCTACTGTAAGATCATATTTTTTTTTACAGTATTTTTTGTGTGTTTATTATGCATTATTTGTGTGAAAAGTATTATAAACCTTATTTTGTTAGACTTACAAACAAATTGTGTCTTCGCCTTGCTTATTCCTGGTGAAACTTGGACTACAATACACTACTATGTTCTCCACCAGTGCTCACAACAAAAATCAAATGCACTCACCAGACGCAATGACTCCTTAAATTAATAAATGGGTATATACTTGCTTTAATACTTGCTGTGATCCACTCCGCTATTTGTGATTGCTGTGGGCATGGTTTTACTGAGCATGGTGAAGGCACAAATTAAGAGACTTTTGTTATATATTTTTTATGAACATTTTGGTGGCGGAATATTTAATCTGTGGAAAAAGAATGTTTATGATATATAGATCACTTTTTTGGGAAGTTTAAATGTTATATATGGAATGTTGTATTATGTAAAATCATTAATTAGATATATAGAAAGCACAGCACATTATATGTCACTTAGAGTTCACCCGTTGCCTTAGGGCCGGTTCACACTATTGCGAGTGCTCTGATCGCATGTAATTCGGAGCGCACTGCTCCTTCATTACATGCGATCGGATGTGCGGATGCAAATTCAGCCATACACTTACATACACCGCACAAAAGACGCACAGGACCCTTTTTTCCAGCCGCATCAGGATCGGATCGCACAGTGGTTCACACTTGTGCGATCCGATCCTGTGCGAACTGTCAGATCGCACTGCGATATGCGATCAAACTGGGGGTGTCGTTAACATTTAATTGACACCCCCTGCGTATCGCATATGGCAGTGTGAACTGCCAGATGTGTGTTTGCGATGTAGGAACAGGCTGCGAATTCGTGTGAACCGGGACTTAATGAGGGGGTAATTTTAGTCTGGTGTCTGGCAGCTGTACTTCATTGGATACTTTGAATTAATAGTAGTAGTGGCTTTGTTTTACTCCAGAATAGCAGGGTTATTATTATTACCTTTGTAGGACTATTGCTACTTTTGAATGATCTTCACAGTCCCCCAGTAACCAAAAACACACTTGAAGTTCTACTGAATTTTACTCTGAACAATAACTTCCCTTCCCTGCCTTTGCCCCCACCTCCACTTTAAAAAAAATAGCCAGTTCTTTTTTGGGGGAGGGGTATTTATTGTGTTTTTTAGATTTTTTTTACCTTGGCGCCATCATTCCCCCACCACTCCCATTCTATCTGGAGCCAGAAAAATGTATCCTGCTATTCTGCTTCTGCAGCCTCCTAAGGTATATATCCAAAAATGGTATTTATTGTGTGTGTGTATATATATATGATTTTTTTTTTAATTTCCATGTGTATATCATGTGCTATTTTACCTGTTTATTTTTCCACCCAAACAAATATGTCATCGTGTTTTTGCCAATTATCTAGTCACGTGTCTTATACCTCATATCAGGGGCGTAACTACAGGGGTTGCAGGGGTTGCGATTGCTACCGGGCCCCATGCTCCAGGGGGCCCAGTAGCAAACCAGTGGGTGAACTTCCAGGATTGCAAAAGTCACACTTGCGACCGGGCCCTGGCATTGCACCACTGTGGGGAGGACCAAAGATTGCAGGAAGGGAGTCCACTGCAGAACTTGTGAAAGGATCCTGCTGCGGGACCGTAATAAAAGGCCATGCAATGAGAGTAAAGAGCCCCAGGATTAGTGGGAAGAGCCCTGGGCTTGAAGGGAAGGGCCCCGGCCAGGGATCTGGGGGGGCCCTTCATGGTTTCTTGCATCGGGGCCCTGAAGGCTCTAGTTACGCCTCTGCCTCATATAAAGTCCCAATCATCTCCATTCATTAAAAAATTAGGGATTGGACGGCATATAATGTGGGGGTGACGCGCGCGCACGAGATAAGCGAGAGAGAGAGAGAGAGAGTGTGTGTGCGAAAACCCCAACGGAGAGAAAAGAGCGGGAGAGACACGGCACCATGTCTGAGGAGAAGCCCAAGGAAGGTGTTAAGACTGAAAATGATCACATCAATCTAAAGGTGGCAGGGCAGGATGGATCTGTTGTCCAGTTTAAAATAAAGAGGCACACTCCTCTAAGCAAGTTAATGAAAGCATACTGTGACAGAAAAGGTTTGGCGATGAGACAGATACGGTTCAGGTTTGATGGTCAGCCTATAAATGAAACGGACACACCTGCACAGCTCGAGATGGAGGACGAAGATACTATTGATGTATTTCAACAACAGACAGGTGGCGTGTGCTAAGCTCCTTCACCAGAATGGATGAAGCCCAATGAGCCTTTGTGCACCATACTTCCCACTTCTTTCCTTCAAAACAATGAACATGCTGATCACACAACATTTCTGAAAACGTTAGCGGACTATCCAGAAAATGTTTTGATTTATCTGTTTTCTTTTTTGCCCTACTTGCAAGCGTTGGAAGTTTTGAGGGCCAATATCAAGAATCATTATTTCCTGCATATAAAGTGGTTATGTTTTTCTTGTATTTTATTATGTTTTGTGTGGCACTGTTCATTTTTACAGCAGTTTTTTCTTCCATTTGTAAATATTTTGGACTTTTTCCTATCTACAGTAAAATTGAACTCTTCTATGCCAGAGCACTCTAAATCTTGTAGAAAAGGGTTAACCTCGTCTCCCAAACTACAAAGTTAATAATGTATCTGATATCTTCTGGTAGGAGGATGGCTGTGCTTTATTGCCAAAGTAAACATTTTGGCTTATGTGAGGGTTGTATCTTAGGCTGTGTGAAAGACTGTAGGTTGACTTGAATACTTGGATATTAGATGGGATTGTACAACCTGATCTCATGTTAGCAATTGGTTGAAATCCGACCACTGCCATTTTGTTTAAAAGATGTTGGTACCTTTCCACTCTTGTGACTTTTAATTGCACTGCTAAGGGAACCTAACGACTTAAATGTTTAGGATTTGCTATTGCTGTTTAGTCTTAAAGGGCAACTTGTAGGACTCTCAGTAAGGCTCACTACTTAATGACTCACTGGCTTGGAGGTGAGTTTAGATCTCATGGCGTGCATAGTCAGCATTTCATTCAGTAAAGAAACGGAAAAGATGATTCTGGAGCCTACACTTTGAAAGATATGTTTGGCAGCACCCCTGCCACCCTCACAGGTTTCCTTTGCAACAAGCTAGTTGTGTCCAAACTAAACGAATCAGGCCTTTATTTTTGAACATTTTGCTGTAAAAAGTGTGCTAGTAAAGTTAATTAGTTCCATATTACGCATGTAAAGTACTAGAATGGGGCTTTCTCTATATGCCCCTCTTTAGGAATTGAATGTTCCAGAAATATGGATTTTATACTAATAGTTTTATGCTAACTTTACATTAAAGAAAATCCCACTTTTAAAATCTTATTCTGGTGTTCTTGATTTGAAGATAGACTTGACTGCAAATTACTGATGGCTAAAATGCCATTCAAAAAGAAACTGCTTCATATTGGCATTTAAATGTTCTTTTTTTTTTGTACTTTAGTTAGTCTGGTATTCCAGTACCAAAAAAAAAAACCCTGCCATTTGAGTTTTGAGTAATTAAAACTCTCCTTCACCAATAGGAATCTTGTTTGTATTGCTCATTAGTCTCTAGAGTGTGGCCTCTGGTTTCTTTTAATCCTTGTATCTGCTGGATAAATGTATTTCAATTACAAAATAAAGAAACATCAAAAAAAAAATTAGGGATTGAGGTGCATGACAGCGTCATGCGCTTCATTTAAAGTCCCACAACTCTCTTTTATATAGCTTGTCAAATTCAGGGATGGAGGTATCTGACCGTTTGATATGTAGTTTTTCTAGTACTCATGTACTGACATGCATCCTTACCTCGGATGACAGACCCTTTTTGGGGTCAGGAAAACTTAAGGAACATTAGATAAGGACACATTTGAATACGATATACTCTCAGCACTGCTGCATACAAATGGCCATATTGTCAATTTATTTCCATGCGGTCTGGCTGTGTCGGGAGAGCCGCCTGTTTGTTTTAACCTGGGAGCTGTGATGCGCATCGGGCGCCCTCCCTCTCCCCTCCGCCCACATGACGTGAGGGACGGGGCAGGTGTTTCCTCTTGCCGTATGCATGACGCCAATCACTTGAGCGTCATGACACCGCCGCAGTTCTTTTGAACATCCTGACTGCCATGCGAGGAGTTGCTTGGCGCTAATCATGGGCGGCGGTTGCCGCTCAGGTGGCCATGTGACTCTTCATTGGCTATGTCAGTGTGAGGTTAGGAGAAACCCATGGATACACCTGGGGCATATAACATCGTTGGTGAGCATCAGACAGTCCCTTAGCCCTTACTTGTACACACCACCCTCCACATGTGGTTTTTGACCTTTAATAACTATATAGGTAATTACTTTGATATCTTTCTGTCTTCATTCCTCTTTTTGGTCATTTTTTCTTTTTCTACTTATCTACCTCACTGGTTTGGTGCTGTTTTGGCAAACACTTCTGTTACACACTTGCTAACCTATTAGGAATATCTGTATGGTGGTTCTGTTCAATATTTGTCACTGAATATGGATCTGTCTCTCAATGCAACAAAGTCAATACCTTACAGCACTTTGCTCGCTTTGTTCTTTCTCCATAGTCACTAAGGGAAATGGGCTTCATCTATCCATGTCAATAGCTACATTAAATACTTGGTTATATATTTTATCATTGTCATAAAAATCTTGGGAGATAACATTTTGTTTAAACTACTACATCGAGACCCCTACTCCTACAGGGCCATGCATATGTGTGCCTGTGTTTCCGTGGGTCCACAAAACCACAGCTCCTGGTTACAGACAATCCCAGCAGCCCCCACTGTCTAGTACCGCAAGTTTGAAATTGGAGCCCTTTTGTAAATATTTATAAGAGGGAGTTTCCATTTTTTCCTCCTATATTAACTTTTTACTCCCTGTTATTTGGGATTATGAATATACCATATTGGTATCTCATTATATATACATATATTCTTTTTGCAGATATATATCTCTCATCCGCTCCTGAGGAAGTGGAGCGAATCCACAAAACATGTAGAGCTTTATGAGTGCAGTTATACATGTGTGTGTGTGTATATATAAATATATATATAATATATATATATATATATATATATATATATATGGATTTACCATTTTCCATGTGTGTATTATTGCAATGTGCTATTTTACCTGTTTTTGAACCCAAATAAATGTCATCATGCCAATTAGCTATGTAATTGTGCCAATTATCTAGTCACGTACGTGTCTTATGCCTCATAAAAAAAAACCCCAACCCTCTCCTTTCATTATAAATTAGTGATGGAGGTGCATGACAGAGTCGTGCCCTTCATTTAAAGTCCCACAACCCTCTTTTATGTAGCTTAGTAAATCCAATAAGGTTGTGGGATCCCATTTACAGAACATCCAGGGGTAGATCTCCTGTGTCATCAGGGCCAGGATGCCTGAACCCAGAAAAGGCAGCCATCTGGAAAGGACCAAGATGGGGGTGAAGGACACAAGCACAAACAGCAGGAAAACAGTTTGATGCAGGATGTTTTCTGGGCAGGCAAATATGTACAGTATTTTGAGGAGAACCCAGCATAACAGGTAAGAGGGGAAGAGGAGGAATAAAAGCAGGGGGAGACTGGAGTTCCTCTTTAACAAGAAACCATCATAATTCTCAGAGTAGGCATCCTTATTGGTTTTTGTGAGAATTGTGATGTCTACACATCTTTTAAAAACAGTTTAACCTGAACAATCATCAACAAAAAAGATCCTTATTAACCATCTAAATGTGAAACCAGGTTCCTTACTACCCATTTCCATTATTGCCTTTTTGTTACCCTTCGCCTTGGCCTCATACTCCACACCCCTCTCCCACCTTCTCCCCTTTCTTATCTCCCATTTTTCTCTTTACTCCTCTGATAGATTCCTTAATTTCACCTTTTAAACTTCTCTTCAATGTTCTTCGTCTGTCTTTATCTGTCCTTGTCTCCTGCTACATAACCACAAATTAATCATTTTTGTTCTATGCTCAAACAAAAATATGCTCCCATCACATTGTGGAATTCAAAAAAATAAAGTATACACGCTACTATGTATCCCTACTAATTTATATAATTTTAGCTAATGTTTCTTACTCTAGTGTAAAATGACATTGAAATTTATATGTAACCTCAAAACTCTTTGTATGCTATGTTAGACTTATTGATTGTAAGCTGTCACTCTTTCTTTCATAAAAATTCAAATAAAAATACAGGAATTGAAAATACTGCAATTGATAATGAATTATTTGTAAGGATCCTGCCGTACGTTAGTGTGTCTCTATTAAAATTAGTGGGTTTTGCAGCTAGGCTGTAACCGGCCTGAGCTCTATTTACATTTTCCTTGGCTCTACTGGTTCTCCTAATTTCAGTGTGCTGATTGCTTCTACTCCTTACTGTAAGGCTCCATTCACACCTGAGCGTATCGTTTTTAGGCTTTTTTTGGGGAATTTTTCCAGACGTTTTTTCGGGCGTGTTTTCAGGCGTATTTTGCAGGTGTTTATAGGCAGGCATTGACATCTAACAAAAACGCCTGTAATCTGCCAAAAAAGAACCTTGTGTACTTTTTTGAGCTTTAGGCATTTTGCTTTAGGCAACAAAGCACTCATATGTGAACAGGGGCCATTGAAATTAATGGGATTATGCTTGCTGGGTGTTCTAAGCAGAGATGAGTGTTTTATGGGCTGAACAGGGCCTAACGGAACAATCAGTGTGTGAATAGTGACTTATCACCACTGGGCACTCACTTCACACATCTCCGGCTCTGTTGTTATGGGCTCACAGAAGTAGTGACAGTAGTGTCATCACTTCTATCAGCTAGAAGCCAAAGCAATAAGTCAGTGCTGGGAAAAAGAAGAGAACAGGATGGAGGTGTTGGGTGTACTCTCTCCTCCTCCAGCTCTTTCATTCTGACATGCTCAGCAATCTCCCCAAGCGCTGCTCACCCCTGCAGGAAAAGGACAGAGGCTGCATCTGCTCTGCCTCCTGTACTTTCCCCTGTGTCCAGCCCCATTCCAACCCATGGGCATGCAGTGAGATCTTGTGGAGGGGGAGTTGTATGGGCAGCAGCCTGATGCTGGCTATTTGCTGCCTGTGCTTTACTGCTGTGCTTGTGAGCTCTTGAGGGAGTTGTGTAGGCGCCAGAGGAAGATTTACAGTCTGCAGCTGACTGAGTTAGCCCAGGCACTGGCTGCTTGCTACCTGTGCACTACATGAACCTGGTGGAATTGACAATGGTGGCAACAATGTCCAGAACATCTCTGTCATTTATGTACACACATCTGTGGTGTGGGAAATCTCCTGCTCATAGCTAATTGGCTGATAGCTGCCGCCAAGGTTCGATTGAAAATAGGTTTGGACCAAACCCAAAGCCCAACCCAAGCTCATCTTTATTCAGCAGTAAAAGGTAAAAGAAATTACAGTGACTGGTGTCCAAATCTTTTTTTCTCCCCACCACACACCATGAACCAGACCATGAAAAGAAAAAGTTAGCCTGTCACACTATTTAGGAGGTAATTCCACATCACCCTAAGAGGAGGAGGGCTATGCAAAATGAATATAGAGCTTAATTGATTTCATTTTTAACCCTGTTAAGTCCCGGCCTTACAAACCATGGGAGGTGTCTGCCCATCTATGCTTAGCTTTAATTAAAATGTCAAGATGGGGGTGAGGAAAGGGCAAAGCAAATAACTTGATATATGCTGTTCTCTCAAAAAAAGGAACGATTTTGCTTTTTTTACTTGCAGGATATTCTGAGCAGGGAAAATACAAGAGGTGTATCTTGCAACTTAGTAAAGACAAGTGCTACTACCATTAAAAAAATGTGTGCACGTATGCATTTAGCATATGAATAACTCTTTGCAAGGACTGAACATTGGAAGGAGACACAATTTGACTGATCAGTTATGAAAAACCCATCCTGAGAAGTAATGCAAATACTTTTATGAACAAACGTTAAAGCTGAACTCTGCATAAAGCGAATAATGTCTAAATATATGATTTATATATATGGGTATATATGGGTGCAGAAATGAGTTCCCGTCCCCCAGAAAACCAATCCACCTGCTCCTCTCCTCCCCCTCCCTCATCCGATGGCCACTCTGTCCTCTGCTCTCTGTGTATCACTGTGTACAGGTGACGGCTTGGGAAATGCAACTGTCCTAGGAGGAGAGGATCCATTCCCCACACTGCTCAGCCCTCCCCACCTCCAGCATGCTTGCCCTGAGATTCACACATACATCACTTCTCCAGCCCATCCTGTGTGGTCTGTCTGTGAAGGAGAGGTGGGCGGGAAGTTTAAAAAGAAACAGCTAACAGTCACACAGAAAAAGTGATAAGACCCTGCTCCCCCTCTCTCTCTCTCTCCCTGACCCCCCTCTCTCTCTCCCCATGACCCCCTTCCTCTTCTCTCGGTCCCTGACCCAACTCTCTCTCCCTGACCCACCCCCTTTCTCCCCCTGACCCCCTCCCTCTCTTGGTCCCTGACCCCCCTCTCTCTCCCTGACCTCCTCTCTCTCTCTCTCCCTTACCCCCCTCTCTCTCTCCCTCCCTGACCCCCCTCTCTCTCCCTGGCCCCCTCCCTCTCTCCCTGACCCCCTCTCTCCCTCTCTCTCTTATCCCCTCTCGCTCTCCCTGACCCCCACCCTCTCTCTCTCTCTCTCTCCCTGTCCACCCTTCACACTCTGTCTTTCTCTCCCTGACCCCCCTCTCTCGCTCTCTCCCTGATCCTCTCTCTCCCCCTGACCGCCTCTCTCTCTCCCTGACCCCCTCCCTCTCTCTCTCTCTCTCTGACCCCCTCTCACTCTCCCTGAACCCCCTCTCTCTCCTCCTGCCCCCCAATCTCTCTCTAACTCCCCTCTCTCTCCCTGACCACTCTTTCTCTCCCTGACACCTCTCTCTCTCCCTAAACCCCCTCTCTCTCCTTGACCCCCCCTCTCTCTCCTTGACCCTCCCTCTTTCTCTCCCTCTCCCTAAACCCCCCCTCTCTCTCCCTGACCCCCATTTCTCTCTCTCCCTGACCCCCCCCTCTCTCTCTCTCTCTCT
Source organism: Pelophylax lessonae (assembly GCF_965119305.1). Taxonomy (NCBI): domain Eukaryota; kingdom Metazoa; phylum Chordata; class Amphibia; order Anura; family Ranidae; genus Pelophylax; species Pelophylax lessonae. Next base: position 550,830,904 of record NC_138769.1, on the reverse strand, counting down.
CCCTGACCCACCTCTCTCCCTGACCTCCCCCCTCTCTCTTTCTCTCACTCTCTCTTCCTGACCACCCCTCTCCCTCTCTCCCTGACCCCTTCTCTCTCTCTCTCTGACCCTCTCCCTCTCTCTCTCCCTGACCCCTCTCTCTCCCTGACCCCCCCTCTCTCTCTCCCCGATCCCCCCTCTCTCTCTATGACCCCCCTCTCTCTCTCTCCCTGACCCCTCTTTCTCTCTCTCTCTCTCTCTCTGACCCCCCTCTCGTACTCTCCCTAACTCTCTCTCTCTCTCTGACCCCCCCTCTCTCTCCCTGACCCCTCCTGTACTCTCTCTCTCTCTCCCCCTCTCTCTCTCTCTCTCTCTGCCCCTTTGCTCTCTCTCCCTGCCCCCCCTCTCTCTCTCCCTACCCCCCCTCTCTCCCTGCCCCCTCTCTCGCTCCCTGCCCCCTCTCTCTCTCTTTCTCTTTCCCCCTCTCTCTCCCTCCCTCTCCCTGACCCTCCCTCTCTCTCTCTTCCTGACCCTCCCTCTCTCTCTCTGACCCCCCTCATACTCTCTCTCTCTCCCTCTCTCCCCCTGCCCCCTCTCTCTCCCTGACCCCCCTCTCTCTCCCTGACCCCCCTCTCTCTCCCTGACCCCTCTCTCTCTTTCTCTCTCCCCTCTCTCTCTCCCCCCTCTCTCTCCCCCCTCTCTCTCTCCCCTCTTCCTCTTTCTCTCTCCCTCTCCCTGCCCCCTCTCTCTCCCCCCATGACCCTTCTCTCTCCCTCTGACCCCCCTCTTTCTCTCTCCCTGTCCCCCCTCTTTCTCTCTCTCTGACCTTCTCTCTCTCTGACCCCCCTCTCTCTCTGACTTCCCCCTCTCTCTCTCTCCCTGACCCCCCTCTTTCTCTCTCTGGCCTCCCCCCTCTCTCTCTCCCCACTGACCCCCCCTCCTCTCTATCTCTCTCTCTCCCTGACCCCCCTCTCTCTCTCTCTCTCTCTCTCTCTCCCTGACCTCCTCTCTCTCCCTGGTCTTCCCCCCTCTCTCTCTCCCTGATCTCTCCACCTCTCTCTCTTTCTCTCTCCCAGATCTTCCCCCTCTCTCTCCTTGATCTCCCCTCTCTCTCTCTCTCTCTCTCCCTGATCCCCCCTCTCTCTCTCTCTCCCTGATCCCCCCTCTCTCTCTCCTTGATCTCCCCTTTCTCTATCTCTCCCTGATCCCCCCCCTCTCTCTCTATCTGATCCCCCCTCTCTCTCTCCCTGACCCCCCTCTCTCTCTCCCTCTCCCTGATCTCTCTCTCTTTCTCTGACCCCCCCCCCCCTTTCTCTCTCTCTCCCCCTCCCTGCCCCCTCTCTCTGCTCTCTTTCTCTCTCTCTCTCTCTTTCTCTCTCTCTCTCTGCTATCTTTCTATTTATCTCTCCCTGCCTCCTCTCTCTTTCTATCCCCGCCCTGCTAGTAAGTCTGATGTTTTTTTCAAAAGAACAAGATGTCTTGCAGATGTAGTAGTTAGAGGGTTGAATCAAACCATTTAACACTGGTCAGGGGTGGAGCCAAAGGGGGGTGGGGTCGGCAATATGGGGTTTCACCTAAGGTGTCAAAAATCCCTGCACCGGCCCTGCACACAATTCTAGACTCTGACCTTTCCTTCAGCCCCCACATCCAATCACTGACTACATCTTGCCGCCTTAACCTTCGCAAAAATTCCAGAATTCGCCCCTCACTAACGACACCACAAAGCAACGTATTCACTCCTTGGTTATTTCCTGTCTTGACTACTGCAACTCTCTCTTCACTGGCTTACCCTTACACAGGCTCCCCCCACCTCCTCCGTCTATTATAAATGCTGCTGCTAGACTAATACACCTTCAAATTTGATCCATGATGGCTCCTCCTCTCTGCCAATCCCTTCCCTGGGTTCCCCACTGTAAATTCAAAATACTAACCACAACATACATAGAAACATAGAAACATAGAATGTGTCGGCAGATAAGAACCATTTGGCCCATCTAGTCTGCCCAATATATCTGAATCCTATGAATAGTCCCTGGCCCGATCTTATATGAAGGATAGCCTTATGCCTATCCCATGCATGCTTAAACTCCTTCACTGTATTTGCAGCTACCACTTCTGCAGGAAGGTTATTCCATGCATCCACTACTCTCTCAGTAAAGTAATACTTCCTCATATTACTTTTAAACCTTTGCCCCTCTAATTTAAAACTGTGTCCTCTTGTGGTAGTTTTTTTTCTTTTAAATATGCTCTCCTTCGTTACTGAGTTGATTCCCTTTATGTATTTAAAAGTTTTCTATCATATCCCCTCTGTCTCTTCTTTCTTCCAAGCTATACATGTTAAGGTCCTTTAACCTTTCCTGGTAAGTTTTTTCCTGCAATCCATGTACTAGTTTAGTAGCTCTTCTCTGAACTCTCTCTAGAGTATCTATATCCTTCTGGAGATATGGCCTCCAGTACTGCGCACAATACTCCAAGTGAGGTCTCACCAGTGTTCTGTACAGCGGCATAAGCACTTCTCTCTTTCTACTGCTTATACCTCTCTCTATACATCCAAGCATTCTGCTGGCATTTCGTGCTGCTCTATTACATTGTCCTCCCACCTTTAATTCTTCTGAAATAATTACTCCTAAATCCCTTTCCTCAGATACTGAGGTCAGGACTGTGTCAAATATTCTATATTCTGCCCTTGGGTTTTTACGCCCCAGGTGCATTATCTTGCACTTATCCACATTAAATTTCAGTTGCCAGAGTTCTGACCATTCTTCTAGTTTTCCTAAATCCTTTTCCATTTGGCGTTTCCCTCCAGGAACATCAACCCTGTTACATATCTTTGTGTCATCAGCAAAAAGACAAACCTTACCATCAAGGCCTTTTGCAATATCACTTATGAAGATATTAAACAAAATTGGTCCCAGTACAGATCCCTGAGGTACCCCACTGGTAACATGACCTTGTTCTGAATGTTCTCCATTGACTACAACCCTCTGTTGTCTGTCACTCAGCCACTGCCTAATCCACTCAACAATATGGGAGTCCATGCTCAATGACTGCAGTTTATTGATAAGTCTTCTATGTGGGACAGTGTCAAAAGCCTTACTAAAATCTAGATATGCAATGTCTACTGCACCTCCACCGTCTATTATTTTAGAGGTCATCCACAACATTGCCCCCTATTACCTCACCAACCTCATCAGCAGATATCGTCCAAATTGTCCTCTCCACTTCTCCCTAGACCTCCTACTCTCCAGCTCCCTTGTTACCTCCTTCTATGTTCGTCTCCAGGACTTCTCCAGAGCCTCTCTCATCCTCTGGAACTCCCTACCCCAGTATGTCTGGTCAGCCCCTACCCTGACCACCTTTAAAACTCACTTATTCACCTAAGAACTGCACCAGAGCTATCTTTTGTACCACTTCCCCCTACCTTTAGATTGTAAGCGCCCTGAGCAGGGCCCTACTGTTCCTTCTGTATTATAATTGTACTGCCCCCCCCCCCCCCGCACACACACACACACATTGTAAAGTGCTGCTAAAACTGTTGGCGCTATATAAATCCCGTATAACAATAAAAGTGGGTGGACCTATTAAGTCCCTCCACAGCTCTGCCTCTGCACAGGTTATGTGCAGCACAGCAAGGATGTCATTACTATGCTTGCAAGATAAAAACTGAAGTTTGGTTTTTTTCCACTTACCTGTTGCAGATGTGACAATCGAGAGTAAAAACATCCAAAGGCTTTTATGCAGCATTTTCCCTTGAAAATGTTTGAAGCAGTTCAGCAGTTGTAAAGAGCTGTTTTCCTGCTGGAGGAAAAAAACATACATTTTAAAAAAATGTTGTTTACCTAAAGAATTATACATAGCTCAACTCTTGAATCCTTTGAAAATGTAAAGATTATTGTTCTGTTTGGGGCAGGATACACCCAAGTTGTACTTTATTTCTTTAATTCACCCCTTTCCCTCTCACATGTTCTTTGGTTTATTAGGTGTTCCTTTTTTTCCCCCTGTTTTTAGACCACTGCTAAATAGCAGAAAACATATTTGATCAGATCATCTCTACATTGTAAGCAATAAGCCAAAAGAATGACTTGTGTTAGGAGTCAATGCAGCCGATGGCAATACAAACGAGTTTGTTTTTAGTATCTTAAAAAATATTCAGGTTGTAGTTATGGCATTTTTGTAATGATTAAAAAATATGTTGTTATTAGATGGAAGTCCCGTGTGACCCTTTTAGGTCAATGATATCACAAGCATTCTCACCCCTTTGTGTATGTCAGCTATGGGTCAGAGAATCCCATGCCCACAGCTTACTGACCTAAGCACGACAGCTGACTTTTGGGCTTCAGACCCGAACTTGAACTTGTTCAGAACAAACACGAGCTCATTCCTTTTCATGGCCTATCGTTTTTTTACTTTGAGGGGTTTAATGATAGATTTGTGAGCCGAGTTGAGTGAAATTGTGTTATTCTGGAAATTTTATTTTTGTTGTTTGTTTTATGCTTTTAAAATGTTACAGTTTATATTTTTTGGTTTCATTATCTACTCCATATACAATCATTATTTATAAGTAAACATTTATTATATGTCAACTGGTTCCCAGAGCACTATTGGTTATCTAAAGACACTGCAATGGCCTTTTGCATTGGAGCGCTGCTGGTCAGATAAAAACTCAGACGCTGATAAAGATGTTCTGCTTACTCACTCAAGTTTTGGAAGCAATGGGATCCTTACAGCACAAAAGTATTATGAAAATTATTAACGCTAATGATGTGAAAAAAATTAGAGCCCTATCTGCTGGCAGAATATAAGAATATGGGGTTGATTTAGTAAGGGCAAGTAGACTGTGCACTTTGCACTTGTTTCTTTAGAGCTTATTAAATGTGGTGAAGCTACACTTTGTAAAGAATGCTCAATCAGGTGTAAGGAAAATTTAAAAACAGCATTTTTGCCTGCACATGATTTGATGATGGAAATCAGCAAAGCTTCAACACATTTAATAAGTTCAAAGGAAAATGAGTGCATTTGCATTTGCAAAGTGCACAATATATATAAACTTAAAAACAGAAATGTAAAAATAGTACAGTTTACTATTCCTTAGAAGTGGTGACTGCATCAGTTTTTTTTTTCAGGCTAAGAACATTTTCAGCAAGCACAGACAATACCTTGTGGTCTTGCCAGAAATACAGTTTGCTTTTAATTTCCTGTTAGCTGAAAATAAAGCACAAACATCCCTATCTTGTGTGTAAACTGCTAGTCCAATCAATCCACCATGTAAAGGAGATGAGTAAGGACAGATACAATGCCTTGAAAAAGTACTCATACCCCTTGAAATTTTCCACATTTTGTTATGTTACAACCAAAAACGTAAATGTATTTTATTCGGATTTTATGTGATTGTCAGGGCTGGGCTCACAGCAGCTCTCTTCTCTGTGCTCAGGTTGCTCAGCTGCAAGTTAATTGTCAGCACTTGTTGTTTCCTCAGTGGCTTACCTTGTTATCATTATCTGCTCCTCAGTCCTGCCTACAGCCAGCCCCTTCTGACTATTTAAGCTGCCTTGTTCATTAATTTTCTGCCTTCGCCTGGTCAAAATATCCTGAGTGTCTCTGCTGTGTTCCTGTTTTAGACTTTGCCTGGCTGACATCCCTTCTGGTTCCTGATCCCGACCTTCTGCTTCCGAATATGGTGACTTCTGTCACCCTGATCACTGGTCCGTCTGATTACCCGTTTTGGCTTCCGAACCATGGCATATGGTTTGACTACGTTTCTGATCTGTACTATTTTTACTATTACATTTTGCAGTCTCTAACAGGTTTTCTTCTTCTAAGATCGCCCGGTATTTAGCTCCATCTATCTCCCCATCAACTCTGACCAGCTTCCCTGTCCCTGCTGAAGAAAAGCATCCCCACAACATCATGCTGCCACCACCATGTTTCGTGGTGGGGATGGTGTGTTCAGGGTGATGTGCAGTGTTCGTTTTCCACCACACATAGCGTTTTGTTTTGAGGCGGAAAAGTTCAATTTTGGTCTCACCTGACCAGAGCACCTTCTTCCACATGTTTGCTGTGTCCCCCACATGGCTTTTCACAAACTGCAAATGGGACTTCTTATGGCTTTCTTTCAACAATGGCTTTCTTCTTGCCACTCTTCCATAAAGGCCAGATTTGTGGAGTGCACTACTAATAGTTGTCATGTGGACAGATTCTCCCACCTGTGGATCTCTGCAGCTCATCCAGAGTTATCATGGGCCTTTTGGCTGCTTCTCTGATGAATGCTCTCCTTGCCCAGCCTGTAAATTTAGGTGGCTGGCCATGTCTTGGTAGTTTGCAGTTGTGCTATACTCCTTTCCATTTTCCAGTGATGGATTGAACAGTGCTCCGTGAGATGTTCAAAGCTTGGGATATTTTTTTATAACTTAACCCTGCTTTAAACTTCTTCACAACTTTATCCCTGTCCTGTCTGGTGTGTTCCTTGGACTTCATGATGCTGTTTGTTCACTAAGGTTCTCAAACAAACCTCTGAGGGCTTCACAAAACAGCTGTATTTATACTGAGAATAAATTACACACAGGTGGACTCTATTTACTAATTAGGTGATTTCTGAAGGCAATCGGTTCCACTAGATTTTAGTTAGGGGTATCAGAGTTAAGGGTGCTGAATAAATGCACACCACACTTTTCAGATATTTATTTGTAAAAAAAAATTGAAAACCATTTTCCTTTTTTTATTTCCACTTCACAAATATGTGCCACTTTTGTGTTGATCTGTCACATAAAATCTAAAAAAAATACATTTACGTTTTTGGTTCTAACATGACAAAATGTGGAGGAGTATAAATATTTTTTCAAGGCACTGTATGTTTGAAGCCCAGCTTGTGTGACAACCATGGCTGCTCAATAAAAGGAATAGGAAGTGTGTAATTCGCATGATTGCTTGCCATACTTTACACCCAGGGTTGTTTTTTTTTTTTCAATACAGGCGGAATCAGAGTGCCCTGCTCGTTAGAGCTTACAATCTAGAAGGGATGGTCAAGTAAAACAAAAGGCAATTTCTGTGGGGTGGGATGAGCTGATGGAGAAAATGAAAATACAGGTGTTAGGTGTGGGTAGGATAGGCTTCTCTGAAGAGATGGGTTTTCAGGGGCGTCTAAAAACTAAGCGAATAAAGTAGGAGATAATTGGACAGATTGGGGTAAGGAGTTCCATAGGATTGGAGAGGCTCTGGAAAAATCCTGGAGGTGAGCATGGGAGGAGGTGAAAAGTGAGTTAGAGAGCAGGAGGTCTTGAGAGGAACGAAGAGAAAGACTAGGTTGGTAATTTGAGACTAGGTTAGTGATGTGGCTGGGGGCTAAGTTGTGGATGGTTTTGTAAGTTGTTGTTAGCATTTCAGATTTAATTTGTTGGGTGAGCGGAAGCCGGTGAAGGGATTGACAGAGAGAAGTAGCAGACACTAAGCGATTGGTAAGGTGGATGAGTCTGGCGGCAGCATTCATGATGGATTGAAGGGGGGAAAGCCTATTTTGAGGTAAGCCAATGAGAAGGGAGTTGCAGTAGTCGAGGCGAGAGATGACCAGGGAGTGAATTAAGAGCTTTGTTGTGTCATTGGTTAGAAAGGGGTACATTTTGGAGATGTTGCAGAGGTGGAGGGGGCAAGATTTTGACAGTGATTGGACATGGAGCTTAAAAGAGGGATCAGAGTCCAGGACTAGGTCTAGGACCTTGGCATGCGGGGATGGGCTGATAGTTGTGCCATCCGTTTTTAACAGAGATCTGGGGAAGAGGCACGTGGTGGAGGAAAAATTATAACTTCGGTTTTGGATAGATTGAGTTTGAGGAAGTAGTGTGACATCCAGACTGATATATCTGCTAGTAAATTAGTGATACGTGAGGAGACAGAGAGTGCGCTGAGGGGTAGATAAATAGATTTGGGTGTCATCAGCGTAGAGATGTTATTGCTGACCCAGGGAGGAGGTGAAATTCAAAATAGGAGAGGTCCAAGAACAGAACCTTGGGAGACCCCAACCGAGTAAGGAAGAGGAGAGGAGGAAGTAGAATTGTAAGTAACGCTAAAGGTGCCGTTTGATAAGTAGGAAGAGAACCAGCGTAGAGTACAGTCACGGAGACTAAAAGCATTGAGTTTTTTGAGGAGGAGGGGGTGGTCAACAGTATTAAAGGCAGCAGAACGGTCCATGAGCAGGAGTACAGAATTGTGTCATTGGTTTTGGCCTTTCATAGATCATTTGCTAGTTTTAAGAGAGCAGTTTCTGTGAAGTGTTAAGGACTAAATCCAGACTGAAGGGAATAAAAAAGGCTATTCTCGGATAGGTGGTCACTCAGTTGGTTGTAGACCAGATGTTCAAGGAGTTTGGATAAAAAGGGAAGCAAGGAAATGGTGGGTAGTTTGTTAAGATCGGTTGGGCCCAGTGAGGGCTTTCTAAGTATGGGGCTGAGCAGTGCATGTTTTATTTTTTATCTGTTTATTAGGGATGGGCCGAACAACCCCCTGTTCTATTCGCGCCAGAACTTTAGAACACCGCAAGAGTTTGGAGCCAAACAACGAACCCCATTGAAGTCTATGGGACCCAAACTGGAAAAATCAAAAGTGCCCTTTATAGGGCTTAGATGCAAGTTATTGGGCATACAAAGGGCATGGGGGTCCGGGTAGGATGTGTATCAGTGAGAAAAGTTGGTAAAAAACATCATTGTAAAATGAGCAGTGATTTACTGATGCTTACAGTGAAATAATAAAAATGAAAAATTCCCTAAATATACCTTGTTTCCCGAAAAATAAGACCTACCCTAAAAATAAGACCTACTGTTATTTTCAGGGAGGGCTGCAATATAAGCCCTACCCCGAAAATAATCTCTAGTTTAGGGTTTGTAAAATCCTAGAATCCACTTTATTACTGTTTTATATCATGTCCAGTGTGTGCTTCTGTAATCTAATAGTGTGAAATTCCTTTGGTACAGCGCCACATGGCGCTCAGCTGATTCCCGACTCTGCTTTTCTCCTCTTCTCATAGCTGTCAGTGGGGGATCTCAGCCCCTCCCCTCTGTGTTCAGAGTGGGTCACAGAAGCATTATATTATAATAGTGTGAAATACATTTGTTACAGCGCCGCTCGGTACTTCCGTGACCCCCAGCTGTCAGTGGGGGAGAAGATAAGGAAGAGCAGCGGGAAATCAGCTGAGCCCTGAACGGCGCTGTACCGAAGGTATTTCACACTATTATAATGCTCTGCGCTTCTGTGACCCGCTCTGAGGGGAGGGGCTGAGATCCCCTATTGACAGCTATGAGAAGGAGAGGAGAGCAAAGCGGGAGATTAGCTGAGCGGCACTGTACTGAAGGTATTTAACACTTTTAGATTATAGAAACACACACTGGACATTATATAAAACAGTCATAAAGTGAATTCTAGGATTTTACAAACAGTAAACTAGGTTCACACAGGGGTATCCTGACAGGCAGGGAGGGAGATAAGACCTACCCCGAAAGTAAACCCTACTGTGTCTTTTGGTGCCAAAATTAATATAATTATAATAATTATTTTTGGGGAAACACTGTAGTGCCTGGGGGTCCCCTTAGTCTGCCTGTAAAGTGGCACATGTGTACCTTGTATTGAACCTGCTGCAGCAAAACTGACACATACAAAAATAAAAGGACATTTGAATTGATTTATCCCTGCAAGCTTTATTTATTTTGTAAATTGTAAACAACGGCTTGGGGAGCCAGTCTGCATAATAAAGCCACAATTTAGTGTACTCAGAACAAGATTAGAAATGTTTTGGATATATTCTGGTGTCTCTTTGGCAGACTTTGAATGGAAATAACAAAGTTTTTCACCACAGTGGGCAAGCTTTATGTTAAGAAGCCAAATTATAGTACACTCAGGTCCAAATTCATGGAGGAACATCACTGCCAATTTGTTGTTTATCAGTGTTCTCCCCTCTCTGTTACTCCATTCCTCAACCTCGGAACCAACATCTGAATCAATTAATGGCTTTGCATCATCAAGGAGCAAGTGGCTGACGCTGAGTTCAAATAACTCAGCTGACTCCTCCATGCCTGATGCTGGAGCTATGGTAGGAGTAGCTGTGGACAAGAAGGCAGAATAAGCTGCTCTGGCAGCTGCAGTGTAGTGCATACTAGTCTCTGCTTAAGTAATGGAGAATGAGAAAGGTTTAGTAAGCCAGTCCACCACCTCCTCTGCATGCTGTGGCTGGATAGCACAGGCAACATCACTAAACAGTGGAAATAATGCCCTGCCTGAGGACGGACCACGTCCACCTTTGCCTGTGGACACAGATTCTGCCGACCCCCTCAAAGTGTCACAGGAACATCTGCCCCTTGTTGACTTCCCAGACATGGGAGGGGGGCTTAATAACAAAATGTAATAAAGATGGGGAAATGTGTATGTGGATGCACTTTAATCAATGGAAAGTGGTGTTTGTGGCACTTTACCTTGAGTACTCACTACACAGACACACTCCACTGACACACTACAATATACTGTAGTAAAACTGCACCGACGCACTGCAATATACTGCGGTAAACGTGCATTAATGCACTGAAATATACTGCACTGAAATATACTGCGTTAAACGTGCACTAATGCTCTGAAATATACTGCATTAAATGTGCACAAACGCACTGCAACATACTGCGGTAAACATGCACTAACGCACTGAAATATACTGCGTTACATGTGAACTAATGCACTGCAATATACTGTGGTAAACATGCAATAACAAACTGAAATGTACTGCTTTAAATGTGTGATAATGCACTGCAATATACTGCAGTAAACGTGCAGTAACATACTGAAATATACTGCAGGAAACCTGCCCTGACAAAATAAAATGACAATAAATTAAAAATGAATGGTTCCACTACACTCACGCTGCACTATCACTAGATTCTTACTAAAGTTAAAATGAACAGTCGCACTACACTTACGCTGCTCACTAGATTCAGACTAAACTGACATTAAAGTAATAATGAATGGTCACGTACACTCACGCTGCACTATCACTAGATTCATACTAAACTGATACTTTACGCTCACAATAGCCCACTATAGCACACTAAATCGCTAGTAGCACTGAACAGAGCCCTGTTCTATCTCTCTCCACACCAATATCACACTGCAAATGGCAGCTATGGGAATAATTTCTTTATATTGTGGGATATAAGAGCAATGAGCCATGATTGGATAGAGTCATCATGACAGTGTCCAATAATGACTCTGACAGGGCTATGTGCCCTGATTGGGCAAAGCTTTTGTTGATTCAGCCAATCAGGGCTTCCAATGCACTGTCCGGCGGCGCAGTGCCTTGTGGTCGTTCCGCGGACCGAACAAACGGTCCAACATCCGGACAATTCGGATGTTCGCTGAACGAGCGAACAGCCAATGTTCAGCCCAAACCAATGCTCGGGCCGAACTGTTCGCCCAACACAACCCTTTATATGAAAAAAATATTTTCTATAATGGAAATAAAAATGAAGTAAAACAATAACCATTAGAATGTTAAAAAAGAGAAACAAACATTAAAAATGGTAGTGTTTCTCCACATTGGTTGTCAGGAGTTATTGCTTGCTCACATTGTTGATTAGTGAAAAGTGGTCCCTTACATTGGTGGTCAGTGTATTGCCCCCAGCAATGGTGGTCAGTGGAGAAGGGACCCTTAGATTGGTTATCAGTGTGGGCAGGACCCTCTTACATTGATGCACAGTGTTAGAAGGATCCCCTAAAACTGGCAGTCAGTGGGAGGAAGCCCCCCTTACACTGGTAGTTAATGGGAGAAGTGCCCCATTACATTGGTCATTGGAAAGAATGCTTCTTGCATTGGAGGTCTGTTGAAAGAATGCGCCTTACAGTATTGGTCACTGGAAAGACTTTCCCCTACATTATTAGTCATTAGGAAGAATCACCCCTTCCGGCAGACGGAAATAAGAGTACCAACATGGAGTCCGCAATATTTCCGGCCGACGTAATGAGGAATCAAAGTATGTAAATTAAATAAGGGTTGGAGTATAAGGAGGTTTTCACTTTTTAAGTCAGATGTGTGTAGGATGGTGTAGCTTCAAAAGACGCCCAGTGGGAGGGGCAAAACGGGTAAAGCTAGCAGCCAACGTCTGACGTCACGTCCGGTTACTTCGGGTGGTTGGAACGCAAACGGGAACGGCGTCCACCACGAGAGAACAGGAAGCAGATCGTATTGTATTTTAATGTAAGTGAGCTATATTTTATTAAATAAAAGTCTCTGGTTTTAAACTATGGAGTTCTCTTTTCCTGCCCTTAAGTATACCTATATTGGGAGCCATTTGTCTAAAGAGAGCAAATAGAAATTGGATATCCAGGAGATACCAGGAAGAAACACACTTTATTCCACCAGGAAGATAGACAGGGGTGTGCACCTTGCTGTTCATCCACTAATTGTGCTCAGCCCACCTATTGTCCGGTGAGTGGGGACACAGGAGGGGAGCACAGAGTGGAGCATGAAGATTGATATTATATAATCACCACCACTTTTGGAATAATTTTGTTTACATTATCACCAGTGTGGACTATAAGGACCTTTATTACACTTGGCACTTTATGCACTGTTTATTTGCACAGTATTTTTCATCATAATTTAAGATTGTATACTTTATCTATCATTTTTTGGATAATATTGATTGATAAAGTATATTTTGTACAGATGCACTTTCATTAACAGGACACGCACTTTAGGGGTTCATTATTCCAAATATATGGGAAAACACCATCCACAATAATTTTTGCACGTGACACTTTTATATTTATATATTTATGAGGAGCAGCGCTGATTCTATACATTTTTTCACATTGGTGTCAATGTCTACTTATTTGAGAGGTAAAAATTGCTCAATGTTCAAGCAACCCCTAACAACAACTGAGGAAATTGTAGCTGAGAAAGATTGTACTAAAGGGGTTATTTATATATAAATTGTCACCGAAGATTCACACACTTTTCCAATTAAATCTAATTAGAAAAATGTGTTAATCTTGGGTAAGAGTTGTGTGAAAACTCAGTTTATAGAGAGACTCCTAAAAAATCAAGAGTCAACCATCTAAGTGACCTTAGACTTTGAAAACATGCATATACAGTGGTGATTGAAAGTTTGGGCACCCCAGGTAACAATTTGTATTAATGTGCATAAAGAAGCCAAGGAAAGATGGAAAAGTCTCCAAAAGGCATCAAATTACAGATTAGACATTCTTATAATATGTCAACAAAAGTTCGATTTTATTTCCATCATTGACACTTTCAAAATTACAGAAAACAAAAAAATGGCGTTGGCAAAAGTTTGGGCACCCTGCAGAATTTATAGCATGCACTGCCCCCTTTGCAAGGCTGAGACCTGCCAGTGTCATGGATTGTTCTCAATCATCGTCTGGGAAGAACAGGTGATGTCAATCTCAAAGGTTTTAAATGCCCAGACTCATCTGACCTTGCCCCAACAATCAGTACCATGGGATTTTCTAAGCAGTTGTCTAGAAAATTGAAACTGAAAATAGTTGATGCTCACAAAGCTGGAGAAGGCTATAAGAAGATAGCAAAGCGTTTTCAGATGTCAATATCCTCTGTTCGGAATGTAATTAAGAAATGGCAGTCATCAGGAACAGTGGAAATTAAAGCAAGATCTGGAAGACCAAAAAAAATATCAGACAGAACAGCTCGCAGGATTGTGAGAAAAACAATTCAAAACCCACGTTTGACTGCACGATCCCTCCAGAAAGATCTGGCAGCAGACACTGGAGTTGTGGTACACTATTTCACTCTAAAGAGATACTTGTACAAATATGGTCTTCATGGAAGAGTCATCAGAAGAAAACCTCTTCTACGTCCGCACCACAAAAATCAGCGTTTGAACTTTGCAAATTAACATATAGACAAGCCTGATGCATTTTGGAAACAAGTTCTGTGGACCCATGAGGTTGAAATTGAACTGTTTGGCCGGAACGAGCAAAGGTACGTTTGGAGAAGAAGGGGCACAGAATTTAATGAAAAGAACCTCTGTCCAACTGTTAAGCATGGGGGTGGATCAATCATGCTTTGGGGTTGTGTTGCAGCCAGTGGCACAGGGAACATCTCCCGAGTAGAAGGAAAAATGGATTCAATAAATTTTCAGCAAATTTTGGATGGTAACTTGATACCATCTGTGAAAAGGCTGAAGTTAACCACTTGCCGACCGCCCACAGTATATTTACTGCGGAAGTCAGCCCCTCCTGGGCAAAGCGATGTAGTACTACATCGCTCACCCAGGAGCATGTAGGGGGCAAGCGCACGCCGCCGGAGGCACGTTTCCACCTCCGCTTGTTCACGGCCATCCCCGCGCGAGTGACCGGCGGCTCCGATGTCCGCCGTCCACTCGCGATCTCCCGCTGATGTAAACAAAGCCGCCTGCCTTTCTCCCTGGTGTAACTGCAGAGATCATACGATCCTGCTATGTAGGATCATATGTCTCTGTGGTTACATCACAATCACGCCCCTAGGGACACACTTAACCTCTTGATCACTAATAAAGTTAACCCCTTCCCTGCCAGTGTCATTTTTACAGTAACAGTGCATATGTATAGCACTGATTACTGTAGTGATGTCACTGGTACCCCCAAAAGTGTCAAAAATGTTAGTCAGGGGTCCGATCTGTCCGCCGCAATGTCGCAGTTCCGAAAAAAAATTGCAGATCGCCGCCATTACTAGTTAAAAAAAACAATAAAAATGACGTAAATCTTTCCCTTAGTTAGTAAACGCAATAACTTTGGCGCAAACCAATCAAAATAAGCTTATTGCAATTTTTTTTACCAAAAATATGTAGCAGAAAACAAATTGGCCTTAAATGTTAAAACATTTAGATTTTTCCAATTTTTTGGGGGGGAATTTATCTAAAAAAAATTGAAAAATATTGTTATTTTTTTAAAATTGACGATTTTTTTTGTTTATAGCGCAAAAAATAAAAATCGCACAGGTGATCAAATACCAACAAAAGAAAGCCCCGTTTGTTGGAAAAAAAGGACGTCAATTTCATTTGGGTACAGCGTCGCACGACCGCGCAATTGTCCGTTAAAATCACGCAGTGCCGAATCGCAAAATAGGCCCTGGTCTTTGAGCAGCCAAATCCTCCGGGGCTTAAGTGGTTAAAGAGAGGGTGACTTCTACAAATGGATAATGATCCTAAACACACCTCGAAATCCACAGGGGATTACATCAAGAGGCGTAAACTGAAGGTTTTGCCATGGCCTTCACAATCTCCTGACCTCAACATAATTGAAAATCTATGGCTAGACCTTAAAAGAGCAGTGCGTGACAGACAGCCCAGAAATCTCAAAGAACTGGAATACTTTTGTAAGGAAGAATGGGCAAAGATACCTCAAACAAGAATTGAAAGACTCTTGGCTGGCTACAAAAAGCGTTTACAAGCTGTAAAACTTGCCAAAGGGGGCAGTACAAGATATTAACTCTGCAGGGTGCCCAAACTTTTGCAGACGCCATTTTTTGTTTTCTGTTATTTTGAAAGTGTAAATGATGAAAATAAAATCTAACTTTTGTTGACATATTATAAGAATGTCTAATCTGTAATTTGATGCCTTTTGGAGATTTTTCCATCTTTCCTTGGCTTCTTTATGCACATTAATACAAATTTTTACCTGGGGTGCCCAAACTTTCAATCACCACTGTAAATGAATGCAATTACTATAACTATATTAACAAGTTTGTTTGCACTATTTTTAAAAGGAACTTCAAGTTTTGCATAATTAATCGTGTGTATTCCCAAATACCAACTACACCGGTATTCTGACTTTTTTTTGGTAAGTTTGGCACTTTAGATTGCATGCACGTGCACAAATCATCTAGTTCCTATTCAAACTATAAGTATCCCATTTGCAAATTAGGCATTTTTAGACACAAAAGCCTAGTACACATGGGCTGAATGTCGGGTGACATCAGCCAATTCAATAAAAACCGGCCATCATTTGGCCTGTGTGTATGGCAGCTGGTCTGACAGAAGCCGGCTGTTCATCCGGCTTCTGTCAGATATGCATGCTGGAAAACCAGCAGCTGATCAGCTCCTGTTCAGCGATCTCAGCCAAGGACTAAGAGTACTGACCTGATTGTTTTAGTGGGGGGCCGTCCCCCTGTCAGAACAAAATCGCTGTACCAACATCGAATTGTTAGTACAGCAGCACTGATTTGAGCTGTGAGTTTTTTTTTTCATTCAACCCGCTGGGTTAAAAAAAAAAAAAAAAAAAACTAGTGGTGTGTACCAGGCTTAAAGGATTAGCTCACAAAGTTGAGCAAAATATACTGTAGCATATATACTTTGTGTAAATAATTAGGTGGCTAATTGCTGCATTCTAGGAGGCACAGGAAATCCTATCAACTTTTTCAGGATTTGCTAAAACCACTGGATTTTAAATGGACACATAACTTTATTTACATCCTTAAAAAAAAAAAAAAAAAAAAAGTGTACTTTTTTCTTTGACAGAAAGTAAAAAAAGAGCTACAGTTTTATAACTGTCCCTTCTGTTTCGATTTCTGATAAAAAAAAATAGGGTTGCTAGAGACCTTACCCCTCTTAAATTGGATCTGGTCTCCTACAGAAAGCACAAGGCAGCTGAGAAGCTTGAGATTTGTCAATTTCCCTAGAAAATACGTATTTCTAAATAAATGTATTCAAGTATTTCTTTTGAATGCTACATTGTGCAGTTTATGTAGTACAACCAACAGCAGCAATGACCTCAGCACACTGGAGACACTTTTCTAATGCATGAACATACATAAGCCATTTTTTGACCACTAAAGATTAGCTCAGGCATGTTTCGATCTTAGTCTGAACGTGCCTGAATTATCCCACCAGAACTCTGTCACTATACACTGCCAATCATATTCAGCTGAGGCATTTCCCCACCCACCAGACGCATATACACAAGGGGCATGTATACACATGGCTGCAGGGCAGGGAATGTCTCAAATGCTTATGATTGGCAGCATGCAGTGACATGATAGCTTAAGGGGATTCGGACTAGGATCCAAACATGCCTGATCTCATCCCTGATGACCACCTATATTGGTTTCATAACCTGATAAAGTTCTCCATCCAACATCAGGAGATACAGTCATGGCCAAAAATATTGGCACCCCTGCATTTGTGTCAGATAATGCAACACTTCGCCCTGAAAATTGTTGCAATTACAAATATTTAGGCATTCTCATGTTTTTTTTTTTTTGCATTGGTATGACACAAAAAAGTGGAGAAACAAAAAGCTAAATCTGACATATTCCACACATATGGAAAAAAAAAAAAATGGCCTGGACAAAATCATTGACACCCTCAATTTAATATTTGGTAGCACACCCCTTTGAAAAAATAACTGAAATCAATCACTTTCTGTAACCATCAATGAGTTTCTTAGGGCTCTTTCACACGGAGCGAACCGCATTGCTATCCGCTCCGGCACTTTTTTTTTTTTTCACGGAGCGGATGACACATGTGTCATCCGCTCCGTATGTCCGCATATCATCCCATCCGTTTGCGGATGATATACGGACATAATGTAAGTCTATGGCATTGCGGATGTCAGCGGGTGACACCGCTGACATCCGATTTTACTTCCTTTCCGTTTTTTGAACGGAGGAAAAATAGGGTTCTGTTCTGTTCCAAAAAACGGAACAGAACTGAAAGGAAGAAAATCGGATGTCAGCGGATTATATTCCGCTGACACCCGCAATGCCATTGACTTACATTATGTCCGTAAATCATCCGCAAAAAAATAGGATGATTTGCGGACATACGGAGCGCCCGTGTGAAAGGGCCCTTACACCTCTCTATTTGAATTATGGACCACTCTTCTTTCGCCAACTGCTCCAGGTCTTTCAGATTGGAAGGGTTCCTTTTCCCAGCTGCTGTTTTGAGATTTCTCCACAGGTGCTCTATGGCATTTACAGCTGGACTCCTTGCTGGCCAGTTCAGCACTCCCCAGCGCTTTGTCCTAGACCATTTCTGGGTGCTTTTTGACGTGTGCTTTGGGTTATTGTCCTGCTGTAAGACCCAACTTTCTGACACTGGGCCCTAAATTGCACCCCAGAATTCTTTGGAAGTCTTCAGATTTTAAAATGCTATGCACACAGTCAAGACATCCAGTGTTTGAAGCAGCAAAGCAACCCCAAAACATCAGTGAACCCCCACCATGTTTGACTGTAGGGACTGTATTCTTTTCTTCAAAGGCCTCATTTCTTTTTCTAAAAACCTGTAGAATTTGTTTCATCTATCCACAGCACATTTTCCCAAAAGGATTTTGGCTTCCTCAGATAAGTTTTGGCAAACTCTAATCTGGCTTTTGCATCTTTCTGTGTCAGCAGTGGGATCCTCCTGGGTCTTCTACCATAGCGTCCCTTTTAATTCAGATAGTGATGTATAGTGCGAGCTGACACAGTTGTACCCTCTGCCTGAAAGTCAGCTTGAATTTGTCTGGAAGTTGATTGAGGTTCTTTATTACCATTTGAACAATCCTTCGTTGCAATATTTGATCAATTTTTCTCCTTGGTCCATGTCCAGGGAGATTAGCTACAGTTCCATGGGCTGTAAACTTCTTGACAATTTTGCTCATAGTGGACACGGGAACATTAAAATCTCTGAAGGTGGACTTGTAACCTTGAGATTGTCCAAGCTTTTCCACAATTTTTGTTCTCAAATCCAATCCTCAGACAATGCTTCTATGCTGCTCTTTCTCTTCTCTGTGTAGCACATAGACACAACAGAAAGGTTGAGTCAATTTTTCACCATTTTAACTGGTTGCCAGTGTGATTTGTATAATATCAGCACCTGGTAATTGATGCAGGCGGGTTTAATTTCAATTTACAGCAGCATCACAAACTTGGAATGCAATTATTTCTTACAATTTTGAAAAGGTACCATAAATTTTGTCAAGTCCGTTTTTGGAGTTTTGCGTGGAATGTGTCACATTTGGCTTTTTGTTTCTCCACTTTTTTGTGTCTTACCAATACAAACAAAAGAAACATGAGAATGCATAAACATTTGTAACATACAACCATTTTCTGGGCCTAAGTGGTGCATTATCTGACAGAAATGCAGGGATGCCAATGTTTTGGCCATGACTGTAAGTTTGATGTTTTAGCTAAACTGGCCAAGGACAGGGTCACCAGGTGTTTGTGCAGGGCCCCAAATTCTAATTTCAGGCAAATTGCTAAAAACACAGATGAAATACATACATCTGGACTGTTCTTAATGCTAAAGGATTTGTAATTCTGCCCTAAAAGGCCATACTGTACATGGATCGAACTTCAGATGGTTCAGCAGGGACTAGCCAAACTTTGATCAATGCATCGACTTCTGTACAACCACCCTGACAGCTTTTACCTGCTCTGCCATTACTGCCAGCTACAGCCATTAACATTGATCGGTGTATTCTGACAGTGAGGAAGTCTCCCCAACAATATCTCAGCAAGAGGATTCCCTCATCCACATTGAACAAAAAAACTGAATTGATTTTCCTATCCATGCGCTCAACCAGTTGGCTAAAGGAAAACAAATGTGTGTATGGGCTGCTAAAGATTTGCACATCCCTACCAAGCTACTGACATTACTTTTTTTGGCTGCAGTTATGCAGTACAGCCTCAATACTTCCTGGCCCTTAGCCTGCGATTGGCTAATTAAGGAACAGCAGAAGAATAACGTGGCCTTCTCTTTTATATTTCTATCTGTCTGCACATTCCTTGTAAGAGAATGTGCACTGACATTCTCTCTCTGTCTTCTACAGTACATTAAATAATTAAAAAGCTAACTTACTTGTTCTATGTAAAATACATGTACTCATTTGGTTGGTGTCAATTTTTCTATCTGCCCAGAGTTCAGGTTTAAACCATCCAAAGAAGGAAAATAGTTTTAATAGAATTGTCAGACAATCCCCAATGTATAGGGTTTGCTTCAATAAATTTGTAATGTATTCAGTTTTTTTTTTTTTTTTTTAAGGAAATACAGATTTTAGAGAAGTGGCTCTTTGTTTCCAGCCTGTGGGAGAGTACAGGACCAGGACAGGAAGGAAAGCAGGAAGCACTTTCAGTTGTCTGCCTATGCAATATAATTATTGTATTCAGGATGAGGATATTCTTTCCCTTTAGGGGATTTTACAAATTCTCCTATGCCTCTTTTAAGAGTCATTATTTTAGATAATAAACAGAGCACTGATAAAAATCAAACTAAAGGGCGTTTTCTTAAATAGGTTTTCATCTGCATAACAAAGTTGTTACATATCACTATCGGAATGATTGCTGTGATAAACCCCATCCAGTATTAGCGACTTTCAGGTAGACCCTCAAGGGATATCTGTGGGCCAGATTTAAAAGTACTTGCTTTGTGCCCTTGTTTTATCCTCATAGAAGCCTAAGGCAGGCCATACACAGTGCAAATTTAGCGCAATTCCCCCAATAACACAGACAGTGCTGACAGGCGAATCCCTCCTGCCAAGCAATTGTCTGTTCCCGGCGGGGGGAAGCCCAGGAGAAGACAGTAATTATCGCTTGTGGCTATAGCAGATTCTATAGATAATTATAAGAGAATCGATCAATCATCTTGGTACATTCAGTCTGCCTATCAACGGTTCGAATTTCAGCCGCTGCCTACTGAACTGGGCTACTGAAGCCCAGTGTAAAAACCATAAACCAATTCAAGGAAGACATAACTCGGCCGTCCCACACCTTACCCGGCCCAAGTGGTTAGCAGATAAAAGCAGCCTCAGCTCGATTCATCCAGACCATGACTCCAACATGTTTCGCCTCGCCCCCCGGGGCTTAATCATGGAGAACATAAAGCAAACCTGTCATGTGTCAATCAAAATCAGCAGTAAAAGTCACGGCACAAACATTTTTGCTTTTTAAATCTATTTTGTGAAATAAGGACTTTTTTTTACTGACAGATTACTCCGTAAAGCAGAACCTCATCTGGAAATGTAAGTTCTTCTTTTTTTCAGCCCCCCCCCCCCCCCGCATCTAATTGAGATGCATGCCTTTTTGGGGGGTTACCATTTTTTTGATACGTACACACTCCCACTTCCTTAAAGTGGTTCTAAAGACAGAAGGATTTTTTTTAACTTAAAGCATTCTAAAAAATGTTCCACAAGCAGTTTCCCCTAGCACCCAACTTATACTTACCTGAGCCTGATCTCACTCCAGCAATGTGCACAAGAACAGAGGCTCTCTCGGCTCTCTCTCCTAATTGACTCAGACACCGCAGCCAGTGAGCATCAAGCCGCTCTCTGTGTGTCTTATGGATAAACAGAGCCAGCTCGGGAGTGAGCGTGCAGGACCCCCCCATTGCAAGCAACTTGCTAAGCAGGCACTTGGAAGGAGGGAGGGTCAAGGAGCACCGGTGGAGGACCAGAGAAGAGGATTGGGGCTGTTCTGTACACAACTATTGCACAGAGCAGGTAAGTATAACATGTTTATCACTAAAAAAAAAAAAAAAACTGTACCTTTACAATCACTTTAATTCTCGCCTAGACAAGGACCGCATCCTCTCGGGATAATGTCACACATCCAAGGAAGCTGCAAACTACCAGACCAAAATGTGATCTACCGCATGCATGTGGAAAGCCAGCTCCCAAATCCAAGATAGCAGAGCACAGAATCAGCTGTGAGGAAGACAACGCTGGACTCCATGGATTGGTAAGTATCTTTTTTTAAGTCATTAGCTATGATATCTGTAGCTGCTGACTTTTAATATTCACATGTTAGACAGAAGTTGCAGAGTTCTAGAAGTGGAAAGTACGCAAGAGACCTGATTTACTAAAATATGAAGTGAGAAGTGGAATAAGGTAAACCTGTGTTCACTTCAAAAATCCAATGCAATTGTTTATATTCTTTATTTATTATTAAATTAATTGCCAGGACTTATATATAGCTGCCAGTTAACGCAGAATTTTACATATATATTGTAAATTCACATCAGACCTTGCCCTCATGAGCATACAATCTAAGGTTCCTAACTTGCATTCATACATACGTACACATACTAGGGCCAATTTAGAAAGGAGCCAATTAACCTACCAGAATGCCTTTGTATGTGGGAGGAAACCGTAGTACCTGGAAGAAACCCACGTAATTACAGTCAGGTCTATAAATATTGGGACATTGACACAATTCTAATCTTTTTGGCTATATACACCACCACAATGGATTTGAAATGAAACAAACAAGATGTGCTTGAACTGCAGACTTTCAGCTTTAATTTGAGGGTATTTACATCCAAATCAGATCAGGTGATAGGTGTAGGAATTACAACAGTTTGTATATGTGCCTCCCACTTTTTAAGGGACCAAAAGTAATGGGACAATTGGCTGCTCAGCTGTTCCACAGCCAGTTGTGTGTTATTCCCTCATTATCCCATTTACAAGGAGCAGATAAAAGGTCCAGAGTTAATTTCAAGTGTGCTATTTGCATTTGGAATCTGTTGCTGTCAACTATCAATATGAGATCCAAAGAGCTGTCACTATCAGTGAAGCAAGCCATCATTAGGCTGAAAAAACAAAACAAACCCATCAGAGAGATAGCAAAAACATTAGGTGTGGCCAAATCAACTGTTTGGAACATCCTTAAAAAGAAAAAACGCACCGGTGAGCTCAGCAACACCAAAAGACCCCGGAAGCCCACGGAAAACAACTGTGGTGGATGACCAAAAAACGATTTCCCTGGTGAAGAAAACACCCTTCACAACAGTTGGCCAGATCAAGAACACTCTCCAGGAGGTAGGTGTATGTGTGTCAAAGTCAACAATCAAGAGAAGACTTCACCAGAGTGAATACAGAGGGTTTACCACAAGATGTAAACCATTGGTGAGCCTCAAAAACAGGAAGGCCAGATTAGAGTTTGCCAAACAACATCTAAAAAAGCCTTCACAGTTCTGGAACAAAATCCTATGGACAGATGAGACCAAGATCAACTTGTACCAGAGTGATGGGAAGAGAAGAGTATGGAGAAGGAAAGGAACTGCTCATGATCCAAAGCATACCACCTCATCAGTGAAGCATGGTGGTGGTAGTGTCATGGCGTGGGCATATATGGCTGCCAATGGAACTGGTTCACTTGTATTTATTGATAATGTGACTGCTGACAAAAGCAGCAGGATGAATTCTAAAGTGTTTCGGGCAATATTATCTGCTCATATTCAGCCAAATGCTTCAGAACTCATTGGACGGTGGTTCACAATGCAGATGGATAATGACCCGAAGCATACTGCGAAAGCAACCAAAGAGTTTTTTAAGGGAAAAAAGTGGAATGTTATGCAATGGCCAAGTCAATCACCTGACCTGAATCCGATTGATCATGCATTTCACTTGCTGAAAACAAAACTGAAGGGAAAATGCTCCAAGAACAAGCAGGAACTGAAGACAGTTGCAGTAGAGGCATGGCAGAGCATCACCAGGGATGAAACCCAGCGTCTGGTGATGTCTATGCGTTTCAGACTTCAGGCTGTAATTGACTGCAAAGGATTTGCAACCAAATATTAAAAAGTGAAAGTTTGATTTATGTTTGTTAATCTGTCCCATTACTTTTGGTCCCTTAAAAAGTGGGAGGCCCATATACAAACTGTTGTAATTCCTACACCTATCGCCTGATTTGGATGTAAATACCCTCAAATTAAAGCTGAAAGTCTGCAGTTAAAGCACATCTTGTTTGTTTCATTTCAAATCCATTGTAGTGGTGTAAAGAGCCAAAAAGATTAGAATTGTGTCGATGTCCCAATATTTATGGACCTGACTGTATATGCAAAATAAGCTCTTTAAAAATGCTTGCACGTGACTGGATGTTTGAACAGTACACCTTAATTTTCACTAAAATTACTCTATTAGCTTAAAAAAAGTGACTGCTAGGTATAAACTGAAGGCACCTGGAAGTGGACATACTTGCAGTAACTGCAGCGTTGGCTGAATCCCAGACCATTCTAACTTTGGCAAAGCTCCCACACATTCCCATTTCCCCATCATTATGATAGGCTGTGTACCAGTTATTAGGTATGTGCAAGTGGTGGGAAGGGACAGGCAAGCGTTGACACTACCAGTAAGTGCTAGAGCTATGCCAAACAGAACAGCTGTAGCGGCTGAGACTCCAGCTGCTGCAGGATGGTACAGGCACTTCCATGGCACCTATTATTTGGTTTATCTTATCTGCACATATTGACAAAAACTCAGTAGGTGACCCCTGCTGAGGAAGTCGTGGTTTCGACGTAACGCGTACAGGGGAGGATCCTGCACACGCTGCAGCACCCATATCGCTGACCATGCCCGCACTGGCTGAGTGCCAGTACATGTGAGTGGTTTTAGGTTTTATTTACCCCAATAAAGTATACGTTACAGAGAGCACTAGATCGCTGTATTTATTTCACACATGTATCGTATTGTGACGGTGGAGAGAGGACTGTGAGGAGGCGACCACCCTATCCCCTTCAGTGTGTCAGCAACACTGCAGATTGTTTTACTTGAAGCACCTTTATACAGAGGGAGGACAGGAGGAAGTTACCTATCCACACCTACTGGCACCTGTGTGTGCAAAAAGCGGGTTTGGCTCATTATAATTTGTGAGTCAGACCAGGAGGTGAGTGGCCAGCATTACTATTTATGCACCAAGGCACTTTTTAGTTATTCAAGCACAAGCACTTGGTCTTTTGATACGCAGAAGATATCACCCATTTTTTATGTATTTTTGTGCACCTATTTCTAATTCACACTAGTATATGCATATGCGTGATTTATATTTGCACGAGCACCTATTGTGACATCAGTCATTTATTATAACTATTTTTTTATCCACCGATATAGTTTTTATCACTTGGGATTTTTTATCACATTAATTTAGAGCACTTGCACTCTAATTGTGATACATTTTTATAAGTATTTATTCATTTACAGATATTTACATTTTGGTTAATTGACACATTTTGTGTATATTGAATTTATTTATCCTTTGGCGCTACACAATTTATATATATTTTTATATAGATCGTTTTTGGTGTTAGGTGAATGCACTTTTATGTTGGCAGCCATTGGTCTCCTTATCTGTCTTTTTAGCTATTAATTGGGGTATTCGTTTTTTTCATTGGTCAGCGCTAATTAATTACTCTTTATCACACTAAACTATTGCCTTTAGGAACACCCACCTTTTGCCATGACCACCATAAACACCTTGGCACTGGAATGATGGGGTGAGCCTACTTGACAGTCACCCGCCTTACTTCCTTGGGCACCCAGAGGAGAAAAAGTAGGTGGTACACACAGAGGCAAATTATGGATGTGGAGGGGCTTAAAATTAAAGCCTACACCCAGAAAGCAAGGGTCAGGAGTGTGCAGTGTATATAAACATGGGTCAGGGCTCCCCATGGCCTCCAATGAATCCTTATTTCCCCGGCATACTGCAAGAACATACTGGGGTCTGCATCACCATGTACCTGCAATCCTGATTCCCTGCAACATATAACCCTGCACAGTTCCCCCTCAGTCCCTCCCCCGATTATTGACCATAAACCTGACACAGCTGGCATAAAGCCCAGCAACCACAAGATCAAATCTCATGAGGCTGGGGCTGCACCCCTTGTCACCATGGAAATATTGTTGCTGCTGGCTAAGAATGGAACATTTATTGATGTGGTGGTGTACCACCATGTCATGGTTCCCTTTTACTGTTTACTTTCCAAGACTATATGGCTCCATGTGGACAGTGGGCTAAATAATCATGAAAGTTAAGCTTCCCTTTTAGGCGTCTTGTCTGTAAAACTTGCTTGGATCTTGGTTTCATTTGCCCTGTCAGTTCCCTATTATAAAGGACAAGTCATTTAACCTTTGCTCCTGGCACCAAACAATACATGATGCAACATGATTGAATAGAAACATAGAAACAAGGTGCCCCCTCAATGGATCTGGCAGGATTTGTCCAGATTAGGCAATGGTCCTCTTATATGTGGTGGTCAGAAGATAACGTAAGGCATCCCTCGTTGACCAGTCTTAAAGCACAACTTCACTCTCTCAATCAATATTGACTATTTTTAATCTGTATGCAGCTAGCATTAGTAAATAGGCAGGTAATTGCATCATTTTTAATTGTTTTAAACTTTTTTTTTACATTTCTTCAGTTCCAGGTTTCTAGGCCTAGGCAAATTATGTCATACATAACAGGATTCTTCAGGAATTTAATCATCTGCCCTTACTCAAGATGGTCACAGACAGAAATGCTAAGGGGTGTCTTTAAAAGTGAATTCTCAGTAACATAAAGCATGGAGAGATGGATGGATGGGGGAGTTTGCTTTAATTATAAAAATTTAATCAAATAGCATTTTTGGTTTGCGGTGCTCAGATGCAGTGTTGTTCTGCAGGCAACTAATTCCTATTGTATTGTGAAATCTTGACCTTAATATTATAAAAATATGTATAGTATGTTAGGAGGCTTTTAAGACAATGATTTTCATCTCCATTAAGGAGTTCCCTGCATGGGCCATTCTCTTTGTAATTGGTGGAGTTTCCCAGTTAAGAGAAAGCACAGGTGGCATATGAAAATTATGCTGAGACTAACCACTTGGAGGAAACTGAGGAATTGGAATATCAATATAGAAGCGGACAGTGTCCACATCTCCTGGGAATTTGATATTATTGGCCGTGTGCCCTTCAGGACCTTTTTATTATCCCTCCCTCGGGAAGCTGAAATGAGGAAGAAGGGTTTTTGGTTCCCTGTGCTAAGTAAGCAGCCCAAGAGTACACTTTACACTTTCGTAGATTGTGATGAAATTGTAATGCCTAAAACATGAAATTTAAGCAATGTTATCTTTACTGCGGAAAAGGAAAAGACAATTTCCAATAAAAAGAGTTAATTTTGCCTATGATAAATTTGTTAACATGAATTCAATAGTTTTTATTACCCCCCATGAGACCCTCAGAGGGGAAGAGATGAGTGGTTGGTTGTTGTCTATAAACAGGAGAATCACCAGTAGAGCAGTGTTAACCCTTAAAGTATAACTAGAGGCAAAACTTGTTTAGTATTGGATAGAGTGGATTGCTTTTGGTGCTCCCATTAGGTAAGTTAACTCTCTCTATTTGTCCTGTTTACTATGATCACTGAATTTGAAAGTAGAGAAAATCACAAATTTAGGGTTGTCCTCAGAAAAGTAATAGAGGGGAAATATTCTGAATGGGACACTGGTCTGGGTTCTGGTGACCTGGGGGTCCCCAAGGGATTCCCTTAATTTTCAGTGATTTCCTCTCACTTCCTGTATTGGCTATGGGTCAGGAAGTGAAGGGAAATCTCCCCAATGGGACACAGATGGCAAAAAAAATAAAAAATAAAGCAACAGGGGTTATAACCTTCCCTTACTCTGTCCAAAATTTAAAAAAAAGTTTTACTTTAAAATCCTAGTGAGTTTCTGTCCATGACAGTAGATATATTTGAGGTGTGCCATGGAACATGTAGTGTCCATCTGCTGTGCTGCTGTAAAAAAGATGAAAGGTGAAAATCAACTTGAGTTTTGTAAAAAGAAAAAATCTTGCTTAGCCTTAAAGTGATTGTAAAGTCTTGTTTTTTTAATTAAAAATAATAAACATGTTATACTTACCTGCCCTACAAAGTATTTTTGAACAGAGCAGCCTCTATCTTCTTCTTCTTGGGTCACTCTTTAGTGCTCCTGCCCCCTCCCTCCTGTTGAGTTCCCCCACAGCAATCAGCTTGCTATGGGGGGGCACCCGAGCCGAGTCACAGCTCCCTTTGTCCATTCAGACATGGAGCCCTGACCCAGCTCCACCCCTTTTCTCTCCTGATTGGCTGACTGACTTTGACAGCAGCGGAAACCAATGGCGTGGCACGCTGCTGTCTCAGCCAATGGGGAGGGGAGTTCCGGGCAGCCGAGACACGCCTGCAACAACGCAAGATATAGATGGGCTCAGGTAAGTATTGGGGGGGGGGGGGAGTGAGGGGGGCTGCTGCACACAGAAGGCTTTTTATCTTAATGCAAAAAACATCTTACTTTACAACTACTTTAATCTATTTGATATAAAGACTCCTCCTGTTTCTCAGTTGTCTGTTGATCCTGGGACTCAACAAGGGAGCTTTACCACCATCACCTATCCTACATAATCATCATAATATATATATGTAGCAGGTTTTCCAGGCATTTTGCCTGATGTGGGTCTGCCATCAGTACCGGTTACCTCTCCAGCCCATGTGAGCTGCAACCCTGGGTGTAAGAACTGAAGCATGGACAACTCCGGCATCTTTATTTGTGGTTTTTATTGTTTTTAAGGGGATGGGAGAAGAGAATGAGTGGGATACTCCTTTAGGCTTTAACTAGATACACTTGGGACTTTGTTCCTGAAAAATGCCCATTGGCGTTTCCTTGACGCCAGCCGGCACCAGCCAACGCTCACTAACTCTGAGAACACTCTGTAGTACGATAGAAGTGCTGAATCCTCAACTTGTAGTCCAGAAGATCCAAGACTGTGAACTGTAGAATTACTGACACTGCTGCA
The DNA here is from genome assembly GCF_965119305.1 of Pelophylax lessonae. Taxonomy (NCBI): domain Eukaryota; kingdom Metazoa; phylum Chordata; class Amphibia; order Anura; family Ranidae; genus Pelophylax; species Pelophylax lessonae. The sequence goes on along the minus strand of NC_138769.1, from coordinate 550,802,395 downwards.
ATGTATAAGTCACTGAATACTTCCCTCCTGCCTTGCACTGGCTTGAGGTAGTATGTTATAGAATTCTGTACAGCTGTAACTTTAAACTGGCACACTCTGTACAATTCAGGGCCCAAATGCAGGTGCCCCTTTTAACTTGAACTCTTCAGGGTCCACTGACTATGTACCCCCTCTGTAACTTCAGGCTCCTCAACCCAGGTACCCCTTTTTCAGCTAGCTGACACTGGATCCCAGAACCTCTTCCGGAGTGGTCCCCTCTAACTTCAGGCAGACCCCCAGGGTCAATCCTCAGTACTCACGACCTGTGTAGGCTTTCCTGGGACTGGACCCCTTTCGCTCTCCACAGGCTCTCAGCACACTGGATCCCCTCAGCTCAACTCAGCACGCTCTGGACACTCAAGCGACACCCCCCAAGATATCCGCTTCCTCAGACAGGAGGAGAGACAGCCGTCCTCTCCTTCCTGGGACTCTGCTCCTGCCACACTGGGTCACGCGCTTCCCCCAAACTTATAACCACTCCCAGAATCCTTTGCAGCATAATCTGCCTTCTGGGGTAGTTACAAGCTTGGATGTGTCCCCTAATTGGGCTTCTCACACTTCCCTATGAGGAACCTTCTCACAGGAGCCAGAGGGGATACTTCTCCCCTCAGCAGACACATCTGGAAACCATGACACCCTGACTAAATAAATCACAGCCCTGCTGTTAAGCAGACAAGGCCACTATACATTTACCTAGCACCTACCTGTAGGGTGCTACATATAAAATGTATTATTATTAAAGCAATACCTCCCTCTACTAAGTGAACACATATCCACTAATTAAAGTAACAAGTTATCATGTTTTTAAAATAATAAAATCGTAAGACTCTTGCGCTATAACCATGATGAAATAGTGGATATACAACAGGCGACAAACACCAATATAGCAAACCCTAGGCTAATAATGTGAATCAAAATAAACGTGTGTGAGGTGCTACGCTCAGTGCTGTATTTTGGCCTAGGCCGACAAGGCCCAGGCCTAGGGCAGCACTTTGCAGGGGGCGTCAAAAAAGGCCCCCTCCACCATAGACATTATTGGCCACCAGTTGCTAGAGCTGCCTCTCTCACCCCCCTCTTTCTCTCTCTCATCCCCCCTCTCTCTCTCTCACCCCTCTCTCTCAGCTCCCCTTTCTCTCTCTCTCTCTCTCTCAACCCCCCCTCTCTCTCCCTCACATTCCCTCTCTCTTTGTCTCTAATCTCTCTCTCCCCCCTCTCTCTCTCTCATCCGCCCTCTCTCTCTCATCCCCCTCTCACCCCCCTCTTGTGAGAGGGGGTTCATGCCGGGACTTGTAGTCCTTTAATTTTGGAGGGAGTCACATCCATTAAAAAGGAAGGAGTGGGGCACATTTACATAGGAGGGGGGTGGGGGAACCCAATTTTATTCTTGCCTAGGGCAGCACAAAACTAAAATACACCACTGGCTACGCTGTTAAAGTAATAGCGTGCATAAAGTGATAAATATATCAATACATGTGAAAAAGCTGGATAATACAAAATCAATGTTTATTAAATCAAATAATTTTTGTATCTAAAAAACTTGTAATAGTGTAATGGTTACAAAGACCCAAATACCATGATAGTAACTCAAAAGAAAAATGAACTCAAAATACATATATAATAGATATAAATATATAGGACGTATGTATACTAAACATATAAAACACAGATTGGTCTATAATTTAACAACAAGGTGTCCTTCACCATGTGATAATCACTAATAGGGTAATAGTGACTCCAAACAAATATACAGTGGGTACGGAAAGTATTCAGAACCCCTTAAATTTTTCACTCTTTGTTATATTGCAGCCATTTGCTAAAATCATTTAACTTCATTCTTCTTCCTCATGAATGTACACACAGCTCCCCATATTGACGGAAAAACACAGAATTGTTGACATTGTTGCAGATTTATTAAAAAAGAAAAACTGAAATATCACATGGTCCTAAGTATTCAGACCCTTTGTTGTGACACTCATATATTTAACTCAGGTGCTTTCCATTTCTTCTGATCATCCTTGAGATGGTTCTACACCTTCATTTGAGTCCAGCTGTGTTTGATTATACTGATTGGACTTGATTAGGAAAGCCACACACCTGTCTATATAAGACCTTCCAGATCACAATGCATGTCAGAGCAAATGTGAATCATGAGGTCAAAGGAACTGCCTGAAGAGCTCAGAGACAGAATTGTGGCAAGGCACAGATCTGGCCAAGGTTACAAAAAGATTTCTGCTGCACTTAAGGTTCCTAAGAGCACAGTGGCCTCCATAATCCTCAAATGGAAGATGTTTGGGACGACCAGAACCCTTCCTAGAGCTGGCCGTCTGGCCAAACTGAGCTATCGGGGGAGAAGAGCCTTGGTGAGAGAGGTAAAGAAGAACCCAAAGATCACTGTGGCTGAGCTCCAGAGATGCAGTCAGGAGATGGGAGAAAGTTGTAGAAAGTCAACCATCACTGCAGCCCTCCACCAGTCGGGGCTTTATGGCAGAGTGGCCCGACGGAAGCCTCTCCTCAGTGTAAGACACATGAAAGCCCGCATGGAGTTTGCTAAATAACACCTGAAGGACTCCAAGATGGTGAGAAATAAGATTCTCTGGTCTGATGAGACCAAAATAGAACTTTTTGGCCTTAATTCTAAGCGGTATGTGTGGAGAAAACCAGGCACTGCTCATCACCTGTCCAATACAGTCCCAACAGTGAAGCATGGTGGTGGCAGCATCATGCTGTGGGGGTGTTTTTCAGCTGCAGGGACAGGACGACTGGTTGCAATCGAGGGAAAGATGAATGCGGACAAGTACAGGGATATCCTGGACAAAAACCTTCTCCAGAGTGCTCTGGACCTCAGACTGGTGCCGAAGGTTTACCTTCCAACAAGACAATGACCCTAAGCACACAGCTAAAATAACGAAGGAGTGGCTTCACAACAACTCCGTGACTGTTCTTGAATGGCCCAGCCAGAGCCCTGACTTAAACCCAATTGAGCATCTCTGGAGAGACCTAAAAATGGCTGTCCACCAACGTTTACCATCCAACCTGACAGAACTGGAGAGGATCTGCAAGGAGGAATGGCAGAGGATCCCCAAATCCAGGTGTGAAAGACTTGTTGCATCTTTCCCAAAAAGACTCCTGGCTGTATTAGATCAAAAGGGGGCTTCTACTAAATACTGAGCAAAGGGTCTGAATACTTAGGACCATGTGATATTTCAGTTTTTCTTTTTTAATAAATCTGCAACAATGTCAACAATTCTGTGTTTTTCTGTCAGTATGGGGTGCTATGTGTACATTCATGAGGAAGAAGAATGAACTTAAATGATTTCAGCAAATGGCTGCAATATAACAAAGAGTGAAAAATTTAAGGGGGTCTGAATACTTTCCGTACCCACTGTATACTGTATGTGAATCTTCAGTGCAGTCATAAACTGACTCCAAACAAATATATTTGTGAATCTTCAGTGCATTGATACACCAGTGTTCACAAGCCGCTCACCTTACTGCTGTAAGGTAACAGCATTAACTGATACTCTTTATGTGCTGCTCCTTCACTCCCAACACTTCTAAAATTAATGTTGTGTCCTCTATGATCCTCTTCATTTAGTCTCTAGCCGGCTCCATAGTATATGCAGACAAGAAATGAAGCTCCATAGCGCATTATCATTTACCAATTTATTAGTAAATAATAGCAGCAGAGTACTCACTTTTATAAAAAATCAAACATACACTACATCCACGAGCGTTGAGCTCGTCCACGCGTCTCTCATTTCATCTCTATTTTGCCTATTTGTTTAACAATTTATCATTACATTGAATCAAAAATCAATTAGGCAACCCCCTTGTCTACTAGGACTAGAAAAATTACCTATCTATTGTCCATAATTATGTATAAGGCTCGGTTCACATATATGCAATGACAGACATTGCATGTGATTCAGAGCGCACTGCTCTGAAAATCACATGCGAAATCTGTGTGATGCAAATTCAGCCATACACTGAATGGCTGAATTCGCAACTGATTCGGCACAAACACACACAGGACCCTTTTTTGGGTCCGCAGCAGAATCGGATCGCATGGTGGTTCACACTTATGCGATCCGATTCATGTCCGAATGTCAGTTCGCACTGCGATAGGTGAACTGATCTGGGGGTGTCGTTAACTGTGAGTTGACACCCCCAGCAATTCGCCTATGGCAGTGTGAACTGCCTGCGCTGGGAATGTGATGTGGGAACCCCCAGTAGATCCGCAGGGTTCCCACATCGCATAAGTGTGAACTGGGACTTACTGTTGATCATTTCACATTAATGCCTAAACATTTGCTAGTCTCAGGTTACAATAAGTATGCTGTAATACTGGTCACAAATGTTGTAATATTAGTTTGTTGGATAAATGGTAGGCACTAGGATCTGACATTTAAACCCTCCACAGGAAATTTCTGCGTGGAGTTTGTATGTTCTAAATATGTTTGTGTGGATTTCCTCTGGGCGCTCTGGTTTCCTCTTAAGACGAAGCTGGTGAACTGGCTTCCTCTAAAAACGGGTGATTAAAGGTTTAGTAGAGATATTAGATGTTCAGCTCCTTTAAGGTCTGTGAGTGATGTAAATCAGGTCCTCTTTAAATTGATTTAATATATTTTGGAATTACAAAATACAGGAAATTAAGAATATTTCAACAGATAAAACTATGCAATAGTTGGATGAATAAAACCTGGAGGATTTTAACAATGATTTTTTTTTAACTTTCCAGGCAAAGATAACAAATGTTAACGTTGTAGAAAAAGAATTTGGCCTTCAAAAGCATTAAAAAAAAAAAAAAATGAGATCTGAAACAATTTGTGGGAATTATCCATTTTAGAGAACTACCTTGAAAACTTACATATGTATGAAACACTAATATCTGATCTGGCAGATCCACACAGATACATAATAATACATAATACATAATTATTTTTTTTTATAATAGAACTCCTTGAATAAGCTTCCTATAACCTAAATCTTTGACAACTCCTAACTGAATAACCTTTATTCTCCCGCTACATCAGATTTGCCCTATGTACATATTAGTTTTGACTACCAGTCACTAATTTGTATCAGAGATGTATTATATATTAGAGATACCACCCATACTGTATATTTAGACATTGTAATGTTGCTGCTTTGTGAGAGCAACATGGACAGTAAGTAGTTAAGTGATAATGAATTGTACCTAGCTCAATCACAAATCACTGTGTGTTTGGCCCCCTAACCACTTCAGCACCGGAAGGTTTTACCCTGTTAACCTCCCTGGCGGTATGATTCTTTTGGACTTTAGGTGCTGAAAGCGGTACCATTATTTTGCATGTAATTCTTAAGAATGAGCAGCCCAAACCAACTATTTACATACTATTTTTTTTTTACTGTGCGTTCTTCTTTATAACATCTTGGGTATGATAAAGTTTTAAACACAAAATCATAAATTATAATATAATAAAAAACTATAAATAAGTTAAAGTATGTATGTATATATATATATATATATATATATATATATATACATAAAAAGTACAGTAAAAAGGTAGGAAAGGGCATTGGGGGGCAATCTAATGTGAGTTTATTTTATTTTGAATAGTATCAGTGCGTTTGGTGTGTTTTACATTTGAATTTGCCGCCGGTTCCACCCCCCTGCGAACGTCACGTTGCAGGAGAGGATCGGACGGAAGATCCGCCCCGCTAAACACCGCCGGGATACATCGCTGGATCCCGGTGACAAGTAACCCTGCTTTCAGGATCCAGCAATGCTTCTGGCGGTACCCCAAGTGAGGCTCAGGGTTACCGCTTTTGGCTCTGAAATTTAACCCCGAGCCACGCTCGGGAATACCGCTAAGAAGGTTAATGACCAGGCCATTTTTTTGCAATACGGCATTGGGCTATTTTACTGATAATTGCGCAGTTATGAGATGGTGTACCCAAATAAAATTAATGTCCTTTTTTTCCCGAAAATAGAACTTTCTTTTGGTGGTATTTGATCATCTCTGCAATTTTTATTTTTGCGCTATAAACAAAAAAAGGCTGACAATTTTGAAAAGAAAACAATATTTTTTACTTTCTGCTATAAAACACATCCAAGAAAAAAAATGTAAAAATTAAATCAAATTTCTTCATCAGTTTAGGCCAATATGTATTCTACTACATATTTTTGGTAACAAAAATATCAATAAGCATATATTGATTGGTTTGCACAAAAGTTATCACGTCTACAAACTATGGGATATTTTTATGGCATTTTTATTTATTTATTTTTTTTACTAGTAATGGCGGCGGTCACTAATTTTTAGCGGGACTGCAAAATTGGACACTTAACTGACACTTTTGACACTTTTTTGGGGACCAGTGACATTATTACCGCGATCACTGTTATTGTACTAATGACACTGGCAGGGAAGGGGTTAACATCAGGGGCGATCAAAGGGTTAAATGTGTTCCTACAGGGTGCTTGCTAACTGTGGGAGGGTTGCTCTAACTGAGGGAAGACAGAGAACCGTGTTCCTGCTTAACAGGAACACAAGATCTCTATTTTCTCCCGTGCCAGAACGGCGATCTGCCTTGTTTACGTAGGCAGACCGCAGTTCTGCCTCTCTCGGGAACGATTGCAGGTGGCCAGCATCGGGTCTGCTAGACCCACTGATTGGCTCCCGTCTGTCCAATTAGCGTGCGATCGCCCCTCTGGCGGCGCGTACCACCTAGTGCATGGGTCGGCAACCCGCGGCAGATGAGGGGAGGAGGCGCACTGTACGTCACGCAGAGCCGCCGATTGGCGGCCTTCTGGGTGTCATCGGTGCGCATAGCAATGCGCCCCGACACTCCCCCACTGTGGCGCTGTCCTGGCTGTGATTGGTCCAGGCTGGACCAATCATAGAGGACATCCCGGGTGACGTCGCGTGGGGGGCGGTGCGTGCATTAGTCACGCACCGTCCCGACGTCACCTTCCCGCCCGCCGTCAGAGAGGAGGGCAGCGGCGCGAATGCAGGTCGAGGAAGAAGAAGACGTCCGACCGAAACCCGACTCCCGTCAGCAGCACGCCAGGCACGGTGATGGCATGTAAGTGAAGTGATGCTTTGAAGGGGGCACGCACGCACGCTGGTCTCTGCATTGAAAGGGGGCATGTACGCTGGTCACTGCTTTGAAAGGGGCATGTACGCTGGTCGCTACCATTGAAAGGGGCATGTACGCTGGTCACTGCATTGAAAGGGGCATGTACGCTGGTCACTACATTGAAAGGGGCATGTACGCTGGTCACTGCATTAAAAGGGGCATGTACGCTGGTCACTGCATTGAAAGGGGGCATGTACGCTGGTCACTACCATTGAAAGGGGCATGTATGCTGGTCACTACATTGAAAGGGGGCATGTACGCTGGTCACTACCATTGAAAGGGGCATGTATGCTGGTCACTACATTGAAAGGGGCATGTACGCTGGTCAATGCATTGAAAGGGGCATGTATGCTGGTCACTACATTGAAAGGGGCATGTACGCTGGTCAATGCATTGAAAGGGGCATGTATGCTGGTCACTACATTGAAAGGGGCATGTACGCTGGTCACTGCTTTGAAAGGGGGCATATATGCAGTGTTATATTTGTTTTAAATGTCGCAATGGTTTTGCGGCTCCCAGTTTTTTTTTTCCCTTCGGAAATGGGGTCCAAGTGGCTCTTTTTGTCTTAAAGGTTGCAGACCCCTGACCTAGTGGCTATTACACAAAATGAAGTACAGATACAGTTAAGTAAAAGTAAAAAAGTAAAAAAAAAAATCATCTTGCAAATTGGGCACGCTCATCTTCTTTAATAAAACAATGCTATTGTGTTTGGCACAGAAGTGTTTCTTCCTCATCCAAGAACACACCTAACCACCCACACACTACATTATAATCTTTCCCGAAAACGAATGGCCTGTACCTGGAACTGACACAAGGCCGTCTCCTTGGCCCTGTGTCAGTTCCAGGTACACGCTATCAATTTTCGGGAAAGTGTATAATGTAGTGTGCGAATAAAGACAGAAAAGCAGCACTAGAAATAGAAAGCTTAGCTCCTAATACAGGGGGATAATGATAAAATTATCTTTATATAATAATAGATTATAACAATTTAGCTTTGTATAAATGTCAGAATTAATATTTCACCTAAAGAGGTGACAGTTATCCCATAGAAATATATTTTGTTTAATGGTTTAAATACTTCTTTTTAACAATCTTTTTTAATGAAAATTTAACTCAAAGGGCAACACATATTTTTTTTTTTTTTTTTTTAATGAAAAATTTTCCACCAATTTCTATCATCTTAAAACGATTGTAAAGTCTCGGGGGGAGTTTGGTAAAATATTAAACATATTATACTTACCTGCTCTATGCAATGTTTTTGCACAGAGCAGCCCCGATCCTCCACTTCTTGGTTCCCCTGCCAATGCTCCTGTCCCCTCCCCATTGCTGGGTGCCCCCATAGCAAGTCACTTGCTATGGGGCACTTATGTGTGCTCGCTCCTGAGCCCTGCTCTGTGTGTTCAAAAGACAGTGTGAGGCTCACCCCTGCCCTCCACTTCCTTGTCACTGGCTCCGATTGGCAGCAGCAGGAGCCAATGTCTCCCGCTGCTGTATCTGAGCCAATGAGGAGGGCGAGAGCTTGGCTCTCATGCACATTGCTGGATTGAGATCGGGCTCACCTTTTGTCATCAATTGACGTCATCAGAGGCACCTCTGACTACGTCAATTGATGACAAAAAGCATAAGGCAGGACGAGGGTTGTATGCCCTCAACACACCGGATGCCGCTGCCATTTTATGAGATTTTTTTAATGTGCATGTTTCTGTATATGTTTGTGAGTGTATTTGTTATATGAAAGGAGCTCCTAAAGGCACTGCATACCAGTGTTTTCATTTCTAGCCAGCTCTTTAGAGTCTGTGGTGAAAGGAGTGACCTGAAGTGTGGCAACTAAAAGGCACTTTCTGACCACTCTTTAGTGAGGCTCATGGCAGTCTGGTAAGCAGATCGGTATTATCACAGTGGTGTGGAGTGAACTTTTCCAGACAATGGAGACAAGGTTGGGATCTTTCCTTTGGAGCTCTGATACTTTATGGACTCATTTGGGACTTGTTTATCTTTACATTTTAGCACTGCATTGTATCATATAGTAAACAGGAATTCACTTTTCATTTGACTGGATAATTGGAATAAATATGTCCGCAAGTCATTTTGTGAATATTCTCAACTTTAGTGTTTTATCTTTTTTTTTTTTTTAAATAATCTTTTAAATTTCACTTTAAATTTTATTAGAAAAGTTTGGGCAAGATTCATGTTGATTGTATATAGGCTGTACCAGTTTATAAAGACTTTCAATGGTTTTGTTCGCCACTGAAAATGTTGATAATTTATTTCAGCCTAAAACAAGCATAATTTGTTAATATGCAATGAAGCAAAGATGTGGAAGGAACTTTCCCCTGCTTAAGTCTTTTTGAAGTTATTTTTTTTTTTCACCATTTTTCAAATAAACCCTAAAAGTGGAACGTCAGCCTAATTTTAATATCAAGCATATGTCAGGTTAATATCACAGCCTTTTCCCCAACCAGAAGATTTTCCCCACCCATTTAGAGTACTGGTGACCATATATGAAGTGACTAAAAAGCTGGCCTTAGATGTATTGAAATTCGCCCGATTCAGCGGGGAACGATGAAATTTCGATCCATTTATGGCCATTCCTGCTTGAGACAAATTGATCCAATTAATTTGACTTCTCTTAAACGTGACTGTTGGAAAACTTTTATTTAATCAGTGCCAGCAGCGAACCGACTGCAGTGCTGATCAGTGTATTCTGACAACAGAGGAGTCCTTGTCATCAGAATATATTACATTGAGGATTCCTCCATCAACCTTGCGTTTGTGGATCGGGGAATTGGATAATTTTTTTTATCGTTTAACCTGTCGGATGATCGAAAAAAGAAAAACAACCCATGTATGGCCAGTGTTAGGCTGGCCTTACATTAATCACTTTTTTTGTTCAACCAGCAGGAATGAAAAAAATGATCCCATTCCCCCGTCCACACACCCGATGCAGATGGAGAAATCACTCCTGCTGTGCTATTGTGTTCTGACAGCGGGAGCATTCCCTGCAGTAAGAACAAACTGATCAGTGGTGACGGCTCCAGCCAAGGGCAGTGATAGTTCCAGAAAAATTTGTCAGGCTGCTTGAACAGAAGTCGATCGGTAGATTGAATCCGTGCCACCATCCTGCCCATATATGGTTCAAAGTTCAGCCGGCCCTTGCTGAGCCTGCCAAATTTCTATCAATATATAGCCTCCTTTAGTGTCACAAGCAGTAATAAATTAACCACTTTATGACTGCCTGCCGCAGTTATACTGCGGCAGGCAGCCGCTCCTGAGCAAACCGCCGTAGGTATATGTCGGTCGCGCGCAGGCAGCTAGGGGACGAGTGCGCAACGCCGCTGGTGCGCTCCCGCCCCCGCTCGTCAGTGGGGAAGCCGATGCACGGGGCAGATGGCTTCGATTGCCGCCTGACAACCATAATCGTTCCCCGCTGAGAGAGAAGAGCGGTCAGCTGTTGTAAACACAGCTGACCGTTCTTCTCCCTGGAATGATCACAGAGCTCCTGTGATCCTCCTATATAGGAACACAGGTCTCTGTGACCACACACCCCCCCCCCCACAGTTAGGAACACGCCCCTAGGTACACATTTAACCCCTTGATCACCCACAGTGTTAACCCCTTCCCTGGCAGTGTCATTATTACAGTAACAGTGCATATTTTTAGCACTGATTACTGTAGTAATGTCACTGGTCCCCCCAAAAGTGTCAAAAATGCCAGTCAGGGGTCTGTCCGGCGCAATGTCGCAGTCCCGAAAAAAATCGCAGATCGCTGCCATTACTAGTAAAAAAAAAACAATAAAAATTACATAAATCTTTCCCGTAGTTAGTAGATGCGATAACTTTTGCGCAAACCAATCAAAATACGCTTATTGCGATTTTATAAACCAAAAATATGTAGCAGAAAACAAATTGGCCTAAAATGTTAAAAAATTTTGATTTAAAAATTTTTTTTTGGGAATGTTATATAGCAGAATGTGAAAAATATTGTTTTTTTTTTTTTCAGAATTGTTGCTCTTTTTTTGTTTATAGCGCAAAAATCGCACAGGTGATCAAATACCACCAAAAGAAAGCTCTATTTGTGGGGAAAAAAGGAAATCATTTTTTTTTAGATACAGCATTGCACGACCGCGCAATTGTCCGTTAAAGTAATGCAGTGCCGAATCGCAAAATATGGCCTGGCCATTAAGGGGAAATCCTTTCCGGTTAAAAAATAAAACACAAGTGTTCAAACCTTGTTCCACCCAATATAAAACATACTTTTTACTGCATTCAGGTAGCTCATGTAGTTAATCCAGCACAAAACTGTTGAAGCCATATCATTCACACCTCCATCAGCAGAAACTAAGGACAGGAAAGATAAAATGGCTTCAAATAGAAATGAAGTATGTTAACATACTGTTATCACAATACACTGTCATCAAGCAGAGCTCACGCAGCCAGGCATGTTGTTTATAATGTAGTGTCTGCTCAGGCTCCTTATCAATACTATCTACAGACAAACACAAGTCTACATGAATGCTTTGATAAAACTAAAAATGCCGTATTTGTTCATTTAAAAAGCATGCTGCAAGAATGTAACCACGGACACACCCAATTTCGATCAAAACATTTTGTGAAAATTAAAGAATGGAGTTGCTTCGGAATTCTTAGGTGAATAAATTCTAAGTATTGTTGAAACCATTTGGAAAAAAAAAGTCTGCATGTCCAAGGTTTCCTGACATTGAATTGAGGCACCCGGCTGTCTCTGGGGAAACAAGTTCAGGAATCAAGATTGTTTAGATGTTGGCAGTGATGGAGAACTGCAGTCACGCACTCTGAACTACTCTGAATCTGACCACAAGCAGGAAGAAAAGTTTTAACTCTGTAATTTCATTCGTCATACGCTTTTCTGAAATATTGAAAGGGCACCTACAGAACAATTAGCAGTTTTGTGATAGTTACATAAGTCTAGGAGAGCTAGCAGTTGAGAAAAACATTCTCCGTATGTTTTTAAAGAGGTCCACCCTATAAAAAAAAAAAAAAGTTTAAAGAGGTCCTATTTAAGGCAGGCATGGATTGCGCCCAAGAGTGACTGCATGATGCATTGATCGGCCTAACCCCAGATCAGCACTTTCCCATGCACACATTTAAGTCGGCTTTATCTAAATGTAAAATGTATATAACTGATTAAAAACAGAGATAGGGAGTAATGAGTTCAGAGCAGTGATATTTGTGTTATTCCCACAATCCTGGCTCAGTAAAAAGTATCAGCGCTGCTCAGATTGTTCTTGTAACAAGCTGTGTTATTGCTAACTGCTGGCTACAGGCCCATCCACAGCATATCTCCTATGTGATGAATTAAATATGGGATGTCTGTTTTGTGGAAAAACTCACATAGCTCTTACATACCAAAACATAGGTCATTAAACAAGTCTGGCTCCATAGGATGGGCTGCTATGTTAAACTCGAGTCCTTTGGGTCCCTGTTCACTTCTGCAACAGGACATGTGCTTCAGAAATGACAAACTGTGTGTTTATTCTAGATGTATTTACTACAGTCTGCTAGTATAGGAATACGGACTAAACAGTTATAATGAATATGGAGAAAAGGGGGGCTGTAATTCTGCCCCCCTTTTCTTTATGGGAATGCGGCAGGTTTAGTTAATAGAGTGACCTCTGTTTAACCTGGCATGGAGTGGGTTCTGTGACACCTATGCCTCTGTGGAAAAGGCTATTTGAACTTTTCCTCTGGGGTCAATTGGTGTCTCTTTCCCGCTCAAAGTTATCCCTGTATCTGGGAAGATTAATCCCTCTACCCCTTTTTCCCGCCTAATTCAGCCTGTATCTGGGGAGATTAATACCTGTACCCCTTCTTCCAGCCTAATTCAGCCTGTATCTGGGGAGATTAATCCCTGTACCCCTTCTTCCAGCCTAATTCAGCCTGTATCTGGGGAGATTAATCCCTGTACCCCTTCTTCCAGCCTAATTCAGCCTGTATCTGAGGAGATTTGACCCCCCTCTTCCCGCTCAAATCTCCCGCCGAATGCCTAGCCAGTTCCATCTGGTTATCTCATCTGGGCTATATAAGGGGTCTCCCAGCGGCTCTGACTCAGCCGCCTCAGAAACGGAGCTGTGGTGTTCCCCTCCCTCCCCTTTTGTTTGTCGCGGGCAGTTATTATTTATTGGTAAGTGTCGCCTTTGCGTAATGCATTGGTGGATTAATTGTTTTTTGCTAGTTTTGACGTGATTAAAGTTATGTTTGATAAAAATATCTGAGCTAATGTTGTGTAATCTCAACCTGAGCCGTAGTGGCTGGGTTGTTTAAGTTAGCCCCCGTTCACACTAAGGCAAACTGTGAGGCGACCTGGTCGCCTCACAGGTCGCCTTCCATAGGGAAGCTGCGGACCCGTTCTAATAGGAGCGACACAAGTCGCTCCGACTTAGAAAAAGGGTCCGGAGCTTCTTTGGGGCGACCCGGAGGCGACCGCCATAGACTTCAATGTTATGAAGTCCGTGGTGGCCGCTCCGAGGTTGCGGCGCGCTGCTCGCACCGCGACCTCGGAGGTCGCGGTGCGAAGTAGCGTCGCGTGTATGTGAATGGGGGCTTAGTGTAATGTGTTTGGAAAATTCGTTATTGATGTTTGTAAATAAACCAATAATAAAACGGCTGCGGCCTTAGGCGCTTTTCACACATACGGTCCGTTTGTCCGTTTTTCATCCATCTGTTGATAGATGAAAAACGGACATCAATGCATCTCTATGTAAAAACGGATGACAACGGATGATCATCAGTTAACATCCGTTTTCATCTGCTTCCGTCAATGTCCGTTTTTTGGAACGGATGAATGCCCTATTTTTCATCCGTCAGAAAAACGGATGTACACGGACAAACGATCTGTTTTTCATCCATTTTTGCATTTTTTTTTTTTGGTAGTGGATGTAAAAAAAAAAGGATGAAAAACGGATGAAAAAAACGGATGGAAAAACGGATGAAAAACGGATGGAAAAACGGATGAAAAACGGATGAAAAAAACGGATGAAAAACTGATACATTTTGACGTGACTGAACTGATGAACTGAACGGACCGTAATGTGTGAAAGGGGCCTTTTACTTCCAACCCATGTCGTTGTAGTGTATTTATTATAGTTATTTATTTAAGCAACTGAGCAATTTTCCTGCCTGCTGTCCCATAAAATATATATATCTCATAACATATAGAAACATAGAAACATAGAAAAGTGACAGCAGAAAAAAACCAAGTAGTCCATTGAGTCCACCTTTTTTTAAATTTTCTTTTGTTTTGTTTTATTTTTTTTTCTTTATATGCCTTTATAGTTCATGTTCAGATAAACGACTGCCTAATGCTGGCCATACACTAGCCAAAAGATTGTTTGAAAATCTGTCATTTGATCCGATCGTTCGTTTTTTCGTCCAGTTAAAGGGCACAAATAGAAAATCGAAGGAACAGTTTAAAAAAAAACGCTGACCAAATGATAAACGAAAAATAAATTAAAAGGTAATGTGTTTCTCGGCAGACCTGTTTGCTCTAGGCATATGTAACAAACTGAACGAAAAACTGATTCATTTATGTCCATTGAACGATTTATCGTTCGAAATTCAGTCATTACATGATGACACGATCGTCTGCTCTCAAGGTCGCTTTTTTATTATTGATTTATTTAATATTGATATTAAATATGTAGCAATATTTCCAGGCCTTGGGCCTGATGTGTGTCTGCCATTGTTACGGGTAACACTTCCAACACATTTAAGTTGTGAACCCAGGTATGAGAACTGAGACAAAGACCATTCCGGCATCTTTGGTTTGTTTTGTTTATTTTTTAATGGGGATGGGAGAAGGGAATGAGTTGGATACACCTCTGACTCAACTAGGCTTAACTGGGACACTGTACAGAAAAATGCCTGTAAATGCTGTCTTGACGCCAGCTGAATGCCGACCAACGCTTCCTGGCGCTTGAAGATACGGTTTTGCTGGACTTGTGCTAGAACTTCGACTTTAACACAATTGTTAACTCAGAAAATTCAGGACGGTAATGCACTTGACTCCTGACACTCTGTTTAGCTCAAAAGTCCTGTGAACAGCTCCCTCCAGCCCTTTACTGACTGAGGTAGCTCCTTGTAACTGCTTGTGCTGCTGCAACTCCTAACACTGTACACTGACTCTTCAGGGCCCAACTGCTGGCGCCCCCTTTAACACTTCAGGGTCCTCTGACTAGGCACCCCCTCTAACACTTCAGGGTCCTCTGACTAGGCACCCCCTTTACCGCTAGCTGACTCCTGGATCCCTGGGACCTTCACCTGAGTGGTCCCCTCTACACTAGGCAGACCCCCAGGGGTAGTTCACAGTACTCAAGACCTTGGAAGGCTTTCCTGGAACTGAACCCCTCTTCCTCCGCTGGTCCTCGGCACACCGGATCCCCTCTGCAGCTCAGCTCAGTACTCTCTGTATTCTCAGGCAGCCACTTAAGACACCGATCCTTCTGACAGGAGGAGAGACAGCCGTACTGTCCCTCCTGGGACTCTGCTTCCCGCCAAAGACGCTGTGTCACGCGTTCCCCTCAAACTTATACCTACTCACAGAATCCTCTGCGGCAGAATCTGCCTTCTGGGGTAGATACAAGCCTGAATGGGCTACTGATTGGGTTTCCTCCACTGCCCAATGAGAATCCTCTCACAGAGCCAATGGGGAGACTCCCCTCTCAGTAACCACACCTGGGAGACATGACAGTCCAGCTGAAAATCATGGCCCTACTGTTAGACAGACAAGGCCCACTATACTTTTACCTAGCACCTACCTTGTAGGGTGCTACAAATATATACTGTATAACGTGAGTGAGTAGTATAGATAATACAGTACTTTTAGTCGGGACAGAGTGAATGAGCTGGGAGAGTCTGACCAAAAGTGCATGCTGGAACGAACAGCAGAGGAGACATAAAGATGCTCTGACTTGTAGAAACCTGGATTGAAAGGTAGAGTATTGAAGGTGGTGGATCATTGGGAGGAATACATTCAGAGAGGTGCTGTACTGTATAGTGGTTTTAATCCAGAAGGTTTTTATTTAGCTACAGTAGAGCTAAGAGAGAGAGAAGATACCGAGAGACATAGCAAGAGCTATGGAAAACACAAAAATATTTCATTTTTAATGATTTATATAGTAAAATAACATTACAAAAAAAAACGCAATATACCGGGACCGCAAAAACTGAACCGCGATGGAGCGGGGGTTTACTGTATATGTGTTTACTCATCCTGCTAGGGGTATTAGCTGAGGTTGTAAGGAGTACATAAACAACCAGATTGTTGTTTAACCATGCTTAAAAATCATGATTGAGAAATTATCATGCAATACAATGTTCCTTAACTGGCAGCCCTGGGGACATATACACACTTCCAGTGCTATCCTGGTGGTCTTCAGTATCCCACCTAAAAGGCCTCATGCACAATGCTGCTGTTAAACTGATGTTATTGTGAGTTTGGGCATTTTTTTATAACAGTCCTAAAACTCCCCTCTATGTTATTCTATGTGTTCCTGCACACATGAATGTTTTTAGCAGTTTATCAACAGAGGAGTTTATGGGCTGTTGTCTGGACACCCTAAAATTACGTACGAGAGAAGTTCTTCTGACCACAAAAAACGCTGAACGCTGCATAACGCTCATAAACGCTCATAAACTCTAGGCACGTTTAGCACTTCAGCGTTTAGCTATTTCAGCGGCCAGAATAAATTAAATTCTGGCCAAGGAAATAAATAGACTCCCAAATTCTGTTAAACTCTTCTAAACTCGTTCTAAAAAATGCAGCTATAAGGTGAGTTTATAACACAGATTTTTTTCCTGTCAGGGTAAAGAACATTTACAAGAAACCAGTGTGTATGAGGCCAAAAAGTAAACTATTCTGCACCGTACAGACTAACCGGTATCACTATTGCAGCATCCAATTCTGTCTTATTGTTTACAGCAGGCATGTCCAACCTGCGGCCCGGGGGCCGCATGCGGCCCAGAACCACAGGCAATGCGGCCCACTGACCCCTGACAATTTTTTTTTTCGTTTTTTTGCTGGGGAGGAAGGAAGGCGGGTCAGGGGGCACAGCCACAGTGGCTTCCAACTAACTGTAGGCAGAGGCTGCCTTGGAAGCAGTGCTTTAAGTGGCCCAAAAGAGGTGCTGGTACTCTATTATAGCCTATAAATTTTGTCCCCCCCCACCCCACATCAGGGTCCCCATAGAGCACCCCCCCCTGGCCTGGGCTGGGACTCCGGAGCAGGGGGACTCACTGGTGGTGACTAGTCTGGCTCTGGAGTGGGAAATATTCTTGGGGGGGGGGGGGTTGAGGGCACAGATGTCCAAAATGAGCGTACTGGTACGCTAAGGCGCACGGAGAGGTGGCGGTATGCTCAAGAGCCATATTTGGAAGTGGCGGTACTGAGTACCAGTGCATACCGGCCCACTTAAAGCACTGCTTGGAAGGGATCATCCTCTAGTTGTGTTAAATTAGTGCTGGGGGGGCGTCTGTGCGGAAAGGGCGCGGCGGTGTTTTATTACTTATATATTTTATATGCGGCCCGAGAAAATTTCTCTACACTCAATGTGGCCCAGAGAAGCCAAAAGGTTGGACACCCATGGTTTACAGGGTTACAGTATAAGGAAAACCAGGAGCATTACCATTTCTTATGGCAATTTTGTCAATAGTAAAGGGGAAACAATACTATTTCTTAAACTGATGAGCTTCATTAGGAATTATATTATCCAAAGCTTTAAATTGTGGCCTTTACTTGAGGCGTTCAAAATCTGGTTACCCACTATTGATCTAATGTTGGTTGGTTCTGCACATTACCGCTAAGCTTTTTTTATGTACTGTATTATATGTGTCAACTACAAGCTGCCTGTTGGAAGAATGATTGGATTTATGAAATTGTGGGCAAGAAACTATATTCAATCAGTCTAGAACATTTTACAGTATTCACAATTAATTTCCCCTATGCCATGCATAAAGAAAACATTTTGCTTCATCCAAGTCGTGTAGCAAAACAAACGCCTTTCCAGAATAATTAGTTATTGATCATTCCCACATGCTAACGATTTTAGATCTATGTAGTCAGGCCCGCATTGGCTAATCGGGAGCACCGGGATCATTCCCGGTGGGCTGGTGGCCACAAGGGCCGTTGTCCTGGCACTGGGTCGGCCGGCCCGACGCGCTCCTGCGGCGCCTTAGATTTAAAAATGCCCGCAGCACTGCATCTCCTGTAGAATGTCCACAGCCCTGCCTTCTCCTGTACCATGTCCGCAGCCCTGCATTCTCCTGTACCATGTCCGCAGCCCTGCATTCTCCTGTACCATGCCCGCAGCCCTGCATTCTCCTGTACCATGCCCGCAGCCCTGCATTCTCCTGTACCATGCCCGCAGCCCTGCATTCTCCTGTAACGTGTCCGCAGCCCAGCATTCTCCTGTACCATGCCCGCAGCCCTGCATTGTCCTGTACCATGCCCGCAGCCCTGCATTCTCCTGTACCATGTCCGCAGCCCTGCATTCTCCTGTACATTGCCTGCAGCCCTGCATTCTCCTGTACCATGTCCGCAGCCCTGCATTCTCCTGTACCACTAATGGGTCTGCCATTAGTACCGGTGTTCTCCCCAGCCCATGTGAGCTGTGACCTTGGGTGTGATAACTGAAGCAGCGACAACTCCGGCATCTTTGTTTGTGGTTTTTATTGTAGTTTAAGGGGATGGGAGAAGGGAATATGTGGGATACTCTTTGAGGCTTGAACTAATTACACTTGGGACTTTACTTCCAAAAAATGCCCGTTGGCGCTTCCTTGCCACCAGCCGGCGCCAGCCAACGCTCACTAACACAGAGAATACTCTGTAGAACAAAGACGTGCTGAATCCTCGACTTATAGTCCAGAAGATCCAGGAGTGAGAACCGTAGAACTCCTGACACTGTTGTGCTGTATTGATCAATGGATACTGTCCTCCGCTTAACCCAGCTTGAGGTAGAATATGTTAGAACTCTGTACAATTCAGGGCCCAACTGCAGGTGCCCCCTTTAACCTTGAACTCTTCAGGGTCCACTGACTATGTACCCCCTCTGTAACTTCAGGGTCCTCGAACCTAGGTACCCCCTTTGTAGCTAGCTGACACTGGATCCCAGAAACTCTTCCGGAGTGGTCCCCTCTGACTCTAGGCAGACCCCCAGGGGCAATTCTCAGTACTCAAGACCTGTGTAGGCTTTCCTGGGACTGGACCCCTCTCGCTCTCCGCAGGTTCTCGGCACACCGGATCCCCTCAGCTCACTCAGCACTCTCTGGATACTCAGGCGACATCCTGAGATATCTGCTTCCTCAGACAGGAGGAGAGACAGCCGCACTCTCCTTCTTGGGACTCTGCTCCCGCCAAAGACACTGTGCCACGCACTTCCCCAAACTTATACCCACTCCCAAAACCCTTTGCAGCATAATCTGCCTTCTGGGGTAGTTACAAGCTTGGATGTGCCCCCTGATTGGGCTTCCTCCACTGCCCTATGAGAAACCATGACACCCTAACTAAATAAATCACAGCCCTGCTGTTAGGCAGACAAGGCCAATATACATTTACCTAGCACCTACCTGTAGGGTGCTACACCAGGTTTTAATTACATTATTTTAATATAGTCAGTCGTGAACTAAAGTGGGCCGGTCTAAGGCATGAAACTCCAGGGCTGAAAATGAGTCCCACTCCGGCCCTGTATGTAGTTGTGGTCATGACTTTACTTCTGAACTGGAGCACTAACTACAGGTTTACTGTTTTTTTTTTTTTTCTTATTCTCACTACAATCAGGTTAGAATTTTTATACTTTTTTTTTTTTTTTTTTTCTTTTACCAGACATAGGTGGACTTATTTTGACCCTTGTTCCAAAAGTTCCTGCTGCACAAGAAACTACCCAGATCTACGTCTTTTTTTTCTTTATTGCCATTGAGTAAAGAGAATAAAATGCTCCGAAATACTTTTCTTTTTAGTGAACCTAAGCTGCATTATTAGAACACAGTGTTCCCCTAAGGCAGAGCCACATGGCACCTGTTAGCACATTATAAATAAACAACTATTGTTATATATACATAATAGAATTGCAGGAAATGCTATTTCCATAGAGTCTAGTGTTCTGGAGCAGTCAAAGCACTATGACGCCAGCAGCAAATCTGACATTCCACAAGGTATTTTTTATACTGATAGCATCATTGGTCTGGTTAAACACATGAAATGGACGGCATGACAGAACACTGGGTTGTGCCACTTTGTCTGCTGCTAAACTGTAACAGAGTCAGTTATGATTGATTAAAATTGATTCAACCTTTTGGTTTTTAGGTGGAGTAGGTTATTTTTATTAAAAGCCCTGCCTGTTTTGATCTGTTGCTAAGATAGAATACTCCCATAGTTCTTTGGTAATCAATGACAATGTTGTTAAGCCTCTTTACTGTGTTAATTTGGGTGTGGAAACACAGAGAGTGTCCCGATACCTGGCATCTGTAAGATTCTGGTACCTCCGGTACCCTTAATCACCACTTTCCTCTGTAATGCGTCCCACCTTTCTCTTCAGGTGGTACGCATATACCTTTAAGAACGATGATGTCACTGCTGAGCGCCGCAGAGCGGCTATTTCAACCACCGGCGGTCTCACTCACATTGTTCGTTCAACCTGCCTTGTTACCCACATGCTTTCAAGCCTGTCTCTCGATCGGAACCTCCAGCTATTCCCTTTACCTGGAGCAGACCGGAACCTCGCTACTGATCCCTGTATCTCACTACCGGATCATTCCTCATCTACTGGACTTCTCTAACTACTAACATTTCAAGTGATAAGTACCCCGCAGGGGAACCCTCCATAACCTTATTGCACTATCTACCTATGCACATTAAGGACTGTTACTACCTATCTATACTATCCTATCATCTGCACTGTTACATAGATTGCTAGCTCTTCAGCCTACTACCATCTATCATCTGCACTGCTGCATAGATTGCTAGCTTTCCTGTCTACTACTATCTATCCTTGCACTGGGTTAGTCTATCCTGTATTTGTCATCTGCTGTCCTCACCACCTGCTAGCATACTCGATACTAACCTATCTGCATTCCTAATACCATCTTGAACTCTCCTATACAAACCTATCAAGTGATTACCATCCTTGTCACTGTTCACACCTGTCCCTTCAGCACATCACCTTCATACTATCATATACATACTATCACTCCAGGAACATCTCATTGAGTGTGTATATATCTGTATGTTGAAGCTGACAGGCCCACGGTGATGAGTCCTGGAGAGTTGGATCTGGTATTCAACACATCTCTACATGACTACTGAGTGGAGATTTTGCAGCTGCAAATCCAGCCTATACTAAAAACGCAGGAGCGTTACAGCATCCTGCTACCACTCTACAAAATGCCTAATGTGTGGCTGGCCAAATACAGCCTTGCTGACTGCATGTTGGGCATCAGGGCATTATAGTTTCTACTTCCGATAATTCTAATCAAGGCACCAAGTGTTTTTTTTATTCGGCCTGTAAAAGCACCTCACTGTAAGTCTTTTTGTCCACTTACATAAAGTAATTTACAGACATATTAGAAGAGGAGCATTTGCAGGCAGGAAAAAAACACCTAAGGCACATTCTTGAGAGGAGCTTAAAGTGATTGTAAAGTCTGTAACAAACATGTTATTCTTACCTGCTCTGTGCAGTTGGTTGTGCACAGAGCAGCCCTGATCCTCCTCTTCTCTGGTTACAGAGTTATACAGTGCTATTCTGATTCTATTGTCAGTGTAGAATATCAGTTTAGTGTGAATCTAGTGATAGCTCAGTTAGTGTGACTGTAGTGACCGTTCATTTTTACTTTAGTGTCAGTTTGTTTTGTCAGGGCAGGTTCCCTGCATTATAGTTCAGTACTTTAGTGCACGTTTAACGCAGTATATTGTGCATTATGTGCCAATTACCACAGTATATTTCTGTGTGTTAGTGCATGTTTAAGGCAGTATATTTCAGTGCATTACTGTTTGTTTTAACGCAGTATATTTCTGTGTTTTAGTGCACGATTAACACAGTATATTTCTGTGCGTTAGTGCACGTTTAACGCAGTATATTTCAGTATGTTACATGCTGTTTAAGGCAGTATATTTCTGTGCATTAGTGCATGATTAATGCAGTATATTTCTGTGCCTTAGTGCAGTTTTACTGCAGTATATTGTAGTGTGTCAGTGGAGTGTGTCTGTGTAGTGAGTACTCAGGATAAAGTGCACCAAACACCACTTTCCATTGATTAAAGTGCATCCACGTACACATTTCCACATCTTTATAACATTTTGTTAATAAGCACTTTTCCATCATGTCTGGGAGGCCAACAAGGAGGAGAAGACATTCCCATGACACTGTGAGGGGGCCAGCAGCGTATGTGTCCACAGGCAAAGGTGGACCTGGCCAGTACCTAGGCAGGGCATAATTTCCTCTGTTTAGTGATGTTGACTGTGCTATCCAGCCACAGCATGCAGAGGAGAGGGTGGACTGGCTTACTAAACCATCCTCATCCTCCGTCACCCAAGCAGAGACTAGTGCCCAGTCCACTGCAGCTGCCAGAGTGGCTTAATCTGCCTCATTGTCCACAGCTATTACTGCCATAGCCCCAGCATCAGACATGGAGGAATCAGCTGAGTTATTTGAACACAGCGTCAGCCACTTGCTCCTTGAGGATGCACGGCTATTACTTGATTCAGATGTTGGTTCTGAGGTTGAGGAAGGTAGGAACATGAGCCTACAAAGGGGAGAGAACACTGGTACATAAATTGGCAGTCATTTTCCATCAGCCACAGTGTATTGCTAAGTTGTCTTCAGTGACCAATTTTACACCTGTTACTTCTATCGAAAGTCTGTGGAAGAGACACCAGAATTTATCTAAAAAATCTCTAATCTTGTTCCCAGTGCACTACATTGTGGCCTCATCATACAGAATGGCTCCTCAAACCATTGTTTACAAAATAAAGAAAGCTTGCAGGGACAATGTCGTCATTTTGTTTGGCTTTATAAATGCAATTATTTCTGCAGCAGCTTTTATACACAGTACAGATGTGCCACTTTACAGGTAGACTAAGAGGACCCCCTAGGCACTATATTGAAAGGAATTTTTCATTTTTATTGTTGTTTCTCATTTTAATGCTTTCACTTCAAGCATCAGTAAATGACTGCTCAATGAAAAATTGCAAACTTTTTTTTCATTGATACATGTCCCCCAGGGCAGTACCCGGACCCCATAACCATTGTATGCCAAATGACTTGCACAAATAGGGACTTTTGATTTTTCCAGTTTGGATCCCATAGACTTCAATGGGGTTTGTTATTCGGTTTCGAACTTTCACAATTTTTTAAAATTCTGGTGCAAACTGAACAGGGGGTCGTTCAGCCCATCCCTACTAAAGAGGATGAAGCTCTCCTGAGATATGAAATCAACTGTGATAATATAGAACGGCATGAAGGCCAACTAATCTGTGTTATTTTCTTACAGTGCTGGAGTTTCGGCTTTGATCCCGCATTGAAAACTATCTACAAGAGCTTGTGTGTTTTCCCTGTAGTCATATTAGTTAATTACCTGGCTTCCAACTAAACTGGCTTTTCTGAAGGTGTACAGTATGTATGACTATGGTAAGGCTTGTAAGCTCTTTTTAGGGCAGGTACTGATGTGAAAGCTGCACTAAAAATAATAGGGCTATATAAATGAATAACAAAATAAAACAGAGACGTGGTTTAAAAAATGAAGCCAGTCAAAAAGATAAGCATATGTTTCTAGTAATAACTAATCAGTGCAGGAAGGGGTTTCTAAACTGATAAATAAAATGTGTACGGAGAAAAATCCACAACCAAGATTGAGTACAGGTAGTATGTTAAAGTGTGCAAAGATTTTTATTAAAGAAATCTATGCAATTTGACATCTTATTGGGCTATTAGTCCTGCACTGTATGTGATGACATCATCATTTTTATGGAATCATTTAGACATAAAATGCTAGAATATGTATACCTCTATTACAGGGTTAACATTTTGGCAGAGATGCATGCTTTCGTTTAAACTTTTCACACCTTCATTTGCTAAGCTCATTCTTTGCCCCAGGCGATCACACATTGTAACTGTTTTATAAGGAAAGAAGGGAGGGGGAGTAAAAAAAAAAAAAAAACATTGCAGTCTATAAAGAGATGTTAGATACTGACCATGATTATCTGAATTAGAGTGTAATCAGAATTCATGCAGCCTGTTCATTTAGTCTTTTTTGATTTTAGAAACCACTTCAGCAAATTCACTTTTTTTGCAGTCATTTTGATGTCAGTACTATACCATTTTAGGGCTCTAATATATTTCCTATTTACTCTTGTCATTACTGACAGGCAGTTACCTTTTTGGAAAGGATTTAAAAATTTCTCGTCTTTTTTTGTTTTTTCTTAAAGCGGAACTACACTGCATCTGAGCAATACAAAGTAAAAATTATATTTCATTCATTTTTATTATTCAGAGCAAACTCCACCATCCATCCATGTCTCCATGCTTTATTGTGTTGAAAAATTAATAACATTTCGGGCCATCTTGAGTAAGGGCAGAAGATTCATGTAAATTTACTTCCTGGAATCCACCTGCCCTTAGCTCAAGCAGGGGGGTTAGCTTAGTTGAGAAAACCCCTCCTCCCCTCCTGAAGACTCCTGGGATGTATGACATAATTTGCCTAGGCATGGAAACCAGGAAGTAACTGAAGAAATGTTAAAAAAAAAAAAGTTTATTAGAAGTAAATATTTTTCTTATCTATTTACTAATACTCACAGCATAAGGATTAAAAACAGTCAATGTCGATTGAGAGAGTCCAGTTCCCCTTTACCTTGACTACTCCCAACTTCTTTATTAAAAACAGTAGCTTTTTATTTTACCTGGCATTTTACTGCTCAATGTTACCACTGTGATTGTCACAAGGAATCATTTTTTAAAGTATATCAACCCTACGGACTAGTACTAGTAGAAACTATAAGAAAATCGGGCAAACATTTTCATACAAAGAATTTTCGTACGATTTTTGTATGTACACAACTTTCGACAGCCAATTACGAATTTTCGTATGAAAATTCTCGAAGGGACAAACGCCAACATTTTTCTCGTATGGGAAAAAACAAACGATTTTCGCTTAATGTGTTTATCATTTTTGTACAAAGAAAAATCCGGAAAAAAATCAGAAAAGAAAGACTGCGCATCATCAGAAACAATAAACAACAAAAAAAAAGCCTTTCTCATACGAGAATTTTCGTATGCATTTTCGTTCATTGGTTACGATTTGCTGTGAAGTAATGAGGAAAATCGGACAATCAGTCGCCCGCTTTTCTTATAGTGTGTACCCCACTTATAACTGGGATGCCATTAAAGTTCATGTGTGTGTAAAGGCAGGTTCCCAATACTTTTGACAATCTAGCGTATGATTTGGCACAGCTATCTCTCTGCTCCTGTAATAATGGAAGATTTTCATGGTCTGTTTCCAACAAACGGAATAGCTAATTATTTAATTCATTCAACAGGAACTATTGCCGTTACAATAGTCGCTTTTGAATTAGAAATGACAGCTTGGGGACATTAGAATCCTCTTGTGCTAATCTGGTTCTTTAATTGTTGTTCTTTTTACAAAAAGTTTCATTGAAATATGGCCTAGGCATTAGCCTATGGAACTAAATAGCTCCAAATGGTCTTTTCTTATTTCTAATAAAATATTGTTTTTCAATCCAGGGTTTTTTTGGCACCCAGTACTAAAATAGAATCTTGTGAAAAGGGGTTAAGCTGCTGTAAAAAAAAAAATAACTCTTGCTATTCTAGATGTAAAAATCCATGAACATATATTATGAAGTATAGGTGAAAATGTATAAAGCCAAATTACAAGGTTTCTGATGTTCAAAAAGTGCAGGCATGTCCAAAGTCTGGCCCGCAGGCCGCTACGGTCCCACAGGTAATTTGGAAAAATCTATTGTTGTGGCCCCTGTGAATCCCTGAAAGCTCCTCAGGACATCTGGGATCTCTGGATCTTTCAACACTGCATGACTGCACGTATGCCATATTAGTTCTTTTACCATTCATTTTATACATCCTCTTATATACGCTACTGTTTTGAATGACTTATACTCAAAATGATGGTCCATTCCGGCCCACTGCATCCAATTCTGTTTTTTCCTGTTACATGTAAATACACTATTGTTAACACCTACCCCCCGCCAGCTTTATATCCCTTGCTCAATATGGCCTCGGACTTAGCATGATTAGGGAGCACTAAAAAACACAAATAAATCCGGTGCTAGTATGACAGGACCAGCGCCTTCTCCATGATAATTGGCATAACACCTGGGGGTCAAGTAGCAGTTGTGTGGGAACAAAACACACCAGGAGGATGTTCAAAAGTATCAGTCACACAAGGGTTAACCACATGTAAGGGCTATATGAACCCACCAATGATGATTACTGATGGCAGCAATAATACAATAATAGTCATGAATGATGCCAATGTAGTAAATAGAACATTGAAAAGTTGTCAGGACAACCATACGACTCCACTATTGTTGAGCGAACACCTGGATGTCCGGGTTCGGCCGAACTTGAAAAAAAAGTCCGGGTTCGCGACCCGAACTTAACCCGAACTTTACCCCGATCCCGAACCCCATTGAAGTCAATGGTGACCCGAACTTTTGAGCACTAAAATGGCTCTAAAAAAAACATGGAAAGGGCTAGAGGGCTGCAAATGGCAGCAAAATCTTCTTAAGAGCATGGCAAGTGCTCTGCAAACAAATGTGGATAGGGAAATAACTTAAAATAACATAAAAATAAAAAAGAACCATCTTGATCTAGGAGGACGAGGTCCATATGGAGTAGGAGGTTGAGGTGGTGGCGGATGTGGCGGTGTAGGTGAAAGCGGCGGTGGAGGGGGACGAGGTAGCAAACACTGGTTTTTGTTTTTAATTTTATTTCTTTTTAAATTAGGGTACACCCCAAAAGAGTGAGAAAGATGAAAAATACAACAATGGCTGGGTAAGGCCGGTATACATGTCTATTCTGCACAAGGTACGGACGGTGTTTATTGAATAGCGTGGGTGTTTATTGAATAGCGAAATAGAACAACAGTATCCAAAGGGTGTATCTCACAGTAACGTATGAATAAAAAAAAAATTATTTTTCCCTTTAATTGGTGATTTTTGAAGAGCAGATTAGAACAGCAGTGTCTAAACACTGTATGTCACAGTAAAATATGAAGGAAAACATTTTTTTTTTTTTTTTAAATTCAGATTAAGCAGACACATATGCACTGAGCTTGCATTACATGGCTGCTACACGCCGCAAGCCACACGCCGCCCACCTAACAGACTGATAAAAGTTTTTTTTTTTCTCCCTCCTCCTCACTGGGCTCAGGTCAGGGCAAAAAGATTGTGCACTCCACCCCCCACACAATAAAATCAATGTAGATCACTGTCTGATTAAAGAAGATTCTCCTATTCTTTCCCTGAAAGTAATCTCCAGCCTGCCCCTACAATAATCTCCTATCTCTCCCTCATATCAGCAGCAGCAGGAACCTGACCCTACAGTAGTTAGAGCAGAGTGACGTGCGGCGCTACGTGACTCCAGCTTATATAGAGGCTGGGTCACATGCTGCACTGGCCAATCACAGCCATTCCATTAGTAGGCATGGCTGTGATGGCTTCTAAGGGCACACTAGTTAAAAGCTTGTTAATTGGCTGCCCTACAGCTGTTGAAACCGTGCCATTAAAACAGCGCCAAAACATTAAAACCACGCCAAAACATAAAATAAAATTACCGAACAACGGACTGTATCCCGAATATACAGTAAAATGTTCGGGTCCGTGTCCGGGTACGGAACACCCAAAAGTCCGGTACGATCCCGAACAATACAGTCAGTGTTCGCTCAACCCTAGTCACCACACATGCCGCTCACCACCAGCGGCTCTATAGCAGTTCAAGCCTCGTTTTGGTCCTCCTTCCCCAAGAGTCTGACGTCACGTCCGGGTCCCCTTCCCAGACGGCACTCATTGTGGGTGATTGGAGCGGCCACAGACAGCGGTCCCCCTTGCCTCCTATACTGGGCATTGTGTGATCCCTTTTCCACCCTTCCCTGTCCAGGATTGAGGCATTCCGTTATCCTCTCCTCATAGGCTGAGCAAGACACAATTGTCCACACTGCTGCATTGTTCCTGACTGGTTTTATGCCTTCACACACACACACTGGATGGTCACCAAGCTGTGAGTTTTTAATCCCTTGTTTTGGCTTCACCATTGTAGATCCAGCGGGGGTCATTGTACAAGTTGTACTGCTGTTTTATACATACATGATTTTGAATAAAACTTTTCAATGTTCTATTTACTATATTGGCATCATTCATGACTATTATTCCTGCCATCATTAGTCATCATCGGTGGGTTCATATAGCGCTTATATGTGGTTAACCCTTGTGTGACTGATTAGGGAGCACGCATGCTCCAAATTGAGATGAATACATTGTAAAATCTCAGTTAACCACTTAAGCCCCGGAAGATTTTACCCCTTCCTGACCAGGGCCTATTTTGCGATTCGGCACTGCGTGACTTTAATGGACAATTGCGCGGTCATGCGACGCTGTGCCCAAACGAATTTGACGTCCTTTTTTTCCCACAAACAGAGCTTTCTTTTGGTGATCACCTGTGCGATTTTTTGATCATGCGCTATAAACAAAAAAAGAGCGTCAATTTTGCAAAAATAACAATATTTTTCTAATTTTTTTATATGAAATTCCCCCCCAAAAAAATGTAAAAATCAAAAATTTTTTAAATTTTCGGCCAATTTGTTTTATGCTACATATGTTTGGTAAAAAAAAAATCGCAAAAAGCGTATTTTGATTGGTTTGCGCAAAAGTTATCGCGTTTACTAACAAAGGGAAAGATTTTTGTCATTTTTGTTGTTTTTTTTTAACGCGTAATGGTGGCGATCTGCGATTTTTTTTGCGGTACTGCGACATTGCGGCGGACAGATCGGACCCTTGACTGACATTTTTGACACTTTTGGGGTTACCAGTGACATTTCTACAGTAATCAGTGCTATACATATGCACTGTTACTGTAAAATTACACTGGCAGTGAAGGGGTTAACTTTTTTGAGAGGGAGGGGCTATGTGTGTCCCTAGGGACGTGATTCTAACTGTGATTGGCTGTGGCTTGAGATGTATGAACAGTGATCAACGGTTCTACATAGTAGAACCGTATGATCATCATTCATACACCGGGGAGAATGACAGGCGGCTTGTTTACATTAGCCGCCTGCCTTTCTCCCTCTCCCCCGACGATCGCCGAGTGACCGGCGGACATCGGGTCCGCCGGTCACACGCGTGGGGGGGGTCCGTGACCACTTGGGAGCGGGGGCGCGCGCTCGCTCCCTAGACCCTCACAGGCTAGCGACGTAGACCTACGTCACTCTGCCTGTGAGGGGCTGACCGCCGCAGTAAATAGTCGTGCGGCGGTCGGCAAGTGGTTAAGGGGCACGCATGCTCCAAATTGAGATGAATACATTGTAAAATCTCAGTTAATGTCAGTTGGTCTAAATCAGGTATAAACATATTTGGACACAACATGTATACTTGGTGTTATGTTCCTGTTCAGATTTTTTTTTAACTTAAAAGTTGACAGACAACCTTTATTACCAATATTTTGTAATGTACTTTACAATGTTCCTGAGATATATTTCAGCTTCCTGGATTTTCTTTTTCATCTGTCCTTCAGATATGAAAGACAGAGTGATTTAACCGTTTAGATTTGTCATCCATATGACGAAATGAAAAGTATGCAGTTTGCAATAAACTTTGCATAAAATAGTTGATTTGCATTTAATTTTAATAGTCCAAAGAATGTCAGGCAAAATGGTCAGCCCTCACACATGTTCACATTATCAAATCTGGGCCTCTTTGAAAAAATTTTGGACACCCCTGGTATATGCTATATTATTTTTTCTTTATTTGCTATTTTTTTCCCCACAAAGGTGGAGTTACCCTTTACATTAACCTCAGTGTCTGAGAAGATTCATTCCGATCTTTTCTGATGCCTTATACCTCTTTGCCTTTGCTGATTTTCTGATTTTCTTTATCCTTTTTACAATTCTAGTCAGTCTCATGATTTCCACTGTTTATTTTAACTGGCCAACCTTTGCTCATTTTTTAAATCTTGATGTTATGATGCCTGCTGAAACCGTTCTTGTTTTATGGGGTATGTTCATGCCTGTTGATTTGGTCTTCTATTCATGTTAGCAGTTGCCAGTGAGAACTTAAGGATTGCAAATTGGGAATATCATATGGCAAACCCCAACATTTAGTTGCAGGTATGCAGGGTTCAGAGGGACTGAAAGCACCTACTGGTGACAAGTTTCTACTCAACTCCAAAAGTGAATTAAAAAAAAAAACACCTCTAAAACGGAAAATTTATATCAAATACTTACTTACTTAATTTTCCTTTCCTGATGGACTCCATGGCAGCCTACGTGTGGGTTAGTCCCGCCTCCTCCTACCTCATAGGACCCTACTCCCATAAATTTCACTTTGCCCCAGAGACCATGTTCCATAAAATAGCCTCCTCCGGCAGATGGGTGGGGACTCCGGCTGCCATGGAGTCCATCAGGAAAGGAAAATTACGGTAAGTATTTGATATAAATTTTCAGTTTTCCTGACAGACTCCATGGCAGCCTACGTGTGGGAAATAACTAGCCAAACACACCAGGGTGGGCAATCTGCTATTCAAAAGAAATTTAATTTGCACCATCAACTGATAGTATCCGCAAACCAAAATCAACAGATGATAAAGAAGCTGGCTCGACACAATAATGAGCCATGAAAGTGTGAATTGAGGACCATGAGGCCGCTTTGCATACAACTTCAGGAGCCACATGACGAAACGCTGCCCAAGAAGTCGACATTCCTCTTGTAGAATGCGCTGTCACCGCCTCTGGGGGAGCCAACCTTTAGCTCTATAGGCCCATTGAATGGACTGGACAATCCAAGATGCGATCGTTCTAGACGAAGCACGCAAGCCTTTATTCTTCCCATAGAACAGGACAAACAAATAATCCGAATGGCGGAAATGAGATGTGGCTTCCAGATATAGTGGATGCCCTACATCCAGTGGATGAGTCGCAGAGTCAGAGGATTTGAATGTTGGCAAGACAATTTCCTGATTTTCATGAAAAATAGAGGATACTTTTGGATGCGAATCCAACATGGGAATCAGAACCACCCAATCCGGGAAAAAATGACAAAAAGGGTTCTTTGCATCCCAAAGCTCCTAGCTCAGAGACCCTTTTTGCTGAGGCGACTGCCACCAGGAACGCTACCATAAGAGACAATTCTTTGATGGAGAGTTGAACCAGGTTATCTTTTCTGAGGTCTGCAAAGAAATCCAGAACAAGTGGAAGATCCCACTTAGGGAATCTGGGCTTCCTTTGTGGTCTGAGCCTAGAAGCTCCTCTGAAAAATTGCCTCACTAGAGGATGCTTTGCCCAGGATGTTCCTGTGAAAGCCGAGATAGCTGACACTTGAACTCGAAGAGAACTGACTGATAAAGGCAGATCCAGGCCAGATTGTAGAAAACTCAAAATGTGTTGAACCTTTGGAGTGCCTTGCACATCCATATTTCCGGAGATATGAGACATGAACTTCTTCCATATCCTTTCGTAGACTCTATTTGTTCCAGCTCTTCTCGCATTCAACAGTGTGGAGATAGCTCCACTTGGACACCCTAATGCCTCCAGCCTTTCCTTTTCAAAAACCAGGCCATCAGGTGCAGATGGGCCGGGCAAGGGTGTAGCACCGTTCCCTGAGACAGGAGATCCTGCCTGGAAGGTAGTGGGACTGGCTCGCGAGAGCTCAGCTGTAGCAGCATCGGAAACCAGGGCCTGTTCGGCCAATATGGGGCTATCACAAGAGCCTCCACTTCTTCCGACCTGAGTCTCGTCAGGAATTGAAGGAGGACTGGAACTGGTGGGAAGGCGTAAGCCTTGTGAAACCTCCACTGCTCTGTTAGGGCATCCACCCCGAAAGCTTGTGGGCATTTGAATCTCGTGTAATACTTCTCCAACTTGAAGTTGCATGGGGAAGCGAACAGATCCACTTCTGGAAGGAACCCTAGGGATTTTAGCCACTGAAACACATGGGCATGAAGACTCCACTCGTTGTCCATGGAGACTCGTGATAGAAAATCCGCCTGGATGTTCTGTGTCCCTGGCAGAAAAACCGCAGTGAGGTTGGATAAGTATTTCTGAGCCCGGACCATTATTGGCTCGACTTCTCTCAATAAAGAGTGACTGCGAGTTCCCCCTTGACGCTTTATATACGACACTGCCGTCGTATTTTCCAGCCTCAGGAGGACAGATGTTCCTACTGTAAGGTGATGAAATGCTTGGAGAGCTCGAAACGCTGCTCGAAGCTCCAGGATGTTCGAAACTTCCCTGTGTAACCGAGGATTCCATTTGCCCTGGGCTATCTCTGTTAGGCAGTCATTGCCCCAACCTGTGTTGCTTGCGTCTGTGGTTATCGTGACCCAAGAGATGGGAAGGATAGAATGGCAATTGAGTAGATTCCTCTTCTGCAATCACCACAGGAGAATGTGCCGCATTACTGGGGAAATCCAAATCAGATGATCCATGTCGCCTGGGCACCATTGGCGAAGAAATCCTGTTTGAAAAGGACGCATCCTCCATTGAGCCCATTTCACCATAGGTGTCGTGGCCACCATAGTACCTATTATTTTGAGGCACTGTGAGACCCGGAGATGAGATGTTGACATGGCCAGCTGTACTCTGTCTCTGATAATCAGGATTTTCTCTAGAGGCAAGGAGATGGTGCCCTTGACTGTATTGAATTGAGCCCCGAGAAAGATAAGTGCCTGTGTGGGCTCCAGATGGCTCTTTTCCAAGTTTAGCAACCAGCCGAACTCGAGAAGAGTCGCCGTGACTAGATCTCTGTGAACCAGGAGTTGCTCTCGATCTTGCGACAGAAGTAGTAAGTTGTCTAAATAATGGTGAAGACGCACTCCCTTGATTCTGATCAGGGCTACCACAGCCAATAAGAGTTTTGAAAATACTCGAGGAGATGTTGTGAGCCCGAATGGGAGACATGTAAACTGAAGATGGTGTTGATCCACAGCAAACCGCAGGTATTTCTGTAACTCTGTTGCTATAGGCACATGGAAATATGCATCCTTCAAGTCTATTGACACAAGCCAATCTCCTGGCTGAACCTCCTGGCGGATTGTCAATAGTGTCTCCATTTTGAATTTTCCCTTTTTTATAAAGGAGTTTAGATGTGTGAGGTCTATGACCGGTCTCCAGGAGCCGTTCTTCTTCATTACTAAGAAGAGTGGAGAATAGAGGCCTAGAAACCTCTCTTTGGCTGGTACTGGAACTACTGCGCCTTGAAGCAGCAGCGCATCTACGTATGCCGAAAGGATTTGCCTTTCTTCTTCCGACCGTGGAAGAGCTGTGGGAAGGAACTTGAGGATAGGTGGACTGCAGAACGACCAAGTGTGTCCTGTAGAGATTGTCCTGATGACCCAAAAATCTTTTATCGAGGCTGCCCAGACATGTCGAAACCGGAGAAGGCGAGCACCGACCTGAACCGTCTGGACAGGCCCAACATCAAAAGGACTTAGCCGCTTCCCGGCTACTAGAAGAGGCTCCTTTGGAAGCCTTTTGGTTTGAAGATGGATTTTTCCTCCATGTTTTCCGGAATTCACGATCAGGTCTGTAACTTCGAGCATCCTTCGCTCTATCCGAAGATTGTCTGGACTGTGTCCTTCTCTGACCCAGCAGACGACGATCCTGCGGGAGGAACCCCGACTTATGGCCCGTGGCCCGTGAAATAGCGCTCTCCAGCTTGTTCCCGAACAAGGAAGACCCTTGGAATGGAATACGGCACCAAGCTTGCTTGGAGGAAGGATCAGCCAGCCAGGGGCGCAGCCATAGAGCCGTTTAGCTGTCACTGAAGAGAGCATTGCCCCGGGCCACCAGACGAATAATATCTGGGGAAGCCTCCCCCAGAAAAGAAGCCGCCACTCTGAGCTCATTTACTGCTGAAGCTCTGGCTACTTCTTCTGATACAGGCCTTAGATCCGAATCCACCTCTATTGTCCAGGCCTCCATGGCCTTGGATAAAGCCGCAATGGCTAGGGCTGGCTTACAAGCCATTCCAGCAGACACATAAATCTTCTTAAGGTCAGTGTTGATTCTTCTTTCCAGCCCATCTTTAAAAGAATCTGTGTCTTTGAGTGGAAGAGTGACGTGCCTCGCTAATCTCATGAGGGCGGCGTCCACTAGGGGCGCTGACTCCAGGTGCTTCACATCCTCACTCTTGAATGGGTACATCCTGGAAACTTTGGATACCAGAGAATTTTTCCTCTCTGCACATCCCCACTCATCCGAGATAATTTCACCAAGTTCACCTAAAAAGGGAAAGTTATGGCGCTCTTTCTTTAGGTGCTTGAAGTACCTTCTTTGTTTAGATGGTGACTTTACTGGGTCCTCCCACTTTAGGGCTCCCTTTACTGCCTTAACCAGGGTAGGGACCAAGGCAAAATCAAAGCCTGTGCCAGGAGTATCCGATTCGTCGTCACTATCCGAGGAGTTGAAGCCGAAAATGCTCTGCTGAGAAGGGCCGTGAGTACTGAGGCTATCCCTAACAGGGATGTCTGCCATACCAGCCGAGGGGCTACAGGTGCTGTCAACCTCCAGGTTATGTATGGATTCTTGGACCACCCGTCTAACCAGGGATTCCACCTGATGGTTATCATTCCCCCTTTCACTAGAGGCATGGGCAAAACATGCATCGCATATTGATTTGCCATCAGAAACATGTGCTGCACAACCCCAGCAAGATCTTCTATCAGGGTGTCTTTGTGCTGATGCAACCGTGGAGCCTTCCCTGTGATGTTTGGTAGAAGACTTGTGGCGACTAGTGCCAGGAGATGTGTGATGACGTTGTGACCTAGTAAGGTCCTTATCTTCGCGTGCTTTAGTTTGTTTATCAGACCTAGAAGGGCTAAGAGAGAATGGAAAAATTACCCCTACTGCCCAAAATCCGAACCGTACAGGGATAGGTAAAAATAATACCACTCTTACCTGTAGAGTAAGGGTTGGCCACTGGGGGGCGGTGAAGTATCCATACTGCTCTTAACAGGAAGACTAATAAACACAGGAATAAGGAAGTGCTGCATACACAAACTGCACACAGACATCCAGCAGGATTAAGCTTACCACTAGCAGAGAACGATCAAACACAGGGAAGCCGCCGCATATGCCCGCAGTATAATCCCAATGTGATCCACTGTGACAGCAGTTTTAAATCTGCCACCAGATGATGACGTCACCGCCCCCCGTGACAGACAGCATCCGTGCGCATGTGTGAGCCACTCCACTGCGCCGGCACCGCCCCCAGACACCCAGCGGTGACCCAGAAGCTGCGCTGGGACACAGGAAGAGCCGGGGCCGCAAGATGAAACGCACCTGCGTTCCAAAACACCGCAAGACAAAATACATATACAAAAAAATGGCTGCCATACGTTACCAAGCACGCTCCGAACCACGGTCTGACCTGGGACACGAAAACCTCCAGTGCATCGATTCGGGGTGTATTAATGGGCCTCCCGCTAGTAGCTAGGACGATTGGCCGTATTCAGCTTGCCCGCCAGTGGCCAGGCTTTATGCTTCTCCAATGCATGGGATTGCACACCCGTGTCCTACCCCGCTAGTAGCTAGGGCGTACTGGACTCTTCAGGAATTCGGCCTGGAATCGATCGTGTAAATCACCAGGAAATAGACCGAAAATCTTCATGAGGTAAGACTTGATATCCATCCAACAGGAGGAGGACAAAAAATGAACATGGTCTCTGGGGCAGAGTGAAATTTATGGGAGTAGGGTCCTATGAGGTAGGAGGAGGCGGGACTAACCCACACGTAGGCTGCCATGGAGTCTGTCAGGAAAGTTGGATATACACTGTGATTTTTTTTTTTTTCTCATTCAACAAGTGGTTTTAACAAAAAAAAAACCTTACAGATTCCCTCATCTACACAAGCAACATGGATGCAGGAATCTCCCTTGCTCTCAGAAGACACGGTGGCTCCCCCACTGTCAGAACAAACTGATCAGCGCTGCAGCAATTAACTGCAGTGGCTAATTGATTGCTGGTTTTATAGCAGGACTGTTCAGGAGAAGCCAGTCATTAGACTTTTGATACGTGTATACCCAGCTTTAATATCTTGTTATACTAATAATTCTCATAGATTCTCAGTAAATTGTTGTGATCCAAAGAAAAATATACCTGTACTTTCATTTTATATTTAAACAAAATGAATAAAAATAAAATATTTGTGATAAGTATAAGCCACCATGTAAAGGAAGCTAGATGTGAAATATAAACGTATGTATTCTCATACAATGAAGTGTCCCTTAAGCAGGTTTTTATCTTTATAAAGATATAATGAGGAAAAAATATTGGTGTTCTTTTAAACTGGGTTAAGATGGCCATAAACTAGTGGACTTTAACCACTTCAATACATGGCACTTTTATCCCCTTCCTGCCCAGGCCTATTTTCAGCTTTTAGCGCTGTCGCACTTTGAATGACAATTGCGTGGGTCATGTAACACTGTACCCAAACTACATTTTTATTATTTTGTTCACACAACTAGGGCTTTCTTTTGGTGGTATTTAACCACTTCCGGACTGCTCACTTTGCTGCTACTGCAGCAAGGTGGCAGCCCTGGGTCTAGTGACGTAGATTCCCTGCTGGCTCTGCGGCGCGCACACGCCGCCAGAGGCTGGCTCCCGCTTTGTTTAGACACAGCGGGAGTTGGGCCAGGGGAGGAGAGACAGTGATCACCGTCTCTCTTCCCCGATCGTCGGGGAAAGACTGAGAAAATCCGCTCGCTTGTGTAAACAAAGCGGGCGGATCTTTTCTGTGACAGGCAGGGACAGATCACAGGATTCAGCATAACAGTGCATATTTTTAGCACTGATTACTGTAGTAATGTCACTGGTCCCCCCAAAAGTGTCAAAAATGTCAGTTAGGGGTCCGATCTGTCCGCCGCAATGTAGCAGTGCCGCAAAAAAATCGCAAATCGCCGCCATTACTAGTAAAAACAAAAAAAACAATAAAAATGACAAATCTTTCCCGTAGTTAGTAACTTTTGCTCAAATCAATCAAAATAGGTTTTTTTGCAAATTTTTTTACCAAAAATATGTAGCAGAAAACAAATTGGCCTAAAATGTTAAAAAATGTAGATTTGTAAATTTTTTTGGGGGAATGTTATATATCAGAATGTGAAAATATTGATTTTTTTTCAAAATTGTCGCTCTTTTTTTCAAAAATTAAAAATCACACAGGTGACCAAATACCACCAAAAGAAAGCTCTATTTGTGGGGAAAAAAAGGATGTAAATTTTATTTGGGTACAGCATCGCACGACCGCGCAATCGTCCATTAAAGTATCGCAGTGCTGAATTGCAAAATATGGCCTGGTCAGGAAGGGGGTAAAATCTTCCAGTCTTAAAGTGGTTAAAAATACGCTCAATGAGAATTTTTTTGTCAAAGACATGTAGCTAAATACATTTTGACCTAAATATATGACAAAAATTTAATATATTGGATATTTTTTAACTGTCAAAGTAAAAAATGTCAATTTTTCACAAAATTTACGCTATTTTTTATTAATATCGCAAAAAATAAAAAGCGCAGAGGTGATCAAATACCACCAAAAGAAAGCTCTGTTTGTGGAAAAAAAAGGACATAAATTTAATTTGGGTACAGCGTTGCATGACCACGCAATTGTCAGTTACATTTGTGCAGTGCCAAGTTGAAAAAAGTGGCCTGGTCATTAAGCAGGAAAATCCTCCGGTCTTAAAGTGGTTAATCACCACTGAGTTTTTTTTATTTTTTGCTAAATAAATACAAAAGTCTGAAAATTTTGAAGAAAAAAAAAACGGAATTTTTGTAAAATCTTACCTGTAAAATTCCTTTCTCTGAGTCCTCCGACAGTCGCCGCCTCTTCATATTCGTCACATATGGGGTATTAGACTTTGCTCCGAAGGAGTAGCTAGGCAACAGAATATGTTAACAATAAAGCTTTAACATATCCCACCCTCAAGGGGTGGTCCCCTCAGTCAATACCCTCCTACTTCCTGCAACCATATCTCAGTTTTAGTGGAATAGCAGTAGAGTATACATTCAAACCCCAAAAGAGGGGCGGGGGCGGCGACTGTCGGAGGACTCAGAGAAAGGAATTTTACAGGTAAGATTTTACAAAAATTCCGTTTTCTCTTACGTCCTCCGACAGTCGCCGCCTCTTCATATTCGTCACATATGGGGACGTCCCAAAGCAGTGCAAACATGAGGGGTGGGAAACGCATCCGCGCCGAAAGGCAACGCAGTCTCCACATCAAAGAAAGGAACCTTACCAAAGGAAGGAAACCAGCTGGGCAACAGCAAAAATAAGTGCTCAACAGGAGCAACAACCCAGGAAAAGACAAAAAAACCAGGGGATACAAAAAACTATCCCAACAGCCAGGAGTCCCCAACAAGGGACCCTATGGAACAGCCGCACTAAGAACCTTGCGGCCAAAGGAAGCATCCGCCGATGCCTGAACATCTACTTTGTAGAATTTTGTGAAAGTGTGCACGGTCGACCAAGTCGCCGCCTTACACACCTGGGCTATAGAAGCCCCATGACGGCAGGCCCAAGACGTACTCAGAGATCTAGTAGAGTGCGCCTTCACAGGTACAGGGGGAACCTTCCCCTGCAAAGCATAGGCCTGTTCAATGGTCTGCCTGATCCATTTGGCGATGGTAGAGGCCGAAGCCGCCATGCCCTTCCGAGGACCCTCTGGAAGAACAAACAAGGAGTCCGTCCTACGAAAAGACTCAGTCGATTTAAGGTAAACCCTTATCGCCCGAACAACATCCAGAGAGTGCAATCTCACCTCCTTTGGATGTTTAGGCTTCGTGCACAACGAAGGCAAAACAATATCCTCATTAAGATGGAATTCCGAAACTCGTTTCGGCAGAAAAGAAGGATTAGGTCGCAAGACCACCTTATCCAAATGAACAACCAGGTACGGAGACTTGCAGGACAAAGCCGCCAGTTCCGACACTCTGCGAGCCGAAGTGATCGCCACCAAAAAGGCGACCTTTTTGGACAACATAGACAACGAGATCTCCCTGATCTGTTCAAAAGGAGCACGTTGTAACACAGATAGAACGAGATTCAAGTCCCAAGGGGGCAAAGGATCCCTCCTAGGAGGAACCAGATGCCGCACACCCTGAATAAAAGTGCCAACCAAGGAGTTGGAAGCCACGGGACGTTGAAACAGAACGGCCAGCGCAGACACCTGACCCTTTATCGTAGCCAGCGCCAAACGCTGATCGACACCCGTCTGAAGGAAAGACAGCACACGGGAAACCGAGTACGTGCGGGGTGAAAACCCCCTGGACTCACACCAGGCAAAATAGGCCTTCCAAGTACGGTAATAAACCTTCCCCGAGGAAGACTTCCTCGCGTTGATCAAAGTATGAACGACCTCTGGAGAGAGACCCTTCTCCTTCAGGACCTCGGTCTCAACAGCCAGGCCGTCAAAGCCAGCGACTGTAAAGCAGGATGGTAAATCGGTCCTTGAGACAGTAGATCGTCTCGAAGAGGCAGACGCCAAGGGGCGTCGACCGCCAGATTCACGAGGTCTGCGTACCAGGACCGGCGAGGCCAGTCCGGTGCCACAAGAATCACCGTGCTGCGTTCCGAGTGTAACCTGCGAAGGAACCTGGACAGCAACTGAATCGGTGGAAACGCGTACATCAGCCTGTACTGATGCCACGGGGCCACTAACGCGTCCGACGCGTCTGCCCGAGGGTCGCGCGTCCTTGCCACGAACCTCTTCACCTTGTAGTTGAGACGAGACGCGAACAGGTCCACATCTGGAAGACCCCACTTCGCGCACAACATCTGGAAGACAGCCGGGTGGAGAGACCATTCCCCCTGATCCAGGGTCTGGCGACTCAGATAGTCCGCCTGCCAGTTCTCCACTCCCGGAATGTGAACCGCCGTTATCGCCGGGACATGAGACTCGGCCCAAGACAGAATGTCGGCCACTTCTCGAGCCGCTCGGGCACTCCTGGTGCCCCCTTGGTGGTTGATGTAGGCCACCGCCGTGGCATTGTCCGTCTGCACCCGAACCGGGCAGCCCTGCAGCCGGTCCGTCCAGCGATGAAGACAGAGCCTTATCGCACGCAATTCCAGAATGTTGATCGGGAGGGAAGACTCCCCCTCCGACCAGGTCCCCTGGGCGGACAGAACGCCCAGAACACCACCCCAGCCCGACAGGCTGGCATCCGTGGTGACTATCGTCCACGAGATCGGACGAAACGACTTGCCCCCGGACACCAACGGGGACTGGAGCCACCACAGAAGGTTTTCCCTGGTGCGATGACTCAACGAGATCTGAAGATCCAGAGATTGAGGTCGCCCGTCCCACTTGGACAGGA
Source organism: Pelophylax lessonae (assembly GCF_965119305.1). Classification (NCBI taxonomy): domain Eukaryota; kingdom Metazoa; phylum Chordata; class Amphibia; order Anura; family Ranidae; genus Pelophylax; species Pelophylax lessonae. The sequence continues at coordinate 550,761,669 of NC_138769.1, read as the reverse complement.
TCTCCGCTTGGAGACCCCGCGTGTGAAACTGCGCGAAAGGAATCGCCTCGAAGGCCGAGACCATCAATCCCAGACATCTCATACACGTCCGCAGAGACGAGTGTGGAACGTCCCTGAGGGACCTGACTTCCTCCTGAAGAGTCCCGAGTTTGTCTTCCGGCAGGAAGACCTTCGCCTGCACCGAGTCCAGTATCATTCCCAGATAGGGGAGACGAACCGACGGACTCAGTGTCGACTTTGGAACATTTATCGTCCAACCAAACTCCTGCAGAGTTTGCATTGTGACAGACAGGTCCTTCTCCAGACCCTGTCTGGTCGCAGACCGAACCAGAATGTCGTCCAGATACCCCAGGACAGAAATGCCCTGGGCCCTCAATAATGCCAGAACCGGTGCAAGCACCTTGGTGAAGACCCGCGGAGCCGAGGCGAGACCAAAGGGCAACGCCACGAACTGGTAGTGATCCTCCGCAATGGCAAATCGAAGGTATCTCTGATGACCCACGAATATGGGGATGTGAAGGTACGCATCCTTCAAATCGATGGAGGCCATGAATTCCCCCGGAACCAGGGCAGCCACCACCGAGCGCAGGGATTCCATGCGGAACTTGCGAACCCGCACAGAACGGTTCAGAGCCTTCAAGTCCAGAATCGGACGAACCTTGCCCTCCTTCCTGGGCACGGTGAACAGATTGGAATAAAACCCCCGAAATCTGTCCCGATGAGGCACTGGAACCACCACTCCCTGAGCCCTCAGGTCCCGCACCGCCAGGTGCAGATCCCGCAGGCGCTCTGGAGACAGTTGAAGATTTGAGGGAAAAAATCTGCTCTCCGGCCGAGAGAGAAACTCGATCTTGTAACCAGATCGAACGATTTCCAGAACCCATCTGTCCCGCACACGGGCCAACCAGGGCTGAAGAAAACCGAGCAAGCGTCCCCCCACCCCAAAACTGGATGAGGGCGCCCCTTCAGGCCGAACTGTTATGGGCAGCAGGTCCGGATTGGCCGGACTTCTGTTTCCCAGACCAGGGCTTCTTCTGAGAGCCTTGGCCTTTGAACGGTTTGCCCTTGTAGTGCGGCCGAAAGGCACGAAAGGACCCCTGAGGGGGCCGAAAATTTGCATGCTTCTTCCCAGAAGCCCCCTTAGCCTTGGGGAAATGGGGCAAGAGAGTGCTCTTACCCCCGGTGATCCCCTTAATCAACACATCCAGGGACTCCCCAAAAAGGCGAGACCCATCATAAGGTAGATTGGCTAAGGTCTTACGTGAAGATTGGTCCACCGACCAACATTTCAACCAAACCAGGCGGCGAGACAACACCGCCACGCTGTGCACACGTGCAGCTAACGGAATCAGGTCCAGGTCCGCATCACACAGATACATGACACCCTGGTGGATCTGATCCACCATATCCAGGGTCGCCGCCGAGGCCGAATCGGCCACTAGGACGCGCCTAAGCATCTGCGTCCAACTTGCGATCGCCTGGGCCGCCATGAGAGAAGCAAACAGAGCCTTAAGCATAGAGCCCGTAACAGAATAAGTATGACGGGCAAGAGACTCCAGTCTCCTATCCGTGGCATCACGGAAAACAGGGGAACCCTCTGCAGGAATCGCAGTGGCTTTATTCAAAACCGCAATTGCATGATCCACTGGCGGAGGCACACACCACCGTTCATCAGTGGCAGGCGAGAAAGGATAACGCAGCTTGAATTTACTTGGTACCGCAAAAGGCTTGCGCAGATCGCGCCATTGATCCTTAACAGCGCGCTGAAAATCAGCATTGCAGGGAAAAACCTGCGGCGTCCTGCGTTTTCTCTGCGTCCCATAAGCCGCCAAAGCAGCGGGGGGACACACTTCGTCCTGCAAACGTAGCGTCTGCTTAATGGAAGCAATCAACTCATCCATGATTGCAAGCTCTTCAGGCGAGCCAGGGGGAGAATTATCAACCCCCTCAACTTCAGCCTCTACCTCAGACCCCACTAGATCAAGAGAGGAGCGGGACCCCGATAGGGGGGTCCCTGCCAGAACAGCCCCATCACCTTCACCCTCAGAATCAGAGGACAGAGCAACTCTGGGCCGTTTAGTAGATTGAGCAGCCACCAGCATTTGCACCTGGGCAGCAAGGCCAGCCACAATAGTGGCTAAATCCCCCCCTGGGGGGGAAACAGCGGTCCCCTGGCTTTCCACCAATACTGTAGGAAACTTGCCCTCCTGAGAATCCATTGCCCCTGTAATGCCAGACAACCAAGGGTTAACTGCCCCCTTTTAGCAAGCGCGGCAAGCGCAGCCCACCGCACCACACTCAGGCACAATGAGACCCCCACAGGGAATATACAAACTGAGTACAGGCAATGGATAACAAGAACAGAAGGATAAAACCTGAGGAGACCCCGCTGCTGCTGCTGCCTCGATCGGTGTTCCAGGAGAGAGGAAGTGATGCTGCCAGGGCGCTCTATGTAAGCCTATGGAGGCTACAAGAAAATGGCCGCCGTGCATGTAAACCATGCGGCCGGAGCGGGCGCCGGTAAAATGGCGTCGTTTGGCGCCGAAAACGCCGCTCCACAGTGCATAAAAAAACACACACAGTACATCCCAATATAAGGATACATGTTAGATCGCCGCAGCGATCGCTGTATATGCCCAAACATGCCAAGAAAAAACATGCCCCACAGCACACAGCTCCTCACACTGCCCAGCCTGACACACACAGTGTCATACAGCTCCCCCCCCCCCCCCTTGCAGCCCACAGCATGCAGCCGAGAGATAGGGAGACAAGCAGTGTGATTAAAGGCAGGTTACACAGTCCCAGACTGAGACCCCCCCAGACAGACAGGTCCCCACATAAATACACTTACCTCACATGGCGTGGGGAACCCGCACAGGCGAACAAGCCGCTGCACATGAGGCAGGGAGAGTCGCAATTCAAGACGCACAAAATGGAGGTTAAGAAACCGCACAGCGTCCGGTGAGGTAGCCACCTCACCAATCATCCCTGCACCGAACAGGGATGGGTCGTTCACTGTGCCAGGAGCGTTACCTGGCTGAACGCTCGATGGCAGACTGGGAAGCCACTGACCCACGACCTGCGACCAGGGGGATCAGCCCGAGACCCAGTCCGCATGATCCTCTTCGTCCGAAGAACTAACTAATGCTGACAAAAATAACAGCTAAGTAAAGGTAGAGAGAAAACTCAAACAAAATATTAAAAAGAAGAAAGAGTCTGGGACAAAAAGTCCCAGCACAGAGAGAGCCAGCCACTCCTGACAAGCTAGACATTAAAACTGAGATATGGTTGCAGGAAGTAGGAGGGTATTGACTGAGGGGACCACCCCTTGAGGGTGGGATATGTTAAAGCTTTATTGTTAACATATTCTGTTGCCTAGCTACTCCTTCGGAGCAAAGTCTAATACCCCATATGTGACGAATATGAAGAGGCGGCGACTGTCGGAGGACGTAAGAGAAAATATGTTTTTTCTTTGTTTCTGTTATAATTTGCAAATAAATAAATGTTCTTCATAAATTTATTTTTCCTGGTTCTTCCCAAGGGTGGGATGGCATTTTACATTGTTATAAATACTCCATGATTATTTGTTATCTATTTCCAATAGGATTTATGGGTTTGTTTTGTACGGGGATATTATACAATTTAGTGTAATAGTTATGAAAGAGATCTGCTATTTTGTCAGTGTCATGGATGGGTTTACCTGCTGTATTATGAATACAGTGAATGTTCCCTGCAATTGTTTGGAATCCATTAAATGTTTGAGTGTTGTTCTACATTCTATTAGCTCTTGTTCTGTTTTTTTGTGCTAGAGATTGTTTATGTAGCGAATCAAGGTTTGCTATTTTCAGTAGAAGGTCATTGATGGATTTTTATTTTTCTCTTCTTTTCCTTGCTCCCCATTTAATTAAATCCCCTCTTATCACACTTTTGTGAGCTTCCCATATGGTCATCATGGGTGAAACATTAGTAGTATTATTTGTCTGGAAGTATTCCAAGAGTGAATTTTGAATCTGGGTTTGGATAGCAGGGTCTATTAGAAGTGAGGCATTTAATCTCCAGTTACATTTTTTTGTGTGGTTTTTAGTGTTTCTAAGTGATATAGAGATTGGGGCATGATCCGAGAAAGAGAATAATCCTATTTCGGCTCTGTCAAGCTCAGGTAAGTCTCTCTGAGTGATGAAGAAATAATCAATTCTGGTGTAGCGTTTATGTGGTGCAGAATAGAATGTGAAGTCTTTTTGTGTTGGGTGTTTTACTCCCCACGTGTCAATCAAAGTGAGAGATTTTAGAAGGACTTTTATTTTTTTTAAAGATTTTAAAAGCTATGCAGGTTTTACCTGACAAAGCATCCTGGATTGGATTTAGCGGGATGTTGAAATCTCCTCCCAAAAGTATGCATCCATTGGCGAAACCTTTTAAGTACATCTATTATATGTTGGCAAAAAGTGGTATGTGCTGTATTTGGAAAGTAAACGTTCGCCAACGTTACCAGTTTATCGTTCATGTTTCCTTTAAGGAATAGGTTTCTGCCTTCTGGTTCAATGAGTTTGTGTTCCACCGAGAAGGATGCATTTTTACTTAAGAGAATTGTCACCTCTTTTGTTTTATCATGTGGGCTTGTGGCATAGAATGCCTTAATAAAATAATGGTTAGTTCGTTTTGGTATTCCTGATCCCTTAAAGTGAGTTTCTTGGAAGTATATATAATATTTTTTTTATTCAAATAGTAATTTACTCCTTTTTTCGGGGGTATTAAGGCCATTTACATTGTGTGATGTAATAGTAGGGGTTTTCTTTAATACTGAGTATGCCATTTTCCTCTTCTTTTCCTGTTTTCTTTTCTCCAATTCAAGTGTTCTCTTACCAGTGGCGGAACAAAAAACAAAAACAAAAAAAACAAGCAAAAAAAAAAGGGGAGGGGGAAAGAGAGGTGCGGGGATGTTCTTCATAAATTTAAGCCAAAATGTTACTTTGGTGAAAATAACCCAAATCAGTGTATATTATTTAGTCTATAGGAAAGTTGTAGAGTCCAAAAACTATGGTATATGTCTGAAAAGTGATCAGTCCTGATGTACTATCTCATTTCATCATTTCATGAGGCCCTAAAATGCCTGGACAGTACAAACACCCCCCAAAATGACTCCTTTTTGGAAAGTAGACAGTCCAAGGTATTTAGTAAGAGGCACGGCGGGTTTTTTGAAGTTGTAATTTGTTGTCATAATATTTTGGAAAATAATTAAATTTAAAGAAAAGTCACATTTTTTTTTTTTTTTTACATTCTGTCAGCAGTGCAGTACAGCATCATCATATAACTGGTGTGGTGGTGATCAGGGACACTGACTGGTGACAATACAAAAAAAAATGTTTTTTTACACATTACGATTGCTTATAGCAGTGGATTACATTGCTATAAGCAAGCATTTCATCATTTTTATGATAAATGTTGATTTTGGAGTGAATGGACTTTCCTGAATGATAAATGTTGATTTTGGAGTGAATGGATTTTCCTGAATGAAAACCACATTCACCGTTCGAACTTTGTTTGAGAAAAAGTAACCATCCTGCTCACTGCGTGTTGAAAACAAACGATTTGACCCCGCTAACAATTAGAAAATCAAACAAACATTCTTAAAATTTAAAACCAAATTCTACTAACGCATGGCCAGCTTTAGTTACTAATCTTAAACAATTCCCATAGGCTTTGTACACACAAGTAATGCATACCCTTCACCTCGTGACAAGCAACTAAAGGGAAGGGGAACTGAATTCATTTTAAAGCAATGAGAAAATCATTTTTGCAGGTACGACTGGATGATGGAAGTCATCAGATCTTTACCTCATTCAATAAGCTATGGGAAAATTCCCTTGCAAAGTGAACAGCCTATTTGCCTTTAGTAAATCAACCCCAATGCATATAACACTTCTGTGTCACTTTTCTGCCACTGCAATTCTACGCAATAAACCACATATATACATGATCCTCTCAGGACTTTGAAACATATAGAAATCTTAAATACTGTGCTGTTTTCAGATGACTTTCATTCATGGGTTCATATTATGCTTTTATAGTATACAGTGGCAGTAAATATATAACTTTAAGGACATTGTGTTGTGGTGTGCTATCATGCAAAATATACTGAAGGCATGTTTTTTGTGTGATCTGGAGCATTGCAAGCTCATTCAACCTGAATGCTCTGCCCTAATGTAACTCACCAGACCACAACAGTGTGGATGGGCCTGTGAATATTTATTATATGGCTGCTTTCACCCACAATGCATGCTAACGTGCTGCATATGTTCATTGTCATTATATTGATCGGCACTACAAAGCGTGCATGTGCTCTTGCATGCGTTACTGTGAGCTATGTTACCCAAAAGACGTGGAGGCACCTTTTGTGTTGTGTTTAGTCCGATTAAATGAAAAAAAGTGAATGGGCTGCTTTATCACAACGCACACCAACACACACAAAAAAAAAGAAAAGCATAGTAACACACTTTAGGTGTTAATTACACCTTCTGCCACCTTAGCTGCTTTCTATTATTAAATAGATCCTTAGAACATTTGAGGATCTTGGCACTGAAGTGAGTCAGCCTGGTTTAAAATAAAATGGAATAAAGCTCTAGAAGATAGAAATACAAATTGTGATAGTTACAGATGTTCTAAGGTCTCCCCCAGGAATGAGCTAGCTATGAATAAATGGCAAGCTTATGGGAGCTTTATTAGAGAATACGCCAGTGGTGGTTAACTTTCTTGATAAGGGGCCTCAAGTGTGGCCCTCGACATCGCAAAAGGGTGATGTCAAGTGAATATTCATTATCAGAGACATCAGACGTACAACAGGTTATAGTCAAAGACTATGGGCATGATACAGAAGATGGTCAGAGATTGCAAACATGATACAAGAGATGGTCAGAGACTGCAGACAAAATGCAAGAGATGGTCAAAGACTGCAAACATGATACAAGAGATGGTCAGAGACTGCAAACATGATACAAGAGATGGTCAGAGACTGCAGACATGACACAAGAGATGGTCAGAGACTGCAGACATGATACAAGAGATGTCAGAGATTGCAGACATGATACAAGAGATGGTTAGAGCCTACAGATATGATACAAGGTATGGTCAGAGACTGCAAACATGATACAAGAGATGGTCAGAGATTGCAGACCTGATACAACAGATGGTCAGAGTTTGTGGACATATTGCAAGGGATGGTCAGACACTGTGGACATAATATAGGAGATGGTAAGAGACTGTGGACATGCTGCAGGAGACTGTAAGAGACTGTGAACATGCTATAGGATTTTTGGAGACTGGGGACATGCTTCAGAAGATACAGTATATTACACAAGGCTGCTAGAAATCAGCATTGTTACAGGGCAACAGGGACACAGATTAGTGTCTGCAGGGGTCCTTTTTGTAAGACCTTTAGGTTGGGGACCAGAGAAAAATACTTTCTTGGCACTTTATACAGTCAGTCAGTCTTTTTACTTGCTTGTTTTATATTCATACATATGTTTTACACTGTACTATTTGAATGTTAGTACAGTTAAATTTGTAGGAATGTGTCTGGATGGTTGAAATACATTGTTAAGTTCTTTACCGACCATCCTGTATGTATATAGACTGATCTTATGTACCCATTTGGGAAGCCTTGTATTGAGTATAAGCAAACATTTCATATTCACTGGTTGTTCAGGCAGTCTCTATACTGTATGTATTTGGCAAAATTTTCTACCAGTATTCCGGAATTTAGTTTACATTAACAGCCAGGCCTAACCCCTGGACCTGCGTGAAGTATTCTTAAGGGGTACAGACTTGTTTACATTCAGTGACAGCTATCAATCCCATCACTGGTCACATATAAACGAAAATATTGTGAAATTGTAAATTGTACTAATTGTAAATCAGTTAGTCTGTAATCTGGAGATACAGTATGTATTATGTAACAAGTAAGTAAAACATAGTTGAGTCGGACAGATTATATAAAGTAGTGGATCTTCACCAGCGACTTCATTAAGAAACCGATATGTAGAGAAAAGCGCAATGTGGGGCCAATAGCGGGATTTTAATGGTACCGTCCTATGACTAATAGTACTACATAGAAAAATGAAAGTTTTCTTTCTTTATGTAAATGGTTTTTAATTAAATATTTGTAATAAAGAATGTTCTACTTTTATAAAAACAAGATTAATTTTTCTATGTAGTGCTATTAGTCATAGGATGGTACCATTAAAATCCCGCTATTGGCCCCACATTGCGCTTTTCTCTCCATATCTATTTCTGGGATGTAGGTACCTAATAAGATTGCCTTTAACATGGTCGGGTCTGAGCCTATTCAATTTTCATTAAGAAACCACAATCATACTCATTTACAATTAAGTTAATAGTATAAAATTATTAGAATCAAATAACTTAGTTTTATATTATATTGTTTATCTGTGATAGCAAAAGCACCAGCTGATCTGTGGACTGTCAATGGTACTAAAACTGGTAACTGAGCAACACCAATATAAGGAATATATATTGACCCACACCTACTCATGCTTTATTGTTACATCCCACCATAATATCAGATATTGTTAATGATTTTGTTTTCTAAATACTATTTTAAAATTATGTTTATCTGAGATAGCAAATTATCACAAGCGGATTTGTAGACTCTCAACGTTACACAAACTGGTAACTGAGCAATAACAATATAAAGAATATATATTGACCCACACATACTCACATTTTTTCGTTAAATCCCACTATACTATCATATATTATTATTGGTTTAATTTTCAAATGACTCTTTTAAATGATGTCGATCTGCGGTAGCAAACTGTCACAAGCTGATTTCTGGACTAATAATGATACACAAACCAGTAACTGAGCAACATATATTGACACACATTCCCACGCTTTATTGTAAAAGCCCACTGTAATATCACATATTGTTACAATCAAGTCATGTACTATAGAACTTATCACAGCTGACAGTTTAGGTGGAAGGTCAGAGAGCTTGTAAAGGGTGACCAGTGACCTGGACCAACAACTAAGAGCAAAGGGTTCTCCTTTGGGGATGAAGAGAAAGTGATAAAACCATTTCTACTACATAGAAAAAGATGTTCCAATTAAAAAAAAAAAAAAAATTTATTTCTATAATATTCTAATTCCTTATTCAAACCAGCATACTGCTTTGAAGCTTGGCATAAATAAAGGAAAGTACACAATAGAATAGGAGTATTTATGAGATCTCCAGCCACGCAGCCAGCAGATAGTTCCAGGCGGTGTGTTATCATGTCTGTCTAATCACTCCCCCCATTAAAATCAAGACGAGACTGAATTTAGAGTGCAGCTGTCTTCTGTACAGACTAGAGCAGAAAGGCAGAATGTTCTACAGAATGTAACGAAAGAAAGAATGTCTTATGTTAAGTCAACTTTACCTGCACAGAGCTTCAGGTGAGAATGGAATTTGGAGGCAGACCATTAAAACACCTAATTCATCCCTTCAGGAGTATTTCTCCTTCCCTTTCGTCTAGGACTCTCCTTCCATCAGCCTCCTCTTTCAGCTGGAAGTTTCTTTCAGTGCCTGCTTATGGTTTTGATTATAACTATGCACACCCGCGTCATGCCTTTTTAATGTCTTTAGTTTCCTCTCTCTAAAAACAGTCTTTTTTTCTGGCTACCAATCCCAGCACTTCCTGTTGGTCTTTTTTTTTTTTTTGTTAAATACAGGATGCAACACATGACACAGTTCCCTTTTCAGAAATCCAGCCACTGATGTGAAAGCTCAAAGTAAATGGAATAATGAAAAGTGACAGAGGTCCTGAAGCTGCCATTTATCCCCACAATGCTCAGTTTCAAGAGAGATCTGCATTACAAGTGGCATGCATGCGGCTTTGGTTAGTATACTCTGAGATTTATCATATTTCAGAAGTTCACCAAAGGCTTTGCAAAACACAGATGAGATGTATCACACTTCAATTCCACTGTCACTTTACCGGCTGATGCAGAAGAAAACTACATTTAGGGATAAGATAGGGATAAGACACAGAGGCATGTTTAACGACGCAGTTAAGAAAACAGACTTTTTTTTTTACAGCAAAATTATTTTGTGTGATTGCAGTAAATTATAAAACAATAGCTGCAAAATTAATCTTGTGAGATTTAGCACACAGTAATATGCTTTCAGTGGGAAAATATTACATAGCAAGTCCATAAATTTGCAATTAACTTTCTTGCACATTCTAGCCAATGGAGGTGATTAATTACGCTAGGCAATGCAACTAAATCACTCCATAGTGAGATTAGGCGTTGTGTCCAAGCAAATAAAAATCCTCCTTGCATTTATATAAAGAACAAGTACAAAATGTAAAAAATGAGCATCCAAAATTGAGACATCCAAAGAACTGTGTTATTGGCCAAATCACCAGGTAGAAATAAAGCAAAAAAAAAAAAAAAGCCTTAGGGCCTGAAGGGAAATGTTTCCCTATGGGATATTTCACACCACTGCGCTATGGGAGCGGTGCGTTTTGAAAAGTCCTGCATGCTGCATTTTTGGTGCACACCAAAAACGCAGTTTCACATTGAAATAAATTGAAATTTCTGTAAAAACGCACCCGCGATTTGCATTTTTGGTGCGTTTTTTAGTCACATGTCCATTTTTCACAGGTGCAGGAGGCCCAGAAATGCACAGTAAACACATCTGAAACACAGCAAAATTGTGGTAAAAACTAGAAAGCAGAGTGAAAGGGGCCTTAAAAAGGAATGCAGGCATCATATTTAGGGATTGGTAAACGGCAGAATATTAAAGCTGAGGCAAAAGCTTTAGTAGCACTACTTACCTATAATGAAGTATGTATCATGATGTACAGGGTGCTGGATTCTGTAAAGAAAATTCCCTACAGGGCTGCCCCGTCCTCTTTCTGCTGATGATCTTCCGTTGCGGTAGGGGTTACCAGCTTCGAATCTCCGGGCTCAGCTGCACTAAAGGTGATATAAAAGGAACACAACCCCTCCTGCCCTCTTCTCCTTTGAGAAACATTGTCACTGATCACATTGCCTGAAACATGACCTGTGAATGGGAAAGAGAATCCTTTGAGTGAACAGACTATGTGCCATTCACAGATTACGTTGCAGGCAATGTAATCGGTGAAAGACCTTATCTCAATAGAGGAGAGGACAGGAGGTAATGTGTCTCTGCTGGGGCACCTTTAGCGCAGTTAAGCCTAGAAAACCAAAACGGTTAACCCCCACAGCGCCCAAACTTCTGCAACAGGAAGAGGACAGGGCAGCCCTGAAGTGAAGTTTTCTAGAGAATGCAGCAGCCTGCACATCGTGGGACATTTTTCATTACAGGTAATGTAAGTAATGTACATACAAGTACAGTCGGTCCCCGGGTTACAAACAAGATAGGGACTGTAAGTTTGTTCTTTAGAGCCGGTTCACACTGAGGCGATCCGACTTCGAGGGGCGACCTGTGAAGTCGCATGCACCGCTGTGCACCGCGACTTCAGCGCGACTTGCAGGGACTTCACATAATGGAAGTCTATGCAAGTCGCTCCCAGGTCGCCCCAAAGTAGTACAGGACCCTTTTTCTAAGTCGGAGCGACTTGTGTCGCTCCAATTAGAACGGGTCCTGTACTACTCAATGGACCGCGACCGACCGCGACTTGTCAGTCTGAATGGGCTCTAAGTCGAATTTGTTTGTAAGTCAGAACAGATACATTTTTTACGTTTAGCTCCAGCCAAAAGAATCATTTTTAAGTTTTTTGGATAGCATAGAGAAGGATTAACACCCCTTTACCATTTGTTTTGCTGTCTGTACCCCTGTTCAGACGATTTTGCCTCGCTTTCTGTCCCTATGACAACTGTGTTTTGAAAATTTTGGGCTTTTGTGGAAACAAGGATTAGTGATAAAGCTTCAGTGGAGACAACTTTTTCCCATGATAACAGGAGTGAATTTCCCTTCCTAGAGCTAGATTTCTCCTCACTTCCTGTTGTCTCCCTCCGTTTGTAAGTAGGAGTCATTTGTAAGTCGGATGTTTGTAACCTGGGGACCGCCTGTGAAGTAATTTAACCAAACTTCAGCTTAAAATTTTTGCTTTTGCCCTTTTTTTTCCTGCTTTAAAGAGTCACTGCCACCTGATTTATTCCAGACAAAGTGACAGAATCTATGAAAAGGACCCCCGACCTACAATACATATACTCAGTTGGGAGCGTTCCCCGTCTCTCCCTTCTCCATTGTAGATGGCACTAAAATCTTGAGTGTCAGATGCTTGTAGGAGTGGAGATGTTATTCCTTTGTTCATATGACTGGGCCACTACACTAGTCTAGTTAGGATTAGGGGCAGGATGTTGTTCATATTTTACTGTATGTCCCATCATGTTCAGTAAAGTTATATTAACCGGCTTGAGCCTGGTTTAAAGTTACTCAAAGGAGTCCATGTTGATTCTGGTGTACTCCAAAGAACCTGAGTCTGTAAAGCACTATGGGGTATGAAGTAACACTACTACAAAAGGGTTAACTCGGCAAGACAACAAGGGGAGTGTAGTTGCTGTAGGGAACCAAGTAAAGGACAAGCTACAAGCAACCAGTCGTTAAGCATGGTAGCTGGTAAAAGTGACAGGTCCTCTATTAGTGAGGGAGTCAATGTCCTGGCTCCCTCTCTAGCAGTTGGTATCCAATGGCAAACGAAACGGAACCTGCGTTACGGAGATCTATGGCCTGGTCAAGAGGGCACGGGAAGAGAAGAGATAAGTGTGAGCACGCATGATGTCTGTGCTAGGTGCTCAACAGATCCCCATTCTGTTACTGGGAATGGGGAAACAGAGGAACGCTGGCTGATGGACTGTGTACAGTTACAGTGTGTAGTGAAATGGGACAAGTTGCTTTTCAGAGGAACTTTGCATTTTATTATTGGGCACACTGAAGGCGCATTTGACTTAAAGTATCATTAAACCCACATCATAAAAAAAAACTATCAATAAATGGTGTAATACATGCTGTGCATACTCACTCAGTCACTATGAGATTTGTCTCTGTATTCTGCAAAAAAACCTGGTTGATCCTGCTGCTCTTTATCTCCTCAAGTCCCCAATTCACCTAGGGATTTTGCAGAGCAGTTTTTACAGCTCTGCACATGCTCAGTTTTCTATGTTTCTATGCTGTGTATTTCCTCCCTATCACATCTGAGCCTCCCATGTGACTATAGAGTTACACATGTGGGCATATACACAGTGGTAAATGAAAGCCCAATCCCTCCTTCCCTCCCTCCATGCCCACTAACCAGCTAAACACTATGGGTGGCAGGATATTACATGTAGATTAATGGAGACTTCACCTCCCTCTTATTCTAAGACACAGGCGTAATATGGCCTGTGACTGTCAGAAATCAGCCTGCACCATCTTATTGCCAAAAAATAATAAAGATTTGATTTCAAATACATATTTGTATGACAATTTAAAACAGTTTATTAATGTTAATTACGGTATTTATTTTTACTCTGTATTACAAAGGCTATGTTTTTTTATTTTGAACATGTGACCAGAAGCAGAGCAGTAGAAGCTCCTCCTGCTTATGTTTCCCTGCAGACAGGCTGGGAAAGAGCTGGGTCATGTGCCAGCTGTATATCAATTAGGAAAAGGTACTTAGATGTTTTTTTTTAATTGGAATAATTACAGTGTCATCATCCATATACCGAAATAGAAAGGACAATGCAAATAAAGTAGAAGTTCAGGCAAAACCTAACTAACGCTAAACCTGCACTCTGCCACATTCTAAACCTAATCAATCGAACTCTGTAAAGCAAAAATCGCTGTACTTACCTAATTTGCAGCCGATCCGGTCTGGTCCGGTCCCGGCATCAGCTGTCAGCAGCGGCTTCAGTATGTGGGAGTGTGTGGGAGAGGCAGCTGACAACAGAAGCCCCATGGTAACTCTATGGTTGACGTCACTTCCCAGGCATTTCACAGCAGTTGTCGGTCCTCTCCTGCACAGACCTTCCACCGCTGGAGACCAGACCAGATGGGCTGCAGAATAGGTATGTACTGTGATTTTTGCTTTATAGGGTTAGAGAGATTAGGGTTAGAATGTGGCAGAGAGCAGGTTTAACGTTACTTAGGTTTTGCCTGGACTTACACTTTAACCACTTTACCACCGGAGGATTTTGCTGTCTTACGTCTGGGCCACTTTTTGCGATTCGGCACTGTGCAACTTTAACTGACAATTGCGCGGTCGTACAACGCCGTACCCAAATTAAATTTATGTCCTTTTTTTCCCACAAATAGAGCTTTCTTTTGGTGGTATTTGATCACCTGTGCGATTTTTACTTTTTGGGCTATAAACAAAAAAAGAGCGTAAATTTTGAAAAAATAACAATATTTTTCACATTTTTTATAAGAAATTCCCCCAAAAAAATGTAAAAATCAAAATTTTTTTACATTTTTGGCCAATTTGTTTTCTGCTACCTATGTTTGGTAAAAAAAAAATACACTTTTGGGGGTACCAGTGACATTACTGCAGTAATCAGTGCTATAAATATGCACTGTTACTGTAAAAATGACACTGGCAGGGAAGGGGTTAATTTTATTGGAGAGGGAGGGGTTAATGTATGCCTGGTGCTTACTGACGTGTGTGGGTGGAGGGGACTATGTGACACAAGGACAGATCGAGGGTTCAGCTATGCTGAACCCTGCAATATGACCCTGCCAATATGACCCTGCCTGTCACTTAGGAGATCCGCCCGCTTGTGTTTACACAAGCGGGCGGATCTCCACACTCGATTCCCCGACGATCGGGGAAGAGCAGCGGCGATCGCCGCTGCTCCTCCCCTGGCCCGACTCCCGCTGTGACTGAATACAGCGGGAGCGAGCCTCCGGCGGTGCACGCGCGCCGCCTAGGAGGGGGAGTGTCTGCCGACGTAGTACTACGTCGTTAGACCTACAAGAGCCACTTTGCCGCAGTACAGCTCTAGTGAGCAGACGGCAAGTGGTTAAACATTGTGCGTTTAGTATAACTTTAATGTTAGATTCTTCACCTAACCACAGTCTCAGCCTGGTGCCAGGCATTGATGAGCACGCTCTGTGTGAGAGGTACCCCCACGTGCAGTGGCGTAGCGTGGGGGGTGCAGGGGGGGCCGGCCGCACCGGGCGCAACATCTGGGGGGGGCGCGCTCGCACCCGCAGCTCTGCCCTGCCTGGCTCACTTATTCTCTCACACTGCAGTGCTGGCTGTGGCGGCGGCGCTGTGCAAATCCGATCCGAGCCGCCGGGTCGCCGCCCACTGTGGAGGGGGGGGGGGCTGCCAGGCGTGCGGAGAGCGAGGGACAATCTGGGGGAGGGACAGTGCACTGCAGCGGCCGCCCAGCGCAGCGCTGAGCGCGGGAGCCACACCAGACCAGCCCAGGCAGCAGCAGCAAGAAGAAGCTGGCAGCGGCGGCAGGTGACACAGGCCAGACAAGGAGAGAGCCAGTGGCGACAGACGCAGGAGGAAAACCTAGGAGCCAGAGGACCTGGAGGAGAAGAGAAGACATAGCCTGCTGTGATCGGGTGCACCTGCAAAAAAAAGGTAGGAGTCACGAGTGACACAGGACAGGAGTCAGGACTGAGTATAGACCCCCCCTTACAGCAGGCCAGGGTGAGGTTAGGTCTGGGGTCCCCCATATAGAGCCCCCCCTTACAGTAGGCCAGGGTCCGGACCTCACCTCACCCTGGCCTGCTGTAAGGGGGGATCTATATGGGGGACCAGGTCCCCATGTAGATCCCCCCTTACAGCAGGCCAGGGTGAGGTGAGGTCCCCCATATAGATCCCCCCTTACAGCAGGCCAGGGTGAGGTGAGGTCCCCAATATAGATCCCCCTTACAGCAGGCCAGGGTGAGGTGAGGTAAGGTCCCCCATATAGATCCCCCTTACAGCAGGCCAGGGTGAGGTGAGGTCCGGGGTCCCCCATATAGATCCCCCTCACCCTGGTCTGCTGTAAGGGGGGATCTATATGGGGGACCTTACCTCACCTCACCCTGGCCTACTGTAAAGGGGGTGATCTATATGGGGGACGGGACCTCACCTCACCCTGGCCTACTGTAAGGGGGGATCTATATGGGGGACCTGGGATCTATATGGGGGACCTCACCCTGGCCTGCTGTAAGGGGGGATCTATATGGGGGACCAGGTCCCCCATGTAGATCCCCCTTACAGCAGGCCAGGGTGAGGTGAGGACCCGTCCCCCATATAGATCCCCCCTTACAGCAGGCCAGGGTGAGGTGAGGTCCCGTCCCCCATATAGATCCCCCCTTACAGCAGGCCAGGGTGAGATGAGGTCCCCAATATAGATCCCCCCTTACAGCAGGCCAGGGTGAGGAGAGGTCCGGGGTCCCCCATATAGATCCCCCTCACCCTGGCCTACTGTAAAGGGGGTGATCTATATGGGGGACGGGACCTCACCTCACCCTGGCCTGCTGTAAGGGGGGATCTATATGGGGGACCTCACCCTGGCCTGCTGTAAGGGGAGATCTATATGGGGGACCTCACCCTGGCCTGCTGTAAGGGGGGATATATATGGGGGATCTCACCCTGGCCTTCTGTAAGGGGGGATCTATATGGGGGACCTCACCTCACCCTGGCCTGCTGTAAAGGAGGATCTATGGGGGACCTGCCCAGGCCTGCTCTAAAGGGGGATCTATAGGGACCCTGCTCTAAAGGGGATCTATGTCATAGATCCCCCCTTTAGAGCAGGATCCCCATAGATCCCCTTTAGACCTTTAGAGCAGGCCAGGGTCCCCATAGATCCCCTTTAGAGCAGGCCAGGGTCCCCATAGATCCCCTTTTAGAGCAGGGTCCCCATAGATTCCCCACTTTAGAGAAATGTCCCCATAGATTATATGGGGACCATTCTCTAAAGGGGGATCTATGGGGACCCTGCTCTAAAAGGTGATCTGTGGGGACACTGGCCTGCTCTAAAGTGCTTAGGGGGTAAGGGTTTCTTTAACGAATCTAGTGGAAGAGACTCAAGTGCTAAAATCTCGCAGGTTAGGGGGCGCAAATTACTAGCCTTGCCCCGGGTGCTGACAACCCACGCTACGCCACTGCCCACGTGCATTGGCGCAGATGACCCCATCCACAAACCTTCCATTATCATACAGTATAAAAAAAAGTTCAAACTATTAGAATTTTTTTGTTAGGCCCTGTTGTGCCAGGATTTTCCAGTACAGCGCATCGATTCTCATGAGCTGCAAGCAATCAATACTCAGAAAACACAGTAAACAAGATTATGCATGCCCCTGCATAGACTTTCATCAGAAATGAGCACACTGGCATGTGACTGTGAAACAAAAAAAGAAGTGATGTTTGCTGTAACTGAATCACTTCATCTTTTTCCTTCTTATGTTACTGCACTGCCAATCCCCTGTCAATCGAATTTGTTCTAGTACACAGTGACCTCAAATACATTCCTAAAACACAATTACACCAGAGTATCAGATCTATCTATTTAACATTTGACATGAATCTTCTATCTATGATTTATGGGTCAGCGTACCACAAAAAATGTTCTTGCCCATTTATTACACAATGATGGTTTTATAATCCAGACAGGACAAAACAGAGCAAATCTATTCTCTATTTTGGCTGGCTGTCTCTATGTAACTGTAGGTTAAGAATTGGTCAGAAGTACTGAAACAGCCTGAAAAAGTTCTGAAATATTCTGATTTACTAAAGGGGCTTAGTTTATAAGTGATATGGTTGCAGAGCATTTGCCTATCCAGATATTTGTAACTTCCAAGCACTAAAATACATGGCAGGGCATTCCTTACACCAAATTTCTGCTTGTAAAATATATAGATAAAAAGTTTATTTAACAATGCAAACCTAAGGCCCCATTCACATTTAAGTGATGCTAACATGATGTGTTTTTGCGGCTTTTTTTTTTGCACTTTTTTTTCTTTTACCAAGTTTTTGGAGTTGCGCCATTCATTTCAATGGGCCTCCCTCCGCTCCAAAAATGCGCTAAAGAAGCGCATGAACCAAATTTAGGACATGAGCCAAGCACATTTTGCGTTGTGCATTTTGTTGTGCAGAAAACACGCAGGAAAATGCACGACTGCTATGTATGTTTGAGATGCCATTAAGAAATAATGGCATTGCAAGCGTGTTGCACATTTCTGTCTGCGTTTTCACTATGCCCAAGTGTGAACAGGGCCGACCGACATGATTCGTTTCTCAAGGATAATGTTTTTTCTTTACATTCTGCAATTAACCTCTTGTCGCCACGTAACAGACATGGGAGTAAGTCACACATGTGCAAGTCACAAGCAAGTCTCAAGTCTTAACCTTCAAGTCTCAAGCAAGTCCCAAGCTACTGTGGCGAAAAGCAAGTCAAGTCGAGTCCCTGCTAGAAGTCAAGCAAGTCAAGTCAAGTCATTGATTTTGGTCAAGTCACAAATCAAGTCAAAATGCTGATCTACCCCAATTTTCACCTTTAAATCAGTTAAAAGTCAGTGGTCAGGAAAGGTTTGTTTTATTTTCAACATTAACAAAACTGCTTAGTGCTTTTTTCTTGGCATATTAAAGAAACACTTTGAATGCCCAAACAGCTCAAAATCCTTCGTCCGGTCATGTTTCAACACCACAGTCACTAAAAACATGTTAAGTATTTCCATTGTTAAACAACCAGTGTCCTAAAAATCAGAACACACTGAGGTGTTTTAAGTTACTGTGGTGTCAGAAACATAACAGGCACATTCATTTTGCTTTAACACATCTTGAGAAAATGCAAATATTTAATAACTTATAAAAGAAAAGTCATTTCAAGTCATATGTCTCAAGTCAAAGTCAAGTCTCAAGTCATGAATACCAAGTCAAAGTCAAGTCGAGTCTTTTATTAATTTTAGTCAAGCAAGTCTCGAGTCCTCAAACTGGTGACTTAAGTCAAGTCATGTGACTCAAGTCCTCCACTTCTGCTACGTAACGCATAAGGTTGGAGGCGCTGGGAGGACATATTGGGTGACAATTTAATACAACATTGTTTCTATTCAATTGACCCTTCTTTTGGTGGATGGAGCAATTTGGAAGCATACCTTCTCATTGGTTGCACCCAGGACTTTTTTTCTCAGAGAGTAGGTGCAGGAACTCCCCCCTTCTGAGCCGCCCCATGTCTCCGCCCCCTACCCAACCCCAAGCACCTCCCTTGGTCCCACCCCCTACCCACCTCCCAATCTGCCCTTTTAGGGAACTCAGAACCAAGTATCATTCTGTTGTGCTAATTCATTTGTATGGAACTTGATAATTATACCAAGAAAAGCAGCAAACTAGATCCCCTGCAGCCAGCAACAATAGACCCCCAGAAACAAGCGATTACCCACACAACATTGCCCCCCCCCCAGCAACAATGGATCCACCCCAGCGACAATAGACCTCCAGCAGCAACATTAGATTCTCCAGCAGCCAGCAACAATAGACCTCTCTTTCTCAACAGTAGGTCCCTCTTAGCAACAACTGACTCCCCAGAAATATAAGATCCCTCCCCAGCAACAATAGGTCCTCCACCAGCAATAATAGACCCTCATGCAAAAATAGATCCCCACAAGTGACAATAGTTTCCCCAGTGCCCATCATCAATAGACCCTCCAGAACACCCCAGGACCCCTTGCACTTTCATATATTCAGTGTTGGAAACATCATCATATATAAAATCATTGTAGCACCCCCTACACCTAATAGGTCAAGAAAAAAAATACCCAATCCCAAGCATGAAAAAAAAAGATCCAGTCACAAGCTTGTAGGATATACAGAAGTCCATCAAAGGGTATATGGTATGAAAGTGGGTATTGGGGATCACATTCATAGTTCCTCCATGCTTAGTCAACGTGTTTCACAAGATTAACTTGCTTCCTCTGTACTGATTGGGTGGGGGCTATTAAAAATATACAAAATACATAAGTATCATATCAAATTGAAAAGTACAATTTTTATTAGCCAATTATTTTTAGTATTGTATTCTGTGTACACATCTTATGTATATATATGTATATATATGTATATATGTATATATATCAGCATTCCTAAAACAAAAGATTTAGAAACCAAGGGATGCTTGCCTGTTCGACCTTGGGGGTTGGAGTATGGGCAAAATCAGATAATAGTTTTTTTTTATTTTGGCATATGACATTGAGGATGTGGTGCCAGGTCCTACTTTCATATATGTTTATATAACAAAGCAAAGTTCAAGAATATGTTACCCTGAAATGTTATATTCCTGATATGTGCCTGTTGTACCATGTGCTTGTCCTAAAAAGTATTTTGTTCCCTTTGTATTGCTTTCTTTGTGTGAAATACTTGTTGTTCTTACCAGTCACCCTACTTTCCTATTTCAAACTGACCACACTAGGCATGTAGGCACATCCCAGTGTGGTCAATTTTCTGGCTGTGCTGGGAGAACAGCCTGCCTAGCCTGCAATGATTATACTTGTGCTCACTGGGTGCTCCCAACACAGAGACCAAGCTGTCAAAGACAAAGATTCCTAGCCCCTAGTAATGAGCAAGAGCTGGCAGGAGCAGCTTCCGATGATGTGACCACTGTGACAGCCAATGAGAGTGATCAGGCAGATATTCCCACCTCCCAGGCCAAAAAAGCCCAGGTAAAGGGGTTGTAAAGTCAGAAGGTTTTTTATCTTAAAGCATTCTAAAAACCTTCTGTGTGGAGCAGCCCCCCTCAGCCACCCCTACTGCTTACCTGAGCCCCCTCTTGATCCAGCAATGTCCAGTACTGTCTCAGCTTCCCTCCTCATTGGCTAAGACACAGCAGTGGCACCATTGGCTGCCACTGCAGTCAATCAAAGTCAGTTAGCCAATGAGGAGAGAGGGGGGGTGGGGCCAAACCTCAGCTTCGTGTCTGAATGGATGCATGGAGCTTTGACTCAGCTTCCTGCTGTGGGAGCACTCAAAGGGAGGGAGGGGCCAAGAACACCAAAGAGGGACCCGAGAAAAGGAGGATCTGGGCTGCTCTGTGCAAAACAAGCTGTACAGAGCAGGTAAGTATAACATGCTTGTTATTTTTATTAAAACAAAAACGAGACTTTACAATCACTTTAATGGGGCATCGAGGCTGGGTGGCAAGAGGTTAAAGCAGAACTTAAGGTGGCACTAGACTCTGATTTAAAAAAATTATATTAATGCATGTATTCTTTAGTAAAAAGAGTACTATCTATGTTACTATGTCTTAGTAACTTCTAAATCTCAAAATTTCCTTTTTTTTTTTTTGCTGCTGGGATTTAACTTCCTGTTAGAAGTTGGCTGTGTTCATTCTCCATGGTCCCACTGTATGTAGGGACGTAGCCATCCTCTCTTGCTCGGTCCTGAGTTGGACTATGAACTATTAGAAATTCTGTATATAGCCCTACAGAACAGAGAATGCAAAGTCCACATGGGCTTTATCTGTTGCTTAACTGCAGACAGGAAACAGTAACTTTTATACAGGGAAAAAGACATTGAGCATTACCATAGATGCAGCTACAAACTTTTAAACACTGCCATCTACTGGATTAGAATAGATCTCTACTAAATACTGATGTACTGTATTTATTACACAAAATGCAATTCTGTATTCCAACGGGGATTAAGGGATTTGTAGTGTGCATAGAGCAGTGCACATGACTGCAATCAACATGCTGCTCTTTCCAGACGAATGGAAGTAAAATGGGAAAAAAACGAGGTTTGGGGGGGCTTACAAAGAACATTACAAGGAGGCAGAAGAACATAGTTTGATGAAAAATAGGGCCATTAAAGTGGACTTTTTTTCCCCCTTTCACTAAAAATCACAGCAGCATACAGCTCAGCATGCTTATATGAAATCATCTTACGACACCTGTGCACCCCCGTGCCAGGAGAGACAGCCCTGCACTAGGCCGCAGCTAATCACCACATGTGAATAGGACCCTAAACCTTGACGTTTATTTATTTATGTAGCATCTTTATCCCAAGCAGAAAAGAACTATTGCTTTACCTGCTTATAAAGTGTTAGCTGGAGTGCAGCGTTGATTTGTTAGTGAAGTCCATCCAAATCTGCTAGTCTAAAGCTGGGTATACATGGCTTAAAGTTCGGCCGATTCAACAGTAACTGGGCGAATTTCAATCTCTGTGTAGCCTTCTTTGTTCAA
Source organism: Pelophylax lessonae (assembly GCF_965119305.1). Taxonomy (NCBI): domain Eukaryota; kingdom Metazoa; phylum Chordata; class Amphibia; order Anura; family Ranidae; genus Pelophylax; species Pelophylax lessonae. Next base: position 550,739,528 of record NC_138769.1, on the reverse strand, counting down.
CAGAAGCCAAACTTAGATCAGCTTCTGTCCAACTGTCCTGCTGAAAAAAAAGCATTTGATCGGCTGATGCAGCCAATGGCTGTAGTGTTAAAGCGGAGTTCTGGCCATGAAAAAAAATTTTCAATAAAAATACCCCCGGGACAGTCAGGGCTAGTACATTCTACAATGGATAGCCTCTGTACTGTCCCGGGTCGGACTTACCTGCAAGAAGAAATACTTACCTTTAAAATATCTTCTCCAGCGTTGCCATCTCGGATTTGGGCAGCTGAAGCCAGCGCGATCCTCTTCTGCGTCCTCTTCTCCCAGAATGCGCCTGAACTGGCCACGCTCGTCACTTCCAGTGCGGCGCAGCATTCCTCCACAGCTTCTGGGCAAGCCCAGAAGCTGTTTAGCAGGGAAAGTGGCGCCGCACCGGAAGTGACGAGCGGGGCCGGTGCCGTCGCATTGATTCCTGGGAGCGATGACGTTCAGCTCCCAGGAATCATTGCAAACCGGAAGTGACGGTGCGGGCAGCGGCCGCCGAGGGAGGAAGTGGAAGAAAGTTAAGTATATTTTTCTACAATAACAAGGTAAGTAAAAAAAAAAAAAACTTAACTATCCATTTCCTTTTCAGGTGACGAAAAGCAAGCGGATGGCCACAAAATCGATTATGTCGATTTTGTGGCCGGAACTCCGCTTTAATTAGTGTATTCTGACAGGGAGGAGTCCATGTCATCAGAATACAATAGCACAGTGGGGAAGAACCCTGCATCCACATTGCTTATGTGCATGCAGGAATCTATGAGTTTTTTTTCGTTCAGCCCATTGGTTGAATGAAAAAACTCACAGTGTGTCTACCCAACTTACCACTTCCCTCTCCCCAGACTGACAATGTTACTGTCCAAAGTTGTCTGCTTTACTACTTCATCCAGACTACAGAACAGATAGGAAGTTTGCTACTGCCTGGATCACCAGGTGAAATAAAGGAATGAAAAACCTTAAAAAAGAAAACAAATGCAGTCACAACATCTAAGGATTGGTAAACTGCAATATATTACAGTTTTTGGGTTTGACCTGTTCCTGACCACCCGCCGTATAACTGTTATACGGCGGCAGGAAGCCGCTCCCAGGCAAATCTCCGTAGCTGCTCATCAACGGGGAAGCCAATGCAGCGGGCAAGCGGCTCCGATTGCCGCCTGACACCCGCGATCCTTCCCCGCTGAGAAAGAAGAACGGTCAGCTGTTGTAAACACAGCTGACCGTTCTTCTCTCTGGAATGATCACAGAGCCCCTGTGATCCTTCTATATAGGATCACAGGTCTCTATGGTCATTTCAGAACCCCCCCCCCCCCACAGTTATATTCACTCCCCTAGGCTCACATTTAACCCCTTGATCACCCACAATGTTAACCCCTTCTCTGCCACTGTCATCATTACAGTAACAGAGCATATTTTTAGCACTGATTACTGTAGTAACGTCACTGGTCCCCCCCAAAAGTGTCAAAAATGTCAGTTAGGGGTCCAATCTGTCCATGCAATGTCGCAGTCCAGCAAAAAATCGCAGATAGCCGCCATTACTAGTAAAAAAAAAAAAATAAAACAATAAAAATGACATAAATCTTTCCCGTAGTTAGTAGACGCAATAACTTTTGCGCAAACCAATCAAAATACGCTTATTGCGATTTTTTTTTTACCAAAAATATTTAGCAGAAAACAAATTGGCTTAAAATGGTAAATAATTCTGATTTTTACATTTTCTTTTTGAGAATGTCATATAGCAGAATGTGAAAAATATAGTTTTTTTCTTCAAAATTGTCCCTCTTTTTTTGTTTATAGCGCAAAAAATAAAAATCGCACAGGTGATCAAATACCACCAAAAGAACGCTCTATTTGTGAGAAAAAAAGGATATCAATTTTATTTGGGTACAGCATCGCACGACCGTGCAATTGGCCATTAAAATAACGCAGTGCCGAATCGCAAAATAGGGCCTGGTCAGGAAGGGGGCAAATCCTTCCGGTCTTAAAGTGGTTAAAGTGTTGCAAAACCCAGGACCCTGCATTCACTATATCTGCTCTCCCACGGTACACAGAACATGGAAAAGCAATTATTTTAGTAAATATAAACTGCTAAATACCTTTTTTTCAGCAGTATATAGCAGTCTTGTGACTTCAGTGTCTGGCTGAGCACTAGTTTAAGCTTGTAGGATGGGCTTTTTATTCTACTCTGAATGTCCTAAGGGGCTGCATGACTCTGACCCTCTGTCTGGACAGTGCTGATTGGCCCTGTGCTGATCACATGCACCCTCCCAAAAAAAAAAAAAAAAAAACTCTCTAGCAATACACACGAAACTGAGCATGTGCAGAGTGCCCCCAAGTTTCTGTACTATCAGGTGATGGATTGGCGACAGTGGAAAAAAGGGAGGATCAGAGAAGACTGGCTCAAACTGGCCTTTTACACAATGCGTAGGATTAGGTTCCACAATGAGTATAACAAGCATGCTTTACTGCACATGTGTCAAACACAAGGCCCGCGGGCCACAGCACTTCCTCCTCCCCTCCTCCCCTGGTCTCAGCATTCAGAAGACTCCAGCAGCTGACTCCAGCCCTCTTCTGGTCCTTCTCCAGACCCTGCCCTTTCTGCTTCCCAGCCCTGTCCCCAGATTCTTCCCAGCAGCAAGATAAGGGGGTGCACTGAGATGTAAGGGAGGGTAGGGGGCTCTTGGCATCTGATCTGGACATCTAGGCTTACAGATACAACTGGCCCTTTGAGGGCAACCATAATTGCTGATGCGACCCCTGGTGAAATTGAGTTTGACATCCCTGCTTTACTGCATATACAGACTTATTTTACTGTTGTAGATTTAGTAACACTTTATTACTGCTTTAAACCTGTATGTGTAATCCAGCCTTTCTTAGGCTGTAAAGTGTGTCTCTTTAGCTAAAAACTGATAACACAGCTGAGGTTAATAAGGGGAGTAGGCTCAGTAATACTAGCACATCCGAATTGCTGTAGTCATCTGAACTGGTTTGTCTATAGTGGACCTAAGTTATCCACATCAAAACATATACGGTAGTTTACAAAAATATAAATATTTTATTCATGTAATAACTTTGAAAACTGAACATACAACATTAAAACATGTTTTGGAACAATAGTGCAATAAGCCTCTGTACAAATACAGTGCTCGGAATAAATGAGTACACCCCAACAGTTTTGTCAGGAAACATTTCCTTTCCTTTCAGAATCAACATTCTTTATGGGACACTATACTACAAAACACTCCCACAAATGCGGGCCATTGATTGCAACCAAGATTTGGTAATTTGCACACACAAAAACAGTATTTTTCCTAATTTATTCAAGATTACATTGCAAAAATGAATATACCCCAATAAAGGTATTAGGAGCGAAGCTAACTTTTAGGGCTCTTTCACCGTAGGCGGATCCGTGCTGCTCAGCGGGGATCGATCCGCCGATCCCCGCTGAGCCGGCGGATGACAGCTTCGTCTCCGCTTGCAGTGCGGAGAGTGAGGTGTCGCAGCTCCCGCTGCTCTCTATGGGGGATCGGATGACAGCGGACCGCCTGTACACTCTCATCCGATCTGATCCGATCCCTGAACAGATGGAGAAATAGGGTTTCCATCCGTCCAGATTTCACGGACAGGATCGGATACGGATGGCAGCGGGTGTCAGCGGAGGTGTCTCCGCTGACATCCGCTGCCCCATAGAGCTGCATGGAGGATCCGATCAGATCCGCCTAAAAAACTGACAGGCGGATCTCATCGGTTCGCCCGTGTGAAAGAGCCCTAAGACAACAAAATCCTAATTAACAAGAATTTAACTACAGGTGAGTCTAATTATTCATTAAACAGGTGTCCAGCAGACAGTTGATTATATAAAGGCGTTATTTAACAAAGAAAACCCCTTCCCATTTCATGCTGTCAGCTGCAACCATCTCACAGAGATGTCAGAGATGTCTAGGCCATCCATGGAACTGAACAACTCGACAGGAGCATTTTCTGATAAGAAGGAAGAAAATTGCCATGCAAGTTCACTGCAGTTAGCTAAAGAAGTAGAAAGCCAAACTGGGTTGATGTATCCTGTGACACGAATATGGCATACACTGCAGAGGAAGGGCATGCATGGGTGTCGTTCATGAAGGAAGCCTCTCCTAAAGCTCATGCACAAATAAGCAGTCCTAGAATTTGCCAGGACCCACCCTGAAGAAAAAGAAGACTACTGGGACTCTGGAGTAATGAGACTAAGATAAATGTTTTTGGAACTGATGGCTTTAAAATTGTATGGCATCACAAAGCTGAGGAATGCAAAGAAAAATGCATGGTGCCTACAGTGAAACATGGTGGTGGCAGTGTCCTTTTGTGGGTCTGCATAAGTGCTGCTGGTTTCGGGGAGCTGCATTTAATTGATGGTATCATGAATTCACAGATGTATTGCTCTATATTGGAAGAGAAGGTGCTACCATCACTCTGTGCCCTTGGTCGTCGTACACTTTTCCAACATGACAATAATCAAAAACACATCTAAGGCCACTGTTGCGTTCCTGAAGAAGAACAGCGTGAAAGTAATTCAGTGGCCAAGTACTCTATGTCTCCTGATCTGAACCCAATGTAACACCTTTGGGGAATTCTGAAGAGACAAGTTGAGCATCACTCTCCATCCAGCATCCAGGCTCTAAAAGAGGTCGTTCTTGAAGAAAGGAAAAAGATAGATTTGCAATATGTCACCAACTTGTTCATTCTATGCATAGAAGACTTGGTGCTGTCCTTACAATTCATGGAGGTCATACAGACTACTAGATGTAGTAGTTTTTGTTGTGGGGTGTATTCGTTTTTTCATCAACTAGTTTGAGTAAAACTAAAGATTTTGTAATCTAAGTTATATAATTACTTTACTTTCATGTAATGAGCTAAGCAAATGTTCAAAAAAACTCAGTTTTGTTAAAATTTTGGAAATTGTTCTTGTGTTTATTGAGATATTGATTAAAATCTTACTTTTCAAAAGGGGTGTACTCATTTATACTGAGCACTGTAAGATCCCCATGTGTCACATATTAGCTATTAAATTGCATAGTATGCTTGTAGTTCAAATGACGTATTCCATCATACATAAATATGGTAGTATATGGTGAAGGTATGGGGATCATTGAACACATTTCTCGGACATAATCTGCTACTTCAGGAGTCTAGTATGGGCTAGTGCAAGGTATCGTCACTGTTAAAGCCCACCTGGGGCGAGTGCAGGGACGCACAGGCGTAAGGAAGTATTCCTGCAGGAAGGATCGGTCATTGCACCAGATACAAGCAATGAACAAACCACTATACCAACTTATACAAACTGGTATTCCTTAGATATTCAAAGCAGCCTATCTAATGCAGAGATGAAAGTGTTTTAAGGTGTGTCAAAGGATAATATGGAAAAATTAGCAAAATTGACACAATGGTACCAACATCCATAAGTTACTTGTATAGAGTATAACTCTGAAATTACAGAGTACCCGCCTAGGCGGGATACATGAGGGCTTGGGAAAACCCAAAGTGGGACTTTAACGGTACCAATAGACATAAAGTATTCACAAAAGAGTTAAAAATATAGGAATTTTTAACTCTTTTGTGAATACTTTATGTCTATTGGTACCGTTAAAGTCCCACTGTGGGTTTTCCCAAGCCCTCATGTATCCCGCCTAGGTGGGTACTCTGTAATGCAGAGATCATATAAATCCAGGGATGGACAGAGAGAGAATCCCCTGTATGGACCACCAGCCAGATACTTTCTGGGAACCAGCAGACCTGTCTTCAACCAGATATAATTCTATTTTAGGTGATTAACTCTTTGGGATATAGAAAATCTACACAATACAGGAGGGAAAAATCCCCTTTTATTTTGTGACTGTTGCCAGCTATCTCTTTCCACATTTTTCTGGATTCCCTGCTTGCTTTGCAGCACCTCCTCTGCTGTTTAATTTAAATTTCTAAGGACTACATATCCCATGGTACCTTGCTGACTGCAAGCAGTGATTTCTGCACTGACTCCACCTCCTGAAACTCCTCCTCTCAGCACCTCTGTAGTTCAGAAGTCAGGCTCTGTAAAATGTGTGACACAGCATTGCCCACCCATAGAATGCAGTGAATACACGTCACAGGAAGCTCATGTGTGAGGTCTTCACAAAGTAAGTTTACAAACATCAAGATCATTCAGATTAAAAGGAGTGGGCTAGAAATAATTGAAACACGAAGTGGAAATGCATTTATGATTTTAAATTTTGACCATAGAATGTTTTAGGGTTAAAATGGTAATTTTCTGCTCCGCAGACAACTGTACAGTAGTTACCTTCAGAAGAACATATTGCTTCTAAAACGAAGAAAAACAAGTGTAATTCAACCTTTTAGCTGTATCCACTACACAAAGAGAATGATAGTGTAAAAATCCTTCACTCTCTGAGGACACTTAGCTTTTTCAGATAAAAGTAGACCACTTTATTCCTAACATGACTTTCTATGTTCCACATTCTATGTACATTTTACAGTATGACTATAAATGATACTGTATATCCATTTATATGTAAGAGGATAAACACCTTTACCCTTAGGCCGGCCATACATAGTGCAAATTTCTTTCCTGCAACCATGGTTTGCCAAATCCAAACCCCTTTGAAGTCAATGGGAGCTGAAAGTTAAAAAAACAGTAATGGCCATTTTATAGGCTAAAATGCAAGGTATTGTCAAACAAATGGCATGAGGAAATTAAATAGGAAATTAAAACAGATAACCAATTGGGATTCCAACCAATAAACATAAAGTGTTATGATAATAAAGTGAAAGGGAAGACCATTGCTTTTTATGGAAATTATCTTTATAAGAAATTATCATCATGAATTGTTTATTGTAAGTGAGGAGAGAGGATTGTTTGAAAGACATAAAATAATCTGGCCAGGACACGCACTATGAATATGATTATTCAGACAAATCAAAGAACATATTTATTTTATCATAGTTTTAGATCAACCATAGTTTTCTGGAGTAATGCCTCAGCGTTTAATGAGTATAATTAAGGCAGATTTAATGTGATCTTTGTGTCTATGTATTTAATAGCCAAGGAGTTTTGAATTCCTACTGCTGTATGCCATTGGTTAATTACTCTTGCTGATCCATTCCATCTGTTCACATTTTTTCAGAATAAATAGCAAGATCTTCACAAAATTAAAAATTCCATAGTGGTCTAGTTTTCTGGTAATTTCAGCAAACAGCACATTTGTGGTCCATGTTAAATACAATTGGCAAAAGTTGCAGTGACCCCTAAGGGAACAGAAAAATGTCAGAACTAAGTCAATGTTATCTAAAAAGTAACCACAAAGAGGCAGATGCATGGACTGCCATTACAACAGGGAAGATAGGACTGAAGGATTGTTTACTGGCCCCCTATGAATATTGTGTTAGTGGAGTGTTTTATACCACCCAAGACAGTGTGATTAAATTTGTGGTCAAAAAGCACAAAGTTTTGATTCAGTGGGGTTGTTTTACTAAAAGCAAGTAGATTGTTAACTTTGGGGAGTGTGTTGCCCTCAGAATGCAGGGTTCAGAACTGTGTTACATTCAGAATGCAGGGACCAGGAGGGCATTGCGCTCAGAATGCAGGGATCAGGAGGGCATTATGCTTAGAATGCAGGGATCAGGAGGGCATTACACTCAAGATGCAGGGATAAGGAGTGTGTTACGTTAAGAAGGCAGGGATCAGGAATGCGTTATGCTGAGAATGCAGGGATCAGGAGTGCGTAACACTCAGAACGCAGGGATCAGAAGTTCATTAAACTCAGAATGCAGGGTTCAGAAGTGCGTTACACTCAGAATGCAGGGATCAGGAGTGCATGATGCTCAGAATGCAAGGTTTAGAAGTGCATTACGCTCAGAATGCAGGGATAAGGAGTGCATGACGCTAAGAAGGCAGGAATCAGGAGTGCGTTACACTCAGAAGGCAGGGATCAGGAGTGCAATTATTCTCAGAATGCAAGGATCATGAGTGAGTTACACTCAGAATGCCGGGGTAGGGAGTGTGTTGCACTCAGAATGCAGGGTTAAGGAGTGCGTTACACTCGGAATGCAGGGTACGGGGGGGGGGGGTTTATGTGGGGTTGATGTGGTAAAGAGGGTTAGAAGACACTGCTATGGGGGTGGCCCTGCCCATAGCAGTGTCCAGTGCCCCCTTCACATGCCCCCCCCACATACACACACAGTAGTCTTTCCCCTTTAGTAATGACCCCTGGACCCCTTCCCTTATGTTCCATTGCATCCTACCTGTGCACAGCGCGAGAGCCAGCACAGTTCCTGACAGAGGGGGGAGCAGGCAGAGTGACTTTTATATATTAACAAATTGGTAATTGGTTGCTTACCTAGCAACCAATCCCCTGCGAGTTAACTTGAAAAGGTAATTTGGCCAGCTCCCCCTCTTGCTCTCCGTCCTGAGCTGTGCTGCATGACAGCATGGAGGAGGCTAGAGGAAAGGGAGAGAGAAGAACCGAAGACCCGAGAGAGGAGGCTGGAGGAGAAAAGAAGCTGCAGCTAGCAGTAGAATGTGGGGTTCGGGTGAGCCTGTTTTCAGTCTACCTGTCACCTGCCGGAGGTCAACAGGTGGACTACGATCAACGGGATCGACGGGTTGCCAACCTCCACACTAAAGGCAAATACGCTGTTCACTTTGGAAGGGATGTTGCACCTTGCATTGAAATTCATGTAAAAGAATGTGATGGAGTTTCAGCTTGCAAAGAATACCCAATCATGTACAAGAAAATAAAAAAATGAATTTTTGCTTGTACATGATTGGATAATGTAAGTCAGCAGAGCTTCGCCTGATTCACAAAGTTTTGGGGCACATTACCTTGCAAAGAGAACAATCTATTTGTGTTTAGTAAATAAAACCGTCAGTGTGTCTTTGCCATTAGACTAGAGCATACCTGCTATATATACAAATGTAAATTCTCTGCACTAACAGGACATATTTTCATTTCATTTCATTTTTAAACAAAAATAATGTGCCCAACATTTCTTGGTTAGAATATTTGTGAACCTACATGTATTCTGTCATTCAACACGTCACCTGTAATTTTTCCATAATTGTGAATTACGTTTAATATATACAAATAAATTCAATATTCTTATTTTCTACAGAGCTGTTTAAAGATTGTTCAAAAGCCTAGGTAAAAAATCTTTATGTCTGGACCCAACACAGAGTAACTTGTAAACTTTTTTGACCCCTGGAAGAAGTGAGAATGAATGTCCACTCCAAAGTAACAAAGTCTCAAAGGTGGAACATCAGAGGTCTGTTTAGACCCCTGATATCTCATCATAGACCCCCAATGGGACTCCTAAAAAATGGTAAAAAAAAAACTATCGGCACCAGTGGTGAAACTACCAGGGTCACAAAGGTTGCATTTGTGACTGGGCCCTGGCCTTCCGCCACAGGCTGGGGGTCAGGGGGACCCTTCATGGTTTCTTGCACGGGGGGCGCTGAAGGTTCTAGTTACACCACTGGTCCCAAAGCAAATCTTCAAAAATGTTGATGCTCTGAAAAGATGAGAACATGTTGGATCTCATCCTTGTTGTTTGCAAAAGCCATAGAATCTGCCTGGTGCAAAAACAGACCTGCAAGTTTCCCTGTGGCATTGCTGGACTAAAATTAAGACAGATTTTTGAGATCCAAGATAGTAAAGATAGTATATTAACCATAAAAGGCAGCACTTATGATCAATGAATGATCACCATTTGATAAAAATCAATAAGAGGTTTTCTTAAAGCATAATCATGGCTTGGCTTGGTTCCGCCCCCCACTTCCTCCTAATTGTATTTGATTTACAGCGGCAGGAGCCAATGGCACACTGCCTGCCTTGGGAGCGAGCCCTCATGGGCTGTGGGGGCACACAGAGAATAGGAGGAGTGGACAGCGCCAGCGGTGGACCCCAGAAGAAGAGATAGGGAGCCACTCTGTGCAACACAGTGTGCAGAGCAAGTAAGTATAAACCTCTTTTTTTATTTAAGGTAAAAAAAAAAGTGTGCCTTTACAATCACTTTAACACTAACCCTGCATACTGTATTTTCTAGGCACAATTATGCAGTTTTGGTTTTAACCATTGCTTTAACAAATTTTTCATAAATCCTTTTTCACATTAATGTGCAGGAGGATAATTAAAATTTTTAGGGTCCACATTCTTTTTTCCTGGAACAAATGAGGCACATTTTGGCCATTGCTTCTGACTTTTATGGGTTGTTTGTTTTTGTTGTTTTTTTTTTTTGTCCCACAGAAACAAAAAACAAGAGTGCATTGTGTGTCTAAGCTGCAAACTAAGTAGTTATACAACGACCATCAGATCTCTAAAAATATTCTTTACTTATTTATTTACATAGGTTATTTATGCAGAGAACAATGAAAGCTAGATTTTACATAAAGGAAGTCTATGGTCACGGCATACACCTTTATTTTATCATATAATATCAGCATTTTAATAGCAAAACAAACAATACCTATTCTGGACAATTCAATATAAATTTACTTGAAAAATCTCCTTTCATATTGTGAGTTCAGTCTATCTGCTGTTCATCTCTTTCCACAACTTCTAGGATTCCCAGCATGCTTTCCAACTTCTCCTCTTCTGTTTACTTTTAATTCCTAAGGACTACCTATCCCATGGTACTTTGCTGCCTGAAAACAATGATTGCTGTAGTAACTCCGCCTCTTGCAACTGCTCCTGTGAGCACATGCGTAGTTTAGAAGGCAGGCTCTGTGAATTCAGTGATTATCAACATAGTAAATACAGTATGTGTCACAGAATTCAAAGAAGTGAATGTGTGGGGGATCTTTACAAAACACACTTACAAACTTCAAACTCATTCAGTTTAATAGGAGTAGAATATATATCCTTAAAATTAGAGATTGACTGATTTTCGGCAACACCGATATATAGGGGGCTGATATGCACTTTCACAACAGGGTGACACCAAGCCAGCCACCCCCCACAGTGTTCCAGCAAGCCAGCCACCCACAACAGGGTGACCCCAAGCCAGCCACCCACCACAGTGTTCCAGCAAGCCAACCACCCACCACAGTGTTTCAGCAAGTCAGCCACCCACAACAGGGTGACACCTAGCTAGCCACACTGCCAGGCGTCAGCCACGACCCACAACAGGGTGCCAGCCAGCCACCCAAACTGCCAGGCGTCAGCCACCGACCCACAAGGGTGCCAGCAACTCAGCAAGCCACCCACACTGCCAGGCGTCAGCCACCGACCCACAACAGGGTGACAGCAGCCAGCCATCCCACAACAGGGTGCCAGAAAGCAATCCACCCACACTGCCAGGCGTCAGCCACCGACCCACAAGGGTGCCAGCAACTTAGCAAGCCACCCACACTGCCAGGCATCAGCCACTGACCCACAACAGGGTGACAGCAGCCAGCCACCCCACAACCGTGTGCCAGAAAGCAAGCCACCCACACTGCCAGGCGTCAGCTACCGACCCACAAGGGTGCCAGCAACTCAGCAAACCACCCACACTGCCAGGCGTCAGCCACCGACCCACAACAGGGTGACAGCAGCCAGCCACCGCACAACAGGCTGCCAGCAAGCAAGCCACCCACACTGCCAGGCGTCAGCCACCAACCCACAACAGGGTGCCAGCAAGCCACCCACACTGCCAGGCGTCAGCCACCGGCCGACTCACAACAGGGTGCCAGCAAGCCATTTTCTTTCACTTTTTTGTGTCTTTCAAATTGCAATGGAGATGGATGAGGAGAGAAAAAGTAAAAGTGTGGTCTGGGACTATTTCTCGTCTCAACCTTCTCCAGGAAAAGCAGCAGTGTGCAACACATGTACAAACAACATACGCATGGGATCAGTAACTGCAAAAAACAAAAATACGTCAAATCTTTGGGCCCATCTAAGAGTTCATCATATTGAATTATATCATGCAGCACAGAAAAAACAAAATTAATATCAATGTGATTTTGAAATACCTCCTCCACTATCCAAGGCAACAATAACAGATATGTTTCTGAAAAAAAAAACAGGTGTAACTGTCTAGATTCAGATGGTAGATCCCAACTGCTGGACTGAGTAATCACAGAGATGATTGTCACTGATAACCAGCCATTTACAATGGTGTCTGACTCAGGATTTAAGCAGTTGATGTCCATACTTGAGCCAAGCTACACACTGAAGAGTGAGAAGTATTATTGAACAGAAATGCTGGGAAAGATTCACCAACAGGTCGTTGACAAAGTAAAGGCTATGCTGCAACCAGAGAATGCTTTCAACGCACTCTCATTCACGGCTGACTGCTGGTCAGGACAAACAGAGTCAGAGTCACTAATGATTCTTACATGCCACTTCATTGACAGCAGATGGACAAAAAGGCAATTGGTGTTGAATACAAAAGTGATGCAAGGATCCCACACGGAGTACAGTAGAGAAATGTTTCTAGGCATGCTTGAAGACTGGGGAATCAACAAAGACCGAGTGATTCTTGTGCTACTTCGAAACAGTGGCGCAAAAATGCGGAAAGGAATGAGGCTTGCTGATATGTCATACCTCAGTGTCATGGCACACAACACCCTCCAACTTTCAAATGATGGTCTGTCAAGCCAAAGAGCTTTGATTGATACATGTTTTGAGAAACATGAAGAGATTAAAAATGTTGTGCTTGCAAGTCTTTTGAATCCTCAATACAAAAACCAAGCTTTCTCTTCTGATGATGTATTGGCAAATGCAAAACAATGGCTGACAGAAAGATATTTAACAGGAGTTGCAGGAGGTTCCTGCCAAAAAGACAAGTCCAGAACACCTTTTTTATAATATGAAAGAGCAGCATGCTGAAAAAACAGAAAAATGTCCAAAAATACGTCAATGAACAGAAGAGAATCTTCTCCATCGTGGTCAAATTGATCAGGACATTTTCAGTGTTTTATTGGAGCCTCATGCGGAGGATTCAATTTCTTCTGAATCTGCAACTATGAGCCTGGTTGATGAACTTCATCTGTATTTGAAGGAACCAGTAATTGACAGAAGAAGTCATCCTCTTCAGTGGTGGAAAGAAAATGAGGCACGCTACAAAAGACTTGCTTCCCATGCTAGAAGATACCTCTCTCTCTCTACTCCTCTGTCCTCCTCTCCTCCTAAGCATGTTTATGAAGTGGCAGCATTATATAAACAAAAACAGAAGCCGTTTAACAGGTGACCATGGACATGCTGAAATTATTATTATTATTAATATTATTATTATACAGGATTTATATAGCGCCAGCAGTTTGCGCAGCGCTTAACAAAATGAGGGCAGACATTACAGTTACACTACAATTTGGAACAAAAGGAATCAGAGGGCCCTGCTCGTTAGAGCTTACAATCTAAAAAGGGAGGGTCAATTGATACAAAAGGCAATAGCTGTGGGGGATGAGCTGATGGAGCAAGTGGAACAGCGTTATTAGTTAGTAGCCGGGTAGGCTCCTTTAGAAGGAAGGGTTTTCAGGGATTGTCTAAAGATGGATAGATTAGGGGACAGTCGGACAGATTGGGGTAGAGAGTTCCAAAGAATGGGAGAAGCTCTGGAGAAATCCTGGAGGCGAGCAGGGGAAGAGGTGACAAGGGAGCTAGAGAGCAGGAGGTCTTGGGAGGACCAAAGAGAGCGGCTAGGTTGATATTTTGAGATCAGGTTAGTGATGTAGCTGGGGGCAGAGTTGTGGATGGCTTTGTAAGCTATTGTTAGCACTTTGAATTTTATTCGTTGGGTGAGTGGAAGCCAATGAAGGGATTGGCAGAGAGGGTTGGAGGACACTGAACGGTTGGTTAGGTGGATAAGTCTTGCAGCAGCATTCATTATGGATTGAAGGGGGGATAATCTATGTAAGGGTAATCCAATGAGGAGGGAGTTGCAATAGTCGAGGCGAGAGATAACCAGGGTGTGAATTAAAAGCTTGGTGGTATCATTGGTTAAAAAGGGCCGTATTCTAGCGATGTTGCGGAGGTGAAGGTGGCATGATTTGGACAGGGATTGGATGTGAGCCTGAAAGGACAGTGCAGAGTCCAGGGTTACCCCTAGCACCCAGGCATGTGTGGAAGGACTAATAGTTGTTCAATTGATCTTGACAGAGAATTTCCGGGGAAGGGGCACGTAGAGGAGGAAATATTATGAGCTCGGTTTTAGATAGATTCTGTTTGAGGAAGTGGTGAGACATCCAGGCTGATATGTCTGTTAGTAGATCAGTGATGCGGGAGGAGACTGATGGGGTGAGCTGAGGGGTAGAGAGGTAGATTTGGGTGTCATCAGCATAGAAATGGTAGTGGAAGCCATGGGAGGCTATTAGCTGACCCAGGGAGGAGGTATAGATTGAGAATAGTAGCGGTCCAAGGACAGAACCTTGGGGGACCCCAACAGTAAGAGGAGTTGCAGAGGAGTAAGTGGAATTGTAAGTGACACTGAAGGTGCGGTGAGATAGGTAAGATTCGAACCAGTGGAGAGCACAGTCACGGAGACTGAGCAAACTGAGTTTTTTGAGAAGGAGGGGGTGGTCAACAGTGTCAAAGGCAGCAGAGAGGTCCAAGAGTAAGAGTATCGAGTAGTGACCGTTGGTTTTTGCTGTTAGTAAGTCATTTGTAAGTTTTAGGAGAGAAGTTTCTGTGGAGTGTTGCCGGCGAAATCCAGACTGAAGGGGATCAAGGAGGTTATTCTCAATGAGGTGCTTGCTCAGGCGGTTGTAAACTAAACGTTCAAGGAGTTTGGAAGCAAAAGGGAGTAAGGAGATGGGTCTTAAGTTATTAAGATTGGAGGGGTCTAGTGAGGCTTTCTTTGGTATGGGAGTTACTAGGGCATGTTTTAGAGAGCTGGGGAAGATGCCAGTGGAGAGGGAGAGGTTGAAGATATGAGTTAAAGAGTGTAGGATAGAGTCAGAGGGTGACCGTAGTATTTGAGAAGGAACAGGGTCCAGGGGGCAGGAAGTTAGGTGGGCATTAGAAAAAAATTTTGTAACTTCCTCTACAGTAGTTGGGTTAAACAAGGGAAGTATTGATTGTGCAGGAGGACAAGGTGTGTAAGGTGAGGGAGATATCTTTAGTGTAAAGATCTCTTCACGAATTGTATCAATCTTATTTTTGAAGTGATTGGCAAGCTCTTGGGCAGTGAGTAAGTTAGTGGGTGGAGGCAATGGAGGACGAAGTAGAGCGTTGAAGGTCGAAAAGAGTTGATGGGGACTGTGTGAAAGGGTGTTAATGAGAGTGATAAAGTAGGTCTGTTTGGCAGTGTGGAGGCAGGAAATGTATTTTTGGAGGGCAGGTTTATATTGGCTGAAATCTTGCTGTGACTTAGTCTTACGCCACAGACGCTCAAGAGCGCGACTACGTTTTTTGAGGCTTCTGGTATTGTCTGTCTGCCAGGGTTGAAGCGGTCGGGGCCTGATTCTGTGTGTAGTGAGGGGGGCCAAAGCATCCAGGGTAGATGACAGTGAACTGTTGTAGACAGAAGTGACCATGTTGGGGCAGGAGAGGGATGAGATTGTGTTGAAGAGACCATCTGTAGCAGAAACAAGAAGCGAAGGGTTCAGATGGCGAAGGTTTCTACAGGTAATTGTTTGGTAGTTGGAAGGTAAGGAGGAAGACAAGGAGAGACTGAAACGAATGAGGTGGTGATCAGAGAGAGGGAATGGAATGTTGGAGAGGTTGTGAGGGGTGCATAGGTAGGAGAACATGAGATCAAGGCTGTTGCCATTAGAGTGAGTAGAAGCATGTGTCAAATGTTCTGCTTTCTGCAGTATAATATTGTTCTACTTAACTGGGAGTATTGAACAGAGTAGTGCCCACTCCAATCCACTGTGTAGCTGTTGTGGGACTGTGAAACCTCGCGCTTATGGTGTGTGTACTCCTTATAAATAAAGTGCTTAAGTTTAGTGCTAAAAAACGTGATTTAAGCTGCTAGCTGCAGTGAAAAGTGCTAGTGCTCTTTTTATAATGGTGGTCAGTGATTGCAGCGCTGCTTTAGAAAAATTGTGCAAATATGCTTAAAATAAATAAATACAAACAATTCATAAACAATTCATATAAATTCATATAAAGTGCTTCAACTAAATATAAATGTCCATATAACAATTCTCCTGAAATAATAAGGTGCTTGGGTGCTTGTTCCGTGCTGTATGCGGGGTTGCCCCCTTTGGTTATCTACTTACCACCAAGTGGTTAATAGCAGGCATGAAATGATGTTAGGCTTTTGCACACAGCTTCTCCAGTATATGTGGGGAAAATTGTTGCTGTAAAGATCCTCTGATGCCTGTAGCTCAAGTGCTACAGATGACGCTGTGTCTTACAGCGAAACGCGTCTAGCGATTGGTCGAGCGGATACCACGTGACTTCCGGCCGGTGGAACGCACGCTGCGGGAGCAGCGCACCACCGTGCTGTGCTTTGTATTCTCGCATGTTTTTTACTATGTTTGTGAGTATAACCCCTGTTGTTTACCTCAATAAATCTTTGTTTAAACGATCTTCACCATGATCAGTTTTCTTTTATGAGGATACTCGGGATATATCACGGCATCAGAGGATCTTTACAGCACTGTGTAGCTGTTGCCTAGCTTTTTTTCTAGCAGATTTGCACTGACTGCTGAAGTTGCAGACGCAGTGAGTGCCCTACTGCAGAGGTAGTCCACTGACTCCAATCCAATCCACTGTGTAGCTGTTGAAAAAATAGTCCTAAAGAATTAGGGCTATCTACAGCGCTTGCGAACAATCCAAATATATAGAAAAATTAGTGGGTGTTCAAAATAAATAATTAAATAGATAAATATTATAAATTAAATATCATAAGTAAATGTATAAATAAATAAATATCAAACCAATTAATATAACATAGTGCGGTATTTTGTGCAAGTGGTGTAAGTTAACTTCCTGCCATCCGTGCTACAGCCTATATACGGCTGCAGCGCGGACTTGATTTTTCGGGAGGCCGTTTTTAAACGGCCTCCCAGAAAGACTCTCCCCGCGCGCTCCCGCAAGCGCGCATCGGGGAGAATCTGTGTCGGCCGTGTCCCTTGGACACAGCCGATCACAGATCGTGGTGAATGGCCAATCACAGCGGCCATTCACCACGTGATCAAGCCGTCCAATGAGAGATGATCTCATATGTAAACATATGAGATCATCTCTCATCGCCGGCGCTCCTTCCTCACAAAGAATCTGCAGTGTGGGAAGGAGGGGGAGCCTCACAGCGCCGGGGACACACAGCAATGTAATCAGGGCACTGATCATCAGTGCCCTGATTACTAAAGGTAAAAAAAATACACAAATTGCCCCCCCCATCAGTGCCCACAGTGCCCGCCATCAGTGCCCCCATCAATGCCCACAATCCGTGCCCATATTGCTGCCAGTCAGTGCCCATCAGTGCCTGCTCATCTAGACACTGATGAGCACTGACTGGCAGCACTATGGGCACTGAGTGTGGGCACTGATGGTCCTGCCCAATCGTTGCTCATCAGTGCCGCCCATCAGTGCCTATCAGTGCCGCCCGTCAGTGCCGCCTCTCAGTGCCCAGCAGTGCCACCTCTCAGTGCCACCTCTCAGTGCCCAGCAGTGCCGCCTATCAGTGCTCATCAGTTGCCCTCCTATCAGTGCCGCCTATCAATGCCGCCTATCAGTGCTCATCAGTGCGGCATATTAGTACCTCCTCATCAGTGCCCATAAGTGCCACCTCATCAGTGCCCATAAGTGCCACCTCATCAGTGCCCATAAGTGCCACCTCATCAGTGCCCATCAGTGCAGCCTATCAGTGCCCATCAGTGCCGCCTCATCAGCGCACATCAGTGAAGGAGAAAAATATATTTTCAAAATTTACTCGCAGAAAATGAGAAAAACTTTTTTTTTTTTTCAAAATTTTCTGTCTTTATTCTTTTTTTTTTGTAAAAAATAAAAAACCCAGAGATGATTAAATACCACCAAAAGAAAACTCTATTTGTGTGAAAAAAATGATAAAAATTTCATATGGGTACAGTGTAGCATGACCGCGCAATTGTCAGTCAAAGTGTGACAGCACTGAAAGCTGAAAATTGGCCTGGATGGGAAGGGTGTTTAAGTGCACTGTAGGCAAGTGGTTAATAAAGGTGATCCAAATAAAATTAATATTAATATGTGAATCAATCAATATTGTGACATGAAAAATAATAATTAAATCAAGTGGCAATAAAATCAAATTTTTTTTTATTTTTTAATTTGATTTTATTGCCACTTGATGTATTTATTATTTTTCATGTCACAATATTGATTGATTCGCATATTAAAGCCCCGTTCACACTGGGGCGACGCTACTTCCCGGGGCGACCTCCGAGGTCGCGGCGCGCTGCTCGCACCGCGACCTCGGAGCGGCCAGCACAGACTTCATAACATTGAAGTCTATGCAGGTCGCTCCGGGTCGCCCCAAAGAAGCTCCGGACCCTTTTTCTAAGTCGGAGCGACTTGTGTCGCTCCTATTAGAACGGGTCCATAGCTTCTCAATGCAAGGCGACCTACGGCGACCTGTCAGGCGACCAGGTCGCCTGACAGGTCGCCCCAGTGTGAACGGGGACTAATAGTAATTGTATTTGGATCACCTTTATTAATTTACACCACTTGCACAAAATACCGCACTATGTTATATTAATTGGTTTGATATTTATTTATTTATACATTTACTTATGATATTTCATTTATAATATTTATCTATTTAATTATTTTTTTTGAACACCCACTAATTATTCTATATATTTGCATTATTAGCAAGCGCTGTAGACAGCCCTAATTCTTTAGGACTATTTTTTCCACAAATTCCCTTTTCACTACTGCTGCTGCTCCCCCTTCACCAATCCTACCCATTTTTACTATCACACAATTTTAAATATATTATATCAATATTTTATACACTTGGCGCATGGAGTACACTTTCCTTTAAGTGTTACTTACTACATACACTGTGTAGCTGTTGCCTAGGTTTTTTTCTAGCAGTTTTGCACTGACTGCAGTAGTTGCAGTGAGTGCCCTACTGCAGAGGTAGTCCACTGACTCCAATCCAATCCACTATGTAGCTGTTTCCTAGCTTTTTTTCTAGCAGTTTAGCACTGACTGCTGCAGTTGCAGTGAGTGCCCTACTGCAGAGGTAGTCCACCGACTCCAGTCCAATCCACTGTGTAGCTGTTGCCTAGCTTTTTTTCTAGCAGTTTAGCACTGACTCCTGCAGTTGCAGTGAGTGCCCTACTGCAGAGGACCTGGGACTCGCATGGCAGGTGCCACCGGGTGGAGATCTCCTTTTTGACATCTAAAACAACAGGTCTAAGTCCTGGTGTCACTTTCCCCAGGAAAAAGGGAAAAAGCGAATGGAGCATAATCGGTGTCCCTAAAGCTTTATTGGAGGGAAGGTGAGGAATCAGGAATTTTTTTAAACGCATTAAAGAGAACCTGCTACCAAAAAATCCCTATGTGATGTAAAATAAAGTCTAGAGAAAAAAAAAAAAAGTGTAAAAAATGTAAAGAGGTACAGCCAAAGCTCGTTACATAGAGGGTAATCATGAGATACACTAATGAGCACCGCAAAATACGGAACATACTTAAAGCGGAGTTCCACCCAAAAGTGGAACTTCCGCTTTAAATAGTCCTAACCCCCTGACATGCCACATTTGGCATGTCATTTATTTTGGGGGGGGGGGAGCGGGTACCTAGTTTTGACAGGTACCCGCTCCCACTTCCGCTCGGAGCGCCGCGGCACCCTGAGCGGAAGTTCTCCTCTCTCCCTCCCTCCCTGCAATCCCAGAAGATTGCCGGCCATTTACGACGCATAGCGCAACTCGCGCATGCGCAGTGCGTACCTGGCTGTGAAGCCACAAACTGTCACAGCCGGGTGCCCACATCAGTGATGCCGGTGCCGCAGAGCAGAGAGGGAGAAGACGGCGTATCACTGGGCCGTGGGACAGGTGAGTGTGCGGTTAGGCTGGAACTCCGCTTTGAGAAACATTGGCTTATCTTAACTGAAGACTCGACCTTGAAAGATCTTGTTCCTGAATAACTTCTAATAACCTTTAGAAAAGCAGGATCAATCAAGGAAACCCTTGTACACAGTGAGTACAAGGAAAGTTTCAAAAAAGATCACTGCAAGGACAAAGGAACATTCCCGTGTGGAACATGTGCACAATGCAGAGTTATCGTGAAATGTACCTCAAAAGGAGAAATCTTCCAACCCAAACACTTTGCAAACTGTAAGACTAAAGGCATTGTCTATCTTATGCAGTGCGAGTGTGGGGCTTTTTACGTGGGAAAAACACGCCAGGAATTTGGTAAAAGAATTAACAAACACCTACAAAGTATGGAAATTGGAAATTTTTACCTCCCTCTTGGAAGGCACGTGGCTCACACCCACAATTACAGGATGCCCAAAACCACATTTATGGCCCTGGAAAGGATTCACATACCGAAAAGAGGGGAAGATTGGAACAAGACGCTTCTCCAACTAGAAATGTGTTGGATCAGATACCTAAAAGCTACCACACCCCCAGGCCTAAATGAAACAGAGAGCTACCGTCCATTTCTCGAAGAATTCTCATCAGGAAAAACAGACTAAAATATCTATTTAACTTCTTGAACACTCTCTTTCTTTAAAAGAAAGATGATGAAACACACCACAAAAAGGAAAAGATCCAAAAATAAAAAATCTTAATTTTCAAGAAAAACATCCATTCAGAAAAACCGCTGGACAAGTCATCCAGGCACAAGAATCCTTGTTTCCCTCCCTTTCACAGCCGAAAAAGACCTTAATTTGGAGGACACTGCAGCCTCCATTCCACTGCCCCATGTCGCTTCTTTCCCTGCTCTCTAAGAGCCTCAGACACAGCATGTCAACCTAGCAGGGACTATCCCCTTTACCCTTATCTTTTCTCCTGTTCCCCCTTTCCCTGAACCTACAGTATATTATATTTACTGCTGCAAAATGCTAAAATAATAAATACACATATACTTATATTTATAAGTTTATATTTTCCATTTGAATGTTATTATATATGATTATCCAAGAAATTGTAAGCCACCCTTTCAATGAGGATATCTCCTCTCCACTTTTTTGTGTTTCCTTTCATAATCGCACCCGGAACACACAGCCTCAGAAATACAGTCTGAGGCATCCTGGAGTTTAAGAGGGGCCCGTAACATCTTCCCCCCCCCCCCGATCCACTCGGGAATTCAACTCCACTAATTGTGTCGGCGGCATATTATAGAGTTGCAGCAGCCACGGCCTCCACAGGTGCGCGCGCAGCGTCTGCCGTCGCATGCGCACCTTGATGGTGACCGCGTGATGGCCGCTGTATGTAGAATACCGCGATGCAACACTGCGCATGCGCAGACCTCTATAAATAGCCGGGGAACTCTGCAGAGTGCCAGTTCCCTCCGAGAGAGGGAAGGAGAAGCACCCTGTGGAAGCGCTGCCTGGAACATCCAACAGTAAGTTTTGAAAACAGCACCCTCATCTAAGAACCATTCCCATTGAGAATAAATACGTTTATTCGTCTATATTTTTCTCTAATTTTTTTTTTTCTGATTTTCTTCTAATTTGCTAATTTGGCACTATTACATATAACCCCCCCCCCCCCTCTTCTGTTTTCACACTAATTTACTATCATTAGCCTTTACCAGAGAACCACTATTTAGCAGGATCTCATCCAGCACGCTTGCAGCACTCTGCAATCACTTCTTATGATGGCTCCAATTGTGAGCACTGCAAGTTGCAGGAAATAATCCAGCACAGTTACAACATTTTATATTTTACCCAAAATGGGGTAGTATATTTCATTAGTGTGCCCTACAATTAACTTTAATTTATTTTATTTTTTACTGAAATTATGAATATCATATACCTTTGCGCTAACATTGTGTGACATAAAAAATTGGAACTACCATCATTTTTTCCCCAGGGTGTCTGCTTTTAGAAAATATATATGTTTGGGGGTTTAATAAGTCTTTAGGCCTAACATTATTTTTTATTGTGTGCAAAAAACACCAAAAAACAGCTCTGGCAGCGAAAGGGTTAAAGCAGACTTTTCCCCTCTTTCACTAAAATTACATAAGCATGCAACTCTGCACGCTGATCATAAAATTAAAAAAAACTTTTTTTGCTTTCACTTACTTTTACTTACTTCATTTTTCTTTCCCCTCATATGCCTCAGAGGCACTGGTGATGTAACAAGGACCTCCTAGATGCAAACAAACAAATAAAAACCTCTGTCTGCAATACTTACCTTTTACCACTTTTTCGCCACAAGATGTCCTCAGTTTTTCAGTCCACTACTGGGGAAAGAACAAAGAGAAAGAGGACCCAGCGCATCACATGACAAGCCAGA
This sequence comes from Pelophylax lessonae, assembly GCF_965119305.1. NCBI lineage: Eukaryota > Metazoa > Chordata > Amphibia > Anura > Ranidae > Pelophylax > Pelophylax lessonae. Next base: position 550,717,165 of record NC_138769.1, on the reverse strand, counting down.
AAACATCTGACAAATGTAAGTCAAAAAATCCTAAGGCCCCTTTTACACATGCGGACCACCGTTCAGATCCGCCTGTCAGTTTTTTCAGGCGGATCTAAATGGATGCCCCATGCATCACTATGGGGCATCGAATTTCAGCAGAGACATGTACGCTGACATCTGATCCTGTCCGTCAAATCCGGATGGATGGAAACCCTATTTTCCATCCAACTGGCGGATCGGATGAGAATGGACAGGTGGTCTGTTCTCATCCGATTCCCCCATAGAGAACAGCGGGGATCTGACACCTCTGTCTCTGCACACAGAGCGGAGACAGAGCTGTCATCCGCCTGCTCAGCGGGGATCGGCAGATCGATCCCCCGCTGAGCAGAAAATGTAACGGACAGGTGTAAAAGGGGCCTAACACTCTGGGGTGGATTTTCAAATAGACTGTACACTTTAAAAGTGCATTTTTACTCATTTTCCCCAAAGCTTAGTGAATGTGGTAAAGCTCTGCTGATCTGTTAGAGCATGAGTAATAAAGACCGGGTCACAAGAAAACTAAACTTGACAGAAAAAAAGGTATTTTATTTTTACAGCACAAAAAAAGGCTGATTTTAGAACACCCAAAATGGGTAGCATTTCTCCCTTGCAGAACTGGGGTCCAGTGGCCGTGGCCAGGGTACGATCTGCATTGAATTTGCATGTTGTCCCTGTACTTATGTTAGTTTTCTCTGGGTACACCGTTTTTTTCCCACACTCCAAAGACATGCTGGTGGGTTAGCTGACACCTGTTTAAATTGACCCTACTATGTATTTGTATATGTATGCAAGATAGGGCAAGTGAGAGAGGGACCTTAGCTTGTAAGCTCCTTCAGGGCAGGAACTGACGTCAATGCGCAAAGCACTGTGCAAATTATCAGTGCTATATTGACTGTAATAAATAAATACATTTACAATCCATGTGCCAAAATTGTTGTTGACTAGTGTTATGAAGTAACCCATGCCCTTGAATTGTGTTCAGATAAAGCATGCTCAGGAAGCAGTATAGCATCAACTTAAAACCGTTGGTATATATAACAGAATGTTTGTAAGCGTAGTAGACCGCCATCTTGTGGTGATATTTTGAGCTGTTGATGGAGTACTAAACTAAAGCAACCAGATTTCTATCAGCAAAAGCGATTGACAACTTACAAATATAACAACTGCTTTATCTCTGAATTATATCACAATATGTGTAAATGGGGGGGGGGGGGGGCATGTATATAAATTAAAGTAACACAGGGACAGATGTCATTACCTGACCAGATAAGTCACTATGGACAATTACACCACATGTTTCTTTCCATCTGCTTTTAATGTGATATCCCTGCTATGCATATCTGTTTCAGAACAGAAGCAAAATTGTCAGTTTTACACCTGCAAGTAGCAAATTAAAAAAATATTTTTTGGGAAAAAAAATATTAAATGTGCAATATTTCAGTTTACTCTATTAAAAAAAACTTACTGTATATGTATAGAATGAATAAATTACTCTACCTTCCAAAGAATTTGTAATACTGTGTAGTCAGAAATTTAAACCCAGCAATGCCTACCTTTAGATGACTTCCCTAGAACTAGGAAAACCCTAGAAACTGTACTGCAGTAGCATAGCTCCCAACTGTCCCTGATTTCGATGGACTGTCCCTCATTCGAAACAATGTCCCTCTGTCCCTCTTTCCTCCTCATTTGTCCCTCATTATGGTTTCATCTATATAGTTGTATATAAAATGCACTAATTATCTATCAAAAAGTGTTTCCCAGTGCTAAACCTTTCATCCAATTTCCAAATTGCAGCATTTCTAAATGCCAAAACATAAAAGGAATAATAGTGGTAAAAAAGCACTTGTGGGTTTAACCTATCATTATTTTTTGTACAATTCTCCTTTAACCACTTAAGCCCCGGAAGATTTTACCCCCTTCCTGACCAGGGCCTTTTTTGCGATTCGGCACTGCGTGTCTTTAAAGGACAATTGCGCGGTTGTGCGACGCTGTACCTAAACGAATTAGACATCCTTTTTTTCCCATAAACAGAGCTTTTTTGGTGGTATTTGATCACCTGTGCGATTTTTACTTTTTGCGCTATAAACAAAAAAAGAGCGACAATTTTTCAAAAATAACAATATTTTTCACATTTTTTTATATGAAATTCCCCCCAAAAAAATGTAAAATTCAAAACTTTTTAACATTTTTGGCCAATTTGTTTTCTGCTACATATGTTTGGTAAAAAATAAAAATCGCAAAAAGCGTATTTGGATTGGTTTGCGCAAACGTTATCGTGTTTACTAACTAAGGGAAAGATTTCTGTCATTTTTGGTGTTTTTTTTTTTAACGCGTAATGGCGGCGATCTGCGTTTTTTTTTTTGCGGGACTGCGACATTGCGGCGGACAGATCGGACCCTTGACTGACATTTTTGACACTTTTGGGGTTACCAGTGACATTACTACAGTAATCAGTGCTATACATATGCACTGTTACTGCAAAATGGCACTGGCAGGGAAGGGGTTAACTTTATCGGGGAAGGAGGGGTTAAGTGTGTCCCTAGGGGCGTGCTTCTTACTGTGATTGGAACCGTATGATCACCATTCCTACACAGGGGAGAATGACAAGCGGCTTGTTTACATCAGCCGCCTGCCTTTCTCCCTTCACGGAGGATGATCGCGAGTGACCGGCGGACATTGGGTCCGCGGGTCACACGCACGGATTTCCCAGGGAACGAGCCGGGGCGGACGCGCGTCTCAGCGTGCACTCGCCCGCTATTGGCTCACAAGCAAGTGACAGGCTAGTGACGTATATATACGTCACTTTGCCTGGCCGGGGCTGACCGCTGCAGTATATGTACTTGCGGCGGTCGGCAACCGGTTAAGGGTGTGTGGCAGGGGTTGTGTCTTAAGCCTACATACTTTTGCTACGGTAATAGGTGTCCCTCATTCCCATCTCTGAAAGTTGGGAGGTATGCAGTATGGATGAGAATTTTAAAAATGTTTGAAGATTGGCCTATGCACTTCCCATACTTCCCATTGGTCAATGGTCAATCACCATGGTGCCATGCTGTCTGGGACAGGTGCTAATTATTTGAGTTACATGACTGATGATGTAAAATTATTGTTAAAGTACAGCTAAAACATTCCAGAGGTAGAATTACAAATTGTCCATTTCAGACACCTGCACTCTGACAGCACATAAACAAAAAAACAGCACTTAACCTGCTTTTAAAGGCAGAGATGTGCAGTGTGTATGCAGGAATATGACATCACCAACAATATCTCATTTTTTGTGACGTGTTAGGAGAAGGGGCAGGGCCACCCCATCATGCCTTTCGCCTGAATGGGAAGATGAGATCATTTTCATAGCAATGGCTACTGCCAGAGGACTGGGGTGTCTCAATAAAGTATCTAGGTGAGAATTACCTGAGCTATTGTCTTCTGCACTGATGTACATAGCTGTGACAGATGAAAGACTGTGGGTGGCCTACTGGTCCTCTGCCTTCTACCAGAATAACACAGAGCTGCTGGTGCAACTACAGGAAAACAAGTTTATAATCAGCTGTTACTATAAATTACATGCCTGACTCTGTAGAAGTAGGTTATATGGGTTGGTAAGACTAGAGCAGACTGGACACGCTCAAGTAGCCAGTTAGCCAATGTACCAAATGTAGATAAAAGAAAGCCGGCAGCTCGATGAATACATTTATTAATCCAGGTGTGGTACAAAATAATACAAGGCTTACGCCTTTCGGCTTGTAGCCTTAGTGATAGCTATAATGTACCAAAATGTGTGTGCTTCATTTTTAGGATGCCTGAAGAAGGGGGCCCTGCGTGGCTCCGAAACGTTGCACTTACCTTGTTATGATGTGATCCTTTAGCAATAAAAAGTTTTGGACTGCTCTGCAAGATCGATGGTGTGCTGGCGAAAATGTATACTTAATTTTTAAGATGTTCTAGCTGCCGCTGTTGGAAAAATACTTCTCTCTGTACATGATGTAAGGTAGTATGCCAACATAATAAACTTAAAATACAAGTTCAGCTTCAACTTCAATCCCCCCCCCCCCACCCACCCCCAGCCCCCTTAACAATTCTAAGGTAAAGCTCCACCTAGGTGCTTACATATCTACCCTATGCCAACAGTCATATCTCCTACCTGCCACCCTATTATTGGTTAACAAAGTTGCCCATTACAGTGAGAGATGGGAGAAGGTTGGTTACAGCCAGCACCTACTGTATTTTCAGAGAGATTTAGTACATGGTTAAAACTTGACTCATAAATCCCTCCCTCTGATGCTCTAAAGTAGCACTGTGACAGAATAAAACATGACCCCAACCACTTCTTAATTATGCATCTGTTTAAAGTAAAACCGGTCTTACCTTCAGTGCTACGCCTGTCTCACAGCTTTGGGTGTTGCAGTAGGCTTCCCAGGATTACAGGCACAGGGGTTGCAAATACACAGAAAAGCTCTCACAGAGACTTTGCTAAATAAGAGGCAGCCTAATTTATTCTTTTTTTTATTGTGTCCGCACCACAAAGTTGCCCAAGAAGTTGAAATACCACATGTGAAATGTACCATCACTCCTTCTGGCACCGACAGTGATTTAGCTTTGCAGGCCTGGTGTATGGTTTTTACAAACCATGAAGCAAGTGTTGTGGTAGATGCCTATTTGCTCTTGTTCTCTCCCTGCGGGATAAAAAAATTAGGTGGTGGCCTCCAGGTAGGCTCTGAGAAAACTCTAGCCCTGTGACAACTGGAGAGTTGGGGGACAAGCTTCTAATTCATGTGGAAGGACGAGGTTACTGCAGCACTGGTACCAAGACCCCATTTGACTGAGAGAAAGAACAGATACGGCTCTTTGCATCCAAGAGCTTACAACTCTGATACTCTAATGACCAAGGCTATTGTGGCCAGGAAGGTGCTCTGAAACAACAAAAGCTAGTGTCCCATGAGATAGTCCAACACCAGTGGTAAGTCCCACATCAGGAACAGTGTTCTGGTTGCTCTGATGCAGAGACTTTCCCTCAGAAATAAGACCACTAAGATGTTAGCAGCCCAAGATGTTTGTGTATATGCCCACAGGATAGCCACCTTGATTTTAGGGGAACTCAGCTTCAGCTATTTTGGACAGCCTTGTTGTACTAGCTTTGCCCTCTTAAAAGCCAGGCTGTTAATCTGAGTTGGGCAAGCAAAGGATGTGTAAAGTTGCCCTGAGACAGTAGGTCCGGAATTTGTGTGTGGGTTTTGTTGATGTGTGGTGAGTTTCCAGAGTAGTGGGAACCAGGGACATCTTGGCCAGAATAGTAGGTTGTACTGTCCTGTCCAGTTCTCCAGACAAGCAACCTTGGGTCACCGTATACTGGCTGCTTGCAACTCCAACGTATTGGAGACCGTGCTTGAGTTGTCAAAATCCCAAACTCCCCTGTGCTAGGTGAATGCCATAATGAGCCCCCCATCCAGTGAGACTGGCATCGGACCAAAGCATGGTCCATTTGACAGAAAGGATTTAGTGGCAATTCATTAGGTTTCTCTTGTTGGTCCACCACCATAAACTGTATTTCATCTGGTGCGTGATCACTATCCTCTAACAGAGGGATCCCATTGGTGTAGAAAGTTGCACTGGTACTTGTGGAAATGCCACTGTGCCTATTTCTCTATCAGTATTGCGTTGGTATTGTGGTGATTAGCATGCAGATATCTTGAGGTACAGAGCTACCAGCAGGTGTGATGCTGACAAGACTATAGCTACTTGCTCTTTGATTACAGGAATCTTTTCTGTGGTAGCAATAAGGATGCTTGTATTGTATTGATGTATGCGTCCAAGTAACCTAAGTCCAGTGTGGGCTCTAACTGACTTTTGCTGTAGGTAATGATCCATCCAAATCTCTCTAAGGCCTGTAGCATCTCATCTCTGTAATTCAGGAATTGGTCTTGGTTCTGTGCCAATAACAGGACATAATGATGTGTTCCTATGCAGTCCTGTCTGATCAATGAGACAACAGCTATCAGAAGCTTCAAAAAAGTTCAGGGGAGGTCGACAGGCTGAACAGCAAATACACAAACTGGTAGTAGAAGTTTGTCAATACAGACTGAAGAAACTGCTGATCGGCATCTCTAATAGCTTTGTGCTAATGCACATCCCTTAAATTGACAGACAGCATCCAATCCCCTGGGAGTAATGCCTGCTATATTGGTTTGCTGGATTCCAATTTGAAATATTAAATGTGCTTGTTGAGAATTCTGAGATCTTTCACTGGTCTTCATTCTTGTTTCCCTCCAGAATGATCAGGGAGTACACCCCTGATATCTTTGTTTTTTGAACTTGCACAAATATCCCTTTTTTTAAAAAAAGCTCTCTTAGATAATGATGAAGAATGTTTCTTTTATTTTGTCCTCCTGGGATCTTTGTGGGAGTACCTGCCCCTTGGCAAATGATGGAACTGCCATCCATATCCTGAACAGATTGTCTTACATTTTTAAAAAAGACTTCCACCCAGACTGTCCAAATAGGGCATTTTCTGCCTCGTCAGGTACCTGTCATGTGGTATCAACTCGCCAATGGCTTTAGAATATGCCTTATCTGGCTTGCCTTAGTGATTGTCCCCCATAAAGGATCTTACACCATGTTTGTTTGGATTTTGGCTTTTGGTTGTGACAGCATAGTGCGAGATGAGGGATCAACAATAACAATTGCCCATAAAGTCTGATGAGAATTTTAGCTTTTCTAACAGGAGCATGGGCATCCGCAAATGCCCCCCCCCCCCCTGGAATCTCAACTTCCCCTTTTAAGTGGTTGTTAAGCCACTTTATGCCATCCTGTCTGTTCTGTTTAATAATCATGTGTGCCTGTGTGTCTGGGTTTTAAAAAAAATAAGCTGTTCTTTACCAGTTTTCAGAGGGCTGAGCACCGCTCACGTGACCCGTCGGCTCTCTCCTCTCTCTGGCTGACAGCTGCCTGAAGTGGGTGGGGTCAAGGATTCCTCACTGATGTCAGTTGGGAGGGGAGGAGGAGGGGAAAAGGAGAGGAGGAGAGAGGTAGCGGGTCACGTGAGCGGCGAGTGGCACTCTATACTTGTAAAGAATGGCTTATTTAAAAAAAAAAAACAGACACAGGGGCACACAGGATTATTAAACAGACTGTAGACAGGATATGAAACTTTAAATGAAACTACAGCAGCAGGAGAGAAGGGGGGAGGGCACTGACACAGGAGCAGACAGGCAGGGAGGGAGGGGGGGAGAGAGAGGACAGAGGAGGGGCTCAGCAGCCATGGTATACTGTGGTCAGTTTACAGAGGGGAGGACATAGCCAGGCAGGATCAGCCAGGTATTTTAGATGATAGAAGGTGCCAAATGACACAGCAAAGCACTGTGCTGTATGACATGCTTTAAGGGAATATACTCAAAATAAGTATAATGACTAAGCCCCTCCCCTTCATTACATTGTTGAAAAGGGGCGGGGCATGGGTGACCTTAAAATTATGCCCCCCCCGATGTTTGAAAAAGTGCGCATGCGCGCGGGCACGGACCAGGACATGTCCTAGACGCGCTCCGCACACCTCGGCAGCAAACTAGCTACAATCAGCGGCGGGAGAGCGGAGAGCGGGCTCGAGACACAGCGGAGGTGCCGGTGAGAGTGTCATGAAGCGGGGTGCGACAGGATTGCCCCGGAAAAGGCCGTACAAGCAAAGCGGCAAGCGGGATACTTTGAGGCCTAGTCCGGCCGGCCCCTCACACTCACCTAAGATGGCGCCGGGCAAGCAGTCCGCTCGCGGCGGCCGAGACGCGGCCCGCGAGCCGCCTCCGGGCACCACATCCCCCCTCTCAACATCCAACCCCCCCTCCGGGGAGGACTTGGGGGACCCATTTGCCTCGCAGGCATCCGGGGAGTCAGTGGGGAGTCCGGGCGCACTGGCGGGATCTCAGCCCCCCTCCCCCACCCCCTTTCACAGCAGGCCTGAGATGACGGGCTCCCCGGGCTCATCTATGGACAGGAATATGGCCGACCTGGCGGATTCCCTATTTAGCCAACATAGCCCCACGGGAGTGGACCTGGCACCCCCCCAGGCACCTTATTCGGGGGACGCAGTCTTGTTGGCGCGCTTTTCTTCTATGCTGCAGACAGAGTTGTCCAAGGCGTGCTCCATCATCACAACTGACATCAAGCAAGACCTGCAGAGTTTTGGGGTACGGTTGGACACCATTGAGCGCAAAGTGGACGGCTCCCTGACTAAAGTCAACCAAAATACTAGACTGATAACTGAGCTGCATGAGAGGTTGGAGGCAGCGAATTCTAAAATAGAGGATCTCGAGAATCGGTCGCGCCGCTACAACGTGCGCATAAGAGGACTCCCGGAGACCCACCAGGACCTGGAATCGGCGGTGCATACTCTCATGAAGGACTTGATACCCGATATCTCCCCGCATAAGATGGAAATAGACAGGGTCCACAGGGCCCTCACCGCACCGCGGCAAGACGGTCTCCCACGAGACATCATTTTGAAACCTCATTACTTCAAAATTAAGGAGCAGATGATGTCAGCGGCCAGGAACCGCCGGGACCTTGCCCTGCTGGGCTCTCCTATACAGTTGTTCACGGATCTGGCCCCCTCCACGGTCCAGAGGCGCCGAACCCTCAAGCCTCTATTACAGCAGTTGGTGAATAGTCAAATCAAATATCGCTGGTCCTTTCCTTTCCGGCTTTCATTCGCGTTCAATGGCAAGAACTATTCATTTACTAACTTTCATGATGGCGAAGATTTGCTGTTGGAATTAGGCATCCTGTCCAGAGAACCACGCACCGCTCTGCAAGAAGCCAGATCGGATCGTCCTCTGTCTCCGATTTGGTCCCGTCAGGGTACTTCCTCAGGAAAGAAGGGCAAAAGCAAGACTTGAACTACTGTCGGGTTTTCTTCAAATTTTTCGTCTTTTTTTATTTTATCCTGCCTACTTGTTCCAATATCTTCCTGTTGTTTTATCCCGGCCCTGTCAATCCTGGCCGGTGCCATGTGTTGGGCGCTGGTTGGGTGGGGGAGGGATGGGTGGTATAGATGACTGCCCTCTGTTGCTTTCACCCTGCCCTAGCGGATCTGGATCCTGATGCTTATGGCTCTAATGCCTAGGGGGGGGGGGCTTTTTGAACTTTTTGAAGTGTTTGGTTATTTTTTTTTTTCTCTCTCAAGAAGTGTTTGGGGGTGGTTGGGCCTCCAAGGTCAGCGGGTTTTTCTACATTTACCCCTCAGGTGTTGAATGTATTAGGGTGGCCTGTCCGCTGTCGGGGGGCCGGGAATTGTCCCTAATCCCCGGATCCTCCGGGGTGGGGGTGGCCGGGCCCCCGGGTGGTGAACGTGTCGCTGGGACTTGGGTGGTCCTGGGGGTTAGTCCCTCCGGATCCTCTGCCTCCCATCAGTTTCTTAGTTTGCAGACCGTGGTGTTACCGCATGCCACTATAGTGAATTTGCCCTTATCCGGTGATGGGGGCAACCTCACGGAACTTGCCCCAGATTTGGGAACTGGGGGAACACAATTCCCAAATGTTTTACGTTGTATATTCTTTACTTGTTACTGTGGTTTGGGGGGTCACTCCCCCGGACTGTTTCCTTGCTCTAACTAACTCTTTTTCTTCTCTTCTTTGCTCCTGGACCCCGATTCTGCCTGCTGGCCCCAATCTGAACCTCCCTGACTCCGCGGACAGCTGGGTTGCGAAAGTTGACCTATTGAGACCTCTTGGACTGCGACAAGGTGAGTGTACTCTACCACACCATGATGTCATCACCGGGCTCTTCTAAATTCTCCCTCATATCACACAATGTCCAAGGTTTTAACTCCCCGATGAAGCGCACCAAGGCTTTCTTACACTACAAACGGCAACATGTAGACATTCTGATGTTACAGGAAACGCATTTTTCCAAATCTTCAGCCCCTAGATACCTCTCCTCCTACTACCCTCAGTTTTTCCTCTCATCCGGCCTAGACAAGAAGCGGGGTGTGGCCATATGCTTCTCTCGCAGGGTGTTCTTCACCCCGGTGACAGTAGTCCGGGACAGGGACGGACGCTACCTTATGGTGGTGGGTCGCATTAATGACCAACTAGTATCTTTTATATCATACTACGCCCCAAATTCGGGTCAGCTGGCGTTTTTTCATGACATGCTGCGAACGTTACTTCCCAAAGTGCAGGGCAAGGTGATTCTGGGGGGTGATAGTAATCTCCCCCTGGAACAGACATTGGACAAATCCGACCCGGGTACACCCAGGTTCAAGCACTTACCGAAGAACGGGCATAAACTGGCCCGCCTCCTGCATGACTGGGACTTGCTGGACCTTTGGAGGGAACTTAATCCCTCCCAGCGGGACTATACCTATTTTTCACATGTGCACGGCACCTACTCTAGAATTGACCATGTGTTTTCCAGCTCCGCTCTTGCCCCGAACGTGTGCTTGGCGCGGATTCTGGCGACCCCTTGGTCTGACCACTCCCCGGTGTTGGTGCAATTCACGGCATTGTGGTCTAAACCAGGCCCGTCCCCGTGGCGGCTCAACGCGTCCCTCTTGAACGATCCCGGGGTCTTGCAGGAGGTGGAACAGGACATAAAATTGTTTTTCCGGGAAAATGGTCCGGGTGCTACGTCCCCGATCATTACCTGGGCGGCGCACAAAGCCACGATCCGAGGTAAATTGATTCAGATCGCAGCTAGACTAAAGCGTTCCCGGGAGAGCGTCCTACAAACTCAGGAGCAAACGCTCACTGCATTGCTCAATGAACAGAAGTTACATCCTCAAGTGGATATCAGACATAAGATAGACGCTGCCAGGCTAGCACTGAATCTGAGCCTTACGACCCGAGCGGAGAAATATCTCCGATGGTCCCGCCACCGGTTTTACGCAATGGGAGACAAACCGAGTACGCTACTGGCCAGGAAGTTGACCCCCCGCCCCTTCGCCTCGGCCTTGCCCAGGTTGCGATTGCGGACGGGGGAATTATCCCGTAATCCTGATCTACTGACTAAAGAATTTACACAATTTTACACGAAACTCTACAGGGCTCCGTCGAATTACGGGCAGGAACTAGCTGACGAATTTTTTGCGGATCTGAATCTGCCGCGATTGTCGACCGCCCATACCGACGCCATGAACGCCGCGATTACGGAATCGGAAGTGGTACAAGCGATCAAGGGATTGCACCCCTCCAGGGCCCCTGGACCGGATGGATATTCTGGGGCTTATTATCGTAAATTCCGGGACGTGTTGGCCCCACATCTTTGTGCCTTATTTAACGCTATTCGAGACGGGGGGTCCCTTCCGCCCCAGGAAAACGTAGCGTACATTCATGTCCTTCCTAAACCGGGCAAGGATCATAGCTCTTGCGAAAATTATCGCCCGATTTCCTTGATCAATTCAGATCTGAAGATTCTAGCCAAAATCATGGCCACTAGACTTGGCTCATTTTTGGCCACCTATATACACCCCGACCAAGCGGGATTTGTCCCGGGTCGTCAGACCTCGGATCAGACTCGGCGGGTTATTGACCTAATTTCTGCAATCCGCTCGAACTGGGATGGGGGAGGGTCGCGCAGGGGTATGCTCCTTTCATTAGACATCCACAAAGCATTTGATTCTTTATCATGGGACTACCTCTTCGACGTACTGAACCGGTTTGGTTTCGGCCTCCCCTTTCTCACCTTGCTGCGGGCCCTCTACGATACACCCAAGGCCATACTCAGGTTGAAGGGCTATTCCTCAGAAGCTATATCTATAGGTAGGGGCACCCGCCAGGGCTGCCCCCTTTCTCCTCTCCTCTTCGTATTAGCCCTGGAACCATTGGCGGCCAAAATTCGGGACTCAGCGGATATCCGGGGGGTGGTCTGCGGAGGTATAGAACATAAATGTGTCCTTTTTGCGGACGACCTTTTGGCTGTAGTCTCCTCACCCATCACTACCTTGCCCAATTTGTTTGCACTGTTAGAAACCTTCTCGCGCATATCGGGACTGCATGTGAACCAAGCAAAATCGCAGGCTATGAACATTACCCTTGAAGCACGGACAGTAACATTGCTTCAGAACACATTTAAATTTGTCTGGCACTCCGATTCCCTGCCTTACTTAGGTATCAATTTGACTCCTTCCCTGCACACATTATACTCCAAAAATTATCCGTCATTATTTGCCCGTTTGAAGGTGGACATGGAACGGTGGTCATTACACCCTCCCTCATGGTTTGGTCGACTGCACTCAGTCAAAATGAATGTCCTTCCGAGGGTGTTGTATTTGTTTCGCACACTACCAGTTGCACTAAAGAGGTCGGAGGTGCTTCGATTTCAGAGCCAGGTTCTCGCATTTATCTGGGGGAATAAGAGACCCAGGGTGAACAAAAGAACGCTTTACACACCTAAAATCAGGGGCGGTCTGGGAGTGCCAGACTTGCTGAAATATTATTACGCTGCACAATTAGCCCAATTAGCGAAATTTCATACCCATCAACCCCCTGCAATCTGGATGAGAATGGAGGCTAGCTCCGTCTTGGACCGAGAGATCTCCAACATTATGTGGTTGCCACCCAGAGATCGCCCCCCTATTCTTTGCCCGGCCTTGTCTCACTCCCTAGCCCTCTGGGACCGATTGTCTAAATTGCATGGCTTTCGCTCCCCGCATGCTCCCCTGGCCCCGATCCTCAATAATAGCGGGTTCCCCCCGGGTCTCTCACCCAAATCGTTCCAGTGGTGGACAAACAAGGGACTACTCCGTATTGCAGACTTTTGTGACCATAGAGGTATTCTTAAGAAACAACAGTTGATTGATAAATATACGTTGCCTGCCTCGGAATATTTTAGGTTCACTCAAATTGATCATTTTCTGCGTTCTCTCTCTAACCTCTCTGACCTGACCACCATGACTTCTATGGAATTTTTGTGTCGCAAACACGACAAATTGCGGGGCTATATTTCAATGATTTACAATATGTTGACGGACTCTCCTCTGAAACTCCCATACATGGAGCGTTGGGAGGCAGACGTCCAGGAAACCATTGATTTGGCAGACTGGCATGCCATGGCTCAGGAGGCCTCCAGATCCCTAATTAACACCTCAATCATAGAAGCTAATTATAAGGTACTGCTGCGTTGGTACATGGTGCCGACCAGGATAGCATCCTTTGTGCCCGGGGCGTCTCCTCAGTGTTTCCGAGGCTGTGGCCAGGTTGGTTCTATGTTCCACATTTGGTGGCAATGCCCCAAAGTGAGACGTTTCTGGATCAGAGTGTATAACTCTATATACTCTCTTACACAGATAAACCTGACTAAGTCACCGCAGCAGGCCCTACTGGGCAGAAAGGTGGACACGGCAACCAGGGCGCAAAGGAAACTTATAACATTTATTTTTACAGCGGCCAAAATTACGATTGCTAGATCTTGGAGGTCTCCTGTCCTGCGGTTTGAGCAACTTAGACACAAACTATCCTGGATAATGCTGAATGAGAGGCTGTCGGCTCAACTGGATGATAAGATGCACATATTCGACAAAGTGTGGGAACCCTGGCTCAATTATCTTACTGGGAACGAATAAGTAGTCCGCTTGGGTCTGGAGGTGGGGGTCCGGTGGGTGGGGTTGGGTCCATTTCTTCCTCTTTCTCTCGCCTTTTCTTTCCATTTCTTCTTTCTTCTCCATTTCCTTTATCCGCTATATTTGTCTCTCAGCAGCCTTTTTCTTTTATTTTATTTTTTTGCTGAGGATTTCTCGGTGGTCATCGGCTGTGGTTTAATCTTCTAGGTTGGTTTCAGCCCAGCTATCTAGCAGTAGCCTATATGTTTATCAATTAGCGAAGGCTGATATTGTTTGTTGGAGTTCTGACGCATTGCGGGGGGACGTCTCTATATCTCCACGTGTGTGGGAGTCCTTGAGCCCTCACTTCGCAAGGTCTCCCTCCTGGGAAATAAGTTTCCTACTGTATTTTTATGCTTGTCTATCCCGGACTGTACTACCTGACCACTGGGACTGTTATACGGTTTCGTACCGTTTTTCAATTATTGCTGTTTTGTTATAACACACGTTTGTATGCTGAAAACTTTCAATAAAAATCATTGAAAAGAGAAATTATGCCCCCCCCCCCCTGAAAAAAGTTCTGCGGACGCCCATGTACAGGAGTCATGATATTTTCCTTGTTGACTTCTGACTGGATTGCTAACTCCATGTTGGTCATCCACACTCTTACAGTCCTCATCACAGTTGTAAGTGCTGTAGCAAGGCAGTACGCTCCTCCTGCTGCCAAGTAGACCTTCTTAAGATTGAGATCCATTTCACAGTCTAGGTATCTATTAAGGACAGTGCATCCTATAGTGGGAGTGTGACATGTCTAGCGCAGGAATATTAAAATGTTTCACTTCTTCCTCCCTGAAGATAGGTACAAATTTGACAAGCAATTCTGAATAGAAGTTTTTTTTATCAATCTTCCCCTACTCATCCCAGACCAGTTCCTTTATTTTTTCCATTGGCTGCTGTAGATTTCCTTAGTTAAATGTTTGTATAACTTGATCTTGCACTACTTCTAGTCAAACCCTTCCCAGTGCTCCAGTTCGTCAAGATCTTCCCAATATAGCAGGTTCCTCTTGCTTACGTAATGCACCTGGTGATGGTGGGGAAGGAGGTGAAGCTCCATACATTATCACTTGGGCAACCAAGAATTGTTGTACTGTATCAGTGCTATCACTTATGTATTATCCATTTTTATTTTGGTGGCTTCCAGCAGGGTAACCCCCTTTACTCCATCCCACTGATTGGCTTACACTCCAACCCCTCTTCACGCCCCTTCATATTTGGTGGTTCAGGCTACGGCTATGACATTAGTCTATACACTTGAGGCCCATGAGACACGGGGGCCCAGGCACCCTGGTGGGTGACACAATGTGGGGATCAAAAACCACCACCAAGAAGGTAAACCACATTGCAGCTATCCACCACCAGCTCCTAGATCGATCACATTTGCACTTAGCACTTCAGATTCCATTCCTCTGCTATTGGCTGTGTATGTTGAGTTCCTTCTTTAGTTTCACAAACAACATCACTTTCTTAAAATAGGTACAAACGGATCAAAATTCTTCTTGTTCAGTTGGTTTTCCAGCAGGCCTATTGGACAGAAGCCGATCATTAAACCGGCTTCTCTCGAATAGGCCTGCTGGAAAACCAGCATTCGATCAGACGCTGCAGCCAATGGCTGCAGCACTGATCGGTGTATTCTGATGAAGGAAAGGGAGTGCCTGCTGTCAGAATACAATAGCACAGCAGGGGAGAGGCCTGAAAAGACATTACTTATGTGGATGTAGGAGTCTGTGAGGATTTTTCATTCAACCCAATGGTTCAATGAAAAAACAAAATCTTCCAGTGTGTATCCAGCTTTAGCCCAGACTGCCTGCAGCCCTCTACCTTTAAATACAATACATGGAGGTAAAACTTTGTAAATAGACAGCTGAAGCCATCCTGTAGGGGCAGCCACTTGAGGACAGACTGTTTCCAGGAAGCCATTTATCAGATAAAAGAATGGTGAGCAGATATTTGGCTATCTTGTGTTGAACTTTGCTTACACCTGAGTCACTATTGCCTGTAGTGGAGCTTTCATAAAGGGGACTTCTGCCCCCTTTCGCTGTGGACAGTTTGGGACATTTTGGGCCTTCTTTCGAAGTTTGAACACTCCACTGTGGATTTCAAAGAGCCCTACCACTGACAGAGTTTGTGACAGATTCACCCACTGGCCAGTGGTTAGTCAGAGACTGATTAGTTGTGCCCCAATAGTTAGCCTTATTTCTCTGACTCCATATTGAGGATATTTTTGCACGATTTGTTGTTCATTATTGCCTACAGTAATAACGAACAACAAACTGACGGTAAAGCAAGTGAACAAAAATCCTATCGACCCTGTTGTGTTATTGAATGATATTACTGTTATTGAACTACTTTATTTGCTATAGTCAAGCTTGTTTACCCACCTTTGTTTCTTCAGGGCTTATTAGTAGTTGTAAAAAATGCCCATTTATCACCATTGGTGTGTCAGTGTATTCTTAGGTCCAGTTAAAGGGTGGGTCCTCCCCAAAAGTGGTGGAGGAACTCAGCATTTCCATTAGCTCTTTTGAGGGGTCATTTCTAAACAATTCTTTTTTTTTTTTTTTTTTTTACAATTTTCAAATAGGTTTAGAGTTAAAGGTCCCTTTAAGAGCACAGCAGGGGAGTGGTTTGGTAGGGATTATCCCCCCACCTCACCTCTACAAAAATAATGAGCAGCAGAAGAATGAAGAATACTAATTTGTTTAAAATGTGTTGGAATAATAGGGGAATCAGAAGAGTGATTTTTATCTGTGTATGCTTAGAATAAGGTCTCCAATCTTGCTCGTTCCAAGATTTTATTTGGCCTGCAGCTAGGGTCAATGGCCACTCACTTAGTGGTTTAGGTCAGCCTATGGTCTCCGTTTCTCCTTAGCATCCACAACCCCCACGCAGGTTCCCCAGTATGCACTCTGATGTAAGTCCATCATGACATAAGAAAGAACTCTGATGGGGACTTTGAAGTAAGAGGTAACTCTGATGGGGACCCAGCTGTAGTTTAGGACTCTAATAAGGACTCTAGTATCAGGGGGGACACTAATGGGGACTCTGATGTAAGGGTATACTCTGATATAAGGGGGGACTCTTATGGGATCTTGATGTAAGGAAGGACTCTGATAAAGGGTCTGATGTAAAGGGGAACACTGCTGGGGACTCTAAAGTGTAAGGAGGGACTCTGATGGGGACCCTGATGTAAGGAGAGGCACTGATGGGGGACCCTATTGTAACAAGGGACTCTAATGGGGACCGTAATGTAAGGGGGAACTCCACTGGGGACGCTAATGTAAGAGGGGACTCTAATGTAAATAGGATTCTGATGTAAAGTGGGTGTCAGATGTAAGGGCAGACTTTAATAGGAACTCTGATGTAAAGGGGATTCTGAAGCAAACCCTGATGAGTTCATGTTTTTTTGTAATCTCTTTGTTTTGTTAAACTGAAGTTCTTTCTCTGTTGTTCTGAATCATATCATGCTGAAAAGCTAAAAAAAAAAAAAAAAAAACTATTCATACCTCTACGTACATAGTTACACAGTTGGTAAGATTTAAAAAAGTCACTGGTTCATCCAGTTCAACATGTGTTTGTGTATAATACTACCATTTTCAATATCTCTGTATATTGTGTTTGCTAAGAATTTTTATTGAATTGATCTACATTCCCTGCTGACACCACCAACTGTGGAAGGGAGTCCCACATCCATACCACTCTAACAGTAAAAAAAACAGCTATGGAGTTTAAAGCTGAGTTCCAGCCTTTTCTGTGTTTATTAAAAGTCAGCAGCTACAAAAAGTGTAGCTGCTGACTTTTAATAAACACACACTCTCCTGTCCCACGGTCCAGCGATGTAGCCGGCAGGAGCCTCGATCCTCTCCCTCTGGTCTCAGTGGCGCCGGCATCACTGGTGTGGGCACCCGGCTGTGACAGCTTGCGGCTTCACAGCCGGGTACGCACTGCGCATGCGTGAGTTGCGCTGCACGTTTTGATTGGTCGGCAATCTTCTGGGACCTCTGATATGTCCCAGAAGATTGCAGGGAGGGAGGGGGAGAGGAGAACTTCCGTTTGGGGCGCCGCGGCGCTCCGAGCGGAAGTGGGAGCAGGTACCTGTCAAAACTAGGTACCCACTTCCCCCCCAAAAAAATGACATGCCAAATGTGGCATGTCAGGGGGTTAGGACTACATAAAGAGGAAGTTCCACTTTTGGGTGGAACTCCACTTTAACCTCCTCCCACCTGCTGTATAGTAAAATGACAGCTGGATCTCCTCTCATTCTGGGACGATGTCATATGACGTTGCCCCAATGTCACCGCTCTTGCTCACCTGCGGGAGGCGTGCAGCACAGTGATCGACCCCGATCTCAGTAAAGAGCCGATGACCAATCACAGACAATCACATGTAAATACGGAAGTGCCATTTATTGGCTCTCCTTTTCTCACACTGACAGGGTGTGAGGGGAGGAGAGCCAATCAGTGGCATCTCCTCACAGGGGAGACTTTACAGGTAATCAGGGCACTGATTATCAGTGCCCTGATTAAAGTGCAGCCCAAGCAGGGCCCAGAAAGTGATGCCAGTCTGTGCCCATTAGTGACACCAATCAGTGCCCAACAGTGAAATCAATCAGTGTCGCCCATCAGTGCCACCCATTAGTACCCATCAGTGCAACCTATCAGTACCAATCAGTGTGGCATATTAATGCCTCCTCGTCAGTGCCCTTCAGTGCCACATTTCAGTGCCCATCAGTGCGGCATATTAGTGCCTCCACATCAGTGCCATCTCATCAGTGCTGCCTCTTCAGTGCACACCAGTGAAGGGGAAAAATTATTTATTTACAAAATTTTCTGACAGAAACAAAGGAAAACTTTTTTTTTTTCATAATTTTTTTTTTTTTTTTAGCAAAAATAAAAACCCAGCAGTGATTAAATCTAACCAAAGAAAGCTCTATTTGTGTTTAAAAATGATAAAAATGTCATTTGGGTATATTGTTGAATGACTGCGTAATTGTCATTCAAAGTGTGACAAATTGGCCTGGGCAGGAGGGGGGTGAAAGTGCCCAGTATTAAAGCGGTTAAGATTGAGCCCAAGTTTACATTGATGCATTCCAGAATAGCATGTGAAGAGAAATAACATGATTTTCTATGGGGGTCATGCACATATATGCAGTACGAATACGATGTGACTTTAAAAGGGATCCTGTGCATCTTAAGGCCCCATGCACACGGGTGTTAGAAAAAACGTACGTCAAAGTTAGTTCTGACGCCTGAAAAAGCAGCTGTAAAAACGTGCTTTTCCATTGGCGTTATTGCACGTTTTGCCACGTTGCTTTTAGCAGCGTTTTTTTCTGCCTCCATTCAAAATCAATGGTTCCCTATGGGAGCCTATTGATTTGAATGGAAGTCGCACCGCAAGTCGGATCCGACTTGCGGGGCGACTTGCGCTGTGAGAATCTTAAGGGGGAACTCCACGCCAAAATGGGAAAAAAACAGCGTGGGGGTCCCCCCCCAGGTTCCAAACCAGGCCCTTCGGGTCTGGTATGGAGTTTGAGGGTAGCCCCACACCGAAAAAACGGCGTGGGGTCCCCCCCAAAATCCATACCAGACCCTTATCCGAGCATGCAGCCCGGCAGGCCAGGAAAGGGGAGGGGACGAGTGAGCGGCCCCACCCCCTTGGACCACACCAGGCCACATGCCCTCAACATGGGGGGGGTGTTGGTGCTTTGGGGCAGGGGGGGCTCTGCACCCCCCACCTCAAAGCACCTTGCCCCCATGTTGATGAGGACAAGGGCCTCATCCCCACAACCCTGGCCGGTGGTTGTGGGGGTCTGCGGGCAGGGGGCTCATCGGAATCTGGAAGCCCCTTTAACAAGGGGGGCCCCCCAGATCCCGGGCCCCCTCCCTATGTGAATGGGTATGGGGTACACTGTACCCCTACCCATTCACCCCATAAAAGGCAGTGTATGTAAATAACGACAGGAGACGTTTTGGAAAGTTTATTTAAAATCTTCATCTGTTCTTCTCTGCTCTGGTCTTCTCCCTCTCCTGGTCTTCTGGTCTTCTGCTCTTTTGCTGTCCGCTCTTCTGCTCTTTTGCCCTTGGCTCTTCTCTTCTTCTTCTTCTTTTTTGGCGTGGGGCTACCCTCAAATTCCATACCAGACCCGAAGGGCCTGGTTTGGAACCTTGGGGGGACCCCCACGCTGTTTTTTTCCCATTTTGGCGTGGAGTTCCCCCTCAAGATTCTCACAGCGCAAGTCGCCCCGCAAGTCGGATCCGACTTGCGGTGTTGCGGTGCGACTTCCATTCAAATCAATAGGCTCCCATACAAAAATATTGATTTTGAATGGAAGAAAAAAAAACTTATAACGTGGCTTAACGCACGTTAAGCAACGTTATAGCAACGTTATTCAGCCTTTAGCAGCGTCAGGTGTTTTTAACGCTCTAACGCTGGTCCTCAGAACGCGCAGGTCATGGGTTCTTGTTGCAGCTTAAAAACGCCTAGGCCACTTACAGCTCAAAAACGTCTGTGTGTGCATGAGGCCATAGAATAACATGGAGGTGCGTTTTTAGGCTGCAAAAAGAAAACGCCTGACGCTACTTACAGCGGCGTTAAAAACGCCCCATGTGCATGGGGCCTTAGAACGGTGCAGTGCGATTTTGAGCTCCACAGACTTGAATGTAAATTGCATGAGAGAGAAGGAGAGACTAGAACCCCCAGATTCTTTTCCACCCTCGATTCCCCCGGAGGTTTTCCACCATGCGAGGAACTTGCATTCATATCTTTCGCTCTCAAGTGTATTACTTTACATTTTTTCAGTGGTTGTAAAGTCACTACTGACAAATCTTGTAATCCCCTCTCTTACAGAATTATATAATGTTCAGAAACTGTGATAAAAATTAATGTGCAAAATACCTTATTTACAGCACTGCTGGGCGCTCACGCGACCTGCCGGCTCTCTCCTTCCCTTCTCCGAGCATTACAAGGGGAGGAGCCGAGATTCCCCGCTGACGTCAGCCGGTAGGAGAGGAGGAGAACAGTGGGAGGTCACGTAAGTGTCCAGCGGCGCTGTAAATAAGGTATTTTGCGCAAAAATTAAAAAAAAAACACACACGCTGCACATTATATCATCCTGTAAGAGAGAGGATTACAGGATTTGTCAGTAGTAATGCTACAGACTCCCGAGCAGACAGGCAGGGAGGGAGGGGGTAGAGAGGAAAGCAGCGGGATGACGGAGGCACGTAACCTGACCACGGTATAATGGATCAGCAGCCACGATTACCGTGGACTGCACACTAAGAGGGGACACAAGAACAGGCAGGATCAACCAGGCTTTTTAGAACATAGCGAGGGACAAATGACACAGCACAAGTGCTATGCTGTGTATCATGCTTTACAGTGGTCTTCAAACTATGACCCTCCAGTTGTTCAGGAACTACAATTCCCATCATGCCAAGTCATGTCTGTGAATGTCAGAGTTTTACAATGCCTCATGGGATGTGTAGTTCTGCAACAGCTGGAGGGCCGTAGTTTGAGAACCCCTGCGTTTAACCACTTGCCGACCGGTCACGTTGACCGTACTGCAACAAAGTGGCTCGATATTGTCCAGCGACATAGACCTACGTCGCTGGACTCCTCCCCTTGTGGGCGGCGTGCGCGCGCCACCGGTGCCTCGCTCCCGCTGTATTTAGTCACAGCGGGAGTCGGGCCAGGGGAGGAGAGGCAGTGATCACCGCCGTTCTTCCCCGATCGTCGGGGATCGAGCGTGGAAATCCGCCCCCTTGTGTAAACAAAGCGGGCGGATCTCCTAAGTGACAAACAGTGACAGATTGCAGGATTCAGCATAGCTGAAACTGCGATCTGTGCCTGTGTCACTCAGTCCCCTCCCCCCACACACGTTAGTAAGCACCAGGCATACATTAACCCCTCCCTCTCCAATAAAGTTAACCCCTTCCCTGCCAGTGTCATTTTTACAGTAACAGTGCATATTTATAGCACTGATTACTGTAGTAATGTCACTGGTACCCCCAAAAGTGTCAAAAATGTCAGTCAAGGGTCCGATCTGTCTGCCGCAATGTCGCAGTCCCGCAAAACAAATTGCAGATCGCCGCCATTACTAGTTAAAAAAAAACCAATAAAAATGACATAAATTTCCTGTAGTTAGTAGCTGCGATAACTTTTGCGCAAACCAATCAAAACACGCTTATTGCGCATTTTTTTACCAAAAATATGTAGCAGAAAACAAATTGGACTAAAATGTTAAAAAAAATTGATTTTTACATTTTTGGGGGGGGGAATTTCATATAAAAAAATATGAAAAATATTATTTTTTCAAAATTGTCGCTCTTTTTTTGTTTTTTAGCGCAAAAAGTAAAAATCGCACAGGTGATCAAATACCACCAAAAGAAAGCTCTGTTTATGGGGAAAAAAGGACATAAATTTAATTTGGGTACAGCATTGCACAACTGCGCAATTGTCCGTTAAAGTAATGCAGTGCCGAATCGCAAAATATGGCCTGGTCAGGAAGAGGGTAAAATCTTCCGGTCTTAAAGCGGTTAAAAATACAGTCATTGAGAATTTTTTTGTCAAAGACATGTAGCTAAATACATTTTGGTCTAAATATATGACAAAAATTGAATATACTGGATATTTTTTAACTGTCAAAGTAGAAAAATATTGTTATTTTTTTTTAAATTGTCGCATTTTTTTATTAATATCGCAAAAAATTTAAATCGCACAGGTGATCAAATACCACCAAAAGAAAGCTCTGTTTGTGGGAAAAAAAGGACGTAAATTTTGTTTGGGTACGGCGTTGCATGACCGCGCAATTCTCAGTTAAAGTCGCACAGTGCCGAATCGCAAAAAGTGGCCCAGACGTAAGACAGCAAAATCCTACGGTGGTAAAGTGGTTAAAGGATCGGGTTCTTTTTTTTTTTTTTTTTTTTTTTTAGGGTTACAATCAATTTAACTCTTTAAGTTGTATTCATTCATACTACACTTATTTTTTTTCAGCCTGTGCATATTTGTGAAATATACAATGTGCCCCTTGTACTGAAAAGTTTGGAGACCCCTGGCTTCAGGGAACAAGCAACCCCCAGCTCACTGCAAGTATTGAAGGTGAGTGTGATACTATACTGTTTTTTTTTTTTTTTTTTACACAAGATGAAGTGGTCTTTGCTCTCCTTGTTTGCTGTATTATATTGCAAATGTGGACATACAAAAAGAAGCAGAGTTGAATACAAGAGGAGGAGAATAACATCAGCTGATTAGGTCACATGACTGTAGTGTGAAGGAAGGAACCAGGAAATGCTCCTGGAGAGGAGAAACAGCACAGCAGCAATACATTCTCTACAGAAGATAGAAGATTGGTGTCACTGGAGATATCTGAAGGCAGGAAGGTAGTTTGTGTGTGTGTGCAGAGATGAGGTGGTGTTAAATAGTAAGGAGGGTACACTGAATGCACTGCAGGAGAAAAGAGTTGGCACCATTAAAATGAAACTATGGGCAAAACAACAAAGGACATATAAAACAGCCTGTCAGAAGCAGGAAACGAACTCTGGAAGCCGTGCCCAAAAAAAGGCACACAGAAATAAATGAACTAATCAACATTTTCTGTGGTTATTCTGCAACAGATCTTCTCCATTACTAGCTTACCTTTCCTTGTTCTGTGCTGTATCTGTATGGAAGTGGCCATCTTGGAAGAGGCAGGGCATTGCCTCCTCATGTCAATGGACAATGAGGAGCACTGTTGTGACTAGAGATGGGCTTGGGCTTGTTCGGGATCCCACCTGCCCGATCCCGCCAGGAAGCCGACACTGCACACCGCTAATCACAGGCAGTGAGATATTTCCCGATCTGTGCAGCTGCAGACCGGGATATGTCTCACTGCCTTTGATTAGCTGTGTGTAGTGACAGCTTCCTGGCGGGATCCCCAACATGCCTGAGCCTATTCCTAGTTGTGACATCATCTCATGCCAGGTCTCTAGAACTAGCAGTCAGGAAGAGAAGCAATGACTTAAGGCAAAACTAAATCCTCCTATCCTTTATTAAGCTGCCATCTTAGCCTTGGTTTGATCTTTAAAGAGGAGTTCCCGCCACCTGTGGTAAAAATAATAGTCAGCAACTACAAAAAGTGTAGCTACTGACTTTAAAAAAAAAACACCACTCACCTGTCCCATGATCCAGCGGTGAGCTCAACCCAGGGGGGTCTCACCCGCTGCCTTAGTTCCTCGGTGCAGGCATCTTCACTACAAGCACCCGGCTGTGACAGCTTGCAGCTTCACAGGTGGGTGACCGCTGCGCATCGTGAGTGGTGGATGCAGTCTTCTGGGACCTGTCAGTGTCCCAGAAGACTGCAGGGGGAGGAAGGAAGGAGAACTTCCGCTGCTGAGCGCAGCGGCGCTTGAAAACGGAAGTGGGAAGCCGGTACCTGTCAAAATCGGGTACTCCCTCAAAAGTGACAATTGTGCAAGAGGAGCAGGGGACGAGTCCTTAAGGCCCCTTTCACACATGCGCAGCGTTCAGATCCGCCTGTCAGTTTTTCAGGTGGTCCGTTCTCATACGATTCCCCCATAGGGGACAGCGGGGATCTAACACCTCCGTCTCTGCACACAGAGCAGAGACAGAGCTGTCATCCGCCTGCTCAGCGGGGATCAGCGGATCGATTCCCCCGCTGAGCAGAACGGCTCCGTCGACGGAACGTAGCTGTGTAAAAGGGGCCTAAAGCGGAACTTCCTCTTTTGGGTGAAGTTCCGCTTTAACTGGCATGATGCTGCACATGTTATCAGTTATGACACCAACCATTTGTTGGTTTGACAGTTTGGTTGAGAACACAACTAATGTTACAGCTCATACATGCCTGGAATTGTATTAAAACTTGTATCAAACTGTATTTTTAAACTGTTAAAATCGATGGGTTTAGTGACACTAAACTCTGGTTTAACCTTTTTACTGCCACTTAAAAAACTGAACTCCAGCACACAAAAACAAATTTAAATATTTTACTTCAACCCTTTCGCTGTATGGCGTACGGACCTACAGCACTGCTTCAAGCTTGCCAGGGCCGTACAGATCTACATTCCCCCTCTACTATAAGCTCATAGTAACTGAACTTCTGGCAGAAATAGCTCTGATTAGCTGCTGATCACAACTTTTCACCCCCCCCAGCATCACCCCCCGTCCCCCCCCGCCCGCCCGCACAGATCTCTGGGGATCCAGTGCAGTTTCCGGCTTGCCGAATTCCTCCCGCCTCCTCCGTCAGCAATTGCAGATTTAGTTTTTTAAAATGATGTGCCCCCCCCCCCCCCCACTCACTGCTCCCTGCGTGGCCACTCCTTGCAGCTCTATATGTCTATAGACACCCACAGCTCAGCACAGGACCCGATGGGAGCATGTACACATGGGTGCCTCTTTATCGTTATCACCCTGCTTGCGTCAGGAGGCACCTGAAGGAGGAAGGGGCATACAGCATCAACAGGGACTGCCAGAAGAGGAGGAAAACAACTTTTTTGTGCATTATTGTTGCATGGACCAGGTAAGTTATATATTATTTTTTTTCTATTAAAGATTAAAAAAAAAAAAAAAATACTTTAATGCATTTTAACCACTTTACCACCGGAGGATTTTGCTGTCTTACGTCTGGGCCACTTTTTGTGATTCGGCACTGTGCGACTTTAACTGACAATTGCGCGGTCATGCAACGCTGTACCCAAACGAAATGTATGTCCTTTTTTTCCCACAAACAGAGCTTTCTTTTGGTGGTATTTGATCACCTGTGCAATTTATACTTTTTGCGCTATAAACAAAAGCGACAATTTTGAAAAAATAACTATTTTTCACATTTTTTTATATGAAATTCCCCCCCAAAAAATTTAAAAATCAAAATTTTTTTATCATTTTAGGCCAATTTGTTTTCTGCTACATATTTTTGGTAAAAAAAATCGCAATAAGCGTATTTTGATTGGTTTGCGCAAAAGTTATTGCGTCTAATAACTACGGGAAAGATTTCTGTCATTTTTGGTGTTTTTTTTTAACGAGTAATGGCGGCGGTCTGCGATTTTTTTTTTTTTTTTTTTTTTTTTTGCGGGACTGCGACATTGCGGCGGACAGATCGGACCCTTGACTGGCATTTTTGACACTTTTGGGGGTACCAGTGACATTACTACAGTAATCAGTGCTATAAATATGCACTGTTACTGTAAAAATTGCACTGGCTGGGAAGGGGTTAATTTTATTGGAGAGGGAGGGGTTAATGTATGCCTGGTGCTTACTGACGTGTGTGGGGGGAGGTGACTGAGTGACACAAGGACAGATCGCAGGTTCAGCTATGCTGAACCCTGCAATCTGACCCTGCCTGTCACTTAGGAGATCCGCCCGCTTTGTTTACACAAGCGGGCGGATCTCCAGACTCGATTCCCCGACGATCTGGGGAAGAGCAGCGGCAATCGCCGCTGCTCCTCCCCTGGCCCGACTCCCGCTGTGACTGAATACAGCGCGCCGCCGAGAAGGGGGAGTGTCTGCCGACGTAGGTCTACGTCGTCAGACCTACAAGAGCCACTTTGCCGCAGTAGAGCTCTAGTGAGCAGACGGCAAGTGGTTAATAGCCACAAAAGCCATAAACCTACTTTGTGTGCCCCAAATGCCTGTGAAAACCAAGATTTTACATGATAAAATTAGCAGTGACATTATCACTGTGATGTACATGGCTGGAGCACAGCTGTGAGAGTGGCCCAACAGGTTCACTCACTACAGGGTGTCTGAAGAAAACAATATAAGGGTCCTTTCACACGGGCTGTCGGCCATCGATCCCCGCTGAGCAGGCGGATGACAGGTCCTTCTCCGCTCTGTGCAGAGACGGACCTGTCAGAGCCCCGCTCTCCTCTATGGGAGATCGGATGAAAAAGGACCGCCTGTTCGTTTTCATTCGATCCGATCCTCCAGACGGATGGAAAATAGGGTTTCCAGACAGATGGAAAATAGGGTTTCCATCTGTCTGGATTTCACAGACAGGATCAGATCAGAGAGCACCGGGTGTCAGCGGACATGTCACCGCTGACATTCGCTGCTCCATAGAGATACATGAAGCATTCGATCAGGTCCACCTAAAAAAACTGACAGGTGGACCTGATCGGAAAGCCCATGTGAAAGGGCCCTAAGGTGTGAAGTCAAGACCAGTCCCCCTGCTCAAAGAAAGAGCGCAGGAATGACTGGTCTTTATTTTATAACGTTTTGCACAGAGGCAAAGTTTCTCACTGAACTACCGTACAGATCTGGAAGCACACCAAATTCATATAAGAATACACATGTCTCTTGTGTTTAGACCAGAGTTTCTCAACCAGGATTCCATGGAACCCTTGGGTTCCTCCAGAGGTTGCTAGGGGTTCCTTGAACAATGAGCAGTTTCTGCCTCTCAGATGAGTTCCCAATGACACCATTGATCTTTTTAGCTATTAATAAGGGGGTAATTCTTTCCAATGTCCACAAGTGTAAGAAGCATTCTTCTCACTGACCATGGCACTAATGCATCTTGAGTTATAGATAAAGGGGTTCCCCAAGACCAGAAAGTTATTTCAAGGGTTTCTCAGTGTTGAAAAGGTTGAGTAAGGCTGGTTTAGACAATAGTTACTAATCTTAGAGTTCACCTTTAAAAAGTTTTGGCAGCAAATTCACTTAGTAGAACTATCGGTCAATTTTTTTTTTTCCCATTTTGGATAGAGTAAGGGAGGGTTATATCCCCTGTCAGGTTTTGTTGCCATCTGTGTCCCATTGGGGAGATTTCCCTTAATTTCCTGTCCCATAGCCAAAATAGGAAGAGATAGGAAACCCCTCCAAAGTGTGGGAATCCCAGTGTGTCACCACAATCCTTCATTTGGGATTTTTTTCAATGAGAATGGCAAACATGACAACTAGAGAGGGTGAATCACCCTAGCAGGGACACAGACAGCAATAAAAGCCCGAAAGATATTAAAAATGTAAAATTAAAAAAAAAGCTTTTCCTTTAGTTATACATTAACCTCAAATTTCTGGGTGGTAAACATCTTCTTTGTTGAACTTAGATCTGTTACCTAATCTTAGTGAGAAGGAGCCTTGCATATAATTATAATTATTTTTTGTTTTTTAACTCCAGCCTGATCCTGTCACATGCTCCAAACTAATTTAACATGCACTAACCCTTTAGAGCAGTGGTCTTCAAACTGTGTCCTGTGGGCCGAATATGGCTCTTTGCTAGCTTTTTTTCCAGCCCTTGTGGCACTATTCCTCCCACTGAGACCAACCATGGGGCACTATTCCTCCCACTGAGACCAACCATGGGGCACTATTCCTCCCACTGAGACCAACCATGGGGCACTATTCCTCCCACTGAGACCAACCATGGGGCACTATTCCTCTCACTGAGAGCAACCATGGGGCACTATTCCTCCCACTGAGACCAACCATGGGGCACTATTCCTCCCACTGAGACCAACCATGGGGCACTATTCCTCCCACTGAGAGCAACCATGGGGCACTATTCCTCCCACTGAGAGCAACCATGGGGCACTATTCCTCCCACTGAGACCAACCATGGGGCACTATTCCTCCCACTGAGAGCAACCATGGGGCACTATTCCTCCCACTGAGAGCAACCATGGGGCACTATGCCTCCCACTGAGAGCAACCATGGGGCACTATTCCTCCCACTGAGAGCAACCATGTGGCACTATTCCTCCCACTGAGAGCAACCATGGGGCACTATTCCTCCCACTGAGACCAACCATGGGGCACTATTCCTCCCACTGAGACCAACCATGGGGCACTATTCCTCCCACTGAGACCAACCATGGGGCACTATTCCTCCCACTGAGACCAAGCATGGGGTACTATTCCTCCCACTGAGACCAATCATGGGGTACTATTCCTCCCACTGAGACCAAGCATGGGGCACTATTCCTCTCACTGATGCCAACCATGGGGTACTATTCCTCCCACTGAGAGCAACCATGGGGCACTATTCCTCCCACTGAGAGCAACCATGGGGCACTATTCCTCCCACTGAGAGCAACCATGGGGCACTATTCCTCCCACTGAGAGCAACCATGGGGCACTATTCCTCCCACTGAGAGCAACCATGGGGCACTATTCCTCCCACTGAGACCAACCATGGGGCACTATTCCTCCCACTGAGACCAACCATGGGGCACTATTCTTCCCACTGAGACCTACCATGGGGCACTATTCCTACCACTGATACCAATGAAGTGGCAATATATTCTCCCAAAGACACCAATGACGGGGCACTATTCCTGCCACCAACACCAATGACGAGTCACTATTCCTGCCAATGACACCAATGACGGGGTACTGGCCGTCCTTCTACGGACTGCAGACAGTAATTTTTTTACTCCACTGACCATCTAGCCTGATGCATTGTTTACCCCCATTGATGACATTACCCCCCCCCCCCCACCCCAGCCATAGTCCAGCCCCCTTAAAGTCTGATGGTCAGTAATACGGTCCTTTGTTCAGAAAGTTTGAAGACTCCAAAACGGATGTTTTTCTGAAATTAAAATGGGAATAAGTTGCCAAGTTACACTATGTAAAGCTGTAATGTAGAGGTACCAGCCAAATGATCAGACTAACACTAATGTGCAGTTGGAGATTTACTGAATGAATGTAGGATAAATTGACAATGCTAACAAGACAGGGACTGTGGTTGTGTGATGTGGTATGCAATATACAGAACAAAATTACAGGCAATGCAACTATTACAAAAACAGGGTTGCCTAGGAGCAGTTTTCCAATTAGGGAACCAGGTGGCAGCATAGTACAGTCAGAGACACTACAGTCAGAGAAACTATATAAGAATATAAAGTACAGTAAAACCTTGGATTGCGAGCATAATTCGTTACGGAAACATGCTTGTAATCCAAAGCACTCTTATTTTAAAGCAAATTTCCCCATAAGAAATAATATAAACTTTATTCATAAATCCTTCAGTTTATAGTCCATATAAAAAGGTTATAGCAATGTGACAGATTATGTCCATCCACAAGGGGATTAGAAGCAAAATCCAGCAGGAGCTACAGTGTATAAAAGAGAAGAGAGGCACCTCTAAGTGTAGCAATATGGTTACATTTAATGAAGGTTCAACATTTAGCAACTCACATGGTTGATGATTAAAAGTGGCACATCTAAGTATGCAGGCATCTGGGGTAAAACTGGCCACATAGACCATCCTCCTCACCACCAGCTCTTACCGCCGTCAGTCTGCAGTCATGACCAGGAAGACTACCCTGCAGTAGAGCGATCTTAAAGTGAGGCTTGAAGCGCTCGTGGAGCGCAGTGTGGAAGGGATGACATCGATGGCAGTGCGAGGATGGTCTATGTGGACAGCTTTACACCAGATGCCTGCATACTTAGATGTGCCTGTTTTATTTTAATCATCAACCATGTGAGTTGCTAAATGTTGTACCCTCATTAAATGTAACCATATTGCTATACATAGAGGCACCTCTCTTCTCTTTTATATTAAGTTGTGGCATGACGATATTTGTATATCAAGACATCGCTTGTTTATCTAGTCAATATTTATAACAACATTTTGATGGTTTGCGAGCGTTTTGCAAGACAGTTACTCTCAATCCAAGGTTTTACTGTACAAAAGACTACTTCCGTATTCTTGGGCCAACACCTTTCTCACAAGGAGGCAGACTGTGTCTGATATTCCAGGTAGTTGGCTAAAGTTTTCCCCAGACCTGTCCCACAGTAAAGTGACATGAAGAGTCTCTGGTTTGAACACGTGATTTGCTGTAGGTGCAGGACCCCTCCACAGGGGGCTGAGCATGATAGGAGTCATTGATGTAGTGCCCTCAGCAGTGACTGGATCTTCTCCTGAAGTACTGTGTTGCTATGCCCTGATCTGGCTGCCTGCATGCTGGAGAAAATAGAGGATCTTATGCCAAGTCCCCTCTGTCTCATCAAATGCAGTCTTTTGGGATGGAAATCAGGAAAGCTTATATTTCTTGGGCATTTCCAGACAACCAGATGCTTTCACCCACTGATGAAAAAGGTGGGTAAAGAGGCACTCCACTATACTCTGCACCATAGGAACTTGCTTTTACTGGCAATTTTGAAGACCAAACAAAGTCTACCTGTGCAAAGTGTTGAGGGGGCTTCCCTAAGTTGGAACTCTAGGCAATGAGGTGGTGCATCTTTGTCTTTTGGGATGATCCAAAGGCTCCACAGCAGGGAATGTAAACCTCAGTTGGTTAACCATTAGACTGTATTCTCCCATCAAGACCCAAGACCTCTCTTGGGGGCAATAGTGGAAGAACAGGAGGCAAGCACCAATGGACTTCAAGTGGTCGAGACATATGTGGCTTACAAAACTGGAAATCTGGATTCTCCATCTCCTGTTGCTCTGCCTAGGACTGGCCTTTTATGAACTGTTAAGCCTCGTACACACGCGTCGAAATACGGCCGGCAATTTTCGTCCGACGACCGATCCGCCGATTTTCGACTTGTTATTACTATGATGCTTCCGACAACCGACTCTGACTTTTCGGCCGAAAAAAATCTGGTGTGCAGGCTATAAAATTTTTGTCCTCCATCAAAACACGTCCGATTTTCGTGCAGTCAGTACAGATTTCAACAGGGAAAAATCTTATGAGCAAGTCTTGGCATGCTCAGAGAAGAAAGAACACAAAGAAAGCAAACCAACACATGACATCACTTCTGAAGTAGATTTTTGTCGGGCGAGAAAATTCGTGTGCAGTCTAGGCACATTCCAACCAACAAAACACCACTCTGGACAAAAGACAGACGACCGGTCGGCGGAAATTTGTGGCGTGTGTACTAGGCTATAGGGCTCCACCAGGTGTTGCTTCCACTCCTGAATCCAGGAAGTCTGAGTGTGCCGCAGGTCTTCTGTGAAGAACTGTGCCTTGAAGCTTGGTGAGTCACCCAACTGTCCGGCCAAACAAAACATGTTAAGGTGAGCACCCTGTCTCTGAATGCACCATTAATTGTATTTCCAGACCACTTCAGCCAAGTAGTGGGTGCATCTCCTTTGTTTCTGAAGGGCCAAGTCTCTCTAAACAAGAGTAAGTATTTACCTTTTGTCCAAAGTTCAGCTTAAACTGAGTAAGCTGTACTGTAACAAAAAGTACCCTTTGTCTGGAATTACTCCTAATAAAAAAATTAGCAGAGCATTTCCTGGTATGTGAGTGTACCTGGGATCTTCTTTGCTTACAACCTTATGGCTGTATATCTGCAGTGTGAGAACTAAAGCACTGCTCCCTTTGCTAGTCTTAGCAGATTTGATGTACGATTTTGTAATTGTACTGCTGTGCTTTCACGGCCGTTCTCCTTGCTGGAGGCTTTCATGTGAAGAAGCAAAGCCCTGCTTCTACCAAGATGGCTGTACCCACACAAAGACAGATTGCAGAACAAGCATGGTAAGTCAGTAAGAGGAAGGCAAGCCACTTATACAGTTTTCTTTCATTTCACCACGGGTGTAAGGAAAGAAAATTGAGTGATCAAATGCAAATAATCAGATAGGCTGGTAATGCTAAAGTCAATTGATGGATCAACTGCAGTAAAACTAGCCAGCTGAACGAGCTCAGAGTCGATCCATCTATGGCCGGCTGAAATATCAGCTGCAGGGAGACCACAAGCAATACCAGTGAGCAGTAATTTGTTCTTGGCCTGCCTTTGTGTGGGTACTGCTTTCAGAGTTTGGTTTCTCCTCTCTGGTTGTAGGTACAGTATAAACCATACCGAATGTTGTTGTTTTGAAATTTGTATTGCACTGAAGGTTACTGTTCATGTGGAACCAGAAATGCTCTTTTCAAATGAACCCCATGTCTGCTGCTATGGGACACCTTCCTGTGTGTGCTGGAACTGTAATTTCAGGAAGGAAGACAATTATTTCTAGGTGCACCAGCTTAAAGATGAATGGTGTTCTCTTACCGTCTTTAGGATATCCTGTGTCACAGGACATGCACTTAAATATTGTTTATACAAATGTTGAGGTAACTGCAGCAACATCAATGCAAAGATAATTTCATATGCAAAGGATGTAATATAAATATTCTTATTGCGTTGGTACTGTTTTTTCTATGTTACAATGTTAGGCTGAGAATTAAAAATGAATTAGAAAAAAAAAAACTGTGGATCCTATAAACCTGCAGTAGAAAAGGCAAAATAACCTCTTCTAAAAAGTCCAATTTGCTCTAACAGGGAATCATTTCCTTCCTTCCAGATCCTAAAAAGTAATTAGTTACTTACTTCCTACAATGTTATTTCTTAAAAATACTAATAGACATGTATATTTTTTTGATTTTTAAAACAAATTAAGCTCCTGTTAAGCAGAAAACTACAGAATTGGCTAAAACCAGCTTCTGTGAAAGGCTAAAGGCCCGTACACACGCACCGATTGTTGGCCGTAAATTTTCGGCCAACGTCCGATCGGCCGATTGTCGGCTTGTTAGTATGATGCTTCCTACAACCGACTGCGACTTTTCAGCCAAACAAAATCTGGTGTGCATGCTATAAAATTTTTGTTGGCCGTCAGCAGAACGGCCGATTGTTCCTCAGTCAGTACCAGTGTTGCCAACCGCCCGTAGATTTACGGACAGCCCGTAAAAACAGGGCACTTTTCTCCTGCCCGTAAATGCCTGTAGCAGGAGAAAAGTGCCAGTAAATCTACTACGGCGGCGGCAAGGTCAGAACTGCGCATGCGCGGCGCGCAGTTCCGGAGATCCCCGAGTTCTTCTCTCGCACTCGCAGCGATGCAGACTGTCAGACTCGCACTATTCGTCAGACGAGTGCCACTGCACGGCCCGCCTGCGCCCGCCCCTGCCTCCGCCCCGCCCCCATTTAAGTTTTCCCGCCGCCGCCGGCCGCCAGCGACAATGTGGAGTCACTCACTCTGTCTGTGGAGTGGAGTGGACTAGGAGATGCTGAATGGATGGTGGAGTGGACAGAGCAGTTGCAGACTGTGACAGCCGAAGCAGAGGACTGGTGAGTGCTGGCCGAGTCACTCTGTCTGTGGACTGGAGTGGAGTGGACTTGGAGATGCTGGATGGATGGTGGAGTGGACAGAGCAGTCGCAGACTGTGACAGCCGAGGCAGAGGACTGGTGAGTGCTGGGGCTCCGAGCCTCCGACAGCTAGCAGAAGCAGACTGGAGTAGAGAGATGAGTCAGGGGGCAGAGGACATCAGTGTCCTGCTCCTGTGCCCCCTTCACCTCTCCACAGGCAGTGTCACAGCTTCACTCTGCAGTAATGTCACTGATGAGGCTGTGGAGAGGTGAAAGGGACTTAGGAGGAGGACACTCATGTGGAGAGCTCTGACCACCTCCTGTACCATGTCCGCAGTCTCTGACCACCTCCTGTACCATGTCCGCAGTCTCTGACCACCTCCCTGTACCATGTCCGCAGTCTCTGACCACCTCCTGTACCATGTCCGCAGTCTCTGACCACCTCCTGTACCATGTCCGCAGTCTCTGACCACCTCCTGTACCATGTCCGCAGTCTCTGACCATCTCTTGTCTTTTATCATGTCTGCAGGGGAGTCTGGAGAGGAGTCAAGAGTGAGAGCGCTGCCGGGATGGGGGGTCACGGGAGAAGTCAGATGTGCGGGGCATGCGGAGGGAGGGAGGGAGGGGGGTGGTGCTTCAAAGACATGCTGGCTGATTAATTGGCCCTAGAATGTGTATGTATGAATGTGAGCTAGGGACCCCTAGTTTGGAAGCTTCTTAGGGGGAAAGGAACTGATGTGAATGTGCAATATATGTATATATATATATATACTATAATGTAAAGCACTGCGTAAAATGATAGTGAATGTGCAATATATATACTATAATGTAAAGCACTGCGTAAAATGATAGTGAATGTGCAATATATATACTATAATGTAAAGCACTGCGTAAAATGATAGTGAATGTGCAATATATATACTATAATGTAAAGCACTGCGTAAAATGATAGTGCTATATAAGTACCTATAATGAAAAAAATGTTGCAGCAATGTGAACTTCTTTTTCAGATGTTGTCAGTACATGGAGGATAAAAAGAGTGAATGGCAAAAAGGATTTTCTAAACTGACAGGTATGTACAGATTTTAAATGCAAACCCTTAATTTTTTTATGACATCTTATATACACTATCTCACAAAAGTGAGTACACCCCTCACTTTTTTGTAAATATTTTATTATACCTTTTCATGTGACAACACTGAAGAAATGACACTTTGTTACAATGTAAAGTAGTGAGTGTACAGCTTGTATAATAAAATTTGCTGTCCCCTCAAAATAACTCAACACACAGCCAATAATGTCTAAACCACTGGCAACAAAAGTGAGAACACCTTTAAGTGAAAATGTCCAAATTAGGCCCAATCAGCCATTTTAGTGTGCATGGCGTATAAGTAGCATAATTATTGTGAGGTTTATTCCAATTTGATGGAGCTATGTTGTATATTTAGGCAATTTGAGGAGTCGCACTGTATTTTTGAATTTAAAGCATTTTAAACGAATATATGTGTGTGTGTTACATGAGGATATTGTTCATAGAAGATGCTTTGTTGCAATATGATCATATATACAGTGTTTTATGATATTGATTATTATGTATGTATGTTTACATTTTTTTAAAATTATTTTCATGTTTTTACAAACAAACTTATTTCTGTTTTGATTGTTTTTATACAATCCTGGGTTTGCGAATGAGCAAGGTGATATGTGACCTAATGACGACCCTGTTAGGGGTTAAATTGTTTGGTCATTGATTGCATGAGCAGCCTGTGGGGTGGTCTTTTGTTCAATTAGGTACATTTGATTTAGTTTAAGGTAATTATGCACATTATGGAGCTTTTTGCTATCTATATATATCTTGTTTTTAGTCATGCACAATATACCGTAGCTATGATTAAGCACTGTTAAAGTGTGAAACGCGTCAACTGTCTTTGATCCGTACCTCTGTATGCTATGGTATTTTATCCTCTTTTCAAAAAATATTTGCATTAGAGTGCGGCTGTCCAGACATACTTTTTGTTTAATATGGCTTGCACATTGAGCCTGCACCTGTGCTGTTACTGTGAGGATTTTCAAAGGCATTTCCACCTGGAGCGGTGTGTGGTCTCTATTGAAGGGGTGGGGGTCAGCCTGTCAGTGCTCAGACCATACGCCGCACACTGCATCAAATTGGTCTGCATGGCTGTGATCACAGAAGGAAGCCTCTTCTAAAGATGATGCACAAGAAAGCCTGCAAACTGTTTGCTGAAGACAGGCAGACTAAGGACGTGGATTACTGGAACCATGCCCTGTGGTCTGATGAGACCAAGATAAACTTATTTGATTCAGATGGTGTCAGGCGTGCGTGGCGGCAACCAGGTGAGGAGTATAAAGTAGGGATCGACCGATTATCGGCAAAGCTGATATATCGCGGTCCGATCTGCACTTTCCCCGATCTATTGGAATCGGCCCCTGAGGTTACCGATATTGCTGATATTTCAGTAAAGTGCTTGTACAAGAGTGATGCCTTCAGCTAGAGGCATCATCCCGGTACCGGCGTCCATAGCCGCCGTCTTGTAATGACAACCAATGCGGCTGAGAAGCTGCTGAGATGTCCGTGCAAGGAGCCGGAGGGGACATCCCCCCCCTCCCCCTCCCGCCACCTTCCGCGGCTCGCCCGGGTCTCCTATCACACCGGGAGACCCGTGCATCCTACTTGCACGGCCGCCGAAGAGAAGACCCCATCAAAGCCGCATTCGGCTCTGATCGGGTCTCCATGTAAAAACCCGGAAGTGATGTCATGACCTCACTTCCGGGTATTCGACACCAGATTAAAAAAAATGACAGCATTCAAAACAGCCAAACAATGCTTTTAAGTTCAGAGGAGAGGTTTGGGGTCTTTTAGACCAGTGGTCCTCAACCCTGGCCTACAGGGCGGCCCACTAACAGGCCAGGTTTGCAAGATAACTGAAATACATCCCAGGTGATATCATTTGCTGCTCAGTGATTGCAGTATTCTAGTCTGCTTCTCCCCAAGGTAATACTTAAAATCTGGCCTGTTAGTGGGCCCTGAGGACCGGAGTTGAGGACCACTGTTTTAGACCCTCAGATCCCTCCACAACAGTACCTGTCAATTGTAAAAATAAAAAAATACAATTTTGGCCAATATCGGTATCCGTATCGGCAAAGAAAATCCGATATCGGTCGATCACTAGTACAAAGACAAGTGTGTCTTGCCTACATTTAAGCATGGTGGTGGGAGTGTCATGGTCTGGGGCTGCATAAGTGCTCCCAGCACCGGGGAGCTACAGTTCATTGAGGGAACCATTGAGGGAACCATGAATGCCAACATGTACTGGGCCAACATGTAGCAGAGCATGATCCCCTCCCTTCAGAGACTGGGCCGCAGGGCAGTATTCCAACATGATAACTACCCCAAAAACACCTCCAAGACCACCACTGCCTTGCTAAAGAAGCTGAGGGTAAAGGTGATGGACTGGCCAAACATGTCTCCAGACCTAAACCCTATTGAGCATCAGTGGGGCATCCGCAAAGGGAAGGTGGAGGAGCACAAGGTCTCTAACATCCACCAGCTCCGTGATGATATCGTCATGGAGGAGTAGAAGAGAACTCCAGTGGCAACCTGTGAAGCTCTGGGGAACTCCATGCCCAAGAGGGTTATGGCAGTGCTGTAAAATAATGGTGGCCACACAAAATATTGATACTTTGGGCCCAATTTGGACATTGTCACTTAGGGGTGTACTCACTTTTGTTGTCAGCGGTTTAGATATTAATGGCTGTGTTGAGTTATTTTGAGAGGACAGCAAATGTACACTGTTATACAAGCTGTACAATCACTACTTTACATTGTAGCAAAGTGTCATTTCTTCAGTGTTGTCACATGAAAAGATATAATAAAATATTTACAAAAATGTGAGGGGTGTACTCACTTTTGTAAAACACTGTATATACTTGCCGGCTCTGTGCAATGATTTTGCATGAAGCAGCCCTAATCCTACCGTTCTCGGGTCCCCTGACGGTGTTCCTGGCTCCTTTGCAAAGCTTCCACTGCTGGAGACCGGAGCTGCTTAAAAAAAGTTAAGTATACTGATTTGCTCTTTAAAAGGCTAGATAGGTTAATGTTCGATTGTGGAGGTTTATAAATGTGGCAATTTGAGTGTTAGGGTGGACTTCTCCTTAGTAAGACACAGCTCTGGAGGAATGAGAACAGGAGGTACAGCAGAGAGCAGCGTTGTCAGTTGAGAGGGGGGGGGGGAGTGGAGAGAGAGTAGTCTTAAAGTGGATCTCTACTCTTAAAACTCTTAAAACCTAAAGGTAGCAGCTACAAATGCTGTAGCTGCTGACCTTTGATAACAGGACACATGCCTGTCCAGGGATCCAGCACTGCCCTCACCCAGGTTAGTTCTTCACTAGCCTTCGGGTTCCTAAAATGGCATCTTAACTGTGGGCAGCCGGCTGTGCTGCTTGCGGCTTCACAGCTTGCTGCCCGCTGCGTGAGATGAGCTTTGCTTTGTGAATGGTCCCACAGTCTTCTGGGACTTGTGATGTGTCCCAGAAGACTGTAGGGAGGGAGGGAAAGAACTTCTGCTCGGATTGCCTAGGTGATCTTAATGGAGGTTGGAGTGTGTACCCATCAAAACTAGGTATTTGCTCCTCCCTATAAAAATGACCTCCTGCCAAATGTGGCAGAAGGAGGGGGAGGACTTTAAGTGTTACTAAACCCACAACAGTAAAATCAGTTTGTATATACAGTAAAGCATGCTTGCTATACTCACTGTGGAACCTAAGGGTTAATTCTCTGTATTGTGTAAAAAGGCTGTTTGATTCTGTCTTCTCTGATCCTCCCCTTCCACAGTCCCCAAAACATCTTCTGATAGTATAGAGCTGCGGGGCAAGCTGCAAATGCGCAGTTTGGTGGGTTTTGCTAGAGTGTTTTTTTTTTTTTTTTTTGGGAGAGTGCATGTGATCAGCACAGGGCCAATCAGTACTGTCCATACAGAGGGTCAGGGGTCCTGCAGCCTCATAGGACAATCAGGGGAGAATGAAAACTCATCCTATAAGCTTTAACCGGACACTGATAGAAGGCACAAGACTGCTATATACTGCTGATGAGAAAAGGTATTTTGGAGTTTATATTTCCTAAAATAATGCATTTCCATGGTCTGTCGGAGAGCAGACATAGTGAATGCAGGCTCTTGGGTTTAGTAACACCTAAACGGCTGTATCCCCCCCAAAAGAAAAAAAATATTTTCCTTAGAACGAAGCCCCGACACGGTCGCCCGGACACCGCTGAGGGAGCAGATATCTTCCCTCTGCGTCTCTTTCGGGTTCGGCGGCTCCGGCTGGAGCCGCAATGATGTCACTCCCGCGCATGCGCCCGGGAGTTCACTTTCCGGCAAGGAGCCAGGAAGGAGCTCTGAAGGTCCGGCAAGATACATCAGACCTTCAGAGCTCATGCGCCGCTGGTGTCAGCGGCTGCATGCAGGGTGAATATCTCCTAAACCGTTTAGGTTTAGGAGATATTAATTTCACCTACAGGTAAGCCTTATCATAGGCTTACCTGTAGATAAAAGTTAAAAAGCGGAGTATACTACCGCTTTAAGCACAAAACTACCCTTTTGGGTGAAGCTTCATTTTAAATGTATTAGCAGATTTAGACTCACTAACAAACCAAACTCCAGCTCACACTTTATAATTAGTGACAGCAAACATCTTTTTTTTCTTTTGTTATAGAGATATTACATGAATAAATAAAAGCTGATCACTGTAAGCACCCCTCCCAGTGTTAAGTGGTTTGTCTCATCCATGTATACTGATGCATACTGATCATCCTGCTGGAGTGCTTGTTCTCTTGAAAAACAGACTTGCTGCCTGGATCACCTGAAATCTACAATGTAATGGTTTAGGCCCCTTTCACACGCCCAAAAGAGTCCGTTCTGCTCAGCGGGAGAATCGATCCGCCGATCCCCGCTGAGCAGGCGGATGACGGCTCCATCTCCGCTCTGCGTGCAGAGATGGAGCTGTCAGATCCCCGCTGTCCTTTATGGGGAGATCGGATGAGAACGGACCGCCTGTCCTTTCTCATCCGATCTGATCCTCCAGACGGATGGAAAATAGGGTTTCCATCCGTCCGGATTTCACAGACAGGATCGGATCGGATAGCAGCGGGTGTCAGCGGAGATGTCTCCGTTGACATCCGCTGCCACATAGGGATGCATGGAGCATCCGATCAGGTCCGCCTGAAAAACTGACAGGCGGATCGGATCGCATCGCCCGTATGAAAGGGGCCTTAGGGGAGCTGAATACACATGGATGCCCCACTTTTTAGATATTTACTTGTAAATCATTTTGAAAAACATTTATCCTTTCACTTCACAATTATGTGCCACTTTGTGTTGGTCTATCACAAAAAATCGCAAAATGTGGAGCATTTCAAGGGGTATGAATACTTTTCAAGGCACTGTAATAAATGTTTGCTTTTGGGTTGAAGTCTGTTTGAGTGCCGGTTCACACTGGTGCGATGCGGAAACCCTGCGAATCCAGCGCGGGTTCCCGCATCGCACTCGACTCGCAGGCAGCTCACACTGCCATATGCGAACTGCTGGGAGTGTCCATACAAAGTTAACGACACCCCCAGATTAGTTTGCATATCGCAGTGCGAACTGTCAGTTTGGACAGGAATCGGATCGCGTAGGTGTGGACACCCATGTGGACCAAAAAAAGGGTCCTGCACGAATTTGGTCTGAATGCGAGTCAAATTCAGCCATACAATCTCATACCTCCCAACTTTCTGAGATCGTTATGAGGGACATCTATTAGCAAAAGTATGCAGGTATCGGACACACCCCCTGCCACGCCCCCTTAAAGGAGAATTGTACAAAAATAAATGATTGTCTAAACTCATAAGTGCTTTTTTACCACTACTATTCCTTAAGATCGGCTTTTGGAATTTACAAATGCAGCAATTGGATGAAAGGTGTATCACTGTAAAACACTTTTTGAAAGATAAATAGTGCATTGTATATACAAGTATATAGATCAGACCAAAATGAGGGACAAATGAGGAGGAAAGAGGGACAGAGGGACTTTGTTCCAAATCAGGGACAGTCCCTCAAATTCAGGGCTATGCAATCTGTATGGGTGAATTCG
Source organism: Pelophylax lessonae (assembly GCF_965119305.1). Taxonomy (NCBI): domain Eukaryota; kingdom Metazoa; phylum Chordata; class Amphibia; order Anura; family Ranidae; genus Pelophylax; species Pelophylax lessonae. Next base: position 550,676,428 of record NC_138769.1, on the reverse strand, counting down.
CATTGCACAGACATCGCATGTGATTTGCAGAGCAGTGCGATTCGAATCACGTGCGAAGTCTGACATCGCTATAGTATGAACCTGCACACTACTCCTCCTAACACGGAGGAGAATTAAAGCTCGCTTTCAGTCCAACCAGAAGCATGAATTTATTGCATGCTAAAAAAAAATTCAGTTGTAACTGAACAGTTCCTGTGACAATGACAGTGTCTTATAATAGAGCCCAGGCTCCTCCTCCTGCCTGTGTTGTCAGGGCAGTGCTGCCAGGCAGGGAGGAGGAAGAACAATCATGCTAATGACGTAACAACAAGCATGAGAGGTTGTCTGCACTGCTGAACAAGCCACTACCGACAAGCCGGTTGCTATAAGAATGTAAACAAAAGGAATATCGTGGATAGGGACTGCTTTGGAAAACAAAAAAGGAGCACGCTGGTAAGCTTAACACTGCCTCTCTCACAGAGCACTATGAGTGTACATGGCTGTTTGTGGGCATAGGTGCATTCTATGTATATGTAGGCACAGCACCCAATATAACAGATGATTAGAAATGGCTGCACAACAGGCTGCATGCATCTAAAACTAGACAGATCTGTACGGTAGTGTAGTAAAGATATGACCACTGTGTCATCCTCATGGAGAGTACACTCCCTGTGTTTTTATCAGCTATACACAAAGGAAAAGGTCAGTGACATCCTTCATAGCCAAGGGACAGATGTTAGAAACGTAGCGAGGAGGGTAAAGCTGGTAAAAATAGGACTTGTCATTAGTAAACAAGAGACCGCTAAGCCTAGCACACACAATGAGATTATCGGACAAATGATTGTCTGTTTTTGTTTTGTTTTTGCATGCTAGTCTCTGTATCAAAAAAGAAGAGGCTACCAAAGTAGGAACATTTTCCAACAACAATAAAAATTTGGAAGTGATGTAATGTTTTGTATTGTATTTCCGGACGCAAACTGTATTGATTAAACGAAAATCGTATGATCTGGTATCATACCAGAAATATTTTCGTGGTCGTCCCTTCAGATAATTTCGGATGAAAGTTGTGTTCTAATGATGTTCTCCACTCTGGAAAAAAAAAATGTAAAGGCAGCAGCTACAAATGCTGTAACTGCTGACCTTTGATAACAGGACACTTGCCTGTCCAGGGATCCAGCGCCACCCTCACCCAGGTTAGTTCTTCACTAGCCTTCGGGTTCCTAATATGGCATCTTAACTGCGGGCAGCCGGCTGTGCTGCTTGCGGCTTCGCAGCTTGCTGCCTGCTGCGTGAGGGGAGCTGTGCTTTGTGAATGGTCCCACAGTCTTCTGGGACTTGTGATGTGTCCCAGAATGCTGCGGGGAGGGAAGGAGATCTTCTGCTCTGATTGCCTAGGTGATCTTAATGGAGGTTGGAGTGGGTACCCATCAAAACTAGGTATTCCCTCCTCCCTAAAAAAATGGCCTCCTGCCAAATGTGGCAGAAGAAGGGGGAGGACTTTAAGTGTAAAATAAAAATTTGGAAGTGACCTAATGTTTTGTATTGTATTTTCGGACGCAAACTGTATCGATTTAACGAAAATCATATGATCTGGTATCGTACCAGAAAAATTTTCGTGTTCGTCCCTTCAGATCATTTTGGACGAAAGCTGTGTTCTAATGATCAGATTATCATACAATCGCTTCAAGAGCGATATTTTCGTCCGATTTTCTGAGCGTGTGTACGGGCCTTAAAGCTGGTAGTTATTCCAGGAGTAGGGTGGCAACCCTGACAACATGTAATGTTTACAACTTTCACCATTGACTGAGTGCAGCACTCTCTCATGCATAAAACGTTGTGTGAATTTGTCGTTAGGAGAGGGATGCCTTGATCTGCTAGTATCACAGGGGGAGGGACAACAAGAAGGTTGCAGAATGGAGGAGAAAGGGGGATAACAATAAGTGGCTGCAGAGACATAGTCACATATGCGAGTGGGGAGTAATGGGAAGCAGCCAACACACAGCAAGGACTGGTTTACACATGAATTGCACAAGAACACGGCACGCGTTCCTGTGCCGTGCGTTTTGAATGGGCTGCAAATTGAACCGAAACGCAGAAGGGGTAGTGTATGAATTACTTTAAAAAAAAGCACCGCACCAAACCGAATTGATAATCCAGTGCCATGTGATTTGGTGACCGCAAATGCACTACGTCTGCATTTGGGGTGCCATTAACAATACATTACCTTCTGCAGCAGATCGCACGGTGTGGGAAATGTGCGTGGAATGTACCTTTCCCGCACTGCATTCTGGTGAGAAGTGGCCTTAACATATTGAGAGGAGGATGAGAGGCAGCACAGAACACCACTCTACACAGATGTGAAGCGTACTTAAATTACTTCTGTCTATGTTCGTGGTCATTTACACTTGCATTGCCCTCTGAAAAGCGATCCATTGTGGAACGTTTTTTAGAGAGCATTTATAGGCAGCAGTGAGGCATTATGTTGCCTCCTCACTGCATGTTTTCGTCATTCATCCCATTCAATTGAATGGATCATGTTCAGTGGGTGGTATTGCCCGCAAAACATAATGGAGGGATAGTGTTTTGCCATGCAGCGATGCGATGTGCCGCAGCATGCGTACACCCCGGTCTGCTGCTGTTGTAGCTTAAGAGGGAGCTTTAAAGAATTCATAAAACTTCACACTTCCTCTATGTTGAGCTTTTTTCAAGGGTGTAGGAAAGGGAAAGTGAAAGTAAAGCAGGGCTGAACAAATCCAACGTCAACAATAAGCTCAGAGGTGACCTGATACAGTATAAAGATATACTGCAAGGGTGCTGCACTTTGAAAAGTCCTGCATGTTGCATCTCTTTTGCAGTTTTTCAAAAGCACACCAAAAAGGCACCTTCTATTGTAAGTCAATAGGAATGCATCAAAAGCACATCAGTGTGAAAGGGCACCTAGTGTTACTAAACCCAGCACCCTGCATTCACTAAAACTGGTCTCCCACAGTACACAGAACATGGAAATGCAATTCTTTTAGTACATCTAAACTGCTAAAAACTTTTTCTCATCAGCAGTATATAGCAGTCTTGTGACTTCAATAAGTGTCTGAAAACTCCTCCCACAAGCTTTAACCATTCTCCCCTGATTGTCCTATAAGGCTGCAGGACCCCTGGCCCTCTGTATGGATAGTGCTTATTGGCCCTGTGCTGATCACATGCACTCCCCCCCCCAAAAAAAAATCTCTTGCAATAAACACCAAACTGAGCATGTGCAGAGTTACTCCAAAGGCTCTGTACTATCAGGAGATGTATTGGGGACAGTGGAAGAAGGGGAGGATCAGAGAAGACAAGATCAAACAGCCTTTTGTACACAATGCAGAGGATTAACCCCTCAGGTTAATCCTCTGCATTGTGGATTTAGTACTGTTGTGGATTTAGTAAATCTTAAGGCCCCTTTCACACGGGCTATCCGATCCGATCCACCTGTCAGTTTTTCAGGCCGACCTGATCAGATGCTCCATGTATCCCTATGGGACAGCGGATGTCAGCGGTGACATGTCCACTGACATCCGCTGCTCTCTGATCCAATCCTGTCCGTGAAATCCGGATGGATAGAAACCCTATTTTCCATCCGTCTGGAGGATCGGTGGTCCGTTCTCATCCGATCTCCCCATAGAGGACAGCAGGGATCTGACCACTCCGGTATGGCACACAGAGCGGAGACGGAGCTGTCATCCGCCTGCTCAGCGGGGATCAGCGGATCGATCCCCCGCTGAGCAGAACGGACTCCGCCAGGCGGTGCGCCTGTGTGAAAGAGGCCTTAAGCTGCACAAAATGGCCCTTTAAATAGCCTTTACCTAAATTTTCCCACAAAAAGGGTGTGAATGCGCTTACTGAACTGTGGGTTTAGAATGTTTTGAACTGCTACTAAAAGGGATGGATGAAAAGGCTGGCCATACACGGTGCAAATTTCTTTCCTACAACCATGGGTTGCAGGAAGGAAATTTTGCATGATTCCCCATCAACACAGACAGTGCTGACAGGGGAATCCCTCCCGCCGAGCAGTTGTCTGCTCCTGGCAACCGCTAGCAATAATCACAAGGGAATCCAGCAGGCTGGTTGTACCCAAGTTGATCGATCGGTCAGCTTGGTACATTCGGCCTGCCCAATAACGATTCAAACCATGTATGGCCAGCCTAAACTTAAACTGGACCTGAACAAAAACAAATAGATTTTCCTGTCCTAAGGCTAGGTTCACATCTATGCATGTTGCGATTGATGCGTTTTGCTGGCACATGTTTTTAACACACGTTTTTGATGCGTTTTGCGTTTTTCTTTTGTTTTTTTACTAATAAAGTATGACATTTCTGTTTATGGAGTGCAACTTTCATGTGACTTCACACATGCTGGCACTCAAGTTGCATCAAAGTAGTGCAGGAACCATTATGTTTCCAAAGTCGCGTGTTAGGCTTAAGGGCTAGGGCTAGAATAGGGTTTGCAGCAATTTTTAGGGTTAGTAGTTATTGTTAATCCCAATAATTACCACCAACCCTAACACATAAAGGTTCCTGCACTACTTTAATGCTTATTTTGATGAGACTTGAGTGCCAGAAAGTTTTAAGTTGCATTCAATTTTCACTCCATGAACAGAACTGTCAAACTTTATTAGGCAAAAAGAAAACAAAATGCATTAAAACGACAACACTTGCATTTTTGGTGCAGGTCTGTTAAATGCCAAACTCAATTTGCTGCAGGAACAAAAAGTCCTGAACCTTTTTAAAAAAAACGCACCGGATCAAAACGGACAGATGTGAACTACATCCATAGGAAACTATGTTAAATAGACTGCAGTGCATTTCTGCAAAATGCACTAAAAATCACAGGTGTGAGCCAAGGGTAAAAAAAAACCTAGCCTTTTCCTCGATTTCTTTTTGAATGAGTAGCTGTGCACAATTGTGCTTTGAACTTCATAGTGGTATCATGTAATATACTACAGGGTAAAAATCCGTGCCTGTGCTACTGACTGCTAGTCTCACAAGATTTAGACTTTTGCAATTTTACTTCTGTGCTGCTTACAGGTCTCCTTGCTGGAGAGGAAGTTGTACCCGAGGACCTGCATTTAAAACATCTACCTGCTTATGCTTCCTTTCATTCTGTGGATCTTCCACCTTTCCTGATGCTTGTTAAAGCTTCTCTACCAGTTTGCAAATCACCAGTCATCAGTGGGGCAGCTGCTGCGTGAGAAGGCAAAGTTCTGTTCTTGTACTGGCCATAGATGGATCGAAATTCAGCCGCTTCAATATGGAACGGCAGAATTTAGATTCATCTATGGCCTTTCCCCTTTTAACCTTCCTGGCGGTATTCTCGAGTGTGGCTCGGGGGTTAACTTTCAGTACCAAAATCGGTAACCCCGAGCCACACTCGGGATTACCCCAGAATGTTACTCACCTTCCCTGCGATCCCTCACCGTCCTCCCCGGGGTCCTCACACTCTCTCCCCGCTCTGTGTATGGCTGATTGCCGGCACTTGCCTTCCGGTTCCCTTCCCTGCGAGCATTGCGACGCAGGGAGGTGGAACCGGCGGCAAATTCAAAAGTGTAAATACACTAAATGACATGATACAAAGCTGTGATCCTAACAGATCACACTGTATCATGTAATTTCACCACAGGATTGCACCTGGTGACTTTTCCAGTGCCCTGCCTGTGCTTTTCCAGTGCTTCGTGCCTGGAAAATTTTGAACGACCATGGCGTCCAAAAAGCGTTCTTTTTGCGCAAAAGCGCTTTTAGATGAACTGAAAAACAGCGACAGCGAAACGGAGTTACTTGAAGAACTGAGCGATAGCGATTCGTGGGAAAATTCGTCATCAGATACGGAAAGTGACAACAGCGACGATTCTGATGTCTCTTTCTGGCACATAGCTCCGTTGGAAATTCTGAACAATCATTAGATATACTTCCCAAATTCCACAAGCTATGTGCCAGAAAGAGACATCAGAATCGTCGCTGTCGTCACTTTCTGTACCTGATGACGAATTTTCCCACGAATCGCTATCGCTCAGTTCTTCAAGTAACTCAGTTTAGCTGTCGCTGTTTCCAGTTCGTCTAAAAGCGCTTTTGCGCAAAAAAGAACGCTTTTTGGACGCCATGGTCATTCTCAATTTCCCAGGCACAAAACTGGAAAAGCACAGGCAGGGCACTGGGAAAGTCACCAGATGAAATCCTGTGGTGAAATGACATGATACAATGTAATCCGTTAGGATCACAGCTTTGTATCATGTCATTTAGTGTATTTACATTTTTTAAATTGCCGCCGGTTCCACCCCCTGCATTGCCACGCTCGCAGGGAAGGGAACCGAAGACAGGTGCCGGCATCGGCCGAGCTCACAGCGGGAGGACAGCAGGAGTACAGCGGGGGAGGATGCCGGGGGATCGCAGGGAAGGTGAGTTTTAAAATGTAAAACAGATTTCCATGCAAAAGAATGTACCACTTTTAGCACAAAAATCTTGACATAATCAGACTGCAAGGGAGGTTAAAGAAGTCAGTCCAATGATTAACTTCTCGCAGGCCAGCTTGTTAAAAACTTTTCCTTCGGTCAGTGCAGAGGAGTCACAGCTGTGGAAATACAATAACACAGCGGGAAGGATTTCTCCATCTACCTCGCTTGTGTGGATGAGGACTATGAGGAATATGTCCAGCCTAAGCCAGTCCTTGGGAAAAGGTCAGATGCAGTGAACCCACAGGCAATACTGGTGACTAGCTCTTGTCCTCTGCTTTTCTTTTTGGGTCCAGCTTCCATAGTTCAGGTGCTCTTTAACCTTTATGAATTAGACCACATTGAATCTCTAGCATTATAAATAGTTCTTTACAGATAAAATAACAGTTTTCTTTCTTGGATGCTTTTTTTAACAACTAGCCTTACTCAATAAGGTGAAGAGCAATTCGCAGTTTGCCTAATGGGCTAACCTAACAACCTAGGAGAGATGCATTTTCTGGCTTCTCTCAAGGGCAAAATCTCCCTATGGCAGTGATGGAGAACCTTGGCAGCCCAGATGTTTTGAAACTACATTTCCCATGATGCTCATGCACTCTGCAGTGTTGTTGAGCATCATGGGAAATGTAGTTCCAACACATCTGGGGTGCCAAGGTTCGCCATGACTGCCCTATGGTAATGATTCGACATACATTTTAAGTCAAATAAATAAATAGAGGGCTGAATTTAAATTATAAACAAAGATTCTTATCTGCATTAATCAGAACCGGTTGTTGTTTAGAGCTACTCTTAGGGGGGAGTACACTAAAGAGGTTAAAGATTTTACTAATATTCTGAAAAGTTGTAAAGATGGAAGGATCAGTAACTGCAGCTTAAATCCTTTACGCTCCAGATTCTTCCTCTGATAATTCTTGAGATTGGTATCTGTAAATATTGTTTGCTAAATGAATAAACTGTAAAAGAAAAATATATCAACAAAGGCAATTATTTTTTTTTTCTTTGAGATAAAAATGGCTGTCTATTGGCTTTTTTTTCTTTTTCAAGGCCAGAATACACGCCTATTTTAAAATAATAAAGTACGGACAACACAAGGCATCATAGTGGGGGACACAATGGATATCCTATCTACTTTCCTGCAATTTTATAAAACTCTATATACATCTCATATAAATTTTATAAAACTCTATTTACATCTTATATAAACTTTATAAAACTCGATTTACATCTCATGTAATAGGATATCCATTGTGTCCCCTACTATTACATGAGATGTAAATAGCGTTTTACAAAATGTATATGAGAGATATATAGCGTTTTATAAAATTGTAGGAGAGTAGATAGTATATCCATTGTGTCCCCCACTATGACATGAAATGTATATAACGTTTTATAAAATTTATATGAGATGTATATAGAGTTTTATAAAACTGCAGGAAAGTAGATAGGATATCTATTGGGTCCCCCACTATCTACTTTCCTGCAGTTTTATAAAACTCTATATACATCTCATATACATTTTATAAAACTTTATATACATCTCATGTCATAGTGGGGGACACAGTGGATATCCTATCTACTTTCCTGCAATTTTATAAAACGCTACATATATCTCATGTGATTGTGGGGGATACAATGGATCTCCTATCTACTTTCCTGCAATTTTATAAAACTCTACATACATCTCATATAAATTTTATAAAACTCTATATACATCTCATGTCATAGTGGGGGACGCAATGGATATTTATCTACTTTCCTGCAATTTTATAAAACGCTACATATATCTCATGCGATTGTGGGGGACACAATGGATCTCCTATCTACTTTCCTGCAATTTTATAAAACGCTACATATATCTCATGCGATTGTGGGGGACACAATGGATCTCCTATCTACTTTCCTGCAATATTATAAAACTCTACATATATCTCATGCGATTGTGGGGGACACAATGGATCTCCTATCTACTTTCCTGCAATTTTATAAAACTCTACATACATCTCATGCGATTGTGGGGGATACAATGGATCTCCTATCTACTTTCCTGCAATTTTATAAAACTCTACATACATCTCATATAAATTTTATAAAACTCTATATATACATCTCATGTCATAGTGGGGGACACAATGGATATTTATCTACTTTCCTGAAATTTTTTAAAACTCTGTATACAACTGAAATGTAAATGGTGAAGAGTTAAGGTCATATCTCATGTTGAAATGTAAACAGGGAAGAGTTGAGCTCTCATGTCCATCCAGATCCCTAGACTGACGGTAGACCAAAAACCTAGATTTTTATTTCAACTATGTTTGTAACCTCTTACTTGCATTCTTGTTCTTTTTTTTAGACAATTTTAGATTCCATCCATACTGACAATGGTAGATGTGGGAAAATGGCCAATTTTTGCACTTTGCCCTCAAGAGGACCTAAAATCCATCCAACAGGCTTGTGTGTTTGGTTCTGGAAATGAGGTCTTATACATCACAAAAAGCGATGAGGTAAATTTATGTATTTAAGCGCATTGTCTCTCGTTGATTGGTGACCTGGTATTTCAAGTTTTGTGAGCTACTGTATGTCCTTTACTTATGATCAGGTAAAAACAAGTGGAAAACAAGAATCTTGTAATGCAGTTTCCAGTTATATAAACAAATTAATCTCTCGTGAAAAAAATGCTAGTCTGAATCCCTTATTTCTTTTCTGCGCTGAACTGAATCCAGCACATCAATATGATAGCCAGGCACCTAGAATTTTTGGGAGGAAAGTTTAGTAATGGCAGCCTAGATTTCTCAGGCTGAAGTCGAAGTTTGACTGGTGAAAGAAAGAGATTAACAAAATGAGTGTTTTGTAAGTATATACGTACAGTACGCCTATATCTATAGCAGATAGATAGCATAACATGCAGATTTTTGTTTGTTGACGTGAACTACATTTGCAGGTGTATTTTGCAGGTATTCGTGATGGGAACAAACAGCAGCGGCTGTCTAGGGACTGGAGATGCTCAGAGTACGATTGAACCAAGGTGTCTTCCCATGCTCTCTGGAAAGAAGATAGTCAGCCTAAGCTGTGGAAGTGGGCCACATGTAGTCATTGTTACTTCTGGTAAGTAGAACAAATTTGAACTTGTTAGAGGGGCTGGTGGGCCTGATGTATTGCAACTGCTAAAATCTGCCATCTGTTTTCCTCTATAACGCTAGTCATACATGTTTAGATGACTCTTTTTCAGCTAGTGAGCTGAATGAGAGAAATCAAATAGAATCCTCCATGTACAGAAAAAAGTGTGGATGAAGGAATTTTTCCTCCTGGCTATTGTATTCTGTCAGCTGGCACCTGCGGCTGGCAGAATTTCCAGATTGACCGCAACTGACTGGTTGCAGCTGCTATTCAGCTGACAATGTTCCTCCCTCCCTATAAAAAGTGGGAGACTGGCCTCAAAGTTTACTTCCAGAGTGCTGATGATTTGAATCTGTTAGCCATTTTAGGCTTTTAAAAGTAATTGTCCTGTCTTTGACCAAGCTTTGCTTGGAGGTTGCTATTCATTTTCTGACCTCCTGTGCAAGCTTAATTCAGTTTCACTGTGCTACTACAGACTGGAGTTCTATAACTTCTGAGCGAAGTCCAACTTAACTGCTTGCATCCTGATGAACGAAGTTACAAAGGTTACTCAAATGCTCTGATTGGACAGCTACAAGGATAGTTGATCAGGGCTTAGCTCAGAGGTTAGGGGTAGTTAAATTCTGACAAAGTTACATTTAAACAGAAGGGCAAACAGAGGAGGCCAATGTGATGATATACTCCCAGTGGGTGTGTCCATGACATCCTAGGCACATGATGCTGGGTGTCATGCAACCCAAAACAGCTGTGGCAGGAGGAGGATGGAGTAGAGGTTCTGCTGGAGACTGTCAAAAAGAGAGAGGGCTAGGCCTCTTTCACACGGGTATTCCGTATGTCCGTATATCACCCCATCCTTTTGCGGGTGATATACAGACATAATGCATGTCAATGGGATTGCGGATGACCATACACTGACATCCAATTTGCATCCTTTCAGTTCTGTTCCGTTCTTTGGAACGGAACAGAACCCTATTTTTCTTCCGTTTAAAAAACGGAAAGGACGCAAAATCGGATGTCAGCAGTGTCATTCGCTGACATCCGCAATCCAATAGACATACATTATGTCCGTATATCATCCGCAAACGGATGGGATGATATGCGGACATACGGACCGGATGACAAAAGTGCTGGAGCGGATCGCAATACGGTCTGCTCCGTGTGAATGAGGCCTTAGTATTGAAGAGAACGTTGCTCCTTTTGTTCATTTTTTGGTGTGCTTGGCAATTCAATTTTCTATTGGTTTTCATTCCTTCAGTTGGGATTGACAGTGAATCTGTGCTTTTCCCATGTAGGGCAAGGCAACAGGTCCACTTAACTGCCACTCTCGTTTGCTGCAGGTACTTTCCTTTCCTAAAATCACCCACCAATTTGTTTGGCCACAGGATGTGTAGAAAGGAAGACTGTAAGGTCAAAGTTGTAGAGTAGAGCTTATGCCTTTGCCCCCATGTGACAGCACTTGGTGCCTGAGTGTTCCATCACCTAGTACCAGCACTGTCACATAAGAGAAAAGGGAGTAAGTCACATGTTCACCAGGTCTTCATTCCTGGCATCCTAACAGTGCAGTGTGGGAGTGAAGAAAGGGTATGTGTAGTGGGGAAGGGTGGCTGTTAACTGAACCTGGTGCCTTGCCCTGCATGGGCAAAGCACAGGTTTACTTCTAGCTGATTGAGAAGTCTTTTATGTAACTCTAGGAACATATTTGATTGTTTCTTGAATTGGTAAAAAATATAAAAGGTTACAAATTGGTCATATGTGTGGTAAACATACAGTATAGTACACTCTATTCTATGGCCTTTCTTAGTGAAAGAGAAAATTTAACAGATGCAGAAACTTTTTATGCCCCATTTGCACTTGCGCGTTGTGTAGCTCAAAGCTTCAGAACACTTAACATTGAAAATCTCATGGTTTTCATTTGTGCCCATTTGTGCCTGAGTGTAGTGACGCTGTAGGCTTAAAAAAGTGCACAGTCTTCTTTTGAGCTTCATCTTTTAGTGTTTTTGTCCTCAATAGACTTTAATGGGCACACCTCCAGAAATGTGTCAAAATGTGCAAATAAAATGCATGGAAGTGCAAATGTACATAGTAACTTCCTTTAATTGGCTAAGATTTTATTTAAAGAAAGGTTCAAACTTCAGGCATGCACAAAAATGCATGTACAAACGCTGAAAACAAGAAATGCCTGCAAAACTACCAAAGACATTTAGCTCAAATGTGAATCGGCCGTTAGAGCATGAGTGCACAATATCACGATTTGTTAAGCTAGCAGCCAGCAGTGAATTGAATAGGTAAATAATTGTGCTTGTCCTTTTGTATGTGGCCCTCGAGGATTGCGTCCATGTATCTCTGTGGGGAATTGTCAATTTACCTTTCTTAGAAATTTTTTGGGCTGAAGTTTTGCATGCCTGGTGTAATGATAGTGCTAACCTTTGTAATAATCTTACACATTGTAAAGATAGATAATGGACTGTTGCCCTTATTTTGTTTCTACAGATGGAGAAGTATATAGTTGGGGTCATAATGCCTACAGCCAGTTGGGCAATGGATCCACAAATCAAGCGTTAACTCCATGCCAAGTGTCAACTAACTTGGTAAATAAGAAAGTTGTAAATGTGGCTTGTGGCTCACACCATTCAATGGTAACCACATCTGATGGTGAGGTAAGAAAACATCAGTGTTGATAGATATAGGTGCATATAAATGCCTCTAGGGAGTGAGTGATCACTTTGCATGTGTGGTGTGCACCAAGTGCTTAGTTCAGTAAAACAGTGCAAGGAGAAATTTAGGTGTAAAGTGTACAGCCTATAGCAACTAATTACTAAACTTGCTGGCTGGTGGCCATTGTGTTGGGGCAATGTTACAATGCAAGGCACGGTGTGGTAATTTTTGTACAAAATTTTTGTGTAAAAATGCAGGATGTCTGCAGTTTTGCGCAACGCATCACAGCCCACCGCAATGCAGCAATTGTGGTGGGAACAGGACACATAGAAAACAAATGTTAAAAGGGAAGTATGGCTTTAGAATAAAACAAATATTCATACTCGCCCAGCTGCAGTTGTCTCCCACCACCTCTAAGACAGAGAACTAAGCGATTAAACACCACTGATTGCTCAGTTTATGGTCTTCAGGCTGCAGAGAGCTGGTGATTGTCAGTCTCCGGCTCTTTGCTTTGCCCCCCCCCCCCAGCACTTACTGGAGCACTGGGCTGTGGAGGGGGCTGGAGGGACTACTGGGATCTTTTTAGAGCCTGAACCAACTGAGAGATGTCAACCAGCAGGCTTTAGCCCGCTGTCGGCTGAAAATGGGTCACAGGAGTGCAGAACGAACTGCACTCCTGATCCATAGGAGAAGCATAGCCAAAATAGCTTTGGCTATACTTCTGCTTTAAGCTGGCCATAGATGGATTGAATTTCAATCCATCTATGGGCAGGCTGGATGTAGAGAAGTCGATCTATCGATTGACTTCAGTACAACCAGCCTCTCAGGTTTTTATTTCATATGATCACCGCAGGTGGCTAAAGCTCCTTTTTTTTTTTTTTTTAACACATTTTCTTCCGGGTGTGCACTGGTGTTAAGGCTGGACTTTTTGTTAAAAGATTATGCATTCTTTCCAGCTGGTCATCTGAGAAATAGAAGATCTTACGTGTGCTGTGAAAGCCTGTGAAGGTGCTTTTTTAGCATCTCTATCCCTAACCAAGAATAAAGTCTTGGGTCATACCTGTTCTCACCCATTTCAGAATATGGCTCCTTTCTATGTTTGTGTTCTATAAACTGTGTAGGAACTGTGGTATTTATGAGAGTTAACATGCAGCAGTCACTATAAGGATTCACATGTAAACCCTGGTGAATAGCATAAAAGTGAATATTTTTATTTAGCTAAAATACTGGGTATCATAAACTTTATTTTTTTGTATAAAATATTAGTTTTCACCTTTTTTGACATCCTGTTGCATCTTAGTGCTGCTAATGTCCTGCAGGTTCTTTGCAGCTACTTACTATCTCCACGCACTCCAACTAAATGGTATTTCCAAGCTGGCCATACACTAGTATAATTTAATTTAAACATATTTGTTTTAAGATCATTAGTTTGATTTTTGTAATTGTTAAGCCGAGTAAACACTATTTGTTTTGTTTTTTTGGTAAACACCACTAGTTGACGGGTAGCTCAGCAATTCTACCCCCCCCCCCCCCCCCGCCAAAACACTCTGATCAGCTGATCTTGAGTCGGTCAGATGCTGGTTTTTCTGCATGCACGTCCGACAGAAGCGGTCAAAGTTTGGCTGGCTTCTGTCGGACAGACCGACATACACACGGGCCGAATGTCGCCATTTTTTCTTTTTGAACTGGCCGTTGTCTCCCAACATTGAGCTCGTGTGTACCTGGCTTTAGTGGGGTCAAACCTATGTTCAAATATTTTTTGTCACTGTGGTTGAAAATGAAGGTGTGGGATGGAAAATTAGTGTCAAGCAAATTTCTAACAGTGAGTTAGTTGTAGTGAGAGATAGATCTAGTTTTTATTTAGGAAAGTCCATTCTCTCCAAAATGGAATGATAAAAGCAAACTTTTATCAAGGCCCTTCCGAATGATATTTATCATATCATCAATTGTACCGATGATAATTTTTTTTAAGGTTTGTGCGGATATTTATATGAACATTCATATAAAAATCTGCTATTGTATGGCCAGTTTTAGACTGTTTTCCTGATGGTGACAACAGTGTACATTGCCTGCGTAAAGTGTGTTTAAATGTAGTCTCCAGTGTGACAGGGTGGCAATGCAGGAGAATAATTACGGGGCAGTTGTCACCCTATAATATGGAATGCCTGAACATGGGCCTTCATGGCATAATTTCCAGGTATTACATTTTATTAAAAGCTGCAGATTTAAAAATAATGAAAATAAATTTTGAAATGACATTAACATAAGTGATTCAATATCTGTGGCAGGCGCAGCACTACAAAGTGCCTTATGCACTATGGCATTAGAAGAATTGGATCTCTCTGACTTCAGTCTAACCAGACTGTCTGTTACTCTATAAATTCCTCTAATACCGTTCTATGGAAAGCAGTAGGTTTAAAGAGCACACCAAACGCTTAAGATATCTTCTTTATTAACTTCAACTTTTCTTCATAGATAACAGTGACACTTTTGCAGCAGACAGTCCATGTACAACATGTGCTGAATACAGTATAACAAATGGTGGATATATTTCTCTCTCTATTGCTGTTTGAGTTTGTTTGCTTGGGTTTGGTTTTGAGTTGTTAGAGTTGTTTGGGTTTGTTCGATAGTTTGAATTCGATATAACTTTGAAGTTTGATAGTTTGTTTGTTTGGTGGAACTACAAGTGAACATATAACTAGTTCAGTATACAGCTCTAATCACATTACTAACAATAGGAACATGTATAACTGTTAATTACCTATTTTTGGCCACTTGCTTCCATAAAACTGCTCTGTGGATCTGTGTGTCTATTCAGTTCTCTTGCTCTGTAGTGGAATGAGAAGGTTGGCTGAAAGCATGAGGCTTAAGAGAAAAAAATGGATGTAAGGCTGGCTGTGATTAGCAACAGTCTTGGCCGAGTGTGAGATTGGCTGTGATTGGTCACAAACTCCTTATGGGTAATAAAGTTTAACTCTGTGCTTTCTGGTTTAAATTCTGCTGTGTCTGAGCTTACCTTACAGGCATATACAGTATATGAATCTTACAGGCAAATTTCCTTTTGCTTCTGTGAACACAACATACAACTGTTATGTGACATCCAAACATGAAATCACAGTAAATAACTCTGCTTTTGTCTCTCACATATAAACATATGCACTGTATTGAGGTTATTAACAGGTCTAGCTGTATATACATGTAGGTCATATTAGCAACCTAGGACAGGTTCTAGCTGGCCAGCTACAATATCAGTATACTTTAAGCTGATCATTGCAAAAAGACAGTTGTATAATTTATAGCTTTAGGTGTGATTTACATGAGATGTCACATGTAAACCTGGTTTGTGTTTAATGCATGCAGGAACCTTGGTATTTGATAACTGAATGCATGGTATAAAATAAATTATGATGATCTTTTTTTCACAGGTGTATGCTTGGGGATACAATAATTCCGGACAAGTTGGTTCTGGCTCTACTGCTAATCAGCCTATTCCAAGAAGAGTTACCAGCTGCCTACAGAATAAGATTGTTACTGGCATTGCTTGTGGACAGATGAGTTCTATGGCTATTGTAGAAAATGGAGAGGTGAGATCTGTGTGCAATTATTGTACTTGAGCACATGTACTCCTATGATGACTTTAGGCTAACTTATCTTAGACTATAAAACTATGTTATTATCGAAAATCACCTGCTTTTCAGTGATATTATGGATTTCTCAGGGCTTCATTCTCCACTTATATCTTGATGATGTTCTGGAAATAGTTTCATTACTAAATGTGTACAGTGTTTTTTTTTTAACATTTGTAAGAACTAGACTGTTGCTCTAAAGTGTCAAGGCAAATGTCTGGCAAGACTTTGTCCCACAGTCAGCCTCACCGACAACTCCATATTGCTAATGTCATATATTTCATTGACTTTTGTAATGATTTTTGTGGGGGAGGGTTGACACATCTGTCAGACTTGTATTGCTGTGTTCTCAGATTTACCTTCTTTTCACTCCAAGTGACAGTTATTATTAGGAGAGTAAATAATTGGATCTTTCCCAATGGCAGCACTGTATGATTTAGTGCCGGTTCACACTTCCGCGAGTGCGGCGATCGCATGTAATATCGGAGCTCACTGCTCCTTCATTACATGCGATCGGATGTGCTGCGCGAATTCAGCCATACACTTTGTATGGCTAAATTCGCACTGCACCCGCACAAAATTCGCACATGAGGCATTTTTTCAGCCGCATCAGGATCGGATCGCACAGTGGTTCGCACTTGTGCGATCCGATCCTGTGCGAACTGTCAGATCGCACTGCGATATGCGATCAAACTGGGGGTGTCGTTAACATTTCATTGACACCCCCAGCGTATCGCATATGGCAGTGTGAACTGCCAGATGTGCATTTGCGATGCGGAAACAGGCTGCAAATTCGCAGCCTTCCCACATCGCACAAGTGTGGCCCGGCACTCATGGGATCTGTTTACTAGTAAGAGGGATTTCCTTTAACTGCCTTTTGAGTGACAGAAAAAGGAAAATCACCTCAGCTACCAATGAATGTCTGACAGAACAGCTAACCCCTAAACTTTCTATCAAAATCTAAAACATTTAGAGTCTCCACAATCACGTACAGTATCTCACAAAAGTGAGTACACTCCTCACATTATTGTAAATATTTTATTATATCTTTTCATGTGACAACACTGAAGAAATTACACTTTGCTACATTGTAAAGTAGTGAGTGTACAGCTTGTATAACAGCGTAAATTTGCTGTCCCCTCAAAATAATTCAGCACACAGCCAATAATGTCTAAACCGCTGGCAACAAAAGTGAGTACACCCCTAAGTGTAAATGTCCCAATTGGGCACAATTAGCCATTTCCTTCCCCGTAGTCATGTGACTCGTTAGTGTTACAAGGTCTCAGGTGTGAATAGGGAGCAGCTGTGTTAAATTTGATGTTATCGCTCTCACTCTCTCATACTGGTCACTGGAAGTTCAACATGGCACCTCATGACAAAGAACTCTCTGAAGATTGCTCTACATAAAGATGGCCTAAGCTATAAGAAGATTACCAAGACCCTGAAACTGAGTTGCAGCACGGGGGTCAAGACCATACAGTGGTTTACCAGGACAGGTTCCACTCAGAACAGGCCTCGCCGTGGTCCACCAAAGAAGTTGAGTGCATGTGCTCAGGCATCAGGCATCATATCCAGAGGTTTTCTTTTGAAAATAGATGTATGAGTGCTGCCAGCATTGCTGCAGAGGTTGAAGGGGTCGGGGGCCAGCCTGTCAGTGCTGAGATCATACGCTGCACACTGCATCAAATTGGTCTGCATGGCTGTCGTCCCAGAAGGAAGCCTCTTCCAAAGATGATGCACAAGAAAGGCCGCAAACAGTTTGCTGAAGACAAGCAGGCTAAGGACAAGGATTACTGGAACCATGTCCTGTGGTCTGATAAGACTAAGATAAACTTATTTGGTTCAGATGGTGTCGAGCGTGTGTGGCAGCAACCAGGTGAGGAGTAAAAAGACAAGTTTGTCTTGCCTACAGTCAAGCATGGTGGTGGGAGTGTCATGGTCTGGGGTGCTGCGGCATGGGGGGAGCTACAGTTCATTGAGGGAATCATAAATGCCAACATGTACTGTGACATACTGAAGCAGAGCATGATCCCCTCCCTTCGGTGACTGGGCCTCAGGGCAGTATTCCAACATGATAGCGACCCCAAACACATTTCCAAGATGACCACTGCCTTGCTAAAGAAACTGAGGGTAAAGGTGATTGACTGGCAAAGCATCTCCCTAGATCTAATACCTATTGGGCATCTGTGGGGGATCCTCAAATGGAAGATGGAGGAGCGCAAGGTCTCTAACATTCATGTTGCCATGGAGGAGTGGAAGAGGACTCCAGTGGCAACCTGTGAAGCTCTGGTGAACTCCATGCCCAAGAGGGTTAAGGCAGTGCTGGAAAATAATGGTGGCCACACAAAATATTGACACTTTGGGCCCAATTTGGACATTTTGACTTAGGGGTGTACTCACTTTTGTTGCCAGCGGTTTTTACATTAATGGCTGTGCATTGAGTTATTTTGAGGGGACAGAAAATGTACACTGTTATACAAGCTGTACACTCACTAATTTACATTGTAGCAAAGTGTCATTTCTACATGAAAAGATATTATAAAATATTTATTTTGTGAGATACTGTATGTATACCTAATTCAATAGGCCCCTTTAAGTTACAGGGAAATAATATAAAATAAATCGTAAAGTTCTTGCTCCTTGGATCAGTAAGACTATTTGATCCTCATTTGAAACCTAGTCTTTAATTGTGAAGGAGTGACCCCTTGTGGATGAAGGCATCAACAGTAATGAATACAGAACCCTTTGTAAATATTCGTTTTGTTCTGTTTCAATATATTATCAGACAGTGTGTAATGTGTAAGACATTTAGTTACTGGTTTGAAATTACATTTTTAACCACCTGACCTCTTTAACCACTTCCATACAGAGCAGTTACACCCCCTTCCTGCCCAGACCAATTTTCAGCTTTCAGCACTCTCTCACTTTGAATGACAATTGCTCAGTCATGCTACACTGCAACCAAACAAAATTTTTATCATTTTTTCACACAAATAGAGATTTCTTTTGGTGGTATTTGATCACAACTGGGTTTTTTTTTTTTCGTGATATAAGCAAAAAAAATTTCTATTATAAAATTTTGCAAATAATTAATTTTTCTTCATACATTTGGGCCAAAATTTATACTGCTACATATCTCTGGTAAAATTAACCCAAATTAGTGTATATTATTTAGTCTGTGTGAAAGTTATTGAGTCTAGAAGCTAAGGTACCAATTACTGAAAATTGATCACACCAGATGTACTGACGGCCTCCTTTCTTGAGGCCCTAAAATGACAGGACAGTACAAATACCCCCCAAATGACCCCTTTTTGTAAAGTAGACAGTCCAAGGTATTTAGTAAGTGGCATGGTGAGTTTTTTGAAGTTATCATTTTTTCCCACAATTCTTGGGAAAATTAATATTTTTTTCTTTTTTTTTTTCCACAAAGTTGTCAATTTATAGGATATTTCTAACACATAGCATGTTCATAGCAAAAATGACACCCCAAAATACATTCTGCTACTCCTCCTGAGTATGGCGATACCACATGTGTGAGACTTTTACACAGCCTGGCCACATACAGAGACTCAACATCCAAGTAGCACCTTAAGGCTTTCTAGGAAAATACACATATAACTTTCTGACTACCTATCACATTTTTTGAAGGCCCTAGAGCACCAAAACAATGGAAAAGCACACTTTTTGGGCCCATTTTGGAAAGCAAACACTCCAACGTATATTCTTTTTGGCATTATGGATCTTTTGAACATGTCATTTTTTTTTTCCACCTTTTTTCTCTTACGTCCTCCGACAGTCGCCGCCTCTTCATATTCGTCACAATGGGTATTAGACTTTGCTCCGAAGGAGTAGCTAGGCAACAGAATATGTTAACATTAAAGCTTTTAACATATCCCACCCACAGGGGGTGGTCCCCTCAGTCAATACCCTCCTACTTCCTGCAACCATATCTCAGTTTCAATGTCTAGCTTGTCAGGAGTAGCTGGATCTCTCTATGCTGGGGCATTTTGCCTCCGCCTTTCTCTTCTTTTTTGATTTTTTGTTTGAGTTTTTTCTCTCTCTTTGCTTAGCTTTTCTTTTTGTCAGCATTAGTTAGTTCTTCTGATGAAGAGGATTCGTGCGGGCTGGGTCTCGGGCTGATCCCCCTGGTCGCAGGTCGTGGGTCAGTGGCTTCCCAGCCTGCCATCGAGCGTTCAGCCAGGTAACGCTCCTGGCACAGTGAACGACCCATCCCTGTTCGGTGCAGGGATGATTGGTGAGGTGGCTACCTCACTGAACGCTGTGCGGTTTCTTAACCCCAATTTTGTGCGTCCTGGATGCGACTCTCCCTGCCTCATGTGCAGCGGCTTGTTCGCCTGTGCGGGTTCCCCACGCCATTAAGAGGTAAGTGTATCTATGTGGGGACCTGTCTGTCGGGGGGGGTGTCAGTCTGGGACTGTGTAACCTGCCTCTGTTCACACTGTTTTGTCTCCCTATCGCTCTGGCTGCATGCTGTGGGCTGCAGGGGGGGGGGGGGGGCTGTGTGACTCTGTATGTGTCAGCCTGTGTACAGTGTGAAGGGCTGTGTGCTGTGGGGCATGTTTCGGCGCCAAACGGCGCCATTTTGCCTGCGCTCGCTCCAGCCGCATGTTTTCACTGCGGGCGGCCGTTTTCTTGTAGCCTTCCATAGGCTTTAATAGAGCGCTCTGATTGCATCACTTCCTCTTTCCTGGGTGCACCGATCGAGGCGGCAGCAGCAGCAGGGGTCTCCTCAGGTTTTATCCTTCTGTTCCTTCCTATATCCATTGCCTGTGTTCAGTTTTATCCCGGTGGGGGTCTCATTGTGCTTGTGTGTGTGTGCGGTGGGCTGCGCTCGCCGCGCTTGTTAAAGGGGCAGTTAACCCTTTATTCTCCGGCATATTTTTTTGGGGCAAATGGATTCTCAGGAGGGCAAATTTCCTACCACCTTGGTGGGAAGCCAGGGGACTGCTGTTTCCCCCCCAGGGGGGGATTTAGCCGAAGTGGTGGCTAACCTTGCTGCTCAGGTGCAGATGCTGGTGGCTGTTCAATCCACTAAAAGGCCCAGAGTTTCTATTTCCTCTGATTCTGAGGGTGAAGGTGATGGGGCTGCTATGGCTGGGGTCTCCTTATCAGGGTCCCGTTCCTCCCTGGATCTCGTGGGGTCCGAGGTGGAGGCTGAGGTTGAAGGGGTTGATAATTCTCCCCCTGGCTCGCCTGAAGAGCTTGCAATCATGGATGAATTGGTTGCTTCTATAAAACAAACGCTGCGTTTGCAGGATGAGCTGTGTCCTCCCGCTGCCTTGGCGGCTTATGGGACGCAGAAAAGACGCAAGACATCGCAGGTCTTTCCCTGCACTGATGATTTTCAGCGCGCTGTTAAGGAACAATGGCGCAATTTACGCAAACCTTTTGCTGTGCCAAGTAGGTTCAGGCTGCGTTATCCTTTCACGCCTGCCACTGATGAACGGTGGTGTGTGCCACCCCCGGTGGATCACGCCATTGCGGTTTTGAACAAATCCACTGCGATTCCTGCAGAGGATACCCCGGTGTTCCGAGATGCCACGGATAGGAGAATGGAGTCTCTTGCCCGTCATACTTATTCTGTTACGGGTTCGATGCTTAAAGCTCTGTTTACCTCTCTTATGGCAGCCCAGGCTGTCGCAAGTTGGACGCAGGTGCTTAGGCGCGTCCTAGTGGCTGATTCGGCCTCGCCGGCGACATTGGATATGGTGGATCAAATCCATCAGGGTGTCATGTACCTGTGTGATGCGGACTTGGACTTAGTGCCGTTGTCGGCACGTGTACAAAGCGTGGCGGTGTTGTCTCGCCGCCTGGTTTGGTTGAAGTGTTGGTCGGTGGACCAATCTTCGCTCAAGACCTTAGCCAATCTGCCTTATGATGGATCTCGCCTTTTTGGGGAGTCCTTGGATACGTTGATTAAGGGGATCACGGGCGGTAAGAGCACGCTCTTACCCCATTTCCCCAAGGCTAAGGGGGCTCCTGGTAAGAAGCATACTAATTTTCGGCCTCCTCAGGGGTCCTTTCGTGCCTTTCGGTCGCACTACAAGGGCAAACCGTTCAAGGGTCAAGGCTCCCAAAAGAAGCCGTGGTCTGGTAAACAGAAGTCCGGTCAGTCCGGACCCTCTACCCATAACTGAAGGGGCGCCCTCACCCAGTTCTGGGGTGGGGGGACGCTTGCTCTTTTTTCTTCAACCCTGGCTGGCCCGCGTGCGGGACCGGTGGGTTCAGGAAATCGTTCGATCTGGCTACAAGATCGAGTTTCTCTCTCGGCCGGAGAGCAGATTCTTTCCCTCAAATCTTCAGCTGTCTCCGGAGCGTTTACGGGACCTGCACCTAGCGGTGCGGGACCTGAGGGCTCAGGGAGTGGTGGTTCCGGTGCCTCATCGGGCTAGATTTCGGGGGTTTTATTCTAATCTGTTCACTGTGCCCAGAAAGGAGGGCAAGTTTCGTCCAATTCTGGACTTAAAGGCTTTGAACCGCTTTGTGCGGGTTCGCAAGTTCCGCATGGAATCCCTGCGGTCGGTGGTGGCTGCCCTGGTTCCGGGGGAATTCATGGCCTCCATCGATCTGAAGGATGCGTACCTTCACATCCCGATTTTCGAGGGTCACCAGAGGTTCCTTCGATTCGCCATTGCGGAGGATCATTACCAATTCGTGGCGTTGCCCTTTGGTCTCGCCTCGGCTCCTCGGGTTTTCACCAAGGTGCTTGCTCCCGTTCTGGCTTTGTTGAGAGCTCAGGGCATCTCTGTCCTGGGGTATCTGGACGACATTCTGGTTCGGTCTGCGTCCAGCCAGGGTCTGGAAAAGGACCTGTCCGTCACGATGCAAACTCTACAGGAGTTTGGTTGGACGATAAATTTTCCAAAGTCGACGCTGAGTCCGTCGGTTCGTCTTCCCTACCTGGGAATGATCCTGGACTCGATCCAGGCGAAGGTCTTCCTGCCGGAAGACAAGCTCAGGACTCTTCAGGAGGAAGTCAGGTCCCTCAGGGACAGTCCGTGCTCGTCCCTCCGGACGTGCATGAGATGTCTGGGATTGATGGTCTCGGCTTTCGAGGCGATTCCCTTCGCCCAGTTTCACACGCGGGGTCTCCAGGGGGAGATCCTGTCCAAGTGGGACGGGCGACCCCAATCTCTGGATCTTCTACTTTCGTTGAGCTTTCGCACCAGAAGGGATCTTCTGTGGTAGCTCCAGTCCCCGATGATATCGGGGGGCAAGTCCTTTCGTCCTATCTCATGGACAGTGATCACCACGGATGCCAGCCTGTCGGGCTGGGGTGGTGTTCTGGGCGTTCTGTCCGCCCAGGGAACTTGGTCGGAGGGGGAGTCCTCCCTTCCGATCAACATTCTGGAATTGCGTGCGATAAATCTCTGCCTTCGTCGCTGGACGGACCGACTGCAGGGCTGTCCGGTTCGGGTGCAGACGGACAATGCCACGGCGGTGGCCTACATCAACCACCAAGGGGGCACCAGGAGTGGCCGAGCGGCTCGGGAAGTGGCCGACATTCTGTCTTGGGCCGAGACTCATGTCCCGGCGATAACGGCAGTTCACATTCCGGGGGTGGAGAACTGGCAGGCGGACTATCTGAGTCGCCAGACCCTGGATCAGGGGGAATGGTCTCTCCACCCGGCTGTCTTCCAGATGTTGTGCGCGAAGTGGGGTCTTCCAGATGTGGACCTGTTCGCGTCTCGTCTGAACAACAAGGTGAGAAGGTTCGTGGCAAGGACGCGCGACCCTCGGGCAGACGCATCAGACACGTTGGTAGCCCCGTGGCATCAGTACAGACTGATGTATGCGTTTCCACCGATTCAATTGCTGTCCAGGTTCCTCCGCAGGTTGCACTCGGAACGCAGCACGGTGATTCTTGTGGCACCGGACTGGCCTCGCCGGTCCTGGTACGCAGACCTCGTGAATCTGGCGGTCGACGCCCCATGGCGTCTACCTCTTCGAGACGATCTCCTGTCTCAGGGCCCGATATTCCATCCTGCTTTACAGTCGCTGGCTTTGACGGCCTGGCTGTTGAGACCGAGGTCCTGAAGGATAGGGGTCTCTCCCCTGAGGTCATTCACACTTTGATCAATGCGAGGAAACCTTCCTCAGGGAAGGTCTATTACCGTACTTGGAAGGCCTATTTTGCCTGGTGTGAGTCCAGGGGGTTTTCACCTCGCATGTACTCGGTTTCTCGAGTGTTGTCCTTCCTTCATACGGGTGTCGACCAGCGTTTGGCGCTTGCTATGGTCAAGGGTCAGGTGTCTGCGCTGGCCGTTCTTTTTCAACGTCCTGTGGCTTCTAACTTCTTAGTTGCCACTTTTGTTCAAGGAGTGCGGCATCTGGTCCCTCCTAGGAGGGAGCCTCTGCCTCCTTGGGACTTGAATCTCGTTCTATCTGTGTTACAACGTGCTCCTTTTGAACAGATCAGGGAGATCTCGTTGTCTATGTTGTCCAAAAAGGTCGCCTTTTTGGTAGCGATCACTTCGGCTCGCAGAGTGTCGGAGCTGGCGGCTTTGTCCTGCAAGTCTCCGTATCTGGTCATCCACTTGGATAAGGTGGTCTTGCGACCTAATCCTTCTTTTCTTCCGAAGCGAGTTTCGGAATTCCATCTCAATGAGGATATTGTCTTACCTTCGCTCTGCGCGAAGCCTAAACATCCCAAGGAGGTGAGGTTGCACTCTTTGGATGTTGTTCGAGCGATAAGGGTTTACCTTAAATCGACTGAGTCTTTTGGCAAGACGGATTCTTTGTTTGTCCTTCCGGAGGGTCCTCGGAAGGGTATGGCGGCGTCGGCTTCTACCATCGCCAAATGGATCAGACAGACCATTGAACAGGCATATGCTTTGCAGGGGAAAGTTCCTCCTGTGCCTGTGAAGGCGCACTCTACTAGATGTCTGAGTACGTCTTGGGCCTGTCGTCATGGGGCTTCTGTGGCCCAGGTGTGTAAGGCGGCGACCTGGTCGACCGTACACACTTTCACAAAATTCTACAGAGTAGATGTTCAGGCATCGGCAGATGCTTCCTTTGGCCGCAAGGTTCTTAGTGCGGCAGTTCCTTAGGGTCCTTTGTTTTGGACCCCTGGCTGTTTGGGATACGTTTTTATCCCTGGGTTATTTGTTTTTCCTGGGTTGTTGCTCCTGTTGAGCAAGTTTTTTTCATGTTGCCCAGCTGGTGTCCTTCCTTTGGTAAGGTTCCTTTCTTTGATGTGGAGACTGCGTTGCCTTACGGCGCGGCTGCGTTTCCCACCCCTCATGTTTGCACTGCTTTGGGACGTCCCCATTGTGACGAATATGAAGAGGCGGCGACTGTCGGAGGACGTAAGAGAAAACGGAATTTTTGTAAAATCTTACCTGTAAAATTCCTTTCTCTGAGTCCTCCGACAGTCGGCGCCCCCGCCCCTCTTTTGGGGTTTGGTTGTATACTCTACTGCTATTCCACTGAAACTGAGATATTGTTGCAGGAAGTAGGAGGGTATTGACTGAGGGGACCACCCCCTGTGGGTGGGATATGTTAAAAGCTTTAATGTTAACATATTCTGTTGCCTAGCTACTCCTTCGGAGCAAAGTCTAATACCCATTGTGACGAATATGAAGAGGCGGCGACTGTCGGAGGACTCAGAGAAAGGAATTTTACAGGTAAGATTTTACAAAAATTCCGTTTTTTTTTTTTACACAAAGTTGCCAACATCCAAGGAGCACCATCATGTGTCCTAGGGACATAAATCACACACATAAATTCCTGACAACCTATCACATTGTTGAAGGCCCCTAACACATAGGATAATACATACCAAAATACATTCTGCTGAACAAAGGATAAACAAAAGATTACCTGTGGTTTTAGAAGTGCAGTGGTCCAGGCAGCAGGCAGGAACGTAGACAGCGACAGTGAAAGGATTGTCCAGGCAGCAGGCAGGAATACTGTCCATAGTCAGTACAGGCAGAGATATTGTCAGCAGAGCCAAAGCATTGGTCCAGGTAGTAGGCAGGGATATGGTCAGCAGCAGAAAAAGGATTGTCCATGCAGCAGGCAGGAATACTGTCCATAATTAGTACAGGCAGCAGGCAGAGATATGGTCAGTACAGCCCAGGTATTGGTCCAGGCAACAGGCACATGTTCCATAAAAAGTCCTGGATCAGTGCAGACAGGGATATGATCAGCACAGCCAAAGTATTGGTCCAGGCAGCAGGCAGGACCATCAAGCTTAGGGCCTCGGTCGAGAAAGAATGGGGACAGGGGTAGAGGCTTCTCCCACCCAAATCTCTTTGAAACCTCCGGACTCCAGACCCTGTTCCGAGATTACAAACCTAGAGAAAACCAAAAACTGGTTTTCTCATATCAGAACACTATATTCTGAAGCCCCTCACAATAGTGAGACCCCTGTGTCATTTTGAATCCCACTACTACAGTAGCAGGGCGAAAGATCAGTCTAAGTGGCAGGCAGAAAACATGGTCCTAACAGGCCGAGGTCAGTACAGGTAAAAGGCAGAAATAGACGGTAGACTAAGGCATAATCGATAAACAGTCCAGGGTCAGTTCACGTGAAAGGCAGAAACATGGCAGATAAACAATGCAGGCAGAGGCATAGTCGATATACAGGCCAGGGTCGGTTCACATGGAAGGCAGTGATATGGTTGGTTGAGGCAGCAGGAAAATATTCAGCACAAAAATTAAAAAAGGGGAAATGGCAGTCTGATTGAAATATGGGCTAAAAGTTTAGGGCAGTGTGATAGATTTTGAAGCACTCATCCGTCAGGGTTAACAATTGATAGGCCTCTTCGTCAGTGAAAACCTTTTTGGACTTGGACATGGTGGCTGTATGAAAGGTGACAGGTACTCAGGTACTTTGCTGGGCAGGTGACAGGCACTCTGGTACTGATGAGCAGGTGGCAGGTACTCGGGTACTCCGATAGGCAGGTGACAGGTACTCGGGTACTATGATGGGCAGATGACAGGCAGGTGATAGGTACTCGGGTACTGATGATCAGGCGGCAAGTACTTCAGGCGGAAGGTACTCTGATGAGCAGGTGGAAGGTACTCGGGTACTCTGATGGGTAGATGACAGGTACTCAGGTACTCTGATGGGTAGGTGACAGGTACTGGGGTACGCTGATGGGCAGGTGACAGGTACTCAGATGGGCAGGTGACAGGTACTCTGGTGACAGGTCCTCTTTATTTGGTGGGGGCAATCAGACAATCAGGGCACAGTAATTTGCACAGTACTCTGTCTTAACTCACTTTTTCCAGATCTTCTCCTCGGTGTGTGAGGAGGAGAGCCTGGTAACAGTGAGTTACCACTGCTTTGTTGACATTTGTGACTGGCTGTGATTGGACATAGCTGTTCACGTGGTAAAAAGCCAATTTCATTGGCTCTTTACCTAGATCGGATGGGCTCTGTCCAAGGGACGAGCCTCGTCCCCGATCGCCGCGCTGCACGCCCCCAGGGCATTGCATAGAGAATGAGCGGCTCGTGCTGGAGCCGCTCATGTGATCGGCTGTCATTTACACAGCCAATCACGTGGTAAACAGCCAATTTTCATTGGCTGTTTACCTAGATCAGGGATGGGCTTAGTCCGAGGGATGAGCCTCATCCCTGATCGCCGGCGGGCGTCATATGACGGCCGCCCAGATCGACAAACACTTCCTGCTGCCGTCATTTTATTATGGCGCTGTATGAAAGTGGTTAAGATTTACCCTCCTTCATGACCAGGCCATTTTTTGTGATATGGGACTGCGTTACTTTAACTAACAATTGCACGGTCATGCGACACTGTGCCCAAATAAAATATATGTCCTTTTTCCCCACAAA
This sequence comes from Pelophylax lessonae, assembly GCF_965119305.1. Classification (NCBI taxonomy): domain Eukaryota; kingdom Metazoa; phylum Chordata; class Amphibia; order Anura; family Ranidae; genus Pelophylax; species Pelophylax lessonae. The sequence continues at coordinate 550,648,758 of NC_138769.1, read as the reverse complement.
TAGAGCTTTCTTTTGGTGGTATTTGATTACCTCTGCGTGTTTTATTTTTTGTGCTGTAAACAAAAAAAGACCGTATCATTTTGAAAAAAAAAAATATTGTTTTTACTTTCTGCTATAAAACCTATCCAATAAAAACATTATAATATGGGATATTTTTTTCTTTTTTTCTTTTTTTTACTATTAATGGCGGCGATCAGCGACTTATAGAGCGACTGTGATATTGGGGGAACCTTCTGACACTAACCTGACGCTTTTGGACACTTTTTAACCACTTAAGCCCCAGAAGATTTTACCCCCTTCCTGACCAGGGGGTATTTTGCGATTCGGCACTGCGTGACTTTAACGGACAATTGCGCGGTCGTGCGATGCTGTACCTAAACGAATTTGACGTCCTTTTTTTCCCACAAACAGAGCTTTCTTTTGGTGGTATTTGATCACCTGTGCGATTTTTTGATCATGCGCTATAAACCAAAAAGTGCGTCCATTTTGCAAAAATAACAATATTTTTCACATTTTTTTATATGAAATTCCCCCCAAAAAAATGTAAAAATCAAAGTTTTTTAACATTTTCGGCCAATTTGTTCTATGCTACATATGTTTGGTAAAAAAAATCGCAAAAAGCGTATTTTGATTGGTTTGCGCAAAAGTTATCGCGTTTACTAACAAAGGGAAAGATTTTTGTAATTTTTGGTGTTTTTTTTTTTTAACGCGTAATGGCGGCGATCTGCGATTTTTTTTTTTTTTTTTTTTTTTTTTTTTTTGCGGGACTGCGACATTGCGGCAGACAGATCGGACCCTTGACTGACATTTTTTACACTTTTGGGGTTACCAGTGACATTACTGCAGTAATCAGTGCTATACATATGCACTGTTACTGTAAAAATGACACTGGCAGGGAAGGGGTTTACTGTATTGGAGAGGGAGGGGTTAAGTGTGTCCTAGGGGCATGTTTCTAACTGTGATGGGACATGGCTACTAGTGTAAAAACAGAGATCAACGGTCCTACATAGTAGAACCGTCTGATCTCCATTTTTACACAGGGGAGAATGACAGGCGGCTTGTTTACATTAGCCGCCTGCCTTTCTCCCTTCCCGGCGAACGATCGCCAGTGACCGGCGGACATCGGGTCCGCCGGTCACACGCACTGACTTCTTAGGGAACGAGCCGGGGCGGGCGTGCGCTCGCCCGCTATTGGCTCACAAGCCGGTGACAGGCTAGTGACGTACCGGTACGTCACTTTGCCTGGCCGGGGCTGACCGCCGCAGTATATGTACTTGCGGCGGTCGACAAGTGGTTAAGGACCAGTGACACTAATACAATCGACAGTGCTAAAAAATTTGCACTGCCACTGTTAGAGCTTCACGATTCTGGATAAAATGTGAATCACGATTTTTCTTGCCTAGAATAAAGATCATGATACATTACGTATACAAAAAAAAGTGGGCTAACTTTACTGTTTTTTTTTTTTTTTAATTTATTAAAGTGTATTTTATCCCAAAAAATTGTGTTTGAAAGACCTCTGTGCAAATACAGTGTGAGCAGCGGACATCTTCTTACACCAAGGTATTCAATTTCACACTTAATTTAGCAGGAAATTGACCTTGTATCCTGAAATATAGAAACACAGAAACATAGAATGTGTCGGCAGATAAGAACCATTTGGCCCATCTAGTCTGCCCAATATATCTGAATCCTATGAATAGTCCCTGGCCCTATCTTATATGAAGGATCGCCTTATGCCTATCCCATGCATGCTTAAACTCCTTCACTGTATTTGCAGCTACCACTTCTGCAGGAAGGTTATTCCATGCATCCACTACTCTCTCAGTAAAGTAATACTTCCTCATATTACTTTTAAACCTTTGCCCCTCTAGTTTAAAACTGTGTCCTCTTGTGGTAGTTTTTCTTCTTTTAAATATGCTCTCCTCCTTTACCGAGTTGATTCCCTTTATGTATTTAAAAATTTCTATCATATCCCCTCTGTCTCTTCTTTCTTCCAAGCTATACATGTTAAGGTCCTTTAACCTTTCCTGGTAAGTTTTTTCCTGCAATCCATGTACTAGTTTAGTAGCTCTTCTCTGAACTCTCTCTAGAGTATCTATATCCTTCTGGAGATATGGCCTCCAGTACTGCGCACAATACTCCAAGTGAGGTCTCACCAGTGTTCTGTACAGCGGCATAAGCACTTCTCTCTTTCTACTGCTTATACCTCTCCCTATACATCCAAGCATTCTGCTGGCATTTCGTGCTGCTCTATTACATTGTCCTCCCACCTTTAAGTCTTCTGAAATAATTACTCCTAAATCCCTTTTCTCAGATACTGAGGTCAGGACTGTGTCAAATATTCTATATTCTGCCCTTGGGTTTTTACGCCCCAGTATTACATTTTAATTTTTATAGTAGTATTATAGTAAATGCAGCGCAAGCCTGCAGGCAGAAGGTGGCGATGGCCATCTTGGTACACCCCGCACTGCTCAGCTCCAAACGAATTATATAGTGAAATATTTCACTTGGTCGCAATGAAATAGTCTATTTTACTATATAAGGTGAGGTAACTGCTAAAATAAGTGTGAAATTCAAGACTTGCTTGGGTGTAAGAAGATGTCTGCTGCCGCCTTGGTATTCTGTCCGATTAGGTAACCTATTGAAACACATAGCGGCCATGTTGGAACGCATAGCGCATGCGCAGTAAGCAATTTTGTTCACATTGTCACTTCCGTTGCATTTTCTGCTGGGTATCGGTATTCTGATAGAACACCAACTTTGCACAGTATGAACCGTGGAAACGCCGAATAAGGATTGTGAGGGGGGTTGAATCCAGATCGCAAATTTTTAACGATTAATTGTGCAGCTCTAGTCACATCAGGGATGATGAAAGGGCTAACTGTGTGCCTAGCCAGTGTTTAACTAAACTGCAGGAGGTGCATCGCACACTAGCACATTATGTAACACTTACAACACAAATTTAAAGCAGCGCTAGCCCTTAAATTGTATAAATAAATAAATAACACTAGGTAGCTCCTAGGTAAAAAATGTGACACTCTCAAGTAAAAAATGTGAATATTAAATTATGTTAAACAATTTTTAGAAACAACTATATATTAGATATTGTGAAAATGACAATATTTCAGTGCTAAAATACATATATGATTATAAAAAGCTGTGAAATCGTGCTAAAGTCCATAAAAAATATGAAATGATAACCCTTGGGTGATCAAAATAAGGTGCTCCGGTGCCAGTTATATAGTAAAGTGCTCCAAGGTGAAAAAGGTGCCCCTTTTGGTTCGCTACTCACCACAACGCCAATATTTAAGAGCCTCAACAGTATTGCAAATAAGCCTTGACACCAGGATAATCTCCTCTGTACGCCTTTCACTGTAAATATGGGTCCGCTTGCGCATCCACCATTGAAAGAAATAAAGGGCGTATATAGTGAAGTATGTACGTATGGGTTTATTTCTGTTTAGCAGCCAAATGCATACTTACAGCAAGGACAAGATAATTAGTTTTTTTCACATTATGTAACACTTACCTGCAAACGAAGCCCACGTCGTCCCCGCATTCATTTTCACCCGTCTTCCTTCCGGGTCTGTAGAATCCGGCTGTGCTACTGGCTGGAGCCAAATTATGTCACTCCCGTGCATATGTGCAGCATCCAACCTGTCACGGCACAGGGCTCTGAAGAAACGGCATGGGCGGCTGTTCCTTCAGAGCGAATGCACCAATGATGTCATTGGCTGCTTGCAATGTAAATATCTCCTAAAAGGTTCAACTTTAGGAGATATTTACAGTACCTATAGGTAAGCCTTATTATAAGCTTACCTATAGGTACAAACGCTAAAGGTAAGTTTATAACCACTTTAAAGGTATTACACCTGAAACCGAAAATGTAATTTATTGCAGCTTGCCAATCACAAGTTGTGATGGCCGCATCAGTTTTTGATTTTGTAGGCTTTTTTCCCCTCTGTTTTCACCTGATGATCTGGCCAGCAAAACACACATCTTATATTAGATTGCTTCCACTCTGGAGGGTGGAGCAACAGAGACACATTTTGGACAACAGCATTGTCAGTTTTGAGATAGAGTAGTGTTAGATGTACTAGCAGATTTAGATACGCAAATAAAAACTTTCCATAAAAGCTGACCATTATGTCAGTGGTAAATGGTTTGTCACAACCCTCTAACAGTTACTTCTTCAGGATAACTTGTTCTATTGAAAAACAGATGGCTAGATTACCAGGTTAAAAAAACAAAAACGCCTAAAAAAGAAAACTAATACAGCCATCACATCTAAGATTTGACAAGCTGCAATATAGTAAATGTTTGCTTTTGGCTTCAATACTACTTTAAGTGAACAAGCAACAAATAGAAGGTGATTGGTTGCCACACACTGCCGCTTTAGGTATTGGTCGGTTTGTCAGGTGGATGTGTGCTTTTTTGTTTTTTTGTTTTTTGCTTTAGGACGGTGAACTAACCATCTATAAATTTGAGTATTTGGAAGTGGAAGTGGTATCCTTTGCCTAATGCATTCTGGAGGTGGCCCTGTTTATGAATGACTAATATAAGAAAGTTTAAAGGTGTATACACTAAGTGAAGTATAGTACAGAAATCACAGTGCTGTATATGAAAGGAGAGTTTTCATTGATGTTTTCTTATGTTAGTAATTTTGCAATTGCTTTAGGTCTGCATGTGGGATGATTCTTGGACTGTGCAGTAGGAAGTATGATTTCTGTCTGCATCGATGTAGTTGTGTTTTTTACAGCATTTTATCAGAAGTATTAAATTAATTGAATGTGTTTTTTTCTCTTTAGATATTACCCATATAGAAACAGGGTCAACTGCAAAGTAAAAATATTTCTTTAGTTTGTGAGTCAGGAATGATTCATTCCTATCCCTAGTCATTTACTGCTATCAGTGACCCTAGTGAGGAGGTCTCCCCCTACTCAGGTCCTGCTCTAAAACCACGGTGTCATTGTGGTCACCCAATAGTTTCTGCACAGGAATACATAAAGAAAACACTCCAGCAAGAGTAACTACTGGATAATTTAGTCCACAACCAAGCTCTAGGTGTCATACCAGGACTGGAAGTGGGGAGATCTTCCTCTCGCAGTCATGGATAGTAATACAGAGCAGACAAGGGATTAGGATCATGCTTCTTTCTGCCAAAAATGTAAAAATTCTTAGTAGGTTTGGCCAGAGCCACATAATTTACAAATTCAAAAAGTGAAGCTTATATATTTTATATAGATGCGTTACACCTAATGTGATATATTTCAAGCAATTCTTTCTTTTAATTTGGATGATTATGGCTTACAGCTAGTGACACCTCAAAATTCAGTATCTCAAAAAATTTAGAATATTACATGAGACCAATAAAAAAAAAAAAGAGCTTTAAATTCCGAAATGTTGGCTTAGTGAAAAGTATGTCCATGTACAGTATAGTATGCACTCAATACTTGGTTGGGGTTCCTTTTGCATGAAATATTGCATCAGTGTGGCGTGGCATGGAGGTGATCAGCCTGTGGCACTGCTGAGTTGTTATGGAAGCCCAGGTTGCTTTGATAGCGGCCTTCAGCTCGCCTGCATTGTTGGATTTGGTGTTGACCTGCTTCAAGCGGGTTTTAAATTCCCATAGACATGCACAGGATTACAAAAGTCCTCTGATGCAAACAAAAGGCGTTGACACTGATTTTTACACTAGGAAATAGTGCCTCCTTATTTTTTCAGAGTCCTGTTGTAAATTATAAGTCATGTTAATCGCACTATTGGCTGCACAAAAGTAGTGAGCCAAGTCAGTATGGTATGTGGTTCACACCGCAGTTTTCATCTCTTTGTCACTCTCTAGGAGACTTCCTAAGGTTATCAGTACATGAGCCAGAGTGGATGTGGGGGGATGCATAATATGTAAACGAAGATTATCAATACCATCAGCCCAATAAGGCCCTTTTCAAACTTGTGCAACTTGTCCTGCGAATCGGGACTGCAAAAGTCACATGACAAGTCGTACCCCATGATTTCCAATGAGTACCATTCATATCTGTGTGATTTCAAGTTGCTGTGACTTCAAAATAGTCCCTGCACTACTTTGGTCCGACTTTGATGCGACTTGAGGTCCATAGACCTCAAGATTACACAGGCAAGCTGCGTCAAAGTCATGTCGCAAAGTTGCATGACTTTCAAGTCGTACAAGAGTGAAAGGGGCCTAATATAGATTTGATATATTTTTCCATTTTAGTTTATATTGGGCATACATTGAAAATATCCTATATATGTTTTGATAGAAAAATAAACATCAATGGTAACAAAGCACTTAAAGCGGAGGGCCATCCGTTTTTGTGTTTATTAAAAGTCAGCGGCTACAAAAAGTGTAGCTACTGACTTTGAATAAACACACTCACCTGTCCCACAGTCTAGCGATGCGGCCGGCGGGAGCCTCGGTTCTCTCCCTCTTCTCCCAGCGGCACTACTACAGTGGGTACCTGGCTGTGACAGCCTGTGGCTTCACAGCCGGGTGTGCACTGCGCATGCTCTAGTTGCGCTGCGCATCCTGAATGGCCGGGAAATCTTCTGGGACCTCTGACATGTCCCAGAAGATTGCAGGGAGGGAGGGGGAGAGGAGAACTTCCACTCGAGCCGCCTATTCAGCCCAAGTGGAACTGGGAGCGGGTGCCTGTCAAAGCTAGGTACCTGCTCCCCCCCCCCCCCCCCAAAAAAAAAAATGACATGCCAAATATGGCATGTCAGGGGGGTAAGAGGCCTTAAAGTGGAAGTTCCACTTTTGAGTGGAACTCTGCTTTAGGAGTTCCTAGTGACATGAAAAAACACTAAATACACACCCTCACATTCTTTATTGTAACATTCGTAAATACAACAGTAATTATACAGAAATGGTGTTTTCTACTGGAGCAGTCTCATGATCTGGATTGTGACTGCAACCTGGATCGATTATGTAATGTGAGCACACAATGGAGGTTTGCAGGATGTGGCTTCTGGTCATGAGATGTGTACTGTTGCTGAACATACTGTAGATGTTTAACTGTATTAAGAAGTATGCATAATTCATGAGCTGTTCACTCCATCAACTTATTATTACATCCAAAAGTTAGGAATATTTTCTCTCTGAGCTTTACAAGAGGAGTAGCTATAGCTCCGCACAGTGCAGTGTACAGTAATACCTTGGTTTGCGAGTAACATGGTATATGAGCGTTTTGCAAGAGGAGCAACATTTTTTTAAAAAAAATTGTAACTTAATATGCGAGCGTGGATTTGCAAGACGAGCAGTAGAAGCATCACAGTTTTAATGTAAAAAAAAAAAAAGTGGAATTACACTCACAATGTATATTCCGCGTTAAGGAGTCTGGTGCTCAGCCATGTAAAGCCGCTGGTTTATACAGTAAAGCTGCTGCTGTATACATTACTGTATGTGGGCAGAGGTCCAGGGGCGCTGGTGGCTACCAGCGCTTCCTTGAGAACTCAGAGACACTCCCAGCTGGGTGGGGCGGGCGTAACGCTCGTTCGGAGCACCCAGAAGTGTCAACACTTCCTGAGTGTCTCCGAGTTCTCCAGGAAGCGCTGGGAGCCACCAGCACCCCCAGACCTCTGGCCACATACAGTAATGTATACACCAGCAGCTTTACTGTATACACCAATGGCTTTACTGTATACTCAGCGGCTTTACTGTATATTCAGCGGCTTTGCTGTATACTCAGCGGCTTTACTGTATACACCAATGGCTTTAGTGTATACTCAGCGGCTTTACTGTATACACCTGCGGCTTTACATGGATGAGCACCAGACCCCCATAACATGGGATATAATTTTGAATATTTTGAGTGTAGTTCCACTTTTTTTAACATTAAAACTGTGATCCTTCTACTGCTCATATTGCCCCCGGACCTCTGGTCATGTACTGTATACACCATATACTTTATACTGTACTGGATTTTGTATTGCCATAATCATTTTTATATGAATAAATGGTTGTGGAATGAACCATCTGAGTTTCCATTATTTCTTATGGGGAAATTTGCTTTGATTTAGTAGTGCTTTGGATTACAAGCATGTTTCTGGACCACATTATGCTCGCAATCCAAGGTATTACTGTATTTTGTTAACTGTTGTGGTCTGACAAATGTAAATAAATTAGTTATGTTGGTGCTAACCCTATTGCTAGGTGATTCATTGTAAAGCCAGCCATAGATGGAGCGATTTTTCTTTCCTGCAAGAAAATCGCTCAATTCCCCCATCAAAACTGACTATGTTGATGGGGGAATTGAGCTATTGTGTTTTTCCATATGTTGGGAAGGGGGAGCCTTCCCCGCTTGGAGAACTCATTTATTGCTGCTACCGACTATATTAACCGCTAGCAATAATTACATGTAAAATCCAACAGGTTGGTTAGTACCCAAGTTGAATGATCAATTAACTATGGTACAACCAGCCTGTAGGATTTTACATGCGATTATTGCTAGTGGTTATTCATTCAGTGTTGGTCATTCAGCCTGCCCATACATGGTTCGAGCCTCGGCCCTGCTGAACTGGCTGAGATTCAAAATGTCTATGGCTAGCTTAAAAGTTGTGTTCTCCTACAGTTGTACTGCACACCCAATTACTCCAGTCAGTCATAAACCTCAGGCAATGGGAAATAAACAGGCAAGATATGCTGAATTAATGTGTTCACACCAGATGTGATGGGACTGCGTTGGGGGACTGTTCCAGCGCAGTCCCACCGCATGGATAAGGCAAAATGCTTTGTCTTCTGCGTGCCTGGTTCACACCACTGTGCTGCGGTGGTGTGGGGGCACAGTGCACTGTAAAAAAGTGTGATTCGCCATGCTCAGTGCTTCATCATTATGCTTAGCTCAGACGGATTACACTGCACACCAGCAACTGGTGTAAACCAACTCTTAGAGATGCTCTATTGTATCTAGCACACATCTCTTAGGCTTGCCCACAGTTCTTGCAGGGTGAGGTTGTAAATAGTCATAAGAGTCAACAGGCTTTGGGATTGTGGCGATGGTATCAGGTTGACATCAGTTTTAGAATATTCTGAGATCATTTAGAATTCATTGACTGATGAATTTGCCCTGCAGTTGACCTCCTTTTGACCTGCATTTGAACTGCTTCAAGCGGGCTTTGCATTCCCAAAGACTTTGTATGGTAGTGTAAAACACATTAGAAGCAAGCAAAATCAAGACCAGCCCTGAGAAAATAAGAATTTTCATCAGCACACCTTGGTATAGAGTAAGCCCCCGTTCACACTAAGGCGACCTGTGAGGCGACCTGGTCGCCTCACAGGTCGCCGCAGGTCGCCTCCCATAGGGAAGCTGCGGACCCGTTCTAATAGGAGCGACACAAGTCGCTCCGACTTAGAAAAAGGGTCCGGAGCTTCTTTGAGGCGACCAGGAGGCGACCGCCATAGACTTCAATGTTATGAAGTCCGTGGCGGCCGCTCCGAGGTTGTGGCGCGCTGCTCGCACCGCGATCTCGGAGGTCGCCCCGGGAAGTGAACGGGCGCTAAGTCTTGCCCTTCGTGACCTCTTTGCCTTGAGAAAGTGATCCTGCATGGTCCTGAAACATTGGCTTGTGATGCCTGTTGCTTTTTTTTAATAAAGGACTGGGCTACCACTATACCAAGGTGTGCTGGTGAATAGTTTTATTTCCTTATGCTTTCATTTAGACTTTAGACTCTCGACACCTCACAATTACACTTTTATTTTAATTTTCAATTTAGTACAGACGGTTAGACAAACGCTTCCTTTATAAATGGGAAGTAAACAGGGTTACACATCCTACAAAAGATAACATATTATTGAACTATTGCCCTTTTCACCTACACACATTAACAGGCACTAGAAATGTTATATAAAGAAGTTTATGAATTGCAGTGTGATGTGGCAGAGGATATGAAAATGAGTCACTGTGCAATGGCAATGACTGTACAATTATCATGGGAAGGATATTTGTTCTCCAAGTTTAGTATTTTACATTTCTGTATAAGACGATACATTAGCATAATGACTGCTAGATGCCCCCTCATTCACCTTTCTTTTTTATTCTCTGTTGAAGGTTTATGCATGGGGCTATAACGGAAATGGACAGCTGGGGTTGGGAAGCAGTGGCAACCAGCCAACACCGTGCAGAATAGCAGCTCTTCAAGGTATTCGTGTGGAACAGGTGCGTTTGGTTTAATGATTTCCTGTAATATAAATATAAGGCTGTAATGTATGACAGTCTGGTTCTGGAAAAAAAAAAATCTTATCTGGAAATGGAGAAATGAGAATTTTCCTGCCTCTGTGATATAAGCCAGGCTGGCACTTATCGTCTACATAGAAATGTGTAATAGATCTAAAAAGTGAACCATTATCTTTTAGTATTTTTAGATATAATTGTGCAAGCAATCTGTCCACAGAGTCAATCAACTGTAAGATTAAGTGCTTCAAAAACTTCAAAAAAGTTTTCTATGTTTTGATATATTTTCTCCTGTTTGGTAAAGTTTTATGAGCAGTGCTGGTGTCTTAAGCGGACCATAAACTCAAAGACTTAATTTGTTCAACACAGCAGGCTGAACAACAGAAATCACTTGATTTCCCCCATCCATACTAAACTGCATGGATGGATGATATTCCCACTACCAACTATTGTATCTAAGAACAGCCACTGGTGTCTGCAGCTGATTGGCTGAAGTCACTGTTTAGCCAACTTTTTTCCACTCAGCTCCTATTCAGCTCCTTTGAAATAGCAATTTGCCAAGCTGAGAAGTGTTGACAGGGCCATCCTAAGCTTGAATTTCAGCCTATTCATAGGAATCAGACAATTATCAAGCCGTGTATGGCTAGGTATGCACTCTCACTGGATACAGAAGAGCATCCAGCTCCTATGTTGTTGGCAGTGGTCCACCGTTAGTTTGGCCTACAATCCCTGTAAGAAATAAACTGACTGCCTGCATGCGTATAAAACAAATAGACTCAGTACACTCTTTGGGCTCATATACAACTGCATTAGCAATTCTCAGTTGCATCTACTGCCACTTGCTCTTCAAAGGGCTTTAACAGGCAGTGAGGAGGTGTTATGCTTCCTCCTTTTTGCCTTTTTTTTACCCCTAAAAGAACACACCACTGTGCCACAACTGCATATGTAATGAAAAAATATATCTGCAACTAAAAATGCAGCTCAACCACTTGTTTTTACCGCCCACCAACTGCAAATGTAGACTAGGCCTTTCAGAATTGTCATTAAGCATGCACTTGGCTGGAATCAGAACCACCTAACATGCTCAGTTTAAACACCTCCCTGAACAAAGTTATACTTTTCTTTCCTCCCAATGCAAACTTACTAGACTGACTGACAGCAATGCACTTTTCACATGGCTCCGATTTTATCTTATAGGTTGTTCTTAGAGAGTCTGCTGTAGGCTATGTTCACGTTGCTGTGATCAGATTGTTATCTGACTTTAAGATGCAATGTTTTTATATTCTTTGGGACCAGAATCCTGCTGAAATCGCACCAAAGTAGCACAGGGCCTTTTTCTAAAATCACACTGTGCTGCACTGCATCCAGAAGGGACATTCATGTGCAGGTGCAAGAATAACGGATTTTACAAAATGTTTCTATGTCCGCAAATCATCCTATTTTTTTGCGGATGATTTACGGACATAATGTAAGTCAATGGCATTGCTGATGTCAGCGGAATACCATCCGCTGACATCCGATTTTCTTCCTTTCAGTTCTGTTCCATTTTTTGGAACGGAAACAGAACCCTATTTTTCCTCCGTTCAAAAAACGGAAAGGAAGCAAAATCGGATGTCAGCGGTGTCATCCGCTGACATCCGCAATGCCCATAGACTTACATTATGTCCGTATATCATCCGCAAACGGATGGGATGATATGCGGACATACGGAGCAGATGACTCAAGTGTCATCCGCTCCGTGAAAAAAAAAAAAAAAGGACCGGAGCGGATCGCAATGCGGTCCGCTCCGTGTGAAAGAGCCCTTACTGACAGTTGGCAACCCTGCTGACAAGTGATAGACTCTAGAATTTTAGTTTAAAAAATAAATGCATAACACAGACATTTAGCCCTGGAAATATCCTATTATTATTATCATTATTATAATGCCAGACCAATTTCAGATAACCAAACTCTCCTAGCAGTGTCCAATAGTTTCACCGTTCTAGATGAGTGTATATATTGTACAGAAAGGTCTCTGTCCTGACCCTAAGGCTGGCCATACATGTTCAATTTTCTTGTACAATTTTCTGATAGATTTACCACAAACCACATAATATGAGGTCAAAGCTAAACAACACTTTCACTTGTATCCAATTAGGCAGGCCTTTGTACTACATAGTTTGAAGGTAATTTTCAAGAAAATTGTATAATGTATGGCCAGCCAGTACATACCAGTACAGGCAGTCCTGGGTTACAAACGAGATTGGTTCTGTAGGTTTGTTCTTAAGTTGTATTTGTATGTAAGTCGGAACAGGTACATTTTTTAAGTGTAGCTCCAGCCAAAAAATAAATTTTTAAGTTTTTTGGATAGCATAGGGAAGGGTTAACACCCCTGTAACATTTGTTTTGCTGTCTGTACCCCTGTTCAGAAGATTTCCCCTCACTTTCTGTACCTGTGACAATTAGATTTTGAAAATTTCGGGTTGTTGTAGAAACAAGGGTTGGTGATAAAGCTCCAGTGGAGACCCTTTTTCCCATGATAATTCTTGCAGGAGTGAATTTCTCTTGCTAGAGATAGATTTCCTCTCACTTCCTCTTGTCTCCCTCCATTTGTAAGTCAGATGTTTGTAACCCGGGGACCGCCTGTACATATCCTATATCACCACAATTCAATTACCACAAAGGCAAATCAATATGGTAAATTGTATATGAACCCCCCCAAAAAAATGTAATTTATATGCCATCTTATTAGTCCTTAAACTGCCCTTAAAGCGGAGTTCCACCCAAAAGTGGAACTTCCGCTTTAGGTAGTCCTAACCCCCTGACATGCCACATTTGGCATGTCATTTTTTTGGGGGGGGGGGGGGAGCGGTTACCTAGTTTTCACAGGTACCCGCTCCCACTTCCACTCGGAGCGCCGCGGCGCCCTGAGCGGAAGTTCTCCTCTCCCCCTCCCTCCCTGCAATCTTCTGGGACCTCTGACATGTCCCAGAAGATTGCAGGCCAATCAAGACGCGCAGCGCAACTCGCGCATGCGCAGTGCGTACCCGGCTGTGAAGCCGCAAGCTGTCACAGCCGGGTGCCCACATCAGTGATGCCGGCACCGCCGAAACCAGAGGGAGAGGATCAAGGCTTCGGGCGGCCCATTGCTGGACCGTGGGACAGATGAGTGTGTGTTTATTAAGTCAGCAGCTACACTTTTTGTAGCTGCTGACTTTTAATAAACACAGAAAAGGCTGGAACTCCGCTTTAATAGGCTCCAATTTTAAAACATTGAATTGTGAGTGGCCATGTTGGTATCCAGCTCAACAAAGGTCTGTTTCAAAATCAAGAGTCAGATGAATGAGGAAAATCTAACGCCCAGTACAAACTATAAGAAAATCAGACAAACAATCGTCCGGTTTTCCTTGATGTTTCGCAGCAGGTCGAAACCAAGGATTGTACTAATTGTATGAAAATTCTCGAACAGAGGCTTTTTTTTGTTTGTTTCTGATCATGTGCAGTCTTTTGTATCCGATTTTTCTCATATGAAAACAGTACACCATGAAGGAAAATCATTCGTTCTGTTCACTTATGAGAAACATTTTGGAGTTTGTCCCTTCGGAAAATTTAGTTTGGAAAGTCTGAATGAGATGTGGAAAGTTGTGTACACACTATATGAAAATCGAATGATCGTGCCTCATATGGAATTGTTCTTCTGGTGTTCTTAGTGTTTACCCCACCTAAGTGTGTATTGCTAGCCTTAGTTGCGGAGGATGCACTATTATATATATATTTTTTTTTTTCACTTGGTAAAAGCTTTTGTAACACACTTCCTGTTGAAGGGTGATGGCGTTTACTCCCATTACTGTATCTATGGAAAAGTAGCATTGTCACCCTCAGACAGGACCGGGGAGAGGATATATAGTCTTCAGAATAGCTGGGAATAATGTAACTTATAACCATCCACACAGGCAGAGAGCACAGGAAGTTATCAGCTGACAGAATCAACTATTTTTATTTTTTTTTTATTTTGCCCTTATTTAACCAAATTTGTTTATGTATTAGACACATTCATTGGTACTCTTTAAATGTCTGTCTGCTTGGGTCGATTATTATATTTGAGGACAAGCTTTCCTTGGTCTGTGTGGTCCCTTTTTCTTGTATATAGACTACTATATATTCATAAAAATGTATCTAACTGCACCAGTATGTCCTGTCATTCTTCAGTTTCTGTTCCATAAAAACAAAAATGCTGTGAGACTTTTGGAGGGTTGCACAAAAATAAAGTGCCAAAATAGCAAAGATATATAAAAAAACGCTTTTACAACTTTTCACTTACCATATAGACCATTAAAAAACATGCATTGGAAAATATAAAAAAAATGTACCAATATGCAATATAGTGCATTTAAGTTGGCATCCTAACACAAAATTGTATGACATAAATCCAATCGTAGTACAACCCCTCTCAATGCATTTCGTAAGGAGAAGGGGTAGGTTTTAAGCTACATGAAACACCCCTTTAGGGCTACCCATGTCGCCCTTTCCCAGTGAGAGATGACTCTAATTATATCTTTGATGTACCAAGAGGAAAAACTTTTTGCTCCCTGGTGGATGAGGACTTCATTGTCTCCCAACCCCCCCCCCCCCTCCCCCCATGGTCTCTCTGTAGTTTTTTTTTTTTTTTTAACAAATGTTTATTTTATTGTTAAACAGGGAAAAAACAAACAGCAAGCAAAACCATAGTACAATATGCAGAAGAACAGAAAAAGGTGGGAGGGGGGAAGGGATGGTCGTAGGGTAGGACAGTAAAAACCACAATCCTATATGGATGAATCTGTAACAAGTGTTCCCTACACCAATCAAAAAGGTTGAAGGAGAGAAGGATCCGGGGGAAAGGAAGGGAAGGGATGGTCCTGAACCTGATACTACCGTAGACTCAGAGAACGTCCGAATAGGTAAAGGTATCATGAAATGTGTCCGTGTTGTCATCCTTGGGTAAGGACATGAGGAAGTCCTGCCATTTAGTGAAAAACCGTGAAGCAGACGTCCTGTGGGTGAAGTCAGTATTAAGCTGATCACAACGGAGGGTGCGAACAAGGTCCCGTTTGATTTGAGAGATAGATGGACATGCCTGTGAAATCCAGTCCGCAAAGATAGCTCTTCTAGCTACCAGAAGGCATGTCAGTATCCAATGACGGGAGACTGGGGAGGAACGTCCCGACCATACTTGCAGTTGTTTGTCCCAGTAACCGAATATTAAAAGAAGAGGGTCTTTGGGGAGATGAAGTAGCGTAATCCCACTGATGTACGAGATGACTTGGTCCCAGTAGACGGAGATAGAAGGGCAATCCCACAGTCTGTGTTTTAAAGACGGTCTGGGTGAGGAACAAAGAGGGCACATGTTGGAGTGGGGGTTGTCATGTGCATGGCCGAAAGGTATGTAGGCCCGATGGAAAAGTTTCAGCTGAGTTTCCCTCCAGGTTTCATTAGGCGTCAAGCGTAGAGTAGCTTTATATCCCTGGTGAATTTTATCCACCACATTATCGTCTCTCTGTAGTTGTCAGTTATTGGCTTAAAAACCTATTCGTTTTCCTGAAATAATGAACTATGTTTCACAAAGCATGTCAAGAGGGTTGTACTAGTATTGGATTTATATAAAAAATACAAAGAATCCGCGCTTAGGATAAAAGTTAAAATTCAAGCTTGGCTGCAGCCCACTTCAAAAATACAGCCTAAGAAGGTTGTATCAGGTAAATGTATAAAAAGGGGAAGTGATTGGCGCTGCCAAAAATGGGATATCTATAAAAAGTAGGTTTCCTAATGGTGGTTATTAATATCTAATAAAATGTATATAATAACCACCATTAGGAAACCTACTTTTCATAGATATCCCATTTTTGGCAGCGCCAATCACTTCCCCTTTTTATACAGTATTGGATTTATGTCATACTATTTTGTGTTAGGATGTTAACTTAAATGCACTATATTGCATATTGGGATATATTTAATGCCATCTAGAGAGATACTATGTCATCAGAACAATTAATAAATATATGTTTAAAAAAAAAAAGGGGGGGGGGCGATGAATTCTCAGTAAAAAAGTAAAAATAAAGGTTTTTCTACTTGGTACATCAAATATATATTTAGAGTAGTCTCTCATTGGGAAAAGGGTCCAAAGGGGTGTTTCAAGTAGCTTAAAACCTGCCCAGAGTTTGTGAAACTTTGTTTCACAAAACGCATTGAGAGGGGTTGTATTAGAAATGGATATATGTCATAGCATTTTGTGCTAGGATGTCAACTTAAATGCACTACATTTTTTAAATGTTATTTGAAACCATAATGTTGTAAAGGTGTTTTTTATATATTTTTGCTATTATGGTACTTTATTTTGGTGCAACCCTCCAAAAGTCCCAAGGGCATTTGTTTTTTTATGTAGAAATCGATGTGATTAGGGACAGGGTTTCGCCTTTATCTGCGCATCTCAGCCTAATTTTGACTAGTTTCTGTTGCACCATGGATTTATGATCTCTATTAGCCTGTGCATATTACTGGACTCCAGCACACAGTGTACGCTTGTTTAAATTATTGATCACTACATTTTCTGAATTTATTGTTTACCATGATCAAACATTTTCTGACATCTGTTGAATTATTGTGCTTTCTGTTCTTGTAAATGCTTACTGTCTTAAATGTCACCCCCTTTCCTGCTGACATTTTATTCCTCATACAAAGGAGTGTTGGAGAGCGTTAGTGCAGGATTTCCTGCCGTCTAAAATGAAAAAAGGCTCCAGCGTGTTTGGCGGATGATAAAAAGGCCGCCATAGCAGGGAATGTTGTTTTTTTAATCATGTAGCCTTTACACAAAATTGTGTTTTTCTTTGTGTTTATTTTTATCTTGATGTGTTTAGAACTCTGCAGGTGATGATGTTGTATTTTTCAGATTGTGTGTGGCTATGCTCATACCCTAGCACTAACAGATGAAGGAGGAATGTATGCTTGGGGGGCCAACTCCTATGGTCAGTTGGGTACAGGAAATAAGAGTAATCAGTCCTACCCTGTTCAAGTGTGTGTGGAAAAAGAAAGGTAATTTTTTATTTAATATCGTTCTAACATTGAAGGAAAGTGTAATGAGCCCAACCATTTTTGGGTTACTTTAAACACATCAAGGCCTGCCATACACTATACTTTCTGATCGATCTTCTTGTATGGAGACAATCTAACAATTTATTAAATGAATAGCAAATCAGGCAAGCCTTTGCACAGCATGGTTAATTGAAGGTCTAAAGGAAGGTCTAATTTGTATAGTGCATGGTCAGCCATAGTGTTTTAAGAGGATAAACTAATCAATAACAGATATTTGTTTATCTATAAATTTTCCAATGTCATGATTTTCAACACTGAAAATATTTCAAGATTTATTTTATAACCGATTGAATGGAATTATGTCCCACAAAGAAGTATGAGGGAAATGCATTGGCCCTGTGATAACAAAATAATCACAACACAAGGAGCATCCAATCTCTAGATCAATAATAATATATGTCAGAGCTTTAAATACACACAGAATGACTATGAAGGATGATATGGTCATAGTAGAATAAAAATTGTCTGAAGAATAGCGATAAATGTCCATTAATCCTAGTGGATTAAACTTTTCATACAAACAGTTGCATAGTTACATAGTTAGTCATGTTGAAAAAAGACACAAGTCTATCTGGTTCAACCAAGAAAAAAAACAAACAGTATTGAAAACCCAACCATACAATCCCTTATACACAATCCTATACCCGCAGTTGATCCAGAGGAAGGCGAAAAAAACCAGCAAAGGATGATCCAATTTGCTACAGCAGCGAAAAAAAATCCTTCCTGATACCCTGAGAGGCAATCAGATATTCCTTGGATCAACTTTACCTAAAAAAATATGTTAGTACCCACTTACTGTATATTAAGGACACCCAGGAAAGAATCCGGACCTTTTTTAAAGCAATCTAGTGAGCTAGCCAGAACCACCTCTGGAGGGAGTCTAGTCTACATTTTCACAGCTCTTACGGTGAAGAAACCTTTCCATATTTGGAGATGAAATATGTTTTCCTCTAGACATAAAGAGTGCCCCCTTGTCTTCTGTGTTGACCTTAAAGTGAACAACTCAACACCTAGTTCACTATATGGACCCCTTATGTATTTATACATGTATATATTGCAGGGCTCAAAATTTCAAGTCATGAGCTACTAGCAAGGCCTTAAGAGTTACTCGCTACTTGTTGCCCCACCCAAACCCTACCCTGCTCCGGCCCTAAACACGCCCTCGTAAAATATCTCATAAAATTACACTGTTAAACGTTTTATTCAGAATTAAGTTACAAAAATAAATATTAACAACAACGACAGAGAGAGAGGGGGTTTGACAGAGAGAGACAGGGGGGGGGGGTTGACAGAGAGAGGGGGCTGACACAGAGAGAGGCAAAGGGGTGACAGGGAGAGAGAGGGGGCTGACACGGAGAGAGGCAAAGGGGGTGACAGGGAGAGAGAGAGGGCTGACATGGAGAGAGGCCAAGGGGGCTGACATGGAGAGAGAGGGTGACACGGAGGGAGAGGGGGGGTGACACGGAGGGAGAGAGGGGGGGTGACAGGGGGAGAGGTGGGATGACAGGGAGAGAGAGGGGGTGAAACGGAGAGAGAGAGAGAGAGGAGGAAGGGGTGACACAGAGAGCAAGAGGGGGGATGACGGACAGAGGGGGGATGACGGACAGAGGGGGGGTGACAGGGACAGACGGGGGAAGATGACAGGGACAGACGGGGGAAGATGACAGGGCCAGTGAGAGGGGGTGACAGCGAGAGTGGGGGGGGACAGGGACAGGGGGGGTAACAGGGACAGAGAGGGTAAAAGAGAGAGACCAGAGGTGACAGGGACAGGGGGGGTGAGAGGGGTTGACAGGGAG
The DNA here is from genome assembly GCF_965119305.1 of Pelophylax lessonae. Lineage (NCBI taxonomy): Eukaryota > Metazoa > Chordata > Amphibia > Anura > Ranidae > Pelophylax > Pelophylax lessonae. The sequence goes on along the minus strand of NC_138769.1, from coordinate 550,629,664 downwards.
AGTGAGAGGGGGTGACAGGGAGAGTGAGAGGGGGTGACAGCGAGTGTGGGGGGGACAGGGACAGGGGGGTAAAAGGGAGAGACAGGAGGTGACAGGGGGTGACAGGGACAGAAGGGGGTTGACAGGGACAAAGGGGGGGGGGGTGACAGGGACAGAGGGGGGTGACAGGGAGAGACGGGGGGTGACAGGGATAGAGGGGGGAAGATGACAGGGACAGGGGGGTGACAGCAACAGAGTGGGATGACAGGGACAAGGGGAGGATGACAGGGACAGAGGGGGATGACAGGGACAGAGGGGGGGAGATGACAGGGACAGAGGGGGGGGGGAGACGACAGGGACAGAGGGGGGGAGACGACGGACAGAGGGGGGGGTGATAACAGGGATAGAGGGGGGGGGGTGACAGGGTAGGGAGTCCGGTCACAGTGCTCATCTTACTGACTCAGTTCACCTTGTAGCTGCTGGCTGCTTAAATGAAACTTTCCTGCTCACACATCTCCTTCACATACAGCAGGCACGGGCTATACTGAGTGTGCGGGCGGGCAGAGGGAGAGAGGGGGGCGGGAGAAGGCAGAGCAGATGCAGCCTCTCCCATTCCTGGAGGGGGGGCTGGGAGCTGCTAACTGGGCTGTGTAAGAATGAAATACACACACAGCCTTGTGACAGGGGCAGGCTGAACAGAGGAGCTACACATTCCCCATACAGCACAGGCCTGTTCTTACTCGCCCTCCTCATCATTCCACTCTCAAAATGCGAGCAGGCAAGTGGAAATTTTGAGGGCTGATATATAGTACTATATATATAGTTCTATTACGTTTGTGCCTTGCATGTTGTTCATGCCACTACTTTAGCATGCAGATATCAGTACTGTTGAGGTGTTAAAAGCTGAGCTTCAGCTTTCTCTAATCTTACTGCACGCTGTGAACTTCCAACAGTGTTCATTAGAAACAAATTAGATAAAGCCTTCCTCATTTCCTGACTGGTCAATGTCCAGCATCATGTAGCCCTTTCCTCCCCAGCTGAACTGTTACTGACATCACTGGGACTGACCCATGGAAGTTAAAAAATTGCCTGATAATCACAAACCAGGACTGCGTGAGCTGATTAGAGTTCTGTTGTGTAAATACAGAGCACACAATGCTGGATAACATGGGCACGTTTTTGCATAAAGTTTCAAAATTATAATCTCTAATTTTAGAAAATATTTTCTTAAAAATGTCTTCTATTTTATTGGTATAAGGTTTTTTTTTTTAACTTTTTTTTTAGAAAAAGGTATGGAAATCATGTGCCTATGTTTATACATAGGAGCATAATTATAAAACTGTGAATGTTACATTACTTAACATTTATTGCATGGGTTTTAAATAGCAGGGAATGATTTATCTGCTGTACATGTCACGTAACTGAGTGGTCCTCAACTCCGGTCCTCAGGGCCCACTAACAGGCCAGATTTTAAGTATTACCTTGGGAAGATACAGACTAGAGTACTGCAATCACTGAGCAGCAAATTATATCACCTGGGATGAATTTCAGTTATCTTGCAAACCTGGCCTGTTGGTGGGCCCTGAGAACCAGGGTTGAGGACCACTGACGTAACTGATTTATAAATATGCTCTTTAGGCTTGTTGCATAGTTGTAACTTATATTACAATATTATCAACATTCATTAAATATAATATATGTACACCAGCTAAGTACAGAAAGGAGCGCAAGATATGTGCGGAATGTTGCAGGAGGACATTTTCTGATAAATTTCAACTGCCATCTTACTGCATTGTTTTTAAATTGCAGTGTTTCCACAATTTCTAGTACATTACATCGCATTAGTCCTCATGGAAGCTTTCAGTGGTATTATTTTTGACTCATTAGTTGAGTAAAATAAATGTACCTAAGTGAACCTGTTCGTGCATGCAGTCAATTTGGTGTTCACACGGTTCATGGTGAGTTCTTGGTAAAGACAAATAAGCACAAGGCAAACATTATTATAGTATTAAATCAGCATTTTTGTAAGTTTAACACATTAAGGTGTACGTTTAATAAACGCTGTTAAGCAGGTGTTAAGTTGTGTTAAGCCTTATCACAGAGAATCAGGGTGGTCATTGCCTAAGAGGTGTTTAATAAAGGTAATAAGGTAGGAACCAAATATCTCCTCTCTTCACTTTAGGCTCCATGTATACAGAACGTTAGAAAAAACGTGCTGCAAAGCAAGTTCTGACGTCGGGAAAAAGCAGCTGTTAAACGTGCTTTCAGTAGCTTTTTCCATTGGCGTTATTGCACGTTTGGCCACGTTGCTTTTAGCAGCGTTTTTTCTGCCTCCATTCAAAATCAATGGTTCCCTATGGGAGCCTATTGATTTGAATGGAAGTCGCACCACAAGTCGGATCAGGATGATCCGACTTGCGGCGCGACTTGCGCTGTGAGAATCTTAAGGGGGAACTCCACGCCATGGCATAATCACCGGAGACATCGTCGGAGGAGGACCGGAGGAAGAAGAAGAAGACCAGAGGAGGCAAAAGAGCAGAAGATTGGACAGCAGAAGAGTGGACAGCAGAAGACCGGAGAGGTAGAAGACCGGAGAGGGAGAAGACCAGAGCAGGAGAAGACCGGATGAAGATTTTTAATAAACTTCCCAAAACGTCTCCTGTCGTTGTTTACATACACTGTCTTTTATGGGGTGAATGGGTAGGGGTACAGTGTACCCCCATACCTATTCACATAGGGAGGGGGTCCGGGATCTGGGGGGCCCCCTTGTTAAAGGGGGTTTCCAGATTCCGATGAGCCCCCTGCCAGCAGACCCCCACAACCACCGGCCAGGATTGTGGGGATGAGGCCCTTGTCCTCATCAAAATGGGGGCAAGGTGCTTTGAGGTGGGGGGTGCAGAGTTCCCCTGCCCCAAAGCACCAACACCCCCCCAATTAAGGGGCATGTGGCCTGGTATGGTCCAGGGGGGGGTGGGGCCGCTCGCTCGTCCCCTCCCCCTTCCTGCCCTACCGGGCTGCATGCTCGGATAAGGGTCTGGTATGGATTTTGGGGGGGACCCCACGCCATTTTTTCGGCGTGGGGCTACCCTCAAATTCCATACCGGACCGGAAGGGCCTGGTTTGGAACCTGGGGAGGACCCCCACGCCGTTTTTTTTCCCATTTTTGGCGTGGAGTTCCCCCTTAAGATTCTCACAGCACAAGTCGCGCCACAAGTCGGATCATCCTGATCCGACTTGCGGTGTGACTTCCATTCAAATCAATAGGCTCCCATAGGGAACCATTGATTTTGAATGGAAGAAAAAAAACGTGTAACGTGGCTGAACGTATGTTCATCACGTTCGGTCACGTTTGGTTATGTTCGGCCGCGTTTCTGCGTTTCAAACGCCAGGAACCACACGTTCGAACGCAAATAATTGCGTTCCAAAAAACGTCCCTGAACTCAACTGCCTGCAAATGACTGTAAACGATCCTGTGTACATGGGCAGATAAGATAAAATGTAGATGGATTCAGGGGCTTCTAAAAAAAACGCCCAACTGCTCCTAAATGGCCATTTACAACGTCCCGTGTACATGGAGCCTTACTGTGTTGTCTTGTTGTTAGCTACAGTGTTAGTAAAGGAATTACATGTTTAATAAACTGTGTAAGCTCAGAAAAGTTTTAACACCGGTGTAAACTTGGTGTTAAATCCCCTGTATTTAACACCAAGTCAGACTAGGTGTTAAAGCCCTTTTCCAGGGTAGAAGAGGAATTTCACTGCTCATTGTGGTCAATAAGTGCTTCAGGACAACACTTTTAGAGAGGGTATGTGTTCATCTAGAACCCTGTGTCTGCAGCACTCCCATATCATTCATATATACAGTATTTATAATGGCAAAGCAGAGTGAACATCTATGCTGAGAAACAGGAGAGCAGTAGACCTCAATGACAGAGAGGTGCATATTTCCTAATGCCAGAGACCACTATCTAATGCCTGTAATGCATGGATCGAAATTTGGCTGGTTCAGCAGGGACCCACTGAAATTCGATCAATATATGGGCAGGCTGGTTGTACAGAAGTTGAGTGGTAGATCGACTTTGTACAACCAGCCAGTAATTTTTTCATTCAACTCGCTGGTTGAACAAAAAAAAAAATTAAAGTATGGCCAGCCTTGGCATGTCTGATGCTTGGCAGCTGACACGTAGGATTGACATATACTCTTTCTAAGGGCCAGTTCACACCATGCCAGCACATGAATCACACAGAAATGCACTGTGAGTTCCTGTGCTATTCAAAACGCATGCAAAATGCACTCAATTTGCGATCTTCAGTGGGTGTCAATAAAAAAAGTAATGACACCTCAAATGCAGGTTACATATGCAGTGCTTTTTCCTGCACCCGATCGCATTTGTACCATGCGATCTGGTTACAGTAAGGTTTAAAAAGTAGTGCATGCACTACTTTTGGTGCAGCGTAGTGCGATTTTAGCCCATTCAGGGTCAGTTCATACTATGCCTAGACATGAATTGCACAGGAACAAGCGGTGCATTCCTGTGTGATTCACATGTGGTTCTGTGCGGTGCGATTTCAGCCTGTTCATTTTGAATGGGCTAAAAATCACACCACACTGCACCAAAAGTAGTGCAGACACTACCTTTTAAACCGCACTGTAACCAGATTTTTTGTACCATGTGATCCGGTGCGAGCAGGTGTGGGAAAACGCAATGCGTTTGAAACCTGCATTTGCGGTGTCATTAACTTTCTATTGACTCCCGCTGCAGATAAAAAATGGAGTGCATTTTGTATGCAGTCTGAATCACACAGGAATGCACAGTACATTTCTGTGCGATTCATGTGTGGGCATGGAGTGAACCGTCCCTAAAAGAGAAAAAGAAATGTGTCTGGAAATGAATGCAGTTGACTGGGAGTGTGTTGTACAGCTAGTTAAACCTCCCCCACATTCAAAACTCAAAACAGGAGTAAAATTCGGCAGTGTTAGAAAGCGTTAAGAGAATGGTGATAATGCAAGAATCAACACCGTTTATTAAACGTACACCTAAAGCATTTGTTAATCGAAAAAAAAAAAGGATCCTGCTCCTTTAACCACTTTACCACCGGAGGATTTTGCTGGCTTCCCACAAACAGAGCTTTCTTTTGGTGGTATTTGATCACCTGTGCGATTTTTACTTTTTGCGCTATAAACAAAAAGAGGGTTTATTTTGAAAAAATAACAATATTTTTAACATTTTTTTTATATGAAATTCCCCCCCAAAAAAATGTAAAAATCAAATCTTTTTTAAATTTTTGGCCAATTTGTTTTCTGCTACCTATGTTTGGTAAAAAAAAAATCACAATAAGCGTATTTTGATTGGTTTGCGCAAAAGTTATTGCGTTTACTAACTAAGGGAAAGATTTTTGTCATTTTTGGTGTTTGTTTTTTTTTTTTACGAGTAATGGCGGCGATCTGCGATTTTTTTTTTTTTTTTTTTTTTGCGGGACTGCGACATTGCGGCGGACAGACCGGACCATTGACTGACATTTTTGACACTTTTGGGGGTACCAGTGACATTACTGCAGTAATCAGTGCTATATATATATATATATATATGCACTGTTACTGTAAAAGTGACACTGGCAGGGAAGGGGTTAACTTTATTGGAGAGGGAGGGGTTAATGTATGCCTGGTGCTTACTGACGTGTGTGGGGGGAGGTGACTGAGTGAGTCAGGGACAGATCGGATGTTCAGCTATGCTGAACACTGCAATCTGTCACTCCCTGTCACTTAGGAGATCCGCCCGCTCTGTTTACACAGGCGGGCGGATCTCCAAACTAGATTCCCCGACGATCGGGGAAGAGCAGCGGCGATCGCCGCCGCTCCTCCCCTGGCCCAACTCCCGCTGTGAATGAAAACAGCGGGAGCGCGCCTCCGGCGGCGCGCGACCGCCGCCTACAGGGGAAGGGGTCCAGCGACGTAGTACTACGTCGCTGGACGATAACGAACCACTTTGCCGCAGTACGCTCAATGTGAGCGGTCGGCAAGTGGTTAAAGCAGTGCTTGTGCAGTGTAATTTGGCTCCCCGTATCACCCGAAATACCTGGCTGATCCTGCCTGTCTATACCCTCCCCCCCTGTAAACTGACCACGGTGTATCATGGGTGCTGAGCCCTGACACTGTGGTCAGGTTACTTGCTTAAGCTGCAGTGTATGTACTTTGTAAAAAAAAAGATGCAGATTTCTACCTGAATTCACAGCGTCACGTGACTCCTCGAGGCCCCCATAGCTGACGTTTCGTTTCTCTCCTCCTCTCCTCCCCTCCTCCCCTCCTCCTCTCCTCCCCTCCTCCCGACTGACGTCAGCCGGGGAATCTCGGCCCCTCCTTCTCTAGATGTCAGATCGGGAAATAGAGCCTTGAGGAGTCACGTGACCGCCAATCTGGGAATTCAGGTAGAAACAGGCATCTTTTTTACAAAGAATATTTTCACTGCAGCATAGGAGGCTTTATAACAGAGGGGATTGTGTGTAGTTTATAAAGTGGCTTAACAACCACTTGAAACGCAATAAAATAAACCTTCCCCATAAAATTATTTGTTAAAATACTTACCTCAACACTTGCAGTTTATGACTTTCAATGCTGGTAACTCCTGCTCTCTAAGTACTGCTTACCTGAACTTCCGGTCTTCACAGGAAAGAGTTAACAGTGGATAGTGCAGCCTGGAGCCAGTCTGTCAGCTTGAAGAAGGGATGGGGGGGGGGGGTGGGGCACTGCCTTGCCTTCCTAGGCTATGGGGCTATAGGTTTCTATTGACACACACGGTGTACAGAGATTAAATTCTATTCCCTGCATGCAAGGATGGCTCCATAGAATGCAGCAGGAGCCACCATAAAATGGGAATTCTGGGGTTGTGGTCACGGTAAGAGTTTTACCAGGAACATAAGCAAGGATTAAAAGATAAGCTCCAGTAAATGATTAAATCCACTGTTGAAATTGCTTAAAAATTAGGGTTTAATATCCCTTTATTAGAAGGTACATTAGATACAAAAAAAAAAAAAATCAAAATTGATTTCCTAACAGGCTTATATGGGCAGGCCTTGCAAAGTGCAGTATATCAAAACTGTTTTAGGTTATATTTTGTTAAACCAATTGGACTACAGGTAATTGTGGTTGGGCACAATAGGTTATTGTATTTTAAGTAGGCAAACACAAGGAGATGATGGTGCTAATGTGTGTGTGTGTATATGTGTGTGTGTGTGTGTGTATATATATATATATATATATATATATATATATATATATATATATATATATATATATATATATATATATATATATAGATATATATATCCACTTCTGGACTGGAAGGATTTGCCCCGTTAATGACCAGGCCATTTTCTTGCATTTCGGCACTGCGTTAATTTAATGAACAATTGCATGGTCGTGCAACACTGTGCCGTAAAAAAACTGATGTCCTTTTTTTCCCACAAATAGAGCTTTCTTTTGGTGGTGTTTAATCACCTGTGCGATTTTTATTTTTTGTGCTATAAACAAAAATCGACAAACGACGTAGGCATACGTCGGTTCACGCAGGAGAGCCAGCCTGCCGCAGTAAATGTGCGGTGGGCGGTCTTAAAGGTGATATATACACTAGATATATTTTCAGTATCTCACAAAAGTGAGTACACCCCTCACATTTTTGTAAATATTATATTATAACTTTTCATGTGACAACACTGAAGAAATTACACTTTGCTACAATGTAAAGTAGTGAGTGTACAGCTTGTATAACATTGTGTACATTTTCTGTCCCCTCAACAGAAAATAACTCAACACACAGCCATTAATGTCTGAACCCCTGGCAACAAAAGGCAGTACACCCCTAAGTGACAATGTCCAAATTGGGCCGAAAGTGTCAATATTTTGTGTGGCCACCATTATTTTCCAGCACTGCCTTAACCCTCTTGGGCATGGAGTTCACCAGAGCTTCACAGGTTTCCACTGGAGACCTCTTCCACTTCTCCATGACACCATCACAGAGCTGGTGGATGTTAGAGACCTTATGCTCCTCCACCTTCCATTTGAGGATGCCCCACAGATGCTCAATTGGGTTTAGGCCTGGATCCATGCTTGGCCAGTCCATCACCTTTACCCTCAGCTTCTTTAGCAAGGCATTGGTCATCTTGGAGGTGTGTTTGGGGTCGTTATCATGTTTGAATATTGCCCTGCGGCCCAGTCTCTGAAGGGAGGGGATCATGCTCTGCTTCAGTATGTCACAGTACATGTTGGCATTCATGGTTCCCTTAATGAACTGTAGCACCCCAGTGCCGGCAGCACTAATGTAGCCCCAGACCATGACGCTCCCACCACCATGCTTGACTGTAGGCAAAGCACACTTGTCTTTGTACTCCTCACCTGGTTGCTGCCACACATGATTGACACCATCTGAACCAAATAAGTTTATCTTGGTCTCATCAGACCACAGGACATGGCTCCAGTAATCCAATGTCCTTGTCTGCTTATCTTCAGCAAACTGTTTGCGGGCTTTCTTGTGCATCATCTTTCTGGGACGACAGCCATGCAGACCAATTTGATGCAGTGTGCGGCATATGGTCTGAGCACTGACAGGCTGACCCCCCCCGGACCCCATCAAACTTTTGCAGCAATGCTGGCAGCACTCATACGTCTATTTTCCAAAGACAACCTCTGGATATGACGCAGAGCACGTGCACTTAACTTCTTTGGTCGACCATGGTGAGGCCTGTTCTGAGTGGAACCTGTCCTGTTAAACCACTGTATAGTCTTGGCCACCATGCCGCAGCTCAGTTTCAGGGTCTTGCCAATCCTCTTATAGCCTAGGCCATCTTTTGTAGAGCAACAATTCTTTTTTTCAGATCCTCAGAAAGTTCTTTGCCATGAGGTGCCATGTTGAACTTCCAGTGACCAGTATGAGAGAGTGAGAGCGATAACACCAAATTTAACACACCTGCTCCCCATTCACACCTGAGACCTTGTAACACTAACGAGTCACATGACACCGGGGAGGAAAAATGGCTAATTGGCCCAATTTGGACATTTTCACTTAGGGTTGTACTCACTTTTGTTGCCAGCGGTTTAGACATTAATGGCTGTGTGTTGAGTTATTTTGAGGGGACAGCAAATATACACTGTTATACAAGCTGAACACTCACTACTTTACATTGTTGCAAAGTGTAATTTCTTCAGTGTTGTCACATAAAAAGATATAAAAAAATGTTTACAAAAATGTGAGGGGTGTACTCACTTTTGTGAGCTACTGTGTGTGTGTGTGTGTATATATATATATATATGTAGCACTGCCCCCTAGGGGACTCCTGAGAATTGCATTTTCTGGATTCCCCTGGGTTACCCATAGCAACAGTCTGTAGAAACGTATCACTTCAGACACTTCGCTCAGACAATGAACAGTCCACAAGATTTGGTTTTTGTGTTTTATTTGAAACTGGGATGGGAGAAGGGATGAGTGGGATACTCCCAACTATGAACTATGCACAAATCTTGAGGACAACTAGCTGTAGTGTGCGGCAAGGCCGCTGCTTCACCTTGCCACTGAAGTGAAGATAAAGAGTGTGATCCTGATTTAGTTTCTCTTCAGGGTCCTAACTTGGCACCCCCTTTCTCACTTGCAGTGCATGCTAGCCCCTGTCCACTGACTCTCCACTGGAGTGGTCCCCTTCCTGGCCAGACCCCTGGCAAGCTTCCCAGTACTCACGGACACTGTTTTTCCCAAGGTTGCTCTGCCTTTAACTCCACTTGTCAGCATCTACTGGACCTCCTGGCTCGGCACCGCATTTCTGTCTCACTAGGCCGACCGGCTGTGACCACCTTCCATACAGACAGGAGAAGAGACAGCTGTCACCCCCCTCCTGCGACCTGGCTTCCTGCCCAAAGACACCCTGTCACATGTGCCCTTGGCTTTTATAACCTATCCCAGGATGCACCACTGTTTGTGCCAACCCACTGGGACAGTTACAAAAGCCTGTGTGTCACTGGCTGGGTTTCCTCCACTGTCCAACATGCTCCCCTATTGGATACAGTGGGGATACTCCCTCAGACCAGATGAATCACACATGCAACAGGCCTAACTACTGGTCAGGCTCCCCTGATAAGTAGATGGAGCAGACTATGGTTTACCTGCTGCTCCCCTGATAAGCAGGCAAAGCAAACTTATCCCCCCTAACTAGCACCTATCTAGGAGGGTGATATATATATATATATATATATATATATATATATATATATATATATATATATATATATATATATATATATATATATATATATATATATATATATAATTTTTTTTTTTTTTTATAACTCATGGTGTGTAGTACTGTGTGCTAGGCTTAAAGTGGTAGTATACTCCGCTTTTTAACTTTTGCCTATAAGGCTTACCTGTAGGTAAAATTACAGTTTAGGAGATATTCGCCCTGCATGCATCCACTGAAACCAGCAGGGCATGTGCTCTGAAGGTCCGGCAGATCTTCAGAGCTCCTTGCCGGCTCCTGGCCGGAAAGTGAACTCCCGCGTGCATGCGCGGGAGGGATGTCATCGCGGCTCCGGCCACTCACAGCGCCGGAGCCGCTAAACCCAGAAGAGACACTAAGCGAAGATGTGGGCTGCCTCAACGGTGTCCGGGCGACCGTGTCGGAGCTTCGTTTTAAGGTAAGTATTTCATAATGAGCTGGTATGCGATGCATACTTGCTCATTATGCCTTTGTCCTGCAGGGTTTATTTGTTTTTTTTTTAGGATAAAACCGCTTTAAGGGACTAGACATCTGCTGTATTCTCTATGAGGAGTGGCTGTTTCCTGGGGTTTTTGTTATGCTTTGAGGTCTAGTACTGGAGGCACAGCAATGAAGATAAGCCGGCTTGTAACCAACAACAGGGTTACACAGACTTGATGAGATTTTGAAGGAACAAAGTATGAATCACTTTTTATAGGTGTGGTAGTAGCTGATAAGAAATCAGTTTTCATTTACTGGAAACACACTTCACTGAACGTGCCTTATATTTCACATTTATCATAAACCTCCTTTTGGTTATCGGATTTGCTTCATATTTGTTTCAGTTTCATCATCAGAGTCATTTCTGTAGTGACTGTTGGATTTGTTACGCAAACTGTAAGAATTTTGCAAAGAAGAAAGAAACAAGAAATCATCATCTTCCCATGAGAATATATATGCATTTACCTGTAAAAATTGCCCTTGTCTAGACATCCAAATCCTTGAGACAGCTTTTGGGCTACGTCATCTTGGATGTGATGTTAGCACCCCCAGCAGACTTAAAATTATCACTCCAGTGACACTCCATATACTATTCAGTCCTTCCCCAGCAGCTACATTTATTTTTGGTTTTAGCCTCTAAACACTCCTCCATGTTAGCCTATGTGTCCATGCACACGTAGGCATTTACAGGTGTATTTGAAGAGGTGCATGTAGAGACCGAAAAAAAAGAAAACCCATTGCTTGCACGTTCAGGAGAGGAACACATGAGCTGGAAAAAAACACTTGATTCACCTGTAAACGTGTGTAAACATTAGGCGCGTTTAGCATTTCAGCGTTCGTTCGTTTCAATGGTCAGACTAAATGAATATTCTGACCAATAGAATGAATGAATGCCTAAACGTGCTTGCAAAATGTGACTTTGGCGAGGCTTTTTAAGCAGCTTCTCTCGCGCCTGGAGAAAAGGCGTTCAGCGTAGTCGGGAAAACACCCACTGTGCATGGGGCCAAAAAGTTATGTAGGGAAGGGAGGGAAGGACACATTGGATAGCACAGACAGTAATTCGTCTCTCCCAGAAAAGAAGAGTGCTAAAACATGCAAAAAAAAAAAAGATGAGGCTGTGGTGGGAGATGATCCTCTGAAACAGTAAAATTTTCCAGAAAGTTGAGAGGCACATTGCAAGTCAATAAAAATGATGGAAAGGAAAAACACTGCAAGTAAACATTTAATACGCTTGAATTTTCTGTGCTTTTACTTGCATTTTTTATTTGGTGACAGGGTCTCTTTAAGGTAGCTGTACGCAGCTATAGTTAGGTTTAATTCTTGCTGACACTGTCTTCTGTGATTTGGAAGGAATCAGTCTGTACATGCACTTGCTAAATATGCTGTAAGGTATGAGACAAAGCTAGTTTTTAAAAGAAAGTCAAGATTTGCATATCATTTTAATTACCTTTCATTTCTAAACGGATGCATGATTGCAAGCATGGAATTTTTTTTTTTAGCTGCTTCCTCATTCTCTTGTTAGTATGTAGAGCTAGATCCTGTCACATATGCTTCTGGCATAGGATAAATATATTTATATTAAAGTAGCCAGATTTTTATAGAGTCTGTTTGGGGTTAGTTTGTTGAATGTATATTATCTACCTAGTCTGTGTCTTGTAAGGAACCTTAATATCAGTGTAACCCCTTCACACCGACGTAATGCAAATATGCAGCCTTCTGCTTCAAGTGGTTGTACCTGGGTGATGCCTGCAGCTGTAAGTATTTCCCCTGTACTGTTTTTTTTAGAGCTGACAGTCAGCTTTCTTGTAGTAACAACCGATGTAGCTAATCAGCAACTTAGGTGTTATTACAAGCAGTGGGAGGGGACGTTCCCCCTACCGCCGCCTCCCCCGGCTCGCGTGGGCTCCCCCGTCCCACCGGGAGACCCGAGCGACCAACCAGCACATCCGCTGGCTGGCTGGAGACCCGAACAAAGCCGGAATCTACTTTGATTCGGTCTCGGATCCAATAAACCGGAAACAATGTCATGACATCACTCCCAGTTTACTGAAACCTTAAAGGCGCCAGATTTAAGAAAAATGTCAGTATTCAAAACAGCCAAACTTGGCGTTTTGAATGCTTTTAAGTGCAAAGGAGGGATTTGGGGTCTTCTAGACCACAGATCCCTCCAAAAAAATACCTGACATGTGACTATTGCTGTCACAAGGGATGTTTACATTCCTTGTGACAGTGATTAAAGTGATATAAAAAATAAAATGAATAAAATGTATTAGAAAAAAAAATTTAAAGTGCCCCATCCCTCCATGCTTGCGTGCAGAAGCGAACTCATACACAAGCTGTGTGTGCAAATTTAAACAGTGTTCAAACCACAGATGTGAGCTATTGCCACGATCGTTCAAGGGAGAGCAATAATTCTAGCATTCGATCTCCTCTAACTCTAAACTGGTAACTGTTAAAAAAAGAAAGAGTTGCCTATAGAGATTTTTAAGTAGTTTGTTGCCAATCCATGAGTGTGCGCAATTTTACTTGGTGTAACATCATCTTTCACCTTAAACAAATAAATTGGGCTAACTTTACTGTTTTTTTTTTTTTAATTCATGAAAGTGTATTTAGTCAAAAAATTGCGTTTGAAAGACTGCTGTACAAATACAGTGTAACATAAAAAATTGCAGCGACCGCCATTTTATTCTCTAGGGTCTCTGCTCATATTGTGGTGACTCTTAAGAACATTTACTTATTATTCATTTGCTTTCCCACCACTTCAACCTGCCACTGGAACCGCAGGAGATTTTCTGATGTAGAAGGACATGATATTCATATTCCCTGACTTTTTGCAATACAAACCCTGGTGACTATGCAGAAGAGGGGGGGGGGGGGTTATGAAAGCAGTGGGCCTGCGTGCAGGATCATATGTCGGCCCTCCTGAGCAAGAAAAAGTTAGGTGTGGTTTTTATAGCACTGAATATTGGTCGTGGTTAAAAGGGAAGCAAAGTGCATGGGATCAGTAGTAAATGAGGCAGAGTGCAAAGATCCAGTAGTAAGTGAGACAGAGTTCAGACATCAGTAGTAAGTGAGGTAGGAGCTCCAAGTAAAAAAAAAAATATGTACCCAAATACAAAAAAGCCTAATGAGGGCTCAACAAACCCCCACCATTCTATTAATAATACATGGAATATAAAGGATGGGGCTGCTGTGACCATTGACATTTTAAATATACACTTTATTAATACACAAACCCTTAAAACACACCATGGGAAAAATAAAAGGTCCCAACTACATCTGCAAGATATGCAAAAATTATAATCTTCTATTAATGCCTACAAATTAAGAAGCAATATACAGTGTACATGTAAAACCTTTATTAACCATTTCTGTATTAATGCCTACGTATACAGTATTCCAGGGCTTAAAATTTTAAGTCCTGAGCTACTAGCCAGGCCTTAAGTGTTACTCGCCACCAGTTGCCCCACCCAACTCCTACCCTGCCCCGCCCCTAATCCCGCCCCTAAACACGCCTTGATAAATTATCTCATAGAATGACACTGTTAAATGTTTTTGCATTATTGCAGAAGTTATAAAAGTAAATATTAATAACAACATTATCAGTGCCCATCAATGCAGCCTACCAGTGCCCATCAGTGCAGCAGCATCAATGAAGCTTATCAGTACGGCCTGATCAGTGCCCATCAGTGAAACCTCACCAGTACCCATCAATGCAGCCTCACCAGTGCCCATCAGTGCAGCCTCACCAGTGCCCAGCAATGCAGCCTCACCAGTGCCCATCAATGCAGCCTCACAAGCGCCCATCAATGCAGCCTCCCCTGTGCCCATCAATGCAGCCTCCCCTGTGCCCATCAATGCAACCTCACCTGTGCCCATCAATGCAACCTCACCTGTGCCCATCAATGCAGCCTCACCCGTTCCCGTCAATGCAACCTCACCCCTACCTGTCAATGCAACCTCATCCATACCCGTCAATGCAACATCACCCATGCCCGCCAATGCAGTTTCATCCGAGCCCCTCAATGCAGCTTCATCCGAGCCCCTCAATGCAGCTTCACCCGTGCCCATCAATGCAGCTTTACCCGTGCCCATCAATGCAGCTTCACCTGTGCCCTTCAATGCAGCTTCACCTGTGCCCTTCAATGCAGCTTTAACTGTGCCATCAATGCAGCTTTAACTGTGCCATCAATGCAGCTTTAACTGTGCCATCAATGCAGCTTTAACTGTGCCATCAATGCAGCTTTAACTGTGCCCATCAATGCAGCTTTAACCGTGCCCACCAGTGCAGCTTTAACTGTGCCATCAATGCAGCTTTAACTGTGCCCACCAATGCAGCTTTAACTGTGCCATCAATGCAGCTTTAACTGTGCCATCAATGCAGCTTTAACTGTGCCATCAATGCAGCTTTAATTGGGCCCAGTAATGCAGCTTCACTTGTGCCAGTCAATGCACTTACCAGTGCAGGGGAAGAGAGAGGAGAGGAAGAGGAAATCTGGCCGGATAATCACAAAGTACGATCGTTCCGCTGTAACAGCTTTAATTGTAATTGCCGGGCGCTCGCAGACACACACAGTCCCGCCTCCTAGCCTGACTCCTTTGATAGACGTCACACGTCCCGGTTGGCCAGGTGTTCTGTCTATCAAAGAAGCCAGGCTAGGAGGCGGGACTGTCTGTGTCGGAGAGCACCCAGCAATTACAATGAAAGCTGTTACAGCGGAACGATCATGCTTTGTGATTATCCGGCCAGATTTCCTCTTCCTCTCCCCTCTCTTCCCCTGCACTGGTAAGTGCATTGACGGGCATGATCCCCGCTCTATGGAATTTTCATCCATCGGCTTTCCTCTTCCCCTGAGCGGCATCCGGCCGGAGCAGCCCCATGCTCGCCATAAATAATTTTCCACTCGCAAAATGCGAGTAGGCGAGTGGAAATTTTGAGGGCTGCAGTATTCTATATTTCAGTGGTCTTAGCAGCCTCATATTTTGTGTTTTATATATATATATATATATATATATATATACTATGAGTAGAATGTTGGGGAGGGGGGTTGTTGAGGTCTAATTAGGTTCTTTGTATTATATAGTTACCCCACGCCTACTGGAGAAGGAGCTCAGTGGAAACTGAACCCCTGAGCTGCTGGATGCATCTATACTATGTAACCAGTGGCAGACTGAAATGGACCGCTGTGCCTGCACAGATATGAACCTAATCTCAGAGGTAGAACTAGGTATCTTGGGTTATAAATTTGAATTGGAATGAAATGTCTGTTGGGTGGAAAGTTCTGTACTCTGATTGTATATTAAAGGGTCTGTGCACCCAAAACAGATGAGTTCACTCACTTGTTTCATATATGTGTAAACTTTTAGTACTATCCCCTCACTTTAGTTCTCAGCTTTAAACAGTCTACCACCTTCTGCTGTTTTATTCATATCCAAAAATAAGCAAAAGCTTGTGGTTGGGGTCTTCTTATTTTCCTTTTTTTCCCCTTGTATGATTGTTAAAAGAAGGGGTAGCTGGGGATGTTCTATTTTTTTTTTTTTTTTTTTTTTTTACTACCTCCCTTCACTCTACTTTTCGTCTTTCTGCTTGTTCTTTTCTATTTTGCATTCTTTATTTATAAGGTTTTACCTTGACAAAAGAAGAAAAACAAATATAAAGTCCATTGCATATCCGTGTAGGTCTAACAGAGGGCGGACTACAATGGTAATCTGAAAAAAAAAAAAAACATTCTATGTAATGGAGGTTTTACTCAAACGCATTATAAGGTATAAGGTATTATAAGGAAAAACTAAGAACAATGCAGGGCTCCCAAGTTGTAATATTAGAAATAAATCGCAACCAAGCGGGTGCCTTAATAAAAGGAATGGTCATATTACAGCCTTCAGCAGAGAGGAGATCTGGTGCATATAGACAGCCAGCTACGTCAACCCATGGTCAAAGTCCATGAAATCTAGAGGTAGATAAACAGACCTTAAAGGGGGCAATATAAATTAGGGACTTTATAACAACCAGTAATGAGATGTATGAGGGGGAAATGAAGTCAGACAGGGGGTTAGAAGATAGTGAAGAGGGAAAGAAGAAAAATAGGAGGGGAAGGGGGAAAAGGAGAGATGCACGCAAAGAAGGGCATATGAGGAGAGCAAGAAAATAGGGGTCTTCAGTGGGTTTGTTGGAGGTAATAAAAAGGGGCTTGTGGTCTGTCTCAGAAGAGAGTCTTTGAAGACTCTCATAAATCTACAAGAGTTAGGACTGCAGGTAATACAGGGTGCTATGGAGTGGCCCTGCGGATGCCTTTGCAAATGTGTGCTATCTAAACGCCTGTTTTGACGCAAACTGTTAGACAGGTTAATTTGGTTGGTAAGCAAACTGGTTAGCAAATTGAACTGGGAATTTTTATCTTTGTTTGTCTCACATCATTGCCTTGACATCCATCATTTTAGGCAATAACAGTTGTTTGAATTTGTCAGTGCATGCAAATTCTATCCAATAAAACCACGTGTTTCTGAATTTAGTATGCCTGTCTTTTAATGAGCTGGTAAGCAGGGATGCGCAAATCATATCGCTTGATGCCCGGGACATGAAGATTTTTTTCACATTTAGCCCCGCTGTGAGCAAGCAGCAGATTTTAATTTATGCAGTGCGATTTGTATGTCCGTTTTCAGTGCCGTTATCAAAGTTAGTTGTTCAGGTGCAATTCTGAATACCCTTTTTTTTTTTTTTTTTTTTTTTCAATGCCAATTCAGAACTGCTGCGATTTTCAATGCTTTCATATGCTAGAAATGCTCTCCATCCTCTTCTCTACAAAACTACCCTTCATGTCTTCCATCCACTTCTATGCAAATCTGTTTTCTAGCCACTTCTTCTATGCAAATCTGTCTGCTAAGCCAATACTTCTTCTATGTAAATCTGTCTTCTAGCCACTTCTTCTATGCAAATCTGTTTTCTAGTCGCTTTTATGCAAATCCGGCTATGAATCACAACCTATGTGAACAGTTATCTTAGAATGCCACTATACTCTGCTGTACGAGTTTGGAATGCTGTGCTCCAAACTCGCCCAGGACCCTTTTTCTAACCGGATCAAAATCACACTGCATTAATGTGAACGTCCTTCATAGAGCACAATATATTTTCAATTGCCATTTGAATCTCTGCCTTTCAGATCGCATCTGATCTGTATCAAATTTGCATCAGTGTGAACCTGGGACTAAGCCTTGGTTCACACTGATACGAAGCGGGAAACACACACTACATTTCCCCACATTGCACTGCAATGCAATCACAAGGCAATAACAACAGCCCAAAACAGACCACAAAATGCAGTGCGATTGCTAGAATTGCATTGCATGGGTGTGAGCACCCATGCGATGCGATTCAGGTGCGGGAAAAAAGGTTCCTGCACCAGTTTGGTATGGATTTGATGTGATTTGAGCCATTCATAATGTATTGCTCAAATTGCACTGCACAGACATCACATATGATGTGCACAGGAATCTGGTGTGATTTCTGTGCAAATCGCATGTAGTGTTCAGCACGCACTGGTGAACCCAGGCTAAGGCTTCATTCACACCTGGGTGTTTTGGAATTGATCCCGATCTCTTGCAGTGCAATCTCAAAATGCACTACAATTGCAAAACACAGGTTCAGGTGCCATTATTTTCAATTATTCAATATTTAATTATTTTTCAAAAACCTGGAGGAAAAAAGTTTTTTTTTTTTTTCATTCATTTGGGCCAGTACCTCATTTACTCGCTCAACCCAACACTCACATTTCCTAACAAACACCCAATCGGTGCTCGTCACACTGCAAAGTCTCTCCCCTTCCTTGCTAGTACCTGGGTGCGGTGCTGGAGGCAGGTAGGGAGGTGAGTAGAAGATATACAGCGCAATGTTAACACCTTTTTTTTAAATACAGTTTTGGTTAAAATAATTTTTTTTTATCTGAACAAGTAGATTGTCATGACAGGCAAGTAGATTGGGACCCTGATTTAGTCCCTTGTATAAGTATTTATATTTTAAAAATCCTCACCCACGAGTAAGACTCTCCATTTTCCTAATCTCTTCAACCTTTTGATCCGTTAAATGTATACCTACTAACAGTGAAACGCGCCTTAATCTAAAGTACCAATTCCATTTCAACAGCAATTTATATTAAGGCGCGCTTCACTGTTAGTAGGTATACATTTATTGATATGAGTGTGGAGGTTGCACTGTGGAATGATAGCTGCTCTTTAACATGTTTGTATTTATTTATTTATTTTTTATGAAAGTGTATGTTTTTAGAGCAGGGTTTATTTATTTATTTTTTTTACTAAATCTTCCTGATCCATTGTTGGACTGTCAGATGTTCACTTCTATCCTCAGTTCCCTTGTGATACTGGATCGATGAGCCAGGAGCGTCACATTTGATCTTCATTTGGTCACAATGTTGGGAACCTCAATATAGAAACTGTTTAGGTTGTAATCTTTATTTTTTTGGACTGTTATACAACATTATTGATGAACAGAGATGTCACGGTTATAGATAAGGTATGCGTCTATTCGCCTTGAATATACTGTAGCATAGTACTATTAAGTCAACTAGAAATTTTGCTGATAGCCGATGATGTTATGATTCAGATGGCTATGAGTCATTACCTGTAGCGTTTCTTTCTGAAATCCAATGAAAATCATTGAAAAACTTTGGGGAGCCTAAAACCCCCTGGTAACAGCCAAGACCGTTATCTAAACCTCGTAGCTATTATGCCTAAGGCATAGACCAGGGTTGTAAATGATCTTATGTAGCAATGCTTATTCTGTAAATGTAACCACTTTTTAAACAACATATATTTCAACCGTATTCCTGTGACAATGCCAGGTAACAAGGAATTGATGCTTTTAGGCACAGAAAGTACATGTGTATTGTATAAAATCTTTTGATTATCTGGAAAAGGTTCAGCGGACATGTAAAAAGGTGGTTTTTCTGGTAAGCAAGGATTTAGGTCCTGCACTACAGATTGATTTTTCCTAAGAACGATAGTTTATTTAGCTGGAAATTGCATGTTTCTTCAGATCACTATTTCAAGCGTATAGGCAACTTGAGGAATAAAACAAAAGAAAACCCCATTAGAGTAATTCATCTATCCAGCTTTTCCAAACACTAAAAATCAGATCCTTTAGCTATGGATAATCCAAGAACATGGTATTGCATGGTGCCAGTGTAAAACCACTGTAATAACTTGTGCAGAATGCTAAGCTATTAAAATAAACTTTGTGCAATGATTTACAATTTGTATGTTTATTGAACACATTTAATATTTGAAGTATATGTAAATGCTGATCTTTTGCCAGACCTCACCCTGCACATCTCTTAATTTATTAAATCAGATATATTCCTTATGTTATCAGTTGGGGATAAGGTAAAATGAATGTTTGTGGTAAGCTTGCACAGCTGCTTCATTAATCTTGTCTGTGCTGTTCTTCTGTTTATGTGAGAATAGAATAGTAGAAATAGCAGCCTGCCACTCATCACACACATCGGCTGCCAGATCTCAGAGTGGTCAGGTATACATGTGGGGCCAGTGCCGAGGACAAGCTGTCATCTCACCGCATCTCACCCACTTCACCTGCACAGATGACGTGTTCGCCTGCTTCTCCACCCCAGCCATAATGTGGAGGCTACTTTCAGTAGGTGAGGAAGATCAGAGGAGCATTAAATTGTTCCGTTTGTGTTAAATGTCCATGGCATGCACATTGTATAGTTGTAGGCTTAAGACTTGAAAGAAATGCAAAGTGCAGGAATCCACAGCATCCAGCAAGAGAGCACTTTGTTTGTGAAAGGTAAATTCTGATAGGGTAATATGAATTATACTAGCTTGTAATTTTTTGAGGACACTCTTCCAGGGTGCCTCCCCTATAACCTTTCATTGCACTATTCCCAACGCTGACATTCCTGTAGAGATGGCTGTGTATGTAAGTGGGTGCTGAAGCGACCACTGGTTGGAACAGTGAATAATCAGAGTGAGATGTCACCAGAACACCAAGATCTCCAAAATGGCTCCAAAGCTTTATTTTGCAATCAGGGTCACTTGCCTGATGAAGGGGTCCTGCGTGGCTCCGAAACGTTGCAATTTGCTGTAATGATGTGATCGCTGAATAAAGCTTTGGACCCATTTTCTCTCTCCCCTATAACCTTACCCCACTCCATGAATCCTCAGATTTGTAGCAAGTAATGCAGAGCATCCAAAGCATGGAAGGGAGGGGGAATAATCAGAGAGAGAGAGAGTGAGATGTCACCAGCACACCAAGATCTGCAAAATGACTCCAAAGTTTTATTTAGCAATCAGGGTCACATCGTTGCAATTTGCTGTAATGATGTGATTGCTGATTAAAGCTTTGGACCCGTTTTGGAGATCTTGGTGTGCTGGTTTCATCTCTCTCTCTCTCCTATAACCTTACCCCATAACCTTACCCCACTCCATAAATCTTTTAGATTTGTAGCAAGTAATGCAGAGCATGCAAAGCATGGAAGGAAGGGTGGCCTGTGTCCTGTCCTGTTTTCCAAGATATGAAGTTTACAGTTAAATCAAAATTCCTCTTACCTTAACCTTACAGCACATGACACAGGGTAAGTATTCCTTGACCCGAAGATGTGCCTAAGCAGTGAATGAGGTGGGCAACTTCTAGGCGCAGACAGAGCTGTGCCAACAGGCCCAACAACAACAAGCGTCAGCAGACCCAGCTTTTGAGCTTTGTTGCTAAAAGCATTTTTTAAAAAAGATTGGACATCCATCTGGTAGTACCTTGAAAAAGTATGAACAGAGGACCAGGTGGCAGCCTTACACATTTGGGCTACAGAGGCCTGGTGCTGAAATGCTTAGAAAACTCCTGTACATGTAAAAGCGCAGGTTATGGATTTGTCCTTGAGAGTGTAAGCACTAGCGATCAAATTTCTTATCCATCTCACGATGGTGAATGGAAGCAGAAATGCATGAGACCAAGACAAGTAGGGAATCTGTCTGGTCAAAGTTATAGTTTTGAGGTATACTCCAATGGCTCTGACTATGTCCAGGCAATTAGGATTCATTTCTTTTAAAAGCTTTGGAGCAGGGCATATGGATGGTATGACTATGTTCTTATTGGGGTGGAAGAAAACCTTGTCTTTGTGAAGTATGAGGAATGGCTCCTTACAAAAAAAACTTCTAATTTAGAGACACGTATGACAGATGTGATAGCAACCAAAAAGGCTACTTTGTAGGAGAGGTCATGTAAGGGAATTCCTGATGGATTCTAAGAGTGGTTTCTGCAGGGCAGAGAGAACCAAGTTGAGATCCCAAGAAAGCACAGGATCCTTCAACAAGTGTTTAATGTGCAGTGTTTAATATGTCTTGAAGAAAAGTGTTTATAAAGGAGAACAAAGCCAAAGGTCTTTGATAAAGAATGGACAAGGAAAAAAACCTGTTTTTTCAGAGTATTTAGGGCAAAGTTCTGGTCAAGACCTGATTGTAGGAAGGCCAGAATGCAACCTGAGACCTGAGATTGAAGTGCCTGTGTTCACACCTGACAAAAAAAGAATTTCCAGGTGTGATAGTAGATCTTGCTGGTGGTGGTAAAGTGCGTGACTAGTGATGTGATGTAACACCCAGTCATCCACTTGAGACTATGCTCTATGCGCTATATGAGTGGTTGGTTTTAGCCCCAAATTGAAAAGTTTACACTGTAGTGAATAAAATCAAATTTCGCACTGTTCTTTAACTTGTCTTACTTGTCCATGACGCTGGACTGTATATAAAGTCCAGGCTTCACCCTTCCCGGTGGAAATACCCCCGAAGGGGTCTTTAGGGACTGGGTTCAATGGCATGGCACATGGCCCTGGACATGTGTAGCACCCTGTGACTGACTGTGTGAGTTTCACTTAATGCCAAGGTGATTGCTTATGCAGAATCCAGTGCCTGGAGCAACATTACAGGCTACCCCCATAGCATGGGGCCCAGGTATGGCCTGTATTGTTGCGCAAGGTTGCGAAGATCTGGATGCACTGCTTCAATGTGTGGCATTAGAGCAGAGTGAGGAGTTGTTTGAAGAAGCTGAAGATAAAATAATGAAGAAAATAAAAAAATAACTAGTTGGGCTAAGAATATTTTTTTTCCTGTGAAGGAGAAGAGGTCCATCAACTTAGAGCAATAGTACTAAGGATTTATGGAGTAGGGTAGAATTATAGGGGAGGTGTCTGGGGGCATGTCCTCGAAAGCTTTGCCAGTGTCCAATTTCTTGAAGGTATGAGCCTATAAGTTGCGGTCTATGAATACTTTGCCAGTGTCCTGTACTGTTCAGTTAGGATAATATTTTCCATATTCCATGTGTATTACATATGTCTTGGGTGTTTACCATTTTTTTAAATGAATGTATCTGCATAAAGCAAAACTATAATGGTGCTGTCTATTTTATTTCAGTGTATGTTTTTAAACAGCACTAGGAGTTAGATAAAGAAACAGCACATCAGACACAGCCTGCAATAAAGTGTTTTTTTGTCCAGTTTAAACTTTGGACTTGTAGCTTGAGTTATTGAGGTCTATATTTTGCAACAGGTTGTGTATCTTTTAATATGCTTTAATGCAGAAAAATACCACATTTTCTTTAAAAAAAAAGAATTTGCTGAGCTTTGTACTTTGCGAAGCACCAAGCAATATATAGTATGTTATTTCTACATGAAATGGATTTTCATGCAGTAAAACTGACAGGTGTGAATGCGCTCAGATTAAATAAGACCTTTTTGTCTCCTACAGTGACTCCTGTAAAATTTAGCCCTGTTTTGTAGCATTTACATTCTGGTAATTGTATATAAATGCTATTACATACAAGTCATATTGTGGCTACCCCATTTGGCTAGCTTTTTTAATATTTGTCTTTTTATAGTGCCAGTTTATTGTGCACTGTTTTTACACATATAACAATTGACATCAATCCTTATCACTCTAATGGAGCTCTTAATCTGTTGTTCCTATAATGCTGATACAAACTAGGGCCAATATGATAGGAAGCCAACTAACTATGTGTAAAGTGTAAACTGTGAAAGCTAGCCAGAAAACATTGTTAAAACACGGAGAGCAAACTACCTACATGCTGATGGTTTTCCAGGTGAGATTCTAACCAGCAACCCATAGCGGCAACACCAGAGTGATACCTTCTGACACACACTTCAAACCTAAAAAGTGTATTAAAAATAACTGTGCAAAATCTGTGCATGCTTAAATATTTAAGTTTAAACTGGTGAGAGAGTTTTTGTAAGTTTATTTTCTGTATTTGTTCCCTTGTGAAGAGCCAGATGATCACCTGACTGTAGCAGAGTCATTAAAAAAGGAATTTGACAATCCTGAGACAGCTGACCTAAAGTTTTTAGTGGATGAAAAATATATTCACGCACACAAAGTTCTTCTTCAGATTAGGTAAGAAGTCACGGGTGGGGATTAGTCAACTGCTGTATGAATTTACTTGTAGAGATTGTTCAATCTGAAAGTATGCTTCAAACCAAAACAACTTGTATTTCTCTATCGTTCATAGACGGACACCGATCCAGAATCTTCTTGACCATTGGGTTATGCTGTCCCCTACAGGAGTAGGACACTAGGCAGACAAAAAACTTTACCATGCCTATGGGGCAGTCCCGGGGGATATATTCCCCCTCCCTGCTATAGGCACTCAGTTTTTTTTCTGCCTAGTCTGGAATAAGGATCTATTTCCTTGCTGGGATCTTTGGTCCTAGCATTTTTTTCCTTTTTTAAACTGAATTGTTTTCCTCTTTTATTATTTTCTGTTCCTGTGAGAACTACATCAACTGCTGGACTGGGCGACGGACTGGATGTTCTAGATCCTTACGTTCTCCCCAGTCTGGCCAGCGAGCGCGTGCAGGCCTCAGCTCCACGCTAGGCTGGCCACGACATGGCCCCATTGGATGGGGGCTGGCCTGCGAGTTAAACGCCTCACGAGAGCACATATGACCTGGTCCCGGCCTGAGTGGCAGCGTGCCTCCTGGCCCGCAGCACCTCCATTCCGATGGAGCTGTGGTCTGCCTGGAGCGGTGCCCACCCAGTTCCATAGTATGGTAAATAGTGCCCCCCCCTTTCCCTGATGGCCTTTTGCATTGAACGTGGACCCCCTCCCTGGGACAGTTGGATCCTTGGGTTCCCCTCCTTCCCGAACAGCGTTCCCCCCCCATATGTCAGGGTCCCCTGTGGACCACCCCATCTACCCACACCTAGTTCCCCTAGTATGGGGTGGCCATACCTGTCCAGGTTCATTTTGGGGGTGTAGAGCAGGCGATGGGGGCCGGTGGGGGGGTGTCGCTGGCAGCCAAATGTGTGGTTTTTAGGGGCAGTTGCCCTGGTTGGGCTCATGCCAGGGCCCCCCTTTAATGTTAAAATGTCCTCTGGGGTCCCCTGTGGGTCCTGGGAGCCACATGTAGCCGCCATTTTGTTGTGGATGGCTGGCTGTATATATCGGCGGCCATGTTTGTGTAGTCTGGCAGCCATTTTCTTGTGGTTTCCCATTGAATAGAGCGGTGGCCATGATTTTTCTAGTTTTGACTCCTGGACTTCCTCTTTCTCTCTGATCACCGGCGGTGCAGCATCTGCCGTTTTGCTCTGTCTCTGGGGGTGGTGAGTTCCTGTGGGTGCCTTGCAGCTCTCCCTCTTTCTGCTATAGCAGTGGCTGGTGGTGCGGGGAGGTCACTTAGCAGTGTTTTCTCATTTTTGCCTGTGTAGTTCCCCTGGTTAACCACGGAGTCCCTGGAGCATATTTCACCACTTGATCCCCTCTCAGAGGCTGCTGACCCTTCTGGGTCCCAGTCCACCCTGTCTGTTTAAAAGCCGGAAACTCCTCCACCAGAATTAGGGTGGATTTATTCAGCCTGGAAACCTGAGCATCCACCACAGGTGGTACTGTCCACTGTTTTAACAGGGACTCTTCAAAGGGATACCTTCTAGCGAAATGCTTAGGTACCACCACATTGCGTTTAGGGCAACCCCACTGACTCGTGACAATGGCGGTGGCCCTGGAGTGCTTAGTGTCTAAGTTTGATATGGTCCTGCATAAACCAACCAGCAAAAAGCATCCACCGCCTTCACCTGCCTCCTCTGTCTCCTCAGATCCTGAGTCTGATCTGGCCTCTGCGGACGTGAGTTACCCTACTGGGTCTGCGTCCACACACACTGAATGCTCTGATAGTGAGGATGATTCTTCTTCTACTACAGCCGTGCATGAAAAACACTGGTGGATGCATTGATTGTATTGGTGTGGGAAACTTTAAAAATGGAGGATGCGGCTGCGTCGGAGACGTCTGTTAACTTCGGTACCAGAAAATCCTCAAAAGTGGCAAAGGTTTTTCCTTTTCCCACCTATTTTGTCAAAATTGTCACAAGTCAGTGGGGTTCCCCTAAATGCAATGTGGCGGTACCTAAGCGTTTCGCTAGAAGGTATCCCTTTTGAAGAGTCCCTGTTAAAAAAAGTGGACAGTCCCACCTGTGGTGGATGCTCAGGTTTCCAGGCTGAATAAATCCACTCTAATTTCGGTGGACGAGTCTCCAGCTTTTAAAGACCATTTTGATAGGAGAGCGAAGACCTTGGTCTGACACATGTTTACTCTGGCTGGTTCAGGCCTTAGGCCGGTGTTCACCATTGCCTTGGTGTCCCAGACCTTGAGGGAGTAGGCAAAGCTTTTGCGCCAGGACCTTGAGGGGGAACAGCTTCACCCTGCCTTTGTGGAGCTGGCAGACCAGTTGGTCCAGGGGTTGCAGTTTATCTGTGGTGCCTCTTTGGATGGGGCTCCCTTAGTTTCTAGGCTGTCTGTGACAGCAGTGGTCCTTCGGCACATGATATGGCTGAAATGCTGGTCTGCAGACCAAGCTTCTAAGAAGGCCTTACTGGATCTCCCTTTTGTGGTTATTGGATCTCCCCTTTGTGGGGGATCACCTGTTTGGGTCTTCCTGGATTAAATCATTAAGGGATTTTCAGGACGGAAGAGTACTCTCCTCCCACAGGCTTCCAGGGGCAAGGAGTCTCGTCGCAGACATGGTCCTTTTTTCTCAGCTCATAAGCAGCCTTCATAAGGACCTCCCTGATTTAAGACAGGTGAGTCCACGAGCTAACTAGTCCGGCTACAAGATCGAATTTCGGTGTTATCTTCCAGAGGGGTTTTTTCCTTCTAACCTGCTTTTGTCCCCATACCGCTTGCATGGTCTCTTCGGGGCGGTACAAAATTTGCTACTGTAAGGGGTGATTGTACTGGTTCCAAACTCGTTTCGGGGTTTTTATTCAAACCTGTTTACAATTCCCAGGAAGGAAGGCAAGTTTTGACCATTTTCAGGGTTTTTATTCAAACCTGTTTACGGTTCCCAGGAAGGAAGGCAAGGTTTGTCCTATGCTGCCTGAAGGGGCGTCCTCACCTGTATTTGGGGTGGGGGGACGTCTTTGCTTCTTTCTGGACTTGTGGACCTCCCTGATTCAAGACAGGTGGGTCCACGAGCTAACTCAGTCCGGCTACAAGATCGAATTTCGGTTTTATCCTCCAGAGGGGTTTTTTCTTTCTAACCTGCTTTAGTCCCCAAACCGCTTGCGTGGACTCTTCGGGGCAGTAACAAGATTGGCTACTGCAAGGGGTGATTGTACCGGTTCCAAACTCGTTTTGGGGTTTTTATTCAAACCTGTTTACAATTCCCAGGAATTAAGGCAAGGTTTGAATGTTTTCAGGGTTTTTATTCAAACCTGTTTACAGTTCCCAGGAAGGAAGGTAAGGTTTGTCCTATGCTGGACCTCAAAGTCCTGAACCGCTTTGTGCGGGTTTAGAAGTTCCGCATTGGAGTTCATTAGTACCCTTAGTGGCATCCCTTCATCAAGGGGCTTCCTCCACTTTGCCCTGGGCGAGGAGCATTATCAATTTGTGGCGTTACCCTTTGGTCTGGCCTCAGCTCCTCAGGTATTCATGAAAGTGTTGGCCCCGGTGTTAGCATTTATGCAACAGAGGGGTGATTGCAGTACTGGGGTACCTGGACCATTTTCTTCTGCGAGCAGAGTCTCCGACTGCTCTAAAGGACAACCTGGAAATCACTGTGCGGACTCTGCAGGAGTTTGGTTGGACATTGAATTTCAAGAAGTCTGCTCTAGTTCTGTCCGCCCAGTTGGACTGTCTGGTTCTGACCCTGGACTTTGCCTCAGCCAGGGTGTTTCTTCCGCTGGACAAGCTCCAGTAGCTGCAGGATGCAATTCGACTTCTGTTGTCCAGCAGTCGGTCGTCTCTCGGGAGTTGCATGAGGGTGCTGGGCCTGATGGTGTCTACCTTCGAGGCGGTTCTGTTTGCACAACTCCACACGAGACCTCTGCAGAGAGAGATTCTTGCCAAGTGGGACAAGAATCCACAGTCTCTAGACAATCTGATTCTGTTGAGCCGGGGTACAAGAGGGTACCTGATTTGGTGGCTTCACTCTTTGCTGCTTCGACAGGGTAAATCCTTCCTTCCCTTGTTCTGGACGGTGGTCACAACGGATGCCAGCCTGTCCGGGTGGGGAGGTGTCTTGGGCACGGATTGTGCTCAGGGGGTTTGGACTCTGGAGGAGTCCAGACTACCGATCAATATACTGGGACTTCGGGCGATCAGACTTTGTCTGGCCCGTTGGATGGTTTGTTTCAGGGGTGCCCGGTACGGATTCAATCGGACAATGCCATGGCTGTGCAATATGTCAATCTCCAAGGGGGCACAAAAAGTGTCCTAGCGGCTTGGGAAGTAGCCGGCATTCTGAGGTGGGCGCAGTGATGTATTTTGGTTTTGTGCTGCCCTAGGCAAGACTAAAATTGGGCACCCCCCCCCCCCCATTATGTAAATTTGCCCCACTCGTTTTTTAACGGATGTGTCTCCCTCCAAAATTGAAGGACTACAAGCATGAACCCCCGGAGGTCTCACAAGATTGGGGGTGATAGGGGGTGGGAGAGAGAGAGGGGGGAGAGTGAGGGAGAGAGAGAGGGGGATGAGATAGAGAGAGAGGGGGTGGTCAAGGGAGAGAGAGAGGGGGGGTCGAAAGAGAGGGGGTGAGAGAGAGAGGGGGGATGAGAGAGAGAGGGGGGAATCAGAAAGCGAGAGAGAGGGGGGAGATGAGAGAGAGGGGGATGAGAGAGAGGGGGGATGAGAGAGAGAGGGGGTGAGAGAGAGGGAGAGAGAGAGAGGGGGATGAGAGAGAGGCTGGTGTGAGAGGCGGTTCTAGCAACCAGTGGCCAATAGAGTCTCAGGTGGAGGGGGGTGGCTTTTTTGCTGCCCCCCTGCAAAGTGCCGCCCTAGGCCTGGGCCTTGTTGGCCTAGGCCAAAATACGGCACTGGGTGGGCGGAACGTTTAGTTCCAGCCCCCTTGCTGTGCATATTCCAGGGGTGAAAATTTGGCAGGTGGATTACCCTAGTCTCTAAAATAGAAGTCATCAACCTTGGTTCACTGGTTGCACAATCTCGCAAGAAGATGATTACCCCAGTCGACAGGCGTTGGACCAGGGGACGTCCCAGTGGCCAAGAAGATTCTGGAGCTGTGTCCGCCAATGAACGAAAGAGAAAATTTGATTTTTGTCTTACTGTAAAATTATTTTCTCTGATGTTCATTGACAGACACAGCACCCACCCCTCTATTGAGTTGGGTTATATTTCTTCTGACACTGCTTGCAACAAAACTCAGTGCCTATAGCAGGGAGGGGGTGTATAACCCCTGGGACCGCCCCATAGGCATGGTAGAGTTTTTTGCTGCCTAGTGTCCTACTTCTGTAGGGAGCAGCATAACCCAATGGTTAAGAAAATTCTGGAGCTGTGTCTGTCAATGAACATCAGAGAAAAGGATTTTACAGTAAGACAAAAACCCAATTTTTATTTTTATGAACTACATCAGGTTTGTCAATAATGCCAGCTCCAGGTGTGAATAATTCACCGGATCTGCCAGTATGCATTAATCAGATTTGCCTGTTCAGATCCCTAATTTAAAATTGCAGTTTCATCATCTCTCTCTGTAACAAATGAGGTACAATCATTGGCAGTACTGACAATTTTTTATTTTATCTTGTAACTTTCTTTCCAGGTGTGAACATTTTCGCTCATTTTTACATGAAAGTGATGAAGACATAATTGAAATTCATCAGTTTTCCTATCCGGTATATCGTGCATTTTTGGAATATTTGTATACAGATAATATCAGCATTTCTCCTGAGGATGCCATTGGTTAGTATATTCATGTAACTGTTATATCGTGTTTACTAACCGTTCTAACCAAAACTAAATATTTGTTGTGCTGACCAAAACTAGATTTGACAGGTCTAGTACCGAGGTCCTTCAGCTGCGACGATTCTGTGTGAGTTTCTCACCCCTGTCACATTTAGCATTTACGATCCTTTTCTGTCCAAGTGACAATGCTCACCAGAAAAAATGACTTTCCCTAGCGAGAACACAGACCGCAAAAAACTTGACTGAAGTTCTAACCCACACACTATCCAAAGCTGGCTGCTGATAAATTTTGAAGGACTATTGCATATAGAAACGTTTTTGCAGTTGCTGGCAAGTTAACTCATGTCTTCTTTTTCTGGCCTTGGGAATTCCATCCCGACCAGAATTTGTAGGGAAATCTCAATTGTCAAAAAAAACATAAATTTTGCTTTCAAATAAAGCTTGGGATACATGGGGCCTTTTTTGATCTTTTGTACTCAGGAATAATGCACAGTAAGTTTTCGATTTTTATATGTAGTAAGGTTGTATGTGTACTGTACATGTCTCTGCAATAGTCACTCATTTATTTCTCTGTGTTATTTCTCTGTGCAGGACTTCTGGAGCTAGCTACGTTATACCGAGAAAATAGACTGAAGCAACTATGCCAGCAGACCATAAAACAAGGTATCTGTGAGGAGAATGCGGTCGTACTGCTGTCAGCTGCCGTTAAGTATGATGCCCAGGTACAAGGAAATCCTTTATAAGTTGTATAGACAATAAAGCTTTAGTACAGTATATATCTCTGCCATTTTATACATCCTTTTGTAAAGCCCTAATAAGAAATTCTATTAAATATCATCTAATATAATGTCCTAGCTCAGACAATCACTTTGAAAATGTTCCCAGTGCACATTACTGACTCTGAACTGCCCCTCACTTTTAGCCTGTGTGCAATAGGAAGTTGTGGGAGGTAACTGGTCAGCCCTTCATATTTCTCTTTCGTTCATTGGCAGACACAGCTCCTGATTCTTCTTAACCATTGGTTATACTGCCCCCTACAGGAGTAGGACACTAGGCAGGAAAAAGCTTGACTACGTCTATGGGTAGCCCCAGGGGGTATACACCCACTCTCAGCTTTAGGCACTCAATTTTTTTCTGCCTAGTCAGGAGTTAGGCCCCTTTCACACGGGCGCACCATCCGACGGAGTCCGTTCTGATCAGCGGGGGATCGATCCGCCAATCCCTGCTGAGCAGGTGGATGACAGCTCTGTCTCCGCTCTGTGCGCAGAGACGGCACTGTCAGATCCCCGCTCTCCTCTATGGGGAGATCAGGTGAGAACGGACAGGCGATCCCATCAGATCTGATTCTCCAGATGGTTTCCATGCGTCCGGATTTCACGGATCGGATCAGATAGCAGCGGGTGTCTGCGGAGATGTCCGATCAGGTCCGCCTGAAAAACTGACAGGCGGATCAGATCGCCCATGTGAAAGGGGCATAAGTACCTAGTTCCTTGCTGGGATCTCTAGTCCTGGGAATTTTTTCATCTGAAATGGAATTTATTTTCCTCTTTTTATTATTTTGGTCCTGTGAGAACTACAATCAAGTGCCGGACTGGGCGACGAACTGGATAATAAAGATCCTTAGGGTCCCCCCTATCCAACCAGTGAGCGCATGCAGACCGCAGCTTCGCGCTAGGTCCGCCACGGCATAGCTCCACTGGACGGGGGCTGGCCTGCAGTTGTCCCTAGAACGCTTACGGGGTTTCTTTGGGGCAGTGCAAGACTTGCTACTTCAATGAGCGATTTGTTCTGGTTCCGACTTCGGAACATTTTTAGGGGTTTTTACTCAAGCCTCTTTACAGTCCCCAGGAAGGAAGGCAGGTTACGTCCAATTCTGGTCCTTAAGGTGCTAGGCTGCTTTGTGCGAGTACAGAAGTTCCGCTCACATAGTAGGGGTGTCCCTACATCAGGTGGGCTTGGCCTCTCGACATCAAGGAAGCCTTCCTGCACATTCTAATATGTGCTGGTCGCCAGCACTTCCTCCGTTTTGCTATGGACGAGGAGCATTTTCAGTTTCTGGCACTGACCTTTGGTCTCACCTCCGCACTTCGGGTCTTCACAGGAATGTTGGCCCCAGTGCTGGCATTGTTTGAGTCAGCGGAGGATCGTGATACTGGGGTACCTGGACGATCTTCTTCTGCGAGCGGAGTCTCCGACTGCTCTGTTGGACTACTGGAGATTGTGGTTGGATTCTGAACATTCTCGAGTCTTCCTTGGTTCTGTCCACAAAAACTGGACTATCTGGGTCTGACTTTGGACTCGGCCTCTTGCTCGGGAAAAACTCCAGACATTGCAGGAGGCAATTTAGCTTCTGTTGTTCAGCAGACTATCATCCCTCCAGGCTTGCATGCGCGCGCTGGGCCTGATGGTGTCCACCCTCGAGGCGGTCTGGTTGCACGGTTCCACACAAGATCTCTGCTAAAGAGATTCTGGTGAAATGGGTCAAGGATCCACGGTCTCTAGAGGTGGCTTCGCTCCCCGGCACTTCGACAGGGAAAATCCTTCTCCCCCTGTACTGGACAGTTGTCTCCACAAATGCCAGTCTGTCTGGATGCGGAGGTGTCCTCAGCACAGAGGTGCTCAGGGATCTGCATTCTGGCAGAGCCCAGACTGCCGATTAGTGTACTGGAATTCCGAGCGATGAGACTTTGCCTGGCTCATGGGACAATTGTCTTCAGGGGTGTCCGGTACAAATTCATTCAGGCAATGCCTGAATGACCAGGTGGCCTTTCAGCTCTACTAAAGGTGGTGTTTTCAGCTCTACTAAAGCTTTTCTTTGAAAATATTCGGGAGGTTTCCCTGCTTACGCTGCTCCAGAAGGTGGCCTACTTTGGTGGCTATCACCTCTGCATGCATTTCCAGATGGATCAGACGATGGTTCAGGCCTATTGCATCAAAAGTCAGGTTCCTCCTTTCCCTGTTAAGGCGCACTCTACTATGGCTCTTAGTGTCTCCTGGGCTTTCTGTTAGCAAGCGTCAGTGACACAGGTTTGCAAGGCGGCCACCTGGTCATCGGTTTACACTTTTACAACATTTTTGTAAAGTGGTTGTGTTGGCATCTGCGGATGCTTCTTTTGGCCGCAAGGTTTTTGCAGGCTGCTGTTTAGTGGTTACCTGGTTGGCTATGGTTAGCCTTGGGAATTTTTTTCTGATGTTTTCCCACCCCTCATGTATAACACTGTATTAAAATAAACCTTCATACTCACCTATATGGCTGTAGCATCAGTCTGATGCTGCTGCTGTCCCCAACTGGCTGAGAACGGAGTGATCACATGACCGCTGACCACTAAGTTCTTGTTCCACTCTGAGCAGACAGTGGTGACTTTCAGGCACTGCTCTGCTCCTTCAGTGTTAACTGAAATGCCAGGCTTTGGAGGGGGTGGGAGCGGCTGGCTCAGGCTTTCAGTGGCACAACGAAAGGCTGAGCCAGCTGCCTGTTGGGCATCTGGGCAGATCCTGACATTATTGTCAGGATCCTTCCAGAGCCTAGAGTGGCTCCGAGATGTCACAGGATTACAGGAGAGCCCAAGTAAGTGCACTCTTGTGATCCAGATTAGAAGTATGACAGATTGTAAAGTGTCATCATAGAGTGACACTATGGGCACATCATAATACTCACTGCCTCATCCTAAATCCTAGAAATCAAAAAAGAGGAAAAAAATGGACTTTGATGGCACACCATGCTATTACAGACAAGTCAATTATATAAAAAATATATAATTGAGGGCATTGATGGAGGGATACACATGTATACTACATGCGGAGGAACCTACTTTTGAGACTACATATTCACCTTATAAACCTTGGAGAGCACAGTACCCTGGAGTCCACTAGGTCTTAGGGGCAGTATTTTAGCATATTACCATCAGGCAAACTTTTTGAAGGACAATATAAATGAAACCAGGGGGGGTTTACCTACAGGGATAAAGTGTCTCCCCTATTGATCACTATTATGAAAACAAATCAGGATTGACACTGATGCGTCCCCACCTCCACATAGTTTAGGGTGGACTCCTTTGCGTTCGTTGGTTGGCCCTCTCCAGTCTAAGTAAATACCGTAACAACTTTATGCAAGTTACTGCTGGCCTACGTTGACTATCTCCTGAGGAAGCGCTAATGCGCGACACATGTAGATCCTAGACAAGTGTCAACCGCTGGATCCACATTCTTGATGATGTGTCATCCATATATAATTATAGTTTACATCTTCTTTGTTGGTGGGGTTACTCACTTGAGTACAATGAAGTTTGATTCTCAACATCTGGATTGTTCGTGCTATCCAGGGCCGTAAGCACATTGAGGAGGGCATTGTTTGATAACTATATACCATTTTTATGCAAATCTCATTTATGTATGTGTAAGATTATTTAACTATTAATGGAATAAAATATATTTTTTATATAATTTACTGGTCTGTAGTAGCATGGCGTGCCATCAAAGTGCCATTTTTGTTTCCTCTTTTTTGATTTCAGAAGAAAAGTATGGCCAAAATTACATTGGCCATACTTCTCTTTTAAACCAAAACCAAATTTTCCTTTAAACTACTGAATGTAACAACATTTTCCCCACTTCCATCACTAGGCGTTGTCGCACACCTTGGGTCTGATTTGTGAAAACTGGTGAAGCTTTAATATTTTTTTCTCTAGCGCTCATTGACAGACGTAGTCCTCGGTGATACACCACCTTCGGGTTATGTTGCCTCCACAGGAGCAGGACTAGACAGGAAATTAAAAAGCTCTGGCCACACCCCAGGGGCAGTCCCAGAGGGTATATCCTCTCTCTCTCTCTGCCTCAGCAAATCAGTTATTTTCTGTCTAGTTAGGAGTAAGGACCTAGACACCTTGCTGGGATCTTAGGTCCTGGCAAGAATTTTTTCTTAAAGGATTTTTTTAGACAGCTTTTTTCTCCAGTGTTCCTGTGAGATCTTCAAGCAAGAAAGCTGAACTGGGCGACGGGCTGGATGTTGAGATCCGGTGGTCACCCCAGTTCAGCCTACGAGCGCGTGCAGGCCATAGCTCCGCGCTGGGTCGGCCGCGACAAAGTCCCATTAAAGGACTGTCCACGCGAGTTAAACGTCTCGCTGAAACGCCAAAGACCATGAGTCACGGCGTCCGTATCGGTCGACAGCCCTCCCGCCCCGGTGGAGAGGGGTACTGTCAGGAGTTGGTGCCCGCCTGGTTCCGGTATGGTGAGTAGTATGTTCCCCCTTTCCCCCTGACGGGTTTTGTGGTGAACGCGGGCCCCTCTCTGTATGGTAAGATATAGTCCCTTTCTATCCTACAACATGACACAGATCCTCCTACTTTGAGTGTGATTTTATGTGTGCAAAAAGCCAGGAGGCTTGGTTTGGGAGCTAACAATCTAATTGTATACATGTTTTAAAGATGTAATCTGTGGCATTCTGGGAATCTTATGGGTTAAGAATAAGCTACCTACCAGTCAGAAGCCACGGACATGTAGACTGCCTTCCTAATCAGATCTCCAGCTATTAGCAGGCCTCCCGAACGGCCATGCGGTCCGCCAGGGCCGGTACCGCCAACCACGCCATATCCCCATGCAGTGAGAGTGTTGTGTGCCCTGCAGCACACCGCTATTCAGTACGGGCCGCCGCCATTTTTTTTGCTGGATCGCACGAGCCGCCATTTTGGCGTAGCCTCGTGTCTCCAGCATGGGGGCGGCCATGTTTGAGGTGATCCAAACACCTCGTGGAGCTTGGGGGAGGCGCCGGAAGGCGTACAGAGGGGCGGAGCCACCTCCTTTCTTCCTGGGCAGCCAGCCAAAAGACTTCCTGTTTGTTAAGACAGCGCTGTAACCTGTTGCAGTTAAACTCTGAGCATCAAGTGGTGAGCCTGGGGGTCTATCTCTCTCTCTCTCGATCGATAGGGATCCCTAGCAGGTAACACTAAGGGGCTTTTGTGGCGCTGGGGGTCGAAAAAAAAAAAAAAGAAAAGTTTTATTTTTGAATTATATTATCCAGGAAGTAACTGGAGTTATCATGGACCCTGCCACACATATTCCCCCACCTGTTTCCCTCGAGGGGGCCACGGGACCCGCCGGTTCACAGAGTATAGAGTCATTTACAGCAATTTTGGAGTCTATGGTGGCTCGGGTGGAGGCGGCCTGTCAGGGACGGGGGTCAAGGAAGCGACCCCCGCCTACCCCTATACCATCTGACACCTCTGACTCAGATTCAGAGGTGGTCACGGCAGTTGCAGGTTCCTCTGCAAGGGCTGTTATCCCAGGTAAAGCCCCCTCAGACAGTGAGGAGGACGCTTCTTCTCCTGCTATTATTCAGGAAGAAGCATTGGTGGACGCACTAGTTGTGGCAGTGCAGGAAACCTTAAAACTTGAGGCTTTACCGGCAGAGGCAACTGAAACAGAGATTCCTTTTGGTACTAATAAGCCCATCAAGACGATGAAGGCTTTTCCTGTACCTAAATGTTTCGGTAATCAGATTAAAGGAGAATGGGAGCATTCTAAACGTACCTTTACTATTTCCAAGCGTATTGCTAGACGCTATCCGTTTGAGGAATCCATCATTAAGAAATGGACGGTACCACCAGTCGTGGATCCGCCTATTTCCAGGCTGAATAAAGCCACGGTTATTCCAGTGGAGGACACTTCGTCCTTTAAGGATCCGGTGGATCGAAAGATGGAAGCAGAGTCCCGCACCATCTTCTCTCTGATAGGGTCAGCTTTTAGACCAGTAATTGTTATTGGTCTAGTTTCCCAGACACTTACGGAATGGGCGAAAATGGTACGCCAAGATCTTAGGGGAAAAGATATTCCCCAGGAGACATCTGATTTGATGGAACAGATTATACAAGGGCTACAGTTTATCTGTGACGCAGCCTTGGACACTACTCCCTTATTAGGGCATGCATCTAAGACAGCGGTGATCCTCAGACGTGTGCTGTGGTTAAAATGCTGGTCAGCTGACCTAGGTTCCAAGAAGACCTTGACAAATCTCCCCTTTCAGGGGAATCGTCTATTTGGGGCCAACCTAGATGAAATCATTAAGGATGCCACTGGGGGCAAGAGCACTTTTTTGCCACAGGCTGCTAAAGCTAAGGGACCTCGCAACAAGCGAGGACCTTTCTTTACCGCCCATAAAGGGCGCCCGGCTGGTACTAGCGGGAAAGGCAAGACTCCTCCAGGAGGGTTCAAGAAGGGCTGGTCGGACAAGCAAAGGACCAACCCAGCCAAACCCGAAGCAAAGGAGTACACAGCCTGAAGGTGCGCCCCCACCCGGTTCAGGGTGGGGGGACGTTTTCACCGGTATTCAGGACATTAGATCGAGCATCAACCACTACTACCGGTGCGATTCTTCCCTTCCAACATTTAAGTACTACAGGAAGCGGTAATTACCGTTCCCTGAATAGATCTTTTCCTTTACCTTTTCCTTAGATTAGTCCCGATACCTCACAGGAATCGGATCTGGTTGACCAGATAGGCCAAGTAGCCTCTAGTCGGGTGACTTCGGTCCCTGAGGTTCAACCAGAAAAGATCACCTTTCCTGATAACTATCAGGTATCTGATAAATGTGTGGGAACAGAAAACGACCAGACTTTCTCGGATGGTCGGGGCCAGATACCTCTAGGGACGCCTGGTTCAGATCCAATCAGCGCCAGTGGTCCTAGAAATTCTAGGCTGGCCTCCTCAAGCCGGCCTGGCCGACTTGGACATGTTAGTCGTAGACGTTCCGTGGGAACTTCGTCTCAGGGAGTGTCTGTGGTCTCAAGGACCAATTTACCATCATGCTTTACAGTCGCTGGGTTTAATGGCCTGGCCATTGAGACCCAAGTACTGAAGGACAGAGGTTTGTCAGCTTCAGTCATTCCTACCCTTATTAAAGCAAGGAAAGCGACTTCCAGCAAAGTCTATTATCACACATGGAAAACTTATATTGCGTGGTGCGAATCTTTAGGATTTCCTCCACGTACCTATTCGGTGTCTCGAATATTGGCCTTTTTGCAACAGGGGGTTGAGCAGAAGCTAGCCTTGAGCACCATCAAGGGTCAAGTTTCAGCATTAGCAATCTTCTTTCAGAAGCCTTTAGCTACCAAATCCTTGGTGCGGAATTTCATCCAGGGGGTGCGGCACCTGGCTCCTCCAGTCCGCGCGCCCTTACCGCCTTGGGATCTTAATTTGGTTTTGTCGGTTCTACAGAAACCTCCCTTTGAAAACATCAGGGAGATTCCCTTGCTTACTTTATCCCAGAAGGTGGCCTTCTTGGTGGCTATTACTTCTGCTCGCAGGGTGTCAGAACTGGCTGCATTATCATGCCAGTCCCCATACCTAGTGATTCATAGGGATAAGGTAGTACTTCATCCTAAGCCATCTTTTCTTCCCAAGGTGGTTTCAGATTTTCATCTGAATGAAGATATTGTACTACCTTCCTTGTGTCCTCAGCCCAAGCATCATCGGGAACATGCGTTGCATTCCTTAGATGTGGTTCGGGCAATCAGGGTATACCTGAAAGCTACGGAATCATTCCGTAAGACGGATTCACTTTTTGTGATCACGGATGGCCCCAGAAAGGGTTTGCCTGCATCTGCCGCGACCATTGCCAAATGGATTAGACAAACGGTGGTACAGGCTTATTCTATTAAGGGTCAGAGTCCTCCGTTCCCTGTTAGGGCGCACTCCACTCGAGCGCTCAGTACTTCCTGGGCCTTTCGCCATCAGGCGTCAGTGGTCCAGGTATGTAAGGCGGCCACCTGGTCGTCAGTACATACCTTTACAAAATTCTATAAAATTGATGTGACGGCATCGGCGGATGCCTCATTTGGCCGCAAGGTTTTGCAGGCCGCAATTTGAGGAGACCGGTGGTCTACCTCGAGGGTTTTTTTCTGTTTGAAAAAAAAAAAAAATTTTGTTTTCTCTTTTTTTGTTGAGTCTCATCATTAAGGATGAGCATTGTAAACTTCTAGTTGGCACCGGTTGGGCCTTCTAGATTGGGATTTGATTTCCATTTTCCCACCCCTCAGTTGTGATACTGCTCTGGGACGTCCCGAAGGTGGTGTATCACCGAGGACTACGTCTGTCAATGAGCGCTAGAGAAAAATGGATTTTTGTAAAATCTTACCGTAAAATCCTTTTCTCTTAGCTCATTGACAGACGTAGTCCCCGCCCCTCTGTTTTTTTGAGTTGGGTTAAAATCTCTAAAGACTGCTTTTTCACATAACTGATTTGCTGAGGCAGAGAGAGAGAGGATATACCCTCTGGGACTGCCCCTGGGGTGTGGCCAGAGCTTTTTAATTTCCTGTCTAGTCCTGCTCCTGTGGAGGCAACATAACCCGAAGGTGGTGTATCACCGAGGACTACGTCTGTCAATGAGCTAAGAGAAAAGGATTTTACGGTAAGATTTTACAAAAATCCATTTTTTTTTTTTTTTTTTAATGTGACAAAGAAAACAAAACATACACTGCTCAAAAAAACTAAAGGAGCACTTTGAAAATCTAAATATCTATACTGATACGGACTGGATAATGTGTTAGGAACGAAAGGATGCCATATTGTTTGATGGAAATGAAAATGATCAATCTACAGAGGGCTGAATTCAAAGACACCCCAAAAATCAAAGTGAAAAAATGAGGCAGCAGGCTAGTCCATTTTGCTTAAAATTCATTGCAGCAACTTAAAATGGTACTCAGTAGCTTCTATGGCCCCCACATGCTTGTAACATCGGGGCATGCTCCTAATAAAACGACAGATGGTGTCCTAGAGTATTTCCTCCCAGATCTGGATCTGGGCATCACTGAGCTCCTGAACAGACTGAGGTGCAACCTGGTGGCGTCAGATGGACTGAAATATAATGTCCCAGACGTGTTCTATTGGATTTAGGTCAGACGAGAATGGGGGCCATTCAATGGTATCAATTCCGTCATCCTCCAGGAACTGGCTCCATACACTTGCCACATGAAGCTGGGCATTGTTGTGCACCAGGAAGACCCCAGGACCCACTGCACCTGCATAGGGTCTGACAATGGGTCCAAAGATTTCATCCGGATACCTAATAGCAGTCAGGGTGCCATTGTCTAGCCTGTAGAGGTCAGTGCATCCCTCCATGGATATGCCTCCCCGGACCATTACTGACCCACCACCAAAACGGTCATGCTGAATGGTGTTACAGACAGCATAACGTTCTCCGCGGATATTCCAGACCCTTTCACGTTTGGCACATGTGCTCAGGGTGAACCTGCTCTAATCTGTGAAAAGTACAGGGCGCCAGTGGTTGGACCTGCCAGTTCTGGTGTTTAGTGGCAAAGGCCAATCAAGCTGACCGGTGCTGGGCAGTGAGCACAGGGCCCACTGGAGGACATCAGGCCACTCTCATGAAGTCTGTTTCTGATTGTTTGGTCAGATACATTCACACCAGTGGCCTACTGGAGGTCATTTTGTAGGGCTCTGACAGTGCTCATCCTGTTCTTCCTTCTACAAAGGAGCAGATACCGGTCCTGCTAATGGGTCCAGCTCTCCTAGAGTAACTGCCTGTTCCCTGGAATCTCCTCTATGCTCTTGGCACTGTGCTGGGAGACACAGCAAACCTGGCAATGGCACGTATTGGTGTGCCATCCTGGAGGAGTTGGATGGCCTGTGCAACCTGTATAGGCTCCAGGTATTGTCCCATGCTACCATTAGTGACACTGACCCTATCCAAATGCAAAACTAGTGAAAAACAGTCAGAAAAGACGAGTAGGGGGGAAAAAAAAATTTAATTGGCCTCCACTTGTAAAACCATTCCCGTTTTGGGGGCCGTCTCATTGTTGCCCATCTAGTGCACCTGTTTTTAATTTCATTAGCAAAAAAAGCAGCTGAAACTGATTAACAACCCCTCTGCTACTGTACTGACCAGATAAATATCCCAGGAGTTTAATTGACTTGATGCTATACTGTAAAGGCCAGATTAGTTTATTAATTCATGTTTTAATCCTTATCCTTTATGGGATATTTACATTATGTAAAATGCTAATAATTGACATTTAGAGCATTAAATCATTATTTTATTTTAACCCCTGTGATTACATCATTACACCATGCCACCATGTGCACTCTTTTTACACCCCCCCCCTGGCATTGCTGTTCTGATTAATGTGCTGGCAAGCTGTAAAAAAGTAGATAGTATCTGCCCAACATGACCATATTTCTCTAGAAGTCAGTTTGAGGCACACCACATCTGCTTGTAGGCATAACGAGGTGGCATCTAGAGGTTGTATACAGTGCACACAAGGGTAAAAAAAATTCTATAAAGCCATGGCTTCCCATTTTTACAGATCAATCCTTTGTGCTTTCAAAGAACGTTTTCACATTTTGACAAAATTACCATTACTCTTATCCCTATAGCCCTAATCTCTAAGCACATGCAGACAAATAAAACATTTTTACAGAACATAAAAAAAGGTACATCGTGTTTTATGTTTGATGGAGGAAATATTCAGGATGCCTGGATATTACCAAAAATCTGCAGTCATGTGAAAAAGTTCTAATTATGAGTATGCAGGTGGACCTTGTCTAAACATCATATAATTGGGGTTAGGTGGTCTCCTTGCTATTGATGTCTGTGGTATCATCCTGCCAAGATCAAAAGATCTTCGAGTCTGGCAAGGAATTTCAAAGGATTTACAAATTATTGGCAAATAAACAATTCCACTGTTACAAAAATTATCTACAATGCCATAGATTTCAAACTACTGCAAATTTGTCTAAGACTGGCCGGACCAAGAGCTGACTGTATTATGATTACAAAATAAAAAGGTTTAAAGTACTCCAAAATGTATTGTGGGATCTTCAGGTAACTTTTACCAACAGCTGGGGTCAAACAGCTACAATCAGAAAGTGACTGCCATGAAATGCCTTTGCTGTCCAGGAAGAACATTAGAGCAAGACTGTAGTTTTCAGTTGAACATATATGCAAAGATCAGGCATTCTGGAGCTATGTACTGTGGATTAATGAATCATAGGTAGAGGTATCTGACCATGGAAACAATAGTCACATCTGGAGCCTACTGAATACAGCATTTCAGGAGAAGAAAATCATACCAACTGTGAAGCATGGTCGTGAAAATGTTATAATTTGGGGTAGCTTGCAGTCATTGATGTGTGCAAAATGTATAGTTCACTCAAAATTATGAGAATTTGAGGCCATCTGTCCAAAAATAAAGTTTGAACCAGAAAATAATCTTTCATCATGAAAATGATCTAAAGCACATTTGCAAATCAACCAAAGAAATTTAAGTTATGGGCTGACCTAGTTAAATTGTGTGATTCATATCTCATTGAAAAGTTGTGGAAATATTTAATACAGACAGGTCATGTAAGGCAACTCACAAAGCTCAACTAACAAATTTTACACAGTAGTGGTCTGTAGTAGCAGTAAAAAGCCAGGGTTGATATCAGAAACTGGTGGAAAACATGCAAAATGCATAAAAGTCATTTCTGCTAAAGGGTGCAATACCAG
Organism: Pelophylax lessonae; assembly: GCF_965119305.1. Taxonomy (NCBI): domain Eukaryota; kingdom Metazoa; phylum Chordata; class Amphibia; order Anura; family Ranidae; genus Pelophylax; species Pelophylax lessonae. Next base: position 550,587,232 of record NC_138769.1, on the reverse strand, counting down.
CTTTTGAGGCCAAGGGCGTACTTATTTTTTCAACAGCATTATATCTATTGATATTTTTCTTAATTAAATTATTTAAACATGCACATTTTTCATGTGTGTTTATTCAAGTATATCATTATTTGTAGACGCTCTTTCACTGAAGATCCGTGTTTGTTCAAATATGTTAAAAATTTTAACAATTTCCATGAGGGTTGCTTACTTTTTCACATGGCTGTACCTCTCATCCAGAAAGCTCTAGGCTTGAGTTTAAATGTCTGTTTGAATTCTGTGGATATTAAAGCTTTTTTTCTCAAAAGTGGTATAAAACACAGGAACCCATCTATAAAGACATTGTTCATGTTATTTACATTGTTACTTATGTTTTGCATTGTATCTAAAGCTAGTATCTATTTTCAGGATCTGGAAGAGTTTTGCTTCAGATTTTGCATAAATCACATGACTATGGTTACCCAGACGGACGCCTTTTGTAGCATGGACAATGACCTCCTGAAGAATTTTATTAACAAGGCGAGCAAAGCTGGAGCCTTTAAAAACTGACAGAAATTTTGTATGAGAATGTTGCTGTTTTTTCTATACCTTTTTAGAACTAAAGCCAAAATATATAAAAAGCACTTGGTGTATTACTGTTTGGTCAGATAATAAATAAATGAACAGTGGTTTAATCAGAACTGGAGTTAAGAAAGGTAGTTCTGCAGATTGTAACAACCTATAACCTTGTATGTTTGTTTTAGTTAAGGTTCCAGAATAAAAGCTTTTTGGTTGTTTTTACACCCGTACCCCCATATAAAGCTTTGTGATTAAGGAGCCTTCTATTTAAAGTCCCTCCTCTCCAGAATAACTGTCACTACCTGACAACCCCTTTCTCCAACCCTCCTCTATATACCTTTGGTTAAAATAACATAAATTGGGTAAATACTCTTTTTGACTTACCTGAAGTCTTGTGACACTGCCATCCCAAGTCTTCTCTCATGTTTACATTCTGGATAGGTCCTTCTTTGGGTGTCTTTGGGTGTCTACGTCACTACCTGTGTGAAGTGGACACTTCCTATTGGATGGCCAACAGCAGGGTCCTCTCACCTCTCAAGAAAGAAGAGAGTTGATGTTGTTAAAGGGGGATAGCAGGGAACCGGTGGGGAAAAACGTTTTTTGTCATGATTGGGGCTTTAATTACTTAAGTCCCATGGCTCTCCATAAATCCCCTGGATTTTTTGTTTCTATCTTGTTGACGCCTTGGTTCCACATACCTGTTTGTGTTTGCAGTCTAACCTAATGTATTGCACATGTTTTTTTCTGTACAGTTAAGACATTAATTTAATAGCAGGGTTGGATACATTTTTTTCTGTTTTTTTTTTTTTTTCTTTTGAGAATAAATAGTAAAAAAAATAAAACAAAATGTTTTTTTCATACATACTTGCTGTAGATTTCTTTTCCTGGCGAGCTCTATGGCAGCACACCTGGGTAGGTAGTGGTACCACTCACTCCCAACACTGACAGGATGGTAGCTATAAAGTTAAGCCCCCTCAGCCACACAGGTGGGAAGCTGTGCTGCCATGGAGCTTGTCAGGAAAGGAAAATTGGAGTAAGCATGAAGAACAATTTTCCGTTTTCCCTGACTGCTCACCATGCCCACCTGGGAAAGTACTAGCCCAACAGGGAGGGATTAATGCCAGAAAATGTAATCATGGCCAGAGGCCAAAGAAATAATTTTTCTATTGCACTCAACAGTGGGTAAAGCTGCCAGTTCTACGCAATAATGTGTCACAAACGTATGAATGATCGACGATATGGCTGCGGCACAAATTGTTTCCAGTGAGACTTTGCAGGCTGCTGTCCATGATATTGATATACATCAGGTGGAATAACCCTTTAGACTTGCCCCAGAGAAATTGTTTTAACCATCCAGGATGCTATAATCCTGCTCAAGGCCTTGGCACCTTTATTTGACCCTGCTTGCAGTTACTTCACTGTAAGTGAACTCCATATTTCTTTTAGCCAGATTGTATGTGTTGTTAGTGCTATCTTTTTCTTGACTTCAGAAGAGTTCCTATTATGCTGTCTGATTACCCCAGATTATTTAACCTCTGCCTCTCAAAACCCAGGCCACTAAGTGGAGCCTGTCAGGTGCTGGGTAAAGAATGGGACCCTGATACAGCAGTTTCAGTACCAATGGTATCAGCAGGGAATTCCTTACACTTAGCTGAAGAAGAGCGTACCATGGCTGCCTCTGGCAATCAGGAATCGCTGCAAAAATCATGACTCTTTCTCTCAGAAGTCTCTTGAGGTAGGGTAGAATTAGAAGAACTAGAGGAAATGTGTACGCTGTCTGAAAGAGCCTTTCTGAAAACGAATGCATCTGTCTGGATTGCTTGAGAGATGGGGAACCTTGAATAGAACCTGGGAAGTATTGCATTGAGAGAAGAACCAAAGAGATCTAACTCCGGCAGGAATGCCCAGGCCATCAGGTCTTGAAAAAATGACAGCGACCACTTGTCCAGCTATGCATGAGAAAGGTATTCTGTTTGAAGATTGGACATTCCCAGAATATACACTGCTGAGAGATGGAGATTTTCAAAGGGCCAATTCAAAATTGGGGTAACTTCCTATAGCAGCATCCATCTCTGCGTGTGTTGTGTGCCATTGAGGTGGTGTTGTCCATCATCAGCAGCACAGAGCGACCTTGAATCAGATGATGAAAGGCATTATAGGGCTTGCCAAGCCACTTGCAACTCTAGTACACTGGAGACTATTTTCGAAAATCGAAGGCACCACTGGCCCTGAAAATAAATGGCAGGCAGCTCCCCAACTTGTGCTGATATCTGTCAAAATCATCATCCAGGAAAACTGTAGAAGGGTGTGGCAAAGCCTGAGATGTTCCTTGTTCATCCACCGGTAGAGATTCTGGTGCATATATGGAGTGATCAAGATTATTTGATCTACAGTATGTTCTACCAATGCCACTGGCTGAGGAAGCTGTACTAGAAGGAATGACAATTCCATTGAGCCTACTTGACCATCACAATGGAGGCTGTCCTTGAGCCTAAAACTTGCAGGCGCTGGAATTGTGGAGTCCTCAGATCCAGAGTGAGAATTATTGTCCCCGAGATGTTCAGGAGCTTGGCAGAAGGAAGAGACACCATATTGCTTTGAGTATCTAATCTCACCTCCAGATAAGTCCCAATTCGAGTGGGTGTTAAGTTGGCTTTTTTTCAACTTGATGACCCAGCCAAACCTTTTTAGGGTTGAGATCACTAGATCCCGATGAATAAAGAGCTCTTCCCTGTTCTGGTGTATTCTAGATAGTGGTAAACTCCTTTTTCCTCAGCAGGGCTATTAGTGCTAATAGCACTTTTGTGAAAACTTTGGGTGAAGTTGTGAAGCTGAATGGAAGGCAAAGGAATTGAAAGTAAAGTTGAGTGACCACAAAGCGAAGAAATGTCTGGAAATTCAGCAAGATGGGATCGTGAAAGTACACGTCTTTTTAGATTAATAGACATAAACCAATCCCCTGGCTGAACTATTTTGAGGATTGTCTAAAGTGATTACATTCCATCCCTCTTTATGAACTTGTTCAGGAATTTAAATCTATAACTCTGATCCAGCCTCCTGTCTTTTTTTGCACCATAAAAAAAAGTGGGGAGTAAACCCCGGAAAAAAACATTCTTGATGTGGCACTGCAAAAATTAGCCACTGCTGGAGCAAGATCTTTGTGTTGGTCAACGTGATCTCCTTTTGTTTGGGAATAGGATGGTAAGACAAAAGTGAGGTTTGGCCTCTTCTAAAAAAAAAAACCCAGGCATGGCCAAATTCGAAAGTATTTACCACCCAGTGATCCTTTATTTTGTCTGTCCACACCTGATGAAACTTGAATAGTCTTGCTCCTATTTGGCAAGTGAGTGAGACTTTTGGGCTTCCTGCCCAGAGGAAGAGGTGGATCTCTTGGACTTTTAAAAGTTCTAGCCACTATTCCATGACCTGCAGAACTCCTGGCCAGGCCTGTAGAACCTGCCTATTGGCTTTTCCCCTTTGAGGTCCTCTGGACTGGAAATTCTTCTGTTTTAGTAGTTTCCTGTCTTGAGATATAAACAATGACTTGCCACCTGTAGCTTTTGCTGTGGCTGCATTCAGTTTGTTTCCAAAGAGGTATTGGCTTTGGTTATTTTGCACCATCCCTGCTTAGACAAGGAATCAGCGACCCATGGCCTAAGCCAAAGAGCCCTCCTATCTGTGAACGCATTTAGCATCACCCTGGCAAGTGATTTCACAATATTAGTGAGTTTAGATACTGCTTCAGTCCTACAGCTCGCAGACAGGTTAAGACTACTGAAGGAGACTAGAATCTCAGCTTTACTAAGATCATTTACCACTGCTGCCTCTAACCTCTCGATCCAGGCTTCTTGGACTTTTGAAATAGATGCTAAGGCAATTGTAGGTTTACATGCTCCCCTGCTGTTTTTTGTCTTTTTAAGATCTAAATCTTCCTATCTGTTGAGTTCATCTTTAATTATGACAACATTGTCCAGGGAAAGCACCACATACATAGCCAGCCTCATCATTGCCGGAGGGTCCTTGAAACCTTTCATATCCTCTCTCCTAAAAGGGTAGAGTTTTGCAAAGTAGTTACAGAACCATTACCTTCTGCCCACTGGCTTCCAATAGTCCAGGACAATTTCCCTAATTTATTCCATTAAAGAAAAGCACAGACCCTCCTTTATCATCTGCTTGAAATATTTTCTATGCTTTTTGAAGACCCTGAACTGGATCTTTCCATGAAAGCATCTAATTTCATTGAGAAAGGGCTGTACCAGAGGGAAGTTGAACCTATCAGGATGGACTAGACTGGAAAAGCTGATTCTCTTTGCTCCTCCTGACCAAAGTGACTTTGCTGCAAAGTTGAGGCCTGAGGAGCTAGCGCAGACTGCTGAGCCGGAGGTTGAATTTGATATTGAAAGGATTTCTGCATCTCATGAAATACCTTCTTCATCATAGCCACAATATCCAGAGCAATCACCTCCTTGTCCTTTTGCCGCATCCCGGAAATATGACTCACATGCCATCGTTCCAGATATTGCCATATTTGGACAAGCCCAGGTTCCCTACACATACATGGGGAACGTGATCATTTAGATCTAGAAAACAACCTGGGGATATGTCTAGACTGCTGAAAGTGATCTTCTTCTAAAGATCAAAATCTTCTGGCACTTCCAGCATGGTCTCTGGTTTGTGAGAGATGTAGAGATCTTGAGCCAGTTAAGCTGTTAAAAGAAAAGGCTCAGTTTAAAACTATAATCATTAGGCCAAGAACAATTGAACTAGTGGGGCACCATCCCCTATCGTCTTTGGAGACGCTGATATTTTGTAGGGGTTAGTGGCAGGAGCAGGAGCTTAGGGGTTGGGGGCAGGAGCCCAGACAAGCGCTGGCTTCCAGCAAGGCAACATTGAACTGAGCTAGGAGGCTGCTTACATTTGGTAGCAGGGAGAAGCCTCACCACCTGAGCTTGCATATACAGGTAGGAGCTGTGCATGTGCAGTACGCCACCCGGCTGCTTCCAATAGCCGCTGGAGACTGTGCCATTTTGCCAGATCATATCAATGGAAAGGAGGAAAGACAAGGAACACCAGGCTGTGGGGGGGGGGCTTAAATTTAAAGCTACTATGCTTTCAGTGTAAGGGGTGGGTGGGACTTACCCAAATGTGCTGACATTCAGCGGTCAGGGAAAAATGCATTTTTTCTGTAATTTTTCCCAACACAACGTTAATGTAACTTGTGCACTCCAAATATATATTTTAGACTATAATCAACAAAGTCCAATTATTATGCCATTTGTCTCAGCAGCTCTTGTGGGTTTTAAAACAGCACATGAGACTCAAATGGTTAAAGGAATGCTGAGATGGGGGCTGGAGGAGAGCGTGGACTGACCTTTCTGTTCTCATCCTGAGCACGCTAGTTTACCTGCTTTGGTTTCCAATTGTCATTGAGCCAGAATAAGTATGCAGCAAGTGATAACAGAACCCTGATCTGTATACTTGTTCCAGGTGATTGACTTAACAACTATTAAAGGCAGATGATCAGCCAATGAACATTTCAGAAAGAAAAATAAGCAATTGCAGGGTACTTATTTCTCAAGTTTCATTTAACTCCTATATACAATGAAAAAAGCACAGATTTTTTTTTCTTTTTTTTTATCAGGACAAATGATCATAGCATGCATTGTGTTTTATCACAGTTGATTTTGAATCCAGATACACTTTATTGTAGCAAAATCTATGTTTGTCTTTGCATCCTTAAAAAATTACCAATGTTAGTTTTAGGAACCCAGTATGTCCCAAGTGTACTTCATAATGGCAAACGGGAATTTAGAGGATATCTATATTTTTGAAAATGAAATATGTGTAGGAATAGCTTTAGATATTTGGGCCTTGGGCAAAGATTGCTTTGTCTGCTACTTTTGTCTTATTCCAATAAGGCCAGCATACTCAAATTTGTGTATGTTACCTCCCTTGGCACTGTAACTAATACTATGGCAGTGGGTCCATTATTGACCAGGTGCAGAGATGTTTGACATATTTTATGTTATTGTTAGACACATCCGACAAAATCGAAGGATATAGAACAGTGTTTCTCAACCTTTTTTCAGTCAAGGCACCCTTTAAATATTATAGACAGTCTCAAAACACCCCATTCTAAAATGTAAGAGCTATACTAATAGTTTTACATAATGCAGCAATACCTACAAGTTCAAGTAGGACACCCAATGTTAGAGGTGATTTATTCTTTTAAAGAAAATATACTTTTGCAAACTGGTACTGAATAGTATTCCAATGTTTCTCCATCACTCAGCTAATGTGACCCCCAGCGCTGATGGAGAGGGGCATGGGAGGGTCAAACAAGGATGTTATGCAGGCAACTACCATCCTCCTTAGCAACTGATGATGCCATTGGTCGTTAGGACGCCGGCAGCTAGAAGGTTGTAATGGTGCACAATAAAAACCTGTGACTTGGTGTAGCTTGAAAAGGCAGCCTTCATCCACACTCTGCCTTGTATACAATTTTTGAGCAATTTTTAGGCATTTTTGCCAAGGCACCCTGGTTGAAAACGGCTGATATAGACTATGGAGGTAACGCTAGTAACTGGAAATGAGATGAAAATGTTACTGGTAGTTTTATCATTTTCATTGACAAACCAAAAAAAAAAAAAAAAAAAAGCTAAGGAATTGTTAATTTGTAGGCAAAACCAATTTTATTTATTCTGTTTTATTTTTGATGTTAATAAAGTTTTGTTATGAAATGCATTTTTCCCAGTCCATTGGTGACCATAAATGCTAAGGGCTTATTCACACCATGGGTCGTGACCTGTGTTTTTCAGCATCGGATCAACGTAGGTCACTGCCTCGTTCACACACCAGTGTTGTGTGCGTTGCAGTACGTTGTATAAAAGTGCAAGCTGTCTGCATTTTAATGCAACACACATGAATGAATGTAAATGCAATGCAACTTAAAGTAAAGATTAAAAAAAATATATATATTTAATTGGTAGTATTGTGACCCTTCCAGGGACCTGCCCACTCACATCAGATTATGTTAAAACACAACATAATGCCCTGCAATTTGCATAAAACTGTCTGTTAAATGCACATATTTTTTTGATGCATTGCTGTAAGTTTTATGTCAATTATGGTGTCAAAGGAGCCTAAGAATTGAGCACTGAGCACCCTTTCCTTGCACACAGTGTGACCGAACCAAAATAAAACACATTCCTGATACTAGACATTACAATGTATGCTTGTTTTAAAGGTGATGTACAGTGGTTGTTTACATTTTTTTATTTATTATAGTAAGTACTAAAAAAAAAAACAATCAAAATTTTGAGTCGGATAAAAAATTTCCATGAATATTTGACATTTTGAGTTTTATACGCCTCCTTTTCTCTTTCCCACGTATTAATTGATAATTTATAGACAAAAATCTCTAAAAGTAAAAAAATATATAAAGAAACGGTTTTATATTTAAATACTGTATACTTAAAAAAAATGTGAGCATTAAAATATGTCCACAACTGTTTACATTTGGACTTTGATGAGGTTGTATTGACTTTTCACTTAGAAAATTTAAAAAAACAATTTTTTTCTCATCCATTGAGGGACAGGAATTCCTAAACCTTCCAGTTCTACGAGGACTGGCCACTGGCAAATAAAAAAATCTGTAGACCAGCTCTGGCATAACCCCTGCTATTAGCAGTTTACCTCCGTTATTAGTGTCCTAGGAAAAAGGATGTCTTTTCTTACATTTGCTTATTTAGGACCCCCCTTTTTTTTCCCAGCCTTTCTTTAATCAAGATTCATCTCCATGTAGCTAGAGGAGGGCTTTCACTTTCTTGCAGCTATCTGGGGCGCAGTTGCTTTCTGTCTCCACTCTTGGTCTTCATTACATTGTGAACCTGGAAGTGACCCTTGTGCATTTGGGCCCTACTTGAGCATTTTTCACACTAGTTCTTGTTAAGTTAGCTTCAGAGCGCTTTCCATCTCCAGAGCTGTTGCCATTGTCTCTGCATTTCACGAGCTTGCCATGGAAGGGGTTAATGCTGTGGGACTGAGCATTGATCTCATTTTGCACTCTTTCCTGCCAGACAGTGTGAAGGAAACATCCCCCTGCTGCTACGAGAGCCACATGGAACTTTGATCTCAGATCTGTTCCTACTGCCCGTTTACAGTGATGCTTGGTCACCTTTGGCTGCTTTGCTGTTAGGAGAGCCAAGCGGAACTTCTATCCCTGATCTGTTCCTACTGCCCACCTGCAATAATGCTTGGTCACCTTTGGCTGCTTGACCCACATGAATGATATCTGATTCTGAACAGGGGGGATGTTTTTTTTCACAAGACCAAGTCAAATGCCTTTTTAAGATCTATGGAGAGTAAAAACCCTTCCTGGGATGTGCCACTGTCCTAACTGGAGTGGAAGAGGAATAGTATCCACTGCTTGCCTAATTTGGTCAGGTCCCTGCCTACCAGGTAAAAACTCCACCTGGTCCTTGTGAATATAAGTGCAAATGAAGGAAGTAAAGCCCCGTACACACGTACCGATTGTCGGCCGTAAATATTCGGCTGCCGACCGATCGGCCGATTGTAGGCTTGTTAGTATGATGCTTCCGACAGCCGACAGCGCATTTTCGGCCGAACAGAATCTGTCGTGCAGACTTTAAAATATTTGTTGGCCGTCACCAGAACGGCCGATTGTTCGCCAGTCAGTACATATTTCGGCCGACAGACAGCAGATTAGCAAGACTGGGCATGCTCAGAAAAGAAAAAAGACAAGGAAAGTTAACCATCACATGACATCACTTCTGCAGTCCGCTGTTGTTGGCCGACAAAATTCGTGTGCAGTCTTTTGCAGTTTTCAACAGACACGACAGCCCTGGACAAAAGACGGCCGATCGTTCGGCCGACGATCAGTACGTGTGTACGGGGCTTAAGTCTGTTTCGTCAGCAACTTGAGATCATTATTGATCAAAGAGATCCAGCCTGTAATTTGCTTCATCTGCTGGATCTTTTTGAGGTTTAGGAACTGCAGAAATATATGCTACATTGAAGTCTGGAATAACGATACACCTGTTCTAAGAGCATTGGAAAAAAAATCTAAATGAGGGGTAAGCAAATAGAGAAGCTGTCAGATCAGGGTGATGAATTGTTTACTTTTTTTTTTTTATTGTTGCAAATATCTTTTCTGCTGTGATGGGGAAATCTAGTAAGTCATTATGGGAAAAAGCCAACATTAGGATATTTAGTCTGTTTAGAAAGGAAATAACTACTGCTAAATTAGTATCAGAGATGTTACTATATAAAGCTGAATACAATTTAAAAAAAATCTTCTAAAGCCCTGAAAAGCCTCTAATTTTGGGGCATGCAGAACACATTTATTTTTTTTATTTTTTTAGAAGATAATTTGGCAATGAGCATTGAGCTCTATTTTATCCTTTTATTTAAGTAAAATTTGGAGTAATTCCATTGTAAGCTCCTTTCCACTTTCGTAGTCAGGGCCATTAATGTTTTTTTTAACATAGCACTTGATCCTGTTCTGATCCATGAGCAGAGTAAAAGCTCCTTTTTATCTATGCCGATGCGGGCTTTAGTTCCACCCCAGTCAGAAGCCCAATTTATGGGTGTACATGCAGGGAGAGGTATAGCTAGCATGGAGCTCCTTCCCCTTCTGAACTGTTTTTTTTATGATTGTCCTGACAGAGCTGACTGTTTATGCATATTAGTAAAAGATCATTCACCATAGCAAGACTGTGCAATCTACCTGTAGGTGCCCTGGATGTTTACAAGCAGCTACCGATGTATCACACAGCCCCGCAACACTGAGTGATCTTTGCCAATAAGCATGAACAGTCATTCATAAAGTGGAAGATCACTTAGTGCTGTGTGATACTATATGTCTGCCGAGGTCAAATATGTTTAAAAGCAGTGATAGATAGATCACACAGTGCCACAGGCTGTGATTTTTTGTGAGTAGCAACGCTTGTCTCCAGAACAACCCCGGATGCAAGAGAACAGTGCTGTCTTTCACAAATCAGTCTCCTTGCTAGCCGCCGTTGTCTGACAGTGGGAAGAAAACTGCTTAGGAATGGCAGGCTGGATTTTAATATGACCAAGTGCACTTTGAATGTAGAAAGAAATGAACCTATGTGCTACCAATGAGGTGTAAAAGGTAGAGATTGGAATAAATAGATGTGAAGGAACACCAGATATCTGCAGCTGATTCAGTAGTGTCACCACATACTAAACAGAATATAAGAACAGGGGGGAATCGACGCAAAATATCTAAAGTTGGTGGACCATAAATAGTAGAAATGAATACATATCCAATAATATATATAAATAAGCGTGATGATAAAAGCAATGTATATATTATTGGATATATATTAATTTCTACTATTTATGGTCCACCAACTTTAGATATTTTGCGCCAATTCCCCCCTGTTCTTATGCACTTTGAATGTACTTTCTTCCCTGAATAATTAAATGAAAACTCAGTGAAACTTCGTCTTTGTTGAGGTGATTGTCTCGAAGTGGTCTGTTCTGTTTGTGGATCTAACCATATCTCAATTTAACAGGATGCTTGGCCTTCAAGAGACCATGTCTCTGGGTCAATTCTGAACACTATCATCAAGGATGCTACTGGGGGGTAAGGAAACTTTCCTTCCTCATTAGAAGGCTAAGGTATAGACTTGCAAGTCCTTTGCTTTTCCTCCTCAGAAATGTCCCTTATACTAAGCCCTTAACTTTAAACTTTTATAGTGAGACCCTCCCACCTTGTTCCTCCTTCCACCTGCAAGAACTGGCATTCCAAGTCTGTCAAATGAGCACATAAACCTGACTCTCCAGGAAAGAGGTGGGGGGGGGGGGGGCATGTGATTAACTTTGTGGATGCTTGGAAGTCTTGCATACCTAATGCATGGGTGCAAGAAATTGAATTGCATCGCAGGGTTACAAACTTGAGTTTCATTCCTTGTCCCCTCCTTGCTTTCTCACCTCCAAACTTCTGGTGTCTCAGCATTTGGCCAATTTACATCTCTCTCTGTGCTCTCTGAACTCCTGGTCCAGGCAGTTTTCAGGCATTCTAGGCCAACATGTTCACATTTCCCTTCATTCTGAACCTACAAGCCTTAAGTGCTTACATTTGTGTCCAAAATCCAGGATAGAAGAGAGATTTGTTATAGCCTTTGCATCAAAGGGACTTTTTGATCTTAGTAAACATAAAGGATGCTTATTTACACACCCATCTTTCTAGTACATTAGCGCCTTCTGCACTTTGTGGTGGGGTTTCGGTCTATTTGTGACCCCTCTATTTAAACTGTCCTTAAAAATGCTGGCCTGCTTGCACACTAAATGTATCTGAATTGTGAGCTATTAGGACAACATGCTCAAAGGGACAGAAGGTCCTAATGTTGGTAGCCACTTTTAAAGCAGCTCTGATTTCTCAGTTCTGTTAGGACGCTGCAACATAAAATTCTGTTATGCAAAAATCCTTGCAGTCTCTGAACGGACCACTTCATTTGAAATCAATGATTAGTTGTCTCTGTCCTGGAGGCTTCTAAACCCAGCTTCAATGTCAAGCAAGACATTCCTATGTTTTGGAAAATCCTACTGATGGATGCTGGCCTGTTGGATTGGGGGGAAGTCCTGGGAACTCGGTGCAGAGGACTTAGTCAACAATGGAATCTAACCTGCTCATCTGTGTTTGAGCTTCAGGTGATTTGGCTTCCCACTCTGATCAAACCTTTGTGCAAGGGGCCTCCAATGTGGCTCCCCTGATCTAAACCCTCTACCTTTTTAGGAATTAAATCTGGTCCTTTTGGTGCAACAGATACAGCAAAAGAAGGGGGTTCCCCTAAGGGATTGGGACTTTTAAGGCACTCAGATTGGTATGAAACAAGTAGAGTAGTAGAGTATGGCTCCTTTCACACGGCCGCTCCGTGTGAAAGGTCCGCTGCGGGACATTTTTTTTTTTTTTTTTACCACGGAGCGGATGACATTTCTGTCATCCGCTCCGTGTGCCCGCATATCATCCCATCCGTTTGCGGATGATATGCGGACATAATGTAAGTATATGGCACTGCGGATGTCAGCGGATGACACCGCTGACATCCGATTTTCCTTCCTTTCCGTTTTTTACACGGAAGAAAAAATGGGTTCTGTTCCATTTGTAAAAACGGAACAGAACTGAATGGAGGAAAATCGGGTGTCAGCGGGTGGTATTCCGCTGACACCCGCAGTGCCATTCACTTACATTATGTCCGCAAATCATCCGCAAACGGATTGGATGATTTGCGGACACACGGAGCGGCCGTGTAAAAGGAGCCTTAGTTTTGAAAAAAATATATCAAAATTTTTTTATTAAACAACCATGAAAATCTAAAAACAACAAAATAAGTACATGGAAAATACACATACAGAAAATGCAATACAGTACAGCTACAGAGACGTGCAATTGGATTCACAACCAAATATCCAACGCGTTTCGAAGCAAATCGCTTCTTCTTCAGGGGTAATGTAAAGTATTGCACATAAATTTTTGTAGGGTCTCTGTCTGTATTAGAAGAAATTCTGCATGCATGGATTTAAAATCAGTTCGGCAGGCTCAGCATTCTCTCTGTGTGTCCACTAGGGGGTATAATTCATAAACAGATGCATACAAGGTCAAGGGACCTGTATCTGGAGGGGTGAACCCCTTTCAAATTTTGTGTGGAGCTCACATAGAACCATCCAAAGGAAACTGTGTGCGGCTGGAGTCCAAAACAAAAAGCAGGCTCAGGTGTAAGGAAGATGTATAGGCTGTTTCAATTTGTTCAAGATATCCAAAGTGAAGCCAGACCGAAGTGTAACCGTGACAGTGGAATTTGGTGCAACAGAAGCCTCATTTTAATCTACCTGGCCATTGTTTAAGAACATTTTTAAGGTTTATCACCTCAGCTTTATCCTGCAAGGAATTTATTTTGGTCCTGGATGGGACAAGGTGGTTTTAACTCCACTTTTATCGAGAAAAAAAACAACATTCCCCTCTGAGTGTTCTATGTACATTTCAAGGATTTTAACAAACCTTGTTGCAGATTCCTACATTGTGTTACATAGTTACATAGTAGGTGAGGTTGAATAAAGACCATAGTCCATCTAGTTCAACCTGTGTAGGTGTGTGTGGCCGTAATCATCTCTCATACCTCTGAATGTTTTTCTCCTTGAGATGTACGTCTAAGAGTCTTTTGAAAGCCACCATACTTCCCGCAGAAACCACCTCTTGTGGTAGAGAATTCCACAATCTTGTAGCCCTAACAGTAAAGAACCCCCCACGTTGCCTGAGGTTAAAACGCTTCTCCTCAGATTGCATTGTATGTCCCCGAGTCCTCATGCAATCTTTTTGACTGAATAGCTTTTTTTCTATGCTGAGATCACCATTGAGATATTTATAAATTGCTATCATGTCCCCTCTCAGGTGTCTCTTCTCCAGGGAGAATAAATCAAGCGATTGCAGACGCTCTTCATAATTAAGGTCCTCCAATCCCCTAATTAGTTTAGTTGCCCTTCTCTGGACTCTCTCCAGCTCCAACACATCCCTCCTGAGGACTGGTGACCAGAACTGGACAGAATACTCCAATGCGGTCGGACCAGAATTTTATAAAGTGGAAGGATTATAGTTTTATCTCTGGAATACATCCCTTTTTTTATGCATGCTAATATTCTGCCGGCTTTGGCAGCTGCTGCTTGACATTGCATGCTATTGCCTAGTCTATCCTCTACCAAGACTCCCAGATCTTTCTCCATTTTTGATTCCCCCAAAGGTTCCCCCCCTAAAGTGTATTGTGCTTTTATGTTTTTAGTCCCCAAGTGCAAAACCTTACACTTCTCCACATTAAACCTCATTTGCCATGTCGTTGCCCACTCTGTTATTTTGTCTAGGTCATTCTGTAGGATATCTGCTTCATGCTGTGCAGTTATTGCCCTGCCCAATTTTGTGTCATCTGCAAAAACTCATATAGAACTACTGATCCCGTCCTCAATGCTGTTTATGAATAAATTGAACAAGGTTGGTCCCAGGACTGAGCCTTGGGGGACCCCACTTACCACCTCAGACCAGTCTGAGTATGCACTATTTATTACCACCCTTTGGACACGCCCTTTTAGCCAGTTCCGTATCCAAGATCAAACCCTGCGGTCGATGTCTGCAGACCTTATTTTATAAATTAAGCCCTTGTGGGGAACTGTATCAAACGCCTTAGCGAAATCCAGGTACACCACATCCACTGGTTTCCCCTATCTAGCTCACAGCTCACCTCCTCATAGAATTTTAAGAGATTGGTTTGACAAGAATGCCAATTTGTAAACCCGTGCAGATTACTGCTGATGATGTTGTCTTTAGCAAACTCTACGATATAGTACCTTATCATCCCCTCCAGAAGTTTACATACTATCGATGTCAGACTGACAGGCCTATAATTTCCCAGGAAATGCCTCTGCCCTTTTTTGAATATCGGTACCACGTTTGCTTTCCTCCAATCCCCTGGTACATTTCCTGTCATAATACTGTCAGCAAAGATCACGAACAGTGGTCTAGATATAACCTTACTAAGTTCTATGAGTACTCTTGGATGTACGCCATCCGGGCCTGGTGATTTATTTGTGTTAATTTTATCCAGCCTTTTCCTGATTTCACCCTCTGTTAGCCATAGCGGCAAGTCCTGTGTATTACTACTAACCATACTGTCATGGTCAGTGTACCCCTCCTTTTCATGTGTAAAGACTGACGAAAAAAAGCGTTCAGCACGGTTGCTTTTTCAGTGTCCTCTGTAACCATCTTCCCATCATCGTTAATTATGTGTGCAACATGCTCTGCCCTAGTTTTGTTGCTGTTGATATATTTAAAGAATTTCTTTGGGTTCTTTTTACTATCCTCCACTATTTGTCTCTCAAAGTTGATTTTAGCCATTTTGATTTCGTATTTACTTTTCTTATTTGCCTCCTTGTATTGCTCGAAAGCCGATACTGTGACCTCTGATTTATATTTCTTGAAGGCCATTTTTTTCCCCCTAATAAGTTTTTTAACATTATGGTTTAGCCAGCCAGGTTCGGCTTTGTCTCTTCTAAATTTATTTCCCATAGGAATGCACTGCGAGATGCATTTGTTTAATATGTTCCTAAAGCATTCCCATTTTTCCTCCGTGGTCAGTGTTCCCAGGGTTTGGTCCCAGTTTACCCTTTCCATCATTGAACACAATTTAGGAAAGTTTGGCCTTCTGAAGTTTTGGGTTCTTATGTTCCCCTCTTGCCTTGTTATATTGTTATTTATGCTAAATGTGATCATCCTGTGATCGCTAGAGTCCAGGTTGTCCTGGACTCCTACCTCAGAGATTAGGTCTGGGTCATTAGTGATCAATAGATCCAGGACTGCATTTTCTCTAGTAGGAGAATCCACCAACTGAGACGGGCCTTCTGTGAGTGTGTAGTCCCCTCTTCCCAGTCAACGTCGGGATAATTGAAGTCCCCCAATATGATGACTGATCCCAATTTTGCCACTTTACCCAACAGTGATATAAATTCCAGCTCTACCTCCTCCCTTTGGTTGGGTGGCCTATAGCAAACCCCCACAATTACTTTTCCCTTTACTTCTTCCCTATGGATTTCTACCCACACGGATTCTAACTCCATACTCATCCCTTCCATAATATCACTCCTCTCTATCACCCTTACATTATTCTTGACATAGAGACATACCCCTCCCCCTCTTTTTCCTACCCTGTCCTTCCGGTACACCGAATACCCTTGGATATTGGCCAGCCAGTCATGTGAGGGGTCGAACCAAGTTTCCATTATTCCCACAAGGTCTATGTCCTCCTCGTGTACTAAAATTTCCAACTCATCCATTTTATTAGCTAGGCTCCTGGCATTTGCATATACCCCTCTTATTTTTGTGGAAGTTGATAGTGAATGGTGATTATTTTTATTCCTGTTTGGTCTGAGGTTTTCCCGCACCGACCCCCCCAATTGACGTTATGGAACTGCTGTCGCTGCTGACTCTACTACTACCTTCTGTCCTTTGCTCCCTCCTGACTGACTCTACTTCTGAGCCCTCCCCTCTCCTAGTTTAAAAGCCCCTCTAACTTGGTAGCCATCTTACTCCCCAAAAGAGCTGTACCGTCCCCATTAAGGTGCAGCCCATCCTTACTAAAGAGCGGGTAGCCGACTGAGAAGTCAGCCCAGTTCTCCAGGAACCTAAACCCTTCCTTCCTACACCAGTTCCTCAGCCACTTGTTAAGTTCCCTAATCTCCTTCTGCCTCTCTGGTGTGGCTCGAGGTACCGGCAGTATTTCAGAGCATTAGTAATTCTGAAGAAACAGCGGTTTGTTTGTCCATATGCACAGTGAATCTATATGGGAGTGGTTTTATAATTATTAATCAGCTGCTGCACTTGCAGGACTCTAATGAGGAAAGTTGCAGGATCTGCATCCCTTTATATGTAATTTCCCTATGGGAGTATCTCACCAAAAATGACATTTTTGTTGAAGGTGATGGCAAAAATCTGACTTGTATCTTATTGCAGACTTATGGGAAATCAGTAAACCAATCATACAAGCAGAAAATTACATTTTCAGGGGGTGTTCTTTAGACAGCGCTGCAGATTGAAAAAGAAAGGTCGTTTTTAATAACATTAAATTACAACATGACTTTAGTCGCAATATACTATATATTTTTTTTCTATTTTTTTTTCACACGAAGGTGGAGTTACCCTTTAACCACTTGCCGTCTGCTCACGTTGAGCCTACTGCGGCAAAGTGGTTCGTTATCGTCTGGCGACGTAGACCTACGTCGCCAGACACTCCCCTTTCTCTGCGGCGCGCGCGGCGCCGTGGGCTCGCTCCCACTGTATTCAGTCACAGCGGGAGTCGGGCCAGGGGAGGAGCAGTGGTGATCGCCGCTGCTCTTCCCCGATCGTCGGGGAATCGAGTGTGGAGATCCGCCTGCTTGTGTAAACACAAGCGGGCGGATCTCCTCAGTGACAGGCAGGGTCAGATTGCAGGGTTCAGCATGGTTGAACCCTCGATCTGTCCTTGTGTCACACAGTCACCTTCCCCCACACACGTTAGTAAGCACCAGGCATACATTAACCCCTCCCTCTCCAATAAAATTAACCCCTTCCCTGCCAGTGTCATTTTTACAGTAACAGTGCATATATATAGCACTGATTACTGCAGTAATGTCACTGGTACCCCCAAAAGTGTCAAAAATGTCAGTCAAGGGTCCGATCTGTCCGCCGCAATGTCGCAGTCCCGCAAAAAAAAAATCGCAGATCGCCGCCGTTACGCGTTAAAAAAAAAAAACATCAAAAATGACAGAAATCTTTCCCTTTGTTAGTAAACGCAATAACTTTTGCGCAAACCAATCAAAATACGCTTATTGTGATTTTTTTTTTTTTTTCAAAATTCTTTATTAGAGAGAAAAAAAAACGTACAAGCATACCACAGATCAACAACAGGTACAGCCAAATTCCAGGTACAGCCAACATATGACAAATTGAAGACAGTGCAGACAGCAGTTCAAGGTGTATTAACGTAACACTAAGGCATCCATAGAGCGCATAAGGAACATAATGTACACCCCCTGTGAGGCCAACGGCCTTAGCTGTTAGAGCTGAATAGTGAACAAATAAATTCTCAGGGCACCTTCAGGCAGACCTCCCCCGCCCCACCGGACCGGCATCCTTCTCATGGCCGGCTACCGGGGAAGGGAGGCCCCCCTCAGGCGCACCCGAGTGCCGCGGCACACCCCAGAGGACCCAATGGCGGTACTTCCCCCAAAGGGGTGTCGCACCGCATCACTCCCGGAAACTGACCGACCAACCTAATAGGGAGCCAAACAGATCATGGCCAGTACTCATCAGCGGTATAGAGGATGAATAAACTTATAGACGGTATGCTTAAAGCCAAAAAAGAAAAGGAGGGGCTACAGGAAAAAAGACAAAGAGGGAAAGAGAAGAGGGGAGGGGACCAAGGTGGAGAAGTAAGGGAACAGGGGAGCACCAAGGAGGAGAGTGGGGGGGAGGCCGGCCGACCCCCGTTCAGCGACCATCAGCGGGTAAGCAACTCTGTATATTCCGGAGTGTATTTAAATTCATGCCAATAGAACCAGCGTTTCAGGAACTTCTCTCGTGTACCGTGCTCAGTGGCTACTAGATCTTCCATTTCATTGAGGCAAGAGACCTTGCGGAGCCACATGGCTACCGTAGGAGGCTGTGTCTGCTTCCATAGCGGAGGGATGCAGCTTTTAGCTGCCGTGAACAGAAGGGGCAGAATTGATTTCCGATAGGACGCTCTCGGATATTCATGGTGATGAAGGAGGAAGAGTGCTGGGTCTAGGGTGAGGGGATGGTCCGTAAATTTCTGGGCAATGCGGAGGACCTCCTTCCAGAAAGACTGTAAACTCGAACATGACCAAAAGACGTGTAGGTAGGTTCCATCCTCCTCCCCACACCGCCAACAGACATCCGGGCAGGTCGGGAACATGCGATGAAGCCTAACCGGAGTATAGTGCCAGCGGGTCAAGGTCTTATAGCCCACTTCCTGATACCGCGAGCAGCGGGAGGTCTTGTAAGTGAAAAATAATATCCTCTCAACCTGATGGTCTGTAAAAGACACATTCAGGTCCCTCTCCCATTTGGCAATAAATGGGGGGCGGAAAGATTCGTCCGGCGAGGCCAGCGCCCGGTAAACCAGAGAGACCGTGTGGCGAAGGGGAGACGTGTCGGAGCAAAGATCTTCAAAGTACGTGAGCCGCCTCGAAAATTGAGGCGCCGAAGGAAGAGCTTGTAGAAAATGAGCCAACTGGATCCGCTGCCAAAAGGACAAGGAGGTAAAGGGCGCCGTAGAGTTCATATGGGAGCGCGAAATCCAAGCCCCCGCCCTCACAAAGTGCCGTGCTTGGTGAACCCCCTCGGTCTTCAAGAACCTAAATCCAGGTTGATCCAATCCGGGCCCAAAGTCTGGGTTATCAATCACCGGGAGAAGGGGCAAGGGAGAGGACGCCAACTGGCCGTTGTGGCAAAGACGCCTGCCCACCGCCAGCGTGGGTCCAATGGTCGGATGGGTATCCAAGTCCCTGGGAACAGGGCCAGAGCTCCAAAGGGCGGACTCCAAGGGCGTCCCCACTGACAAACGCTCCAGGCGGACCCATTGTTTCATGGAACCGTGGCGATACCAGTCTATAATGCGAGAAAGATGACATGCTTCGTAATAGAGGACTGCGTCCGGCATCGCCATGCCCCCACTCAATTTAGGCATCCGGAGCACCCGCAGCGCCAAGCGGGGGGAACCCCGAAGCCACAGGAACTCCCGAAACACCCTGTTCACCCTCTTGAGGTAGGAGGATGGGACCTTAATGGGCAGCGCCTGGAGCACATACAAGAGGTGGGGCATGATGTTCATCTTTATAATGTTGCAGCGACCGAACCAGGAAAAAGTCCCTCGGCGCCACCCTTCTAAGTCCTGCTTGATGTGAGTCAAAAGAGGTGGGAAGTTACAATCGAAGATTTTCTCGGGGCAATCCGGGAGATAAATCCCCAGGTACTTGATGTGGGACAAACCCCATTTAAAAGGAAAATCCGCTCTAAGGAGAGTCGACAGAGAGGCCGGTAAACCGACCGCCAGCGCCTCTGACTTTGATTGGTTAATTTTATAGAAAGATAACGACTCATAAACCCGAAATTCTCGCAAGAGATTCGGGAGGGAAGTGAGAGGGCGTGTCAAGAAGAAAAGTAGATCGTCCGCGTATGCCGCCACTTTAGGCGACTCCCCTGCACTTACCGACAGTCCGGCCACATCCGCATTCGCCCTCACTGTCCTCAGAAAAGGCTCAAGAGCGAGAACAAAAATCAACGGGGAGAGCGGGCACCCCTGGCGAGTGCCATTTGCGATGTCGAGGGAGTGCGAGAGAGACCCGTTGACCTTCACCCTAGCCGAGGGCCTGGAGTAAATGGCCCTGATCCACGACAACTGGCGTTCCCCCAGACCCACATGCTCCATGGTAGCTAGCAGAAAATCCCAGTTCACCCGATCAAACGCCTTTTCGGCGTCCGTCGACAGGACCAACATCGGGATACGGTGGCTATTAGCATAATGTATGAGATTAATTGCCTTGGCGGTATTGTCCCGGGCTTCCCGGGCAGTAACAAAACCTACTTGATCATCGTGGATCAAACCTGGGAGCAGGGGAGCCAATCTAGAGGCAAGGATCTTGGTGAATAGTTTTAGATCAATATTCAGGAGAGAAATCGGCCGGTAGCTCGCACATAGCAGTGGGTCTTTACCCTCCTTGGCCAATTGTGATTTTTTTTACCAAACATAGGTAGCATAAAACAAATTGGCCAAAAATTTAAAAAAAATTTGATTTTTACATTTTTTTGGGGGGAATTTCATATAAAAAAATGCTAAAAATATTGTTATTTTTTCAAAATAAACGCTCTTTTTTTGTTTATATTTGCAAAAAGTAAAAATCGCACAGGTGATCAAATACCACCAAAAGAAAGCTCTGTTTGTGGGAAAAAAAGGACATAAATTTCGTTTGGGTACGGCATCGCACGACCGCGCAATTGTCAGTTAAAGTCGCACAGTGCCGAATCGCAAAAAGTGGCCCAGACGTAAGACAGCAAAATCCTCTAGTGGTAAAGTGGTTAAGGGTTAGTCTTTCCTTCCTTCCTAAAGCTGGTCTCTGCCTGGGCTTGTTCAAGTGTACCGCTTTGTCACCTATTCTTTCTGCAACATGAATTCTCTAGTAGTCATTCCGGATGGGCCCATGAAGGGCAGCCTGGATTTTTGTTCCATCATTTATAGGTGGGTCAGACAGATCGTTCTTCAAGCTTATGGCCTCAAGCATCTTACATAGTTAGTGAGGTTGAAAAAATCGGATTTTTGTAAGATCTTACCGTAAAATCCTTTTCTCTTAGCTCATTGACAGACGTAGTCTTCTTGATTCACAAGAACTGGGTTATGTTGTCTCCGCAGGAGTAGGACTAGGCAGAAAGAAAAAACGTTCTGGCTCCACCCTAGGGGCAGTCCCAGAGGGTATATCCTCCCTCTCTCTGCTACAAGGAATCAGTTCTGTCACAAAGCAGCAACAGAGAATTTAACCCAACCCAACTCAATGATAGAGGGGCGGGTACTACGTCTGTCAATGAGCTAAGAGAAAAGGATTTTACGGTAAGATCTTACAAAAATCCGATTTTCTCTGTCGCTCATTGACAGACGTAGTCATCTTGATTCACAAGAACTGGGACATCCAGAAGCAGTGCCACAAATGAGGGGTGGGATTGACAGAAATCAAAATCCAATCTAGAAGGCCCAACCGGTGCCAACTAGAAGTTTTAAAGGCTCATTATAAACAAAGAATGAGACTCAAATAAAAATTTCCAACGGAAAAAAACCCTCGAGGTAGACCACTGGTCTCCTCAAATGGCGGCCTGCAAAACCTTGCGGCCAAACGAGGCATCAGACGATGCCATTACATCAACTTTATAATGTTTTGTAAAGGTATGTACCGACGACCAGGTAGCCGCCTTGCACACCTGGACCACTGACGCCTGATGGCGAAAGGCCCATGACGCACTAAGTGCCCGAGTGGAGTGCGCCTTAACAGGGAACGGGGCTCCCGACCCTTAATAGAATATGCCTGTACCACCGTCTGTCTGATCCATTTGGAAATAGTCGCGGCAGATGCAGGCAACCCCTTTTTGGGTCCATCCGGGATCACAAAAAGTGAATCCGTCTTGCGAAACGAGTCTGTCGTTTTCAAGTATACCCTGATCGCCCGGAGCACATCCAAGGAGTGCAAAGCAAACTCCCGAGGATGACTGGGCTTAGGACACAGGGAAGGTAATACAATTTCTTCATTCAGATGAAATTCTGAAACCACTTTTGGTAGAAAGGCTGGATTCGGACGAAGAACCACCTTATCTCTATGAACCACCAGATATGGGGAACGACAAGATAATGCGGCCAGTTCTGACACCCTGCGTGCAGAAGTGATAGCCACCAAGAAGGCCACCTTCTGGGACAACGTAGGTAGAGGAATCTCCCTAATATCTTCAAAGGGAGGTTTCTGAAGAACCGACAATACTAAATTAAGATCCCAGGGTGGTAACGGCGCGTGCACTGGCAGAGCCAGATGTCACACCCCCTGGATGAAATTCCGCACCAAGGAATGAGTAGCCAAAGGCTTCTGAAAGAAGATAGCTAATGCTGAGACCTGACCCTTGATAGTGCTCAAGGCCAGTTTCTGCTCAACCCCTTGTTGCAGAAAAGCTAATATTCGACTAACCGAATAAGATCGTGGGTGGAACCCCAGGGGTTCACACCATGCAATGTAGGACTTCCATGTGCGATGATAAATCTTTCTGGAAGTCGCTTTCCTTGCTTTAACTAGAGTAGGAATAACTGAAGCTGACAATCCCTTGTCCTTCAGCACCTGGATCTCAATAGCCAGGCCGTTAAAGCCAGCGATCGTAAAGCAGGATGGAAGATCGGTCCCTGAGACAGTAGATCCTCCCTGAGAGGAAGTCTCCACGGGACGTCCGCCACCAGTCTGACCAAGTCGGCGTACCAAGCTCGGTGAGGCCAATCCGGAGCTACCAGGATTACTGGGATTCCTTCCTCCTCTATCCTGCGAAGAAGTCTTGGCAGTAACCCGAGAGGAGGGAAGGCACACATTAGCTGGTATTGCCCCCACGGGGCGACCAGTGCGTCTGCGGTCTCTGCTAGAGGATCGCGGGAGCGAGCCACGAATCTCTGTACTTTCCTGTTAAATCGTGATGCCAACAGATCCACATCCGGGGTGCCTCAACGTAGGCACAACTGGTGGAAAACTTCTGGATGGAGGGACCATTCCCCCTGATCCAGAGTCTGACGGCTGAGATAATCTGCCTGCCAATTTTCCACCCCCGGAATGAACACCGCAGAGATAGCTGGAACAAATTGTTCCGCCCAGCGAAGAATGCAAGCCACTTCTTTGGCCGCTTGGACACTCTTGGTGCCCCCCTGGTGATTGACATAAGCCACAGCCATGGCGTTGTCCGACTGGATCCGAACTGGGCTGCCCTGGAGCTGCTCGGTCCAGTGAATCAGACAAAGTCTGATCGCTCTCAGTTCCAATACATTTATCGGTAACCTGGATTCTTCCGGGGACCAAAGTCCCTGAACGGATAACTGACCGAGAATTCCTCCCCATCCGGATAGGCTGGCATCCGTGGTCACTATCGTCCAATATATTGGCAGAAATGACTTTCCCTGGCTGAGCATCGGAGACCAAAGCCACCAGACCAGAGACTCTCTGGTCTGTTTGCTCAATTGGATCCGATAGTCCAGGGACTCTGGATTCCGATTCCATCTGAGAAGAATCTCTTGCTGAAGAATTCGGGTATGGGACTGGGCAAATGGGACTGCTTCGAAGGAAGCCACCATCAACCCCAGAACCCTCATGCAAGTCCGAAGGGAAGACCAGCTGTTGGATAGTAACAACTGGACTGCTGATTGAATCTTCCGGAGTTTCCCTACCGGAAGGAAAACTCTTGTCCTGACTGTGTCTAGAATTAGACCCAGATATTCGAGCCTCTGGGTGGGAACCAAAAAAAGACTTTTGCTGGTTCACCAGCCACCCGAATTCCTGTAAAGAAATTATAGTAATTTCTATGTTTTGTAGCAGGGTCTGTGGAGACTCTGCATGAAGCAGGAGATCGTCAAGGTAACCTAGAATCGATATGCCTCTTTGGCGCAGTAGTGCCAACATTGGGGCCAACACCTTCGTGAAGACCCGAGGAGCCGTGGCGAGACCGAAAGGTAACGCCACAAACTGATAGTGGTTCTCTTCTACGGAAAAACGTAGAAACCGCTGATGTCCTGCGAAAATGGGAATGTGAAGATATGCGTCCTTGATGTCTATGGACGCTAGGACATCCCCTGAATGCAGGAAGGCTGCTACTGTGCGAATGGATTCCATCTTGAATTTTCTTATGTTGAGAAAGGAATTGAGTGCCCTTAAGTCCAGAATTGGACGCACTTTGCCCTCTTTCCTGGGTATTGTAAATAGGTTTGAATAAAACCCCTGAAAGCGTTCTGTCCAAGGAACGTGGACTACCACTCCTTGTTGTAGTAAATCCGTGACTGCTCTCCGCAGATCTTCTAAACGATCCGGGGATAGTCGGATTTTGGAAGGGAAGAATCGCGCCGGTGGGAGAGATCGAAACTCGATCTTGTACCCTGACCTTATGATTTTGCAAACCCACTTGTCCGGGATTCTGGAAAGCCATGGATCCGGGAACCGGCGAAGACGTCCCCCCACCCCAGTTATGGGTGGGGGCGCACCTTCAGGCTTTGGTAGACTTATCTTCAGGTCTGGAGGGGGCGGGCCTTTGCTTGCCCGACCAACATCCCCTGAAGCCTCCTGAAGGAGCTTTGGAGGACTTAATTTTTTCACCCGCGGGGCGAAAAAATTTTTTGTGAGCAGAGAAAGAAGACCCTCGTCTTTGACGAGGTCCTTTACCCTTAGCATTTTGCGGTAAAAAGGGGCTCTTTCCTCCCGTGAGATCCTTAATGATCTCATCTAAGTTGGCTCCAAATAAACGCTCTCCTGAAAAGGGGATATTAGCCAATGCTTTTTTGGAACCTTGGTCGGCTAACCAACCTTTTAGCCACAGTGTACGCCTGAGAACCACTGCTGAAACTGAGGCTCGCGCCAATAGTGGAGTGGCGTCTAACGCCGCATCACACACAAACTGTAACCCTTGTATCATCTGTTCCAACAAATCTGATACCGCCTGAGGGACCTCTTCTAAGTCCCGGCGTAACCATTTGGTCCATTCAGTTACAGTCTGCGAAACCAGCCCAATAGCAATTATTGGTCTGAAAGCTGATCCAATCAAGGAAAACATGGTGCGAGACATAGCTTCTATCTTGCGATCCACCGGATCTTTAAAAGACGGAGCGTCTTCTAAAGGAATAACCGTGGCTTTATTCAATCTAGCAATTGATGAATCCACCACAGGTGGTTCTGTCCATTTCTTAATGAGGGTTTCCTCAAACGGATAACGCCTGTTAATGCGTTTAGAAATAGCAGAAGTGCGTTTTGGCAGACTCCATTCTTCTTTGATTGGATTGCCAAAACATTTGGGCAATGGAAAAACCTTCGCCACTTTGATGCGTTTTTTAGTCCCAAAGGGGATTTCAGTTTCAGTTATTTCCGACGGAGTACCCTGTAATCTTAAGGTTTCTTGAACAGATACAATGAGTGCGTTTACCAACGCTTCCTCTCGGGCTATGGCTGATGCCGAAACATCCTCCTCACTGTCTGAAGAGACAGTACCCGAGACACCAATCCCAGATGAGGTACCTGCAACTGCAGAAATAGGCTCAGATTCTGAATCCGAAGTTTCAGATAATATGGGGCCTGGTCTACAGAAAAATGGCGGCGGATTGCCGAAATCGTTTTCCCAGCACATCCACCTGCATTCTGCTAAATGGCGGTTTATCGATCTGCAGGAGGTCCACTACAATTAAGGTAGGATTATACCTCCTATGTCTGCTGCAATACTGCAGTCTGCTGGGTAGAGTGTTAGCTCTCAAACCAAGTCCACTTCCCACCAAACACATGCTGTATTTACAAGGGGGGACTTTTAGTGTCAGACAGATACTGACCATGTATGGAGGGGCCCATATTCCAAAACTGCCTCATAACGAGGGAAAAAAGGAAACATTTACTCACCATACCGAACCGACAGGCACCCTCTCTTCACAATACCCTCTCCACCGGGGTGGGGGGTTGTGGACCACTCCGGACGCCTCGACTCTCTGGTTCCTGGCGTCCAAGCGAGACTTAACTCGCAAGGTCAGTCCCTCCAATGGGACTCCGTCGCGGCCGACCCAGCGTGGAGCTCTGGTCTGCACGCGCTCGTAGGCAGAAACCGGGGTGACCACTGGATCTCAACATCCAGCCCGTCGCCCGGCCCCGCATACTTACTTGAATGTGTCGCGGCCGACCAAGCGCGATGCAATGGTCTGCGCGCGCTCATAGGCAGGCTGGGGTGACCACTAGTGTCGCCCAGTCCGGCGTATTTGCTTGAAGATCTCACAGGAAAAAAACACTGGAGAAAAACTACCTAAAAAATATTTTTTCTAAAACAAATCTTGCCAGGACCAGAGATCCCAGCAAGGAACTTAGGTCCTTACTCCTGACTAGACAGAAAAAAACTGATTCCTTGTAGCAGAGAGAGGGAGGATATACCCTCTGGGACTGCCCCTAGGGTGGAGCCAGAACGTTTTTTCTATCTGCCTAGTCCTACTCCTGCTTAGACAACATAACCCAGTTCTTGTGAATCAAGAAGACTACGTCTGTCAATGAGCGACATAGAAAAGACATCAGTCCATCCAGTTCAACCTATGATGTGTGTGTTTGCTGTTAACCGTACATTGTATACCCCTCTATGTTGTGGTCTTTAACCGCTTGCCGACCGCCGCACGACGATTTATGTCGGCAGTCAGCCCCTCACAGGCAAAGCGACGTAGGGCTACGTTGCTAGCCTGTGAGGGTCTAGGGAGCGAGCACGCGCCGCCGGAGGCGCGCTCCCGCTCCCGCGCGGTCACGGACCCCCCCGCGTGGGACCCGCGGACCCAATGTCCGCCGGTCACTCGCGATCGTCCGTTAGAGCAGGAGAAAGGCAGGCGGCTAATGTAAACAAGCCGCCTGTCATTCTCCCCTGTGTATGAATAGTGATCATACGGTTCTACTATGTAGGACCGTTGATCACTGTTCATACACCTCAAGCCACAGCCAATCACAGTTAGAATCACGCCCCTAGGGACACACACAACCCCTCCCTCTCAAAAAAAGTTAACCCCTTCACTGCCAGTGTGATTTTACAGTAACAGTGCATATGTATAGCGCTGATTACTGTAGTAATGTCACTGGTAACCCCAAAAGTGTCAAAAATGTCAGTCAAGGGTCCGATCTGTCCGCCGCAATGTTGCAGTACCGCAAAAAAAATTGCAGATCGCCGCCATTAGGCGTTTAAAAAAAAAACAAAAACTACAAAAATCTTTCCCTTAGTTACTAAATGCAATAACTTTATGTAACATATGTAGCATAAAACAAATTGGCCTAAAATGTTAAAAAATTTTGATTTTTAAATTTTTTTTTTGAAAAATGTGAAAAATATTGTATTTTTGCAAAATTGACGCTCTTTTTTTGTTTATAGCGCAAAAAGTAAAATTTGCACAGGTGATCAAATACCACCAAAAGAAAGCTCTGTTTGTGGGAAAAAAAAGGACGTCAAATTCGTTTAGGTACAGCGTCGCATGACCGCGCAATTGTCCGTTAAATTCACGCAGTGCCGAATCGCAAAATAGGCCCTGGTCAGGAAGAGTAAAATCTTCCGGGGCTTAAGTGGTTAAGGTGCCCATCTAATAGTTTTTTTAAACTATCGATGCTCCCTGCTGATACGACTGTTTGCGGAAGAGAATTCCACATCCTTACTGCTCTCACAGTGAAGAACCCCCTGCGTATTTTAAGGTTAAACCGCCTTTCCTCTAGTATTAGTGAGTGGCCACGTGTCTTGTAGTTTCTTTCTCTGAATAGGTTTTTCCATATGCTAGGGTTGCCAGTACAGTATTTGTACATTGATATATCCCCCCTCAATCGTCTCTTCTCCAGAGAGAATAAGTTCAGTTCTTGTAGTCTTTCCTCATAGCTGATGTCCTCCATTCCCCTAATTATTTTTGTTGCCCTTCTCTGGACTTTCTTCAGTTCCAGCATATCCTTCCTGAGGACCGGTGCCCAGAACTGGACAGCATACTCCAAATGTGGCCGGACCAGAGTCTTGTAGAGTGGGAGAATAATCTCTTTATTTCTGGAGTGAATCCCCTTTTTTATACATCCCAGTATTCTGTTGGCTTTGCTTGCAGCGGCTTGGCATTGCATGCCACTGCCAAGCCTGTTGTCTACCAGTACCCCCAGGTCCTTTTCCATCCTAGACTCACCCAGAGGTTCCCCCCCTAGTGAGTAGCTTGCGTTCTGGTTTCTGGCACCCAGGTGCATTACTTTACATTTTTCAACATTAAACCTCATCTGCCATGTAGTTGCCCACCCCATAATTTTGTTCAGGTCCGCTTGTAAGGTTTCCACATCCTGCCCAGAAAATATTGGCCTGCTTAGTTTAGTATCATCCGCAAATACTGATTTGGTTCTCTCTTTTTCCAGTCAGGGCTCACTCCACCATTGCTGTGAGTGCTTATTGGTTTTCCAGGTTTGTAAGACTGCCGCCTGGTCTTTGAATTAAACATTTACGGGAAGAAATTTTTTGGCTTCTTGATGCCAGCTTCGGGTGTAAGCTAAGCAGTGGTGTATTTAGGTTTTGTGCTGCCCTAGGCCTGACTTAACTTGTTCACCCCCTAGTTTAAATATGATGCACCCCTTTCTGTCAAAGCCATATCGCCCTGTCATCTTCGTGGGATGAGGACAGAGGGACGCTGTAGGAGGAGGACAGAAGAACGCCGTGGGAGGAGAGAGGGATGCCATGGGAGGAAGAAAGAGGAACAACATGGGAGGTCAGAGGGACGATGTGGGAGGAGGAGAGAGGAACGCCGTGGGAGGAGGACAGAGGGATGCTGTGGTAGGAGGACAGAGGAACACCGTGGGAGGAGGGGGGAGGGATGCCATGGTGGGAAGAGGTCAGAGGGAGGCCGCAGGAGGAGAGAGGGATGCCGTGGAAGGAAGACAGAGGAATGCCGTGGAGGGAGGACAGAGGGACACTGTGGGAGGAGGACAGAGGGACACCATTGGAGGAAGACAGAGGAATGTTGTGGGAGGAGGACAGAAGAACGCCGTGGTAGGAGGGCAGAGAAACGCCATGGGAGGAGGACAGAGGGATGCCCACCGTTGGGAGGAGGGGAGAGCGGGGGTAAGGGGGCTATGTGCTAGGGGGTGCTCTGGGAGTGGAGAGGACTTTTGCTAGTGGGGGGGGGGGGTTAGATCCCCCCACTAGCACATGTCCTCTCCCCTTTCAAAGCACCCACCAGCACATCCTCTACCCCCCTCCCCTTCCTCCACCATGTGTGCATCTGTGTTACTGTGCCCCCCCACTGTAAACAATGCACAGACCTCAGAACAGCAGCGCGGCTCTTACAGTGCACTCATGTCCCTCCTCCATGGCTCCTCCTCCTTCTGGCTGTGTACACTGGAGCCAAGGAGAGAGAGAGAGAGGGGGGGATTCTTAGTGAGCTGTGTGTGGCTGTCAGTGGAAAGAGATGTCGGCTGCCACAGAAAGGCGATCGCCGTGTGTAGGACCCCAGGTGGCAGATGTAGCACCTCCCTGTCAGGCCAATTACTGGAGCTCAGTGTCAGAACTTTGTTTTCCGCAATAGACGATAAAATGATTTTTTTTTTTTTAACACATCATACAACCATTTTTTTGGGGTCAATTGAGAGATTCAGGTCCCACCCCTTGTATTTATAAATCATGCACTTGGTACTGTTTTGCTATTAAACTAAGGCATGCTGGTAGTAGGAGTGTTTATCCCAAGAATGGTCCACAGTTTGTCAGTGGTTAGTCCTCCTGTATCAACAAAAATGAGAAAGCAATGGTTCAATTGCTGCAAAAACAAAAACAAAAATAAAAATTGGATAAGAGCCTGCTTTCTATTCCTTATTGTGTTTTGAAACTAGCATATTGCAATTTTTTCTCGATGTTTCTAAACAGGACAGAAAATGAAAAGCAGTGAAATTGTAATACCAATGTTGAATTAGATAAACTGATGGAAAATAAAAAAAACTGTGTGTTGCGGCAGCATTTATTTCAATAAAAATTGCATTAATGCATATAACTAAAATATTTGAGTGGATAGTCACCATTTCTCTTTCGCTCATTGACAGACACAGCTTGTGATTCTTCTTAACCATTGGGTTATACTACTCCCTACAGGAGTAGGATACTAGGCAGGAAAAAGCTCGACAGCTATGGGCAGTCCCAGGGGGTATACACCCACATTCTATAGACACTCAGTTTTTTTTTTTCTGCATAGTCAGGAGTAAGGACATAGTTCCTTGCTGGGATCTCTGGTCCTGGCAGTTTTTTCTCCCCTTTTAAATACATTTTTTTTTCTTATTTCTGTTATTTTGTTCCTGTGAGAATCTACTATCAACTGTGCGCAGGCCTCAGCTCCACGCTAGGTTGGCCGTGACAAAGCCCCACTGGATGGGGGCTGGCCTGCGAGTTAAACGTCTCGCCAGGGTGCACACGACCTGGCCTTGGCCTGAGTCGCAGCATTCCTCCTGGCCGACAGTCACTCACATTCTGCTGGAGTGGTCTGTCAGGAGCGGTGCCCACCCTGTTTCTGGTATGGTAAGTAGCTGTCCCCCCCTCTAGCCCTGGAGGGGTTTTGCGGTGGACGTGGGCCCCCCGGGTCGGGGGAACACCTGATTTCCCCCCCAGCCCTCTAAAAATTCAGTGGTCACTGTGGGTCTTCAGGCCCTCCTCCCTGGGTGAGGTTATGCTTTTGCCACATGCACTTAAGGGGGGTTTGTTGGAGTTGCTGCTGACCTCTGACTGCTCTGATGGACACCTTGGAGATTACTCTGGGATTCAGCCTCAGCCAGCGTGTTGCTTCCTCTGGAAAAACTCCAGAAATTTCAGGAGGCAATTCAGCTTCTGTTGTCCAGCAGACGGTCATCCGTCTGGGCTTACATGTGGGTGCTGGGCCTGATGGGGTCTACCTTCCAGGTGGTTCCGTTCCAAATGAGATTTCTGCAAAAAGAGATTCTGGTGAAATGGGACAAGAATACAGAGTCTCTAGAGGTGGCTTCATTCTCTGGCACTTCAGCAGGGAAATCCTTCTTCCCCTGTACTAGGCAGTTGTCACCACAGATGCTAGCCTGTCCGGGTGGGGAGGCGTTCTCGGCACAGCTTGTGTTCAGGGGGTCTGGACGCAGGAAAAGTCCAGACTCACGATAAATGTACTTTAGCTCCGAGCGATCAGACTTTGTCTGGATCATTGGACAATTTGTCTTCAGGTGTGTCCGGTAGGAATTCAATCAGACAATGCCACAGCCATGGCCTATGTCAATCACCATGGGGACACAAGAAGTTTCGTGGTGGATCGGGAAGTAGCCGGCTTTCTAAGGTGGGCAGAACGATCATTCCAGCTCTTTCTGCTGTACACATTCCATGGAAGGTACAGGTTTGTGGCATGGTCTCGGGATCCTCTGGCCGATGCTGCAGACGCATTAGTGGCTCTGTGGCATCAGTATCGTCTGATTTGTGCCTCTCCCCCCTCTCAAACTTCTGCCAACACTCCTGTGCAGGATTGAGGCAGCAAGAGATTCCGGTCTTTCTGGTGCCTCCAGACTGGCCTCGTGGGTCTTGCTACGCCGATCTGGTTCAGCTGTTGTACGCCAATGTTTCTTGGAGTCTTCCTCTCAGGGAAGATCTTCTGTCTCAGTGACCGATCTTCCATCTTGCTTTACAGTCGCTGGTTTTACCGGCTTGGCTGTTGAAAGCCAGGTGCTGAAGGATTGAGATTTGTCTGAATGGGTGATTCCTACACTGTTAAAGATTAGGAAATCTACCTCTAGGAAGATCTACCATCGTATTTGGAAGATGTACGTTGCGTGGTGTGAGTCTTTTGGGGTTCACCCTATCTCCTTTTTGGTGGCTCGGATCTTGGCTTTCCTCCAATGGGGGGGTTGAGCAGCGCCTGGCCTTGAGTACTATCAAGGGCCAGGTTCAGGTCTATTCTATAAGGGGTCATGTTCCTCCTTTCCCTGTTTAGGCGCACTCTACTCGGGCGCTTAGTGCCTCCTAGGCCTTCTGTCATCAGGCATCAGTGACACAGGTTTGCAAGGTGGCCATCTGTGCACACTTTTTTACAAAGTTTTATAAAGTGGATGTGTTGGCATCTGCAAATACTTATTTTGGCCACAAGTTTTTTCAGGCTGCTGTTTAGAGGACTTGGTCCTCTTTGAGGGTCTATTTTTTTTTTTTTCCAGGTGAGCTCCAGTTTTGGTTAAGCTCCAGGTTACCTGGTTGGCTATGGTTAACCTTGGGAATTTTTTTCCCACCCCCTCATGTTTAACACTGCGTTGGGACGTTCTGAAGGTTAAGAAGTATCAGGAGCTGTGTCCGTCAATGAACAAAAGAGAAAAACTGAATTTTTGTAAAATCCTACCTGTAAAATTCCTTTCTCTGAGTCCTCCGACAGTCGCCCTCGCCTCTAAGTCATCACTGTTGGGTATTGACTTCCGCTCCACAGGAGTAGCTAGGCATAAGACTTAGTAAAAAGAACAAAGGCATTTGCATATACACACCCATGGGGGCTGTCCCATCTGGTCAATACCCCCCTGCAATGACCACTCCCAACTCAGTTTGGTAGTATAGCAGTAGGTAATAAGAACCCCAAAAGAGGGGTGGGGGCGGCGACTGTCGGGGGACTCAGAGAAAGGAATTTTACAGGTAAGATTTTACAAAAATTCCGTTTTCTCTTACGTCCTCCGACAGTCGCCGCCGCCTCTAAGTCATCACTGTTGGGATTTCCCAAAGCAGTATAGACATGAGGGGTGGGAGACGCAACCGTAGAAAAAGGCAACGCAGTACCCACATCAGAGAAAGGAACCTTACATGACAGTAAGAGAACCTGATGGGCAACAGAAAACAATGCTCAACAGGAGTAACAGCCCAGGAAAGCAAATACCAACAGCCAGGGACCCACAAAAAAATAAGGGTCCTTCATGGCACAGCCGCACTGAGAACCTTGCGGCCAAAGGAAGCATCAGCTGATGCCAGAACATCTACTTTGTAGAACTTGGAAAAAGTATGCACCGACGACCAAGTCGCAGCCTCGCACACCTGGGCCACCGAGGCCCGATGCCAATAGGTCCAGGACGCACTCACAGATCTAGTAGAGTGCACCTTAATAGGGAAGGGAGAAACCCGTTCCTTCAAGGAGTAAAGCCCCGTACACACGTACCGATCGTCGGCATACAAACGTTCGTATTTTCTCCCCGGGATGTCGGTGTCTGTTGAAAAGTGCAAAGACTGCCCAAGAATTTTGTCCGCCGACTACAGCCGACTGCAGAAGTGATGTCATGTAATGGTTAACTTTCCCTGTGTTTTTTCTTTTCTGAGCATGCCCAGTCTTGCAAATCTGCGGTCTGTCGGCAGAATTCTGTACTGACTGGCGAACAATCGTCCGTTCTGGTGTCGGCATACAAAAATTTAAATGCTTGCAAGAAAGACTCTTGTCCGCAGAATGTGCGCAGACAGCTGTCGGAGGCACCATACTAACAAGCGTACAATCGGCAGATCTTTCGTCCGCCGACGTTTGTATGCCGACGATCGGTACGTGTGTACGGGCCTTAAGTAAGCCTGTTCAATGGTCTGTCTGATCCATTTGGCAATAGTCGCTGCAGATGCAGCCATGCCCTTCCGAGGTCCCTCAGGAAGGACAAAGAGGGAATCCGTCTTAAAAAGGCAACCTTCATAGACAGCAGAGACAACGATATATCCCAAATGTTTTCAAAGGGAGCAAGCTGTAGCACGGACAGAACCAAGTTCAAGTCCCATGGAGGTAAGGGCTCCTTCCTGGGAGGAGCCAAATGTCACACACCTTGAATGAAGGTGCGAACCAGAGAATGAGACGCCACAGGGCGCTGGAAAAGAATAGCCAGTGCGGACACCTGGCCCTTGACCGTGGCCAGCGCCAGGCGCTGGTCCACCCCAGACTGGAGGAAAGCAAACACTCTTGACACCAAGTACGAGCGAGGGGAGAACCCCCTGGACTCACACCAGGCGAAATAAGTCTTCCAAGTACGGTAATAGATCTTACCAGAGAAGGTTTTCATAGCCCTGACAAGGGTAGGAATGACTTTAGAAGAGAGACCCCTGTCCCTCAGGACCTGGGTCTCAACAGCCAGGCCGTTAAAGCCAGCGACCGTAAAGCAGGATGGAAGATCGGACCCTGAGACAGGAGATCTTCCACCAGAGGCAGTCGCCACGGAGGTGCCACTGCCAGGTGAACAACATCAGCGTACCAGGACCGGCGTGGCCAATCCGGAGCCACCAGAATCACCAGGTGCAATTCCGAGGCTAACCTGCGGAGGAACCTGGATAGCAACTGAATCGGAGGAAAGGCATACGTCAGACGATACTGATGCCAAGGGGCCACTAACGCATCCGAGGCATCCGCCAGCGGATCGCGCGTTCTTGCCACGAACCTTTCCACCTTTCGGTTTAGCCAAGATGCGAACAGATCCACGTCCGGGGATCCCCACTTCGCACACAGCATTTGGAAGACCTCCGGGTGTAGGGACCATTCCCCCTGGTGTTTGGCGGCTCAAATGGTCGGCCTGCCAATTTTCCACACCGAGACTCGTGACCCGATCGCCGGGACACGAGTCTCGGCCCAAGACAGAATGTCGGTCACGTCCCGGGCCTCCCCAGCACTCCTGGTGCCCCCTTGGTGGTTGACGTAAGGCACCGCGGTAGCATTGTCCGTCTGTACCCGGACAGGACGGCCCCGAAGACGGTCCGACCACTGGAAGAGTCAGAGTTTGATCGCTCGCAATTCCAGCACATTTATCGGGAGGGAGGACTCCTCCTCCGACCAAGTGTCCTGGGCAGACAGGTTGCCCAGGACTCCACCCCAGCCCGACAGGCTGGCATCCGTGGTAATCACCGTCCACACCAACGGACTGAAGGACTTGCCTTCCACCACCGACGGGGATTGGCTCCACCAAAGAAGAGCCAATCTGGTCTGACGACTCAAGGAGACACTCAGATCCAGGGACTGAGGCAGCCTGTCCCACCTGGCCAGGATCTCCGCCGCCTGGAGAGCCCGCGTGTGAAACTGAGCAAAGGGTATCGCCTCTAAGGCCGACACCATCAACCCCAGGCCCGGCATACAGGTCCTGAGTGACGAGGACGGGTTGTCCCAGAGGGACCTGAGCTCGTCCTGCAAGGTCCGGAGCTTGTCCTCCGGCAAGAACACCTTTGCCTGAGCAGAGTCCAGAATCATTCCCATATAGGGAATAGGACGCACTTTGCCCCCCTTCCTGGGCACCGCGAACAGATTGGAATAAAATCTCCGAAACCTGTCCCGATGAGGCACCGGGACAATCACCCCCTGAGCAAGAAGGTCCTACACTG
The DNA here is from genome assembly GCF_965119305.1 of Pelophylax lessonae. Taxonomy (NCBI): domain Eukaryota; kingdom Metazoa; phylum Chordata; class Amphibia; order Anura; family Ranidae; genus Pelophylax; species Pelophylax lessonae. The sequence continues at coordinate 550,551,519 of NC_138769.1, read as the reverse complement.
CTTGATGCAGGTCCTGCCGACGCCCAGGAGGCAAGCAAAGCTTTGAGGGAAAGAATCTGCCCGCCGGCTGGGAAAGGAATTCGATCTCGTACCCTGATCGAATGATTTCCTGAACCCACCTGTCCGAAATCCAGAGCAGCTAAGGTTGGAGGAAACCACGCAAGCGTCCCCCCACCCCTGAAACGGGTGAGGGCGCCCCTTCAGGCAGTCGGACTGACCCGCCGAGCCGGCATTGCCCGACTCCTGCTTGCCCGCCCAGGGCTTCTTCTGGCTGCCCTGGGCCTTGAAGGGCTTGCCCTTGGATTGGTTCCGAAAGGTACGAAAGGACCCCTGAGTGGATCGAGACGCAGAACCCCGCTTGCCACAAAAGGACTTGTTCTTCGGGTTCTGGGGCAGCAAGGTGCTCTTGCCCCCCGTGACGCCCTTCACCAGAGTATCCAACGCCTCGCCAAAAAGGCGAGAACCAGCATATGGAAAATCAGCCACTGTTTTCTGCGAGGACTGGTCAGCCGACCAGCTCTTCAGCCATATCAGTCGCCGGTTAAGTACCGAGACACTAGACAGGCGTGATACTAAAGGGGCCTCATTTAAGGCCGCATCACACAAATACATGATTCCTTGGTGAATTTGATCCACCATATCCAGCCGGGCAGACGGAACAGCATCAGACACGAGGTTGCTCCTAAGCACCTTAGTCCAATCAGCCACCGCCTGAGCTACCAAAACGGACGCGAAAACGGGCCTGAGCAACGAACCCGCCACCGTGTAGGAATGGCGGGCTAGAGACTCCAACCGCCGGTCCGTGGGATCCCGGAAAACCAGGGTATCCTCAGAAGGAACCAAGGTAGCCTTGTTTAACACGGCCACAGTGTGATCTATCTGTGGTGCAAAGTGATAAAGCAATTTGAACCAACTAGGCACCAGGAATGGACGTTTTAACGTGCGCCACATTTCATTAATAGTGTAATGAAACTCAGCCGGGCAGCGAAAAACCTGCGCCGACTTGCGGGTCCTGTGCATCCCAAATGAGGACACAACGCCCGGAGGACTTGGCTCATTCTCCAAATGTAGTGTTTCCTTAACAGAAACAATTAATTCATCCATGGTCGCCCGCTCTTCAGGCGACCCCGGGGAGGAGGTATCAACCCCTTCCACCTCTGCCTCCCCCCTCAGGTCCAAGGATGAGCGAGACCCTGAAAAGGGCACGCTCGCAGCAGCAGCAGCCATATCACCATCTGAATCAGGGGAGAGAGATAATCTGGGCCTCTTTTTAGCAGCACGTTCAGCCATCAGCATTTCCATATTTGACACCAAGGTCGCCACTACAGCGGCCAAATCGGGTCTCAGAGGGGCCACAGGAGAACTGGGGACCCCCACCAAAGCTGGGGGGGAATTTGCTGTCCTGAGAATCCATTGCTCAAGGTGACAAACAACAGTGCAATAAAGTTTGTACTGCCCCTTTAAGACCGCTGCGGAGTGCGCAGCCCACCGCTAAAGCCACAGTGACAAAGACCCCCAACAGGAGAAGAAAAAACTGAGCCAGAAGAGACAATACAGAAAGATATTGAGAGAGATAACCTGCAGAGCCCCGCAGAGTGTTGCCACTGATGTCCTGCTTCAGAGGAAAAGGAAGTGCTGCTAGA